>NW_028246668.1:0-600000 GCF_964263255.1 Lissotriton vulgaris
GAGAGGGAGCTTAGTGTTCCGCCAGTGGGCTCCCGACCCCCCGGTAGTCTCCCAGTGGCGGGCGTCAGCGTCAGCTTTCCGCCACGATTCGCCCTGCTTCACCTCCACCTTGCCCCGCACTCACCACCACGCCTGCTCGCTCCTCTCTCCTTGCTCCTCCCACTGGACACTGAACAGTACTCTCGCAGCTGAAGGAACTGCCTACACCATCCTCTGGTAGGATCTCAGCACTTGCTCCCAGTATGATCCCAGCATCACGGAGTGGAAACAGGAAAAGATTCTGGATGTTGGGGGCGCTAGAGGGCGCACTGCAGAATGGCCGCACGGTCGTGAGGCTCCTGCTGCCCGGAGCTATTATCCGCCTAGGGATCCTGATTACCATCGCTGCACCCTGATCTGACCCTATAGATCTACTGGGATACCGACTGGCCACCCACGGTCCAACTCCTGGTCCATTCGGAGGTTGCTGGCCGAAGTTACGAGGGCTCCAAGTTTCCCCGACTTGCGCTCTGGAGGTCGGGTGTTCCGTAGCCCGGCGTCATCCTTCACGCTAGCCTGCGGCTCTGCACGTGGGGTGTAGGCCCTGCTCTGCCTCTCTCCACCAGGCCTACTTGCTGGCCGGGCATGTTGCTGAATGCTCCCCTGTCCTTGAACTGATTTCTCGGCTCCTACATCTGCCTGCCCATGAACTATCGCTTACGGAGACACAGCGGATCATCGTCTGGTCGCCTAGAAAACAACCCCTCGGGCCTGGGAGTGAGACGGCCATTTTTCTTCGTTGGGAGTACGTGCCTGCTCGTGCCCCCGTTTTTCGGCGTTTGGCCTAGAACTTGGGCCGGCCTGCAGCCTTACTCCTCTTGCCTTTGGTGCCCCGCTGTGCTACTAGCGCTTTATTATGGGGAAGCCGGACACTAAACAATCTAAGTTGTCCTTTGACTCTGGAGTGGCTAGGAGGGGAACGCGACTGCTCCAGGATGCTGGGACTTCGCGGTCTCCCCCCCGCCTGTCGCTGATACTGTGCCGCAGCCACCAACTCCGGACTTTCACCAGATGATGCAGGAGATGAGGCAGGGGTTTGCCACGATAGTGGACAAGGTGGACAAGATATCGTCGCGCATGGATGCGGTGGTCCAGAAGCTAGACGTGCACGAGGAACGCCTGACAACGGCGGAACAGCGCATCTCGGACCACGACGACACGGCTGCCACCCATACCACCCAGCTGGCGAGAATGGATAATATATTGCGGGTAATTGCCGCTAAGAATGAGGAGTTGGAGGCGAGGAGTAGGCGCAATAACGTTCGTATTGTAGGTGTGCCGGAGTCAACGAATGTTGGAAAGATGGAAACCTATGTGGAGAGACTTCTGGTGGGCGCCATTGGTGCGGATGCTTTCTCGTCCCAGTTCATCGTCGAGAGAGCGCACCGGTCACTCGGGCCTCGGCCGGCCTCTGGGGCCGCACCGCGCCCCATCATTGCGCGTCTTTTAAACTATCGTGACCGGGACGCTGCCCTCCAGGCTGCCTGTACCAATCGGGCCCTCTCCTTTGATGGGGTGTCTTTCACCATGTACCCCGACTTCACGCCGATGGTGCAGGACCAGCGTCGTAAGTTCCTGGGGGTGAAAAGGAAACTTCGGGAACTGCAAGTAGACTACGCTTTGCTTTACCCTGCCAAGCTTAGAGTGACGCACCAGGCTAAGCAACACTTTTTTACTAACCCACAGCATGCTGAGGATTTTGCAAAGCGCCTCAAGCGCGATCGAGCTGCTGCAGATCGAGGAGGTGATCGAGACCCTGAGGGTGAACATTCGGCAGCTGAGGAGGAGGTCGCCTGATTGTGGTGACTTTGTACTTTTCTTTGTATTGAGACGTTATGGACGTATGTCCTTTGCATTGACTTCCTTAACCGCATTGGAGGCCTAACTGCCATCCGCTTTTTTGAGGCTGGGGCCTTATCTTGCCTGTTTGCAATTGTGTGTATGGGTGGCGTTTATTGGGGTCGGTATGGAACCGCAGGATGGTGCTATTTGGTTTCGCGCTCTGGGCACCCACCCCCCCCGGGCCATTTGGGACTCGTTGGCTCGGACACTGGCGCGGTGTGTGGGAGTGGTGTCGTGCACCTCTAGAGGGATCCCCGGAGGGTGTACCCCACATGTACCTTTGGTTTGGATTCTAGTCCTTTGTTGGTTGACTGGATGTGTGTTGGGGAATGGGGGGGGGGGGTGGGGGTGTGCATGGCCTGATAGTTGGGGTGTCATCAGGTGGGTGGGTGGGGTGGGGATGATGCTGACGACACGTGCTCGCCCAGGCCTCATGGGTCCTTGCGAGGATTGCTATTGCTATGTGCCCGCTGCTTCGGCTGGTCCATTTTTATTTTGGGCGGCATTGGTCCTGGGGCCCTTGCTTTCGCCCGTTGTGGGCCTGAGAGGACCGGCCGCCATCTTTGGCGACCGCGTGGTGGTGAGCGCGATACACGAGGAATGCGTGTGCGGATTGTGGGCCGGATGAGCTGTGCTTGCTGTGTGCTGCGCGATGTGTTTCCTGGGTGCCTGTTGCACGGATGGGGCAGCTGGGGGGGGGGGGGTTGTTGTGGTTCTGGTTGCTTGGTTTGGAGATGGCTGGGATGTGTGTGGAGTGTATGTGGCGGGACGACTGCGTCCTGGATTGGTGTCCTGCTGCTGGCTGCTGCTGGGGGGTGGACGTTCCGCCTTTGCTCATTGGGTCCTGTGGGGCCCTGAAAATGGCTAATGTCGACTGTCGTTATAGATCAGATATCAATTTTGTCCTGGAATGTACGGGGTCTTAATGATGCCAGAAAATGTCGTAATGTGATCCAGTATTTGGACAGGCATGCTATTCATGTTGCCCTCCTCCAGGAGACGCATCTGCGGCCCGGACCTTCCCCCAGTTTTGGTGGGAGGTGGGCTGCGGCCAGGATGTTTGCTTCTTACTCCTCTTATGCTCGCGGGGTTGTTGTCCTTGTTAAAAGATCGCTCGCATTTCAAGAACTGGGATCTATGGGGGACCCTGAGGGGCGCTATGTGCTACTGTGGGGGCGGCTTGGGCAGGTCACTGTGCTGTTTGTTAATTGCTATGCTCCCAATGTTGATACGCCAACCTTTTTTGTTACATTGTGGGGTCATGTGCTTGCTGTAGATGCCACTTACATTGTGTGGGGGGGGGGATTTCAATTTTGCACTTCATGCTCAGTTGGATAGGTCGGACGGGAGTCCTCAGTATAATGTGCAAGCTAGAGAAGTTCTGCGTGGGGTTGTGGAGGAGGCTGGACTGATTGACAGCTGGAGGTACTCTCACCCTGCCACTAAGGAGGGCACTCATTACACTGCACACGCGCGCTCATGGGCGAGGCTGGACTATGTGTTTCTCTCTAGGAGGTTGGTAGCTGGCCTACGGGAAGCTGTGCATCTTGCTCGCACGTATTCTGATCACTGCCCGTTGAAGGTTGTTTTATCTGTTCCCGGGCTGCAAAGGCCGCGCCCGCCTTGGCGCCTTTTTCCGACTGCCTTGCTTGATCCTGTGTTCAGGGAGGAGCTTGGCGAGGAGGTGGAGGCGTTCTTCCCCAGAAACAAGGATTCTGTCGACAGTGTCGAGGTTATATGGGAGGTGTTCAAGGTTACGATCCGAGGAGTCACTATCTCTAAAAGTTGTGGAATGCTTAAACTTATTGTTCGGACCCTCGGGGGCTTGGAGGGTGACTTGCGTGACTTAGAGCGCAGGATGCAGACTGACTCGGATCCCGATCTTATGAGGCAGTTCCGTACCAAGCTCTCAGAGTATGAAGAGGAGGCCGCCAGGGAGGCTAAACATAGGGGAAAGTATTGGACGGCGAGGAGGTACTGTGAGGGGGAGCGGCCCGGTAAAGTCCTTGCTGCCCTTACTAGACATCCAAGGCATGGGTCGGACGTGCTGGAATTGGTTTTGCCGGATGGCACTAGCTGTCGGGACACTGTGGAGATTCAGCGTACCTTTATTGACCATTACGCACACCTTTACACGACACAGCAGACTGGTGAGACACGATATGGCGGATTTCTTGATGAGTTGGCACTTTGTTGGTTGTCGGATGATCATCGGGCGTTCTTAGGTAGGCCCCTGGAGGTGGCGGAGGTCAGGAATGCCATCATGTCTTTGAATAATGGGAAGGCCGCTGGTCTGGATGGCCTTCCAGCTGAGTTCTATAAGTGCTATGTGGACATTATGGCCCCCGTCCTCCGCGAGGTTTTTGAGGAGTCCCTGGAGGAGGGGCGACTGCCGTGTTCCATGCGGGAGGTCGCTATTACGTCGCTGCTCAAGCCGCGAAAGGACCCGTTGGATGTGGTCTCACTCACTAGGTCTGAAGACGGGACCTCTGGACCAAACAATCTGTCCCCCTGTCTCACTCAGGTCTGTGAATGGATGGAAGCCTCATTTTTTAAACTAAATGGGACTAAAACCGAGATCATGATCATTGGTTACAAGGCTCCTTTGAACCTTAACCCATGGTGGCCGAGCTGTCTGGGTCCCCCTCCGACCCCAAAGAAACAAATCAAGAGTCTGGGAGTCTGGCTTGATCCCTCTCTCGGCTTTCAAGTGCAGGCAAAGAAGGTAGCTGCAACATGCTTTGGCTTGATTAGGACATTAAGGAAGGTTCTCAACCTCCCTCCTTCTGATTCCAGAAGGCTCCTGGTACAGTCCTTGATCATCTCCAGATTGGATTACTCCAATGCACTCTATCTTGGCGCCCCGCTAGGCACTATCAAAATTCTGTAGTCAGTCCAGAACTGCGCTGCTCGACTTCTGGTCAAAGTCCCTAGACACAGCTCGGTTAAGCCTGCTCTGCGCGCTCTTCACTGGCTTCCGATTCAAGAGAGGATAGGTTTTAAGGCCATGTGTATGGTCCACAAATCCATCACAAACAACGGTCCAGATATTCTTCGCCCTCTCTTCTGCCCATACCGACCCTCCAGAACCCTTAGGTCCAGTGAACTCATTCTTCTGACAGTCCCTAGGATCAAGAAATCCCGCACGGGGGGTCGGCGGTTTTCCTTGCAAGCGGCCAAATTCTGGAATAACCTTCCTGAGAGCATTCGACTCCTACCGAACCATCTCATGTTCCGGAAACAATTAAAAACCTTTCTTTTCCGATGAGTGAGGATGATGTTACCTGGGTCAAAGCGCTGGGTTGCCCTAGGGTAGCCATGCGCTATACCAAGTATATTTTCTTTTCTTCTTTCTTCTATTTCTATAGGCCCCTCTCATTGCTCAACTGCGATGTCAAAATACTCGCGAAGGTCCTGGCGGTGCGGCTCGCTGAGCTCATGCCTGTTATTGTTCTGCCTGATCAGTCGGGGTTTGTGCCCGGTCGTGCTACCTCCCACAATCTTCGCACCTTGTTTTCCCTTATTTCGACCATCGCTCCAGATATTCCGGTCGCCGCCATCTTCCTTGATGCCACTAAGGCGTTCGACTCCGTTGAGTGGGGCTATCTTATTGATGTACTTTGTCGGATGGGCTTTCCGCGGATCTTTATTTCATGGGTTAAGCTCTTATACACTGATCCGATGGCGAGGGTGGTGGTGAATGGGGTGCTATCCCCCCCGTTCCCTCTCACAAGGGGGACTCGTCAGGGATGCCCCCTCTCGCCCCTCCTATTTGCCACTGCCATTGAGCCTCTGGCCTGCAGGATTCGTCAGCTACACCAGCAGAGCGCCTTTAATTGTCTTCAGCGTCAGGTCGGGATTTCTTTATACGCTGACGATGTCACGCTTTATGTGAAAGATCCTGAAAGCAACCTTAATGCACTCTTGCGAGAGCTGGTTGCTTTTGGGGGTGTCTCTGTGTCCATATCAACTGGCGGAAATCCCAACTCTTCCCCCTTACTGCGGCTGTGGCTAGGTTTCCTCTTGATTACCCTTTGGAATGGTGCGATTCGGAGCTGCGGTACCTCGGCATTGTTGTGTCATTGGACAGGGAAGAAACGATCAGGCGTAATTATGGTGTGGCTATTACTAAACTGGCAGACGATGTCACTAGATGGATGTCCTTGCCTCTCTCCATGGCCGGTCGGGCGTCACTTATCAAGATGGTAGTTTTGCCCCGCTTCCTGTACCTCTTTCAAAACCTTCCATATCATCCTGGTGCTTATTTCTTTCGCAGACTTCGATCTGAGCTCATACGATTGTTTTGGGGGGGGGGCAAACAGCCGCGGGTGGCTTGGGCTACCCTTACACTACCCTATTCTGATGGAGGTTTCGACGTCCCTGAATTTGAGCTTTACTATCTTAGCGCTCAAACGCATTACGCTTATCACTGGATGCGCCCCACGCCGTTTATGCCCCAAATAGCGGCTGAACATTGGGTTGCCCATCCGCTCCCATTGGAGGGGTTAGTATTGGGCAAGGTGTCAGATGTGGATACGCCTCGAACGACGGTGACATGCACGGTGGATGCTTGGAAACGGGTAGCACGGCTGCTGGGTGTCTCCTTTCTTTATTCGCCGGCCCTGCCTCTATCCTATCATCCTGAGTTATCTCTGTTGCTGGAAACGGGGTTTCAACGAATGTGTAAGCGGCTCAGTATTCTTACGTGGGGTGACGTGTTTCACGAAGGTGCCTTCCGTACCCAGGCTCATTTCTTTGGTGTTGCTGCCTGCTCCCCTTTGGAGCTGTTTTACTATGTTCGCCTGAGGCAGGGCATGCGTGCCTTGTTACCGGATTTCCCTTCGGAGCCGGAGGTCACCCTCCCCCTCCATGTGCTGTTGGTTTCAGATGGGCGTCACCTGGTGTCCAAATTATACGGTGCTATTCGCCGACAGCGCTCTGTCCCGGCCAATCGGGTGCGTGAGCAGTGGGTTGCTGAGCTGGGAGCCCCTATCACTGACGAGCAATGGAAGTATTGCTGTGGACTCACGGCCAATGTTTCTTCCAGTTGTCGCCTGAAAATCATCCATTACAAATTTGTCCAGAGGTACTATTACACCCCGGCGAGGAAACTTCGGTTTCATTTATCGGAGGATGACAGATGCGCTAGGTGCCGAGCAGAAGGTGCTGACTTTCTGCATTTGGCTTGGAGTTGTGCGGGGGTACTAGAATACTGGACTCAGGTCCATGCGGCTCTGCAGGTTATGGCGGAGGATGGGGTGGCGTTTGACCCCTTGGTGATGTTGCTGGGTTATTCTAAGGACGTGCCTGCCTCTCATCGTAGATTTGTTGATGTGGCCCTGCTTCTGGCTAAGCGTAGGGTTGCTTGCTGCTGGGGTCGGGGCAGGGTGCCGCGCTTCCAGGATTGGTTGAATGACCTCATATACTGTCAGGACCAATATAATGTCTATTCTGAATTGAACTTTTGAAAATAAATAAATCTTTGTTAAAGAAATTTACAAAATTACATGGAGTCAACTCATTTTTGAACCAGAGGGAGTGCCCAAATTCTGGGATGTGTGCATTTTCTATGCTCACACACACTTGAAGTCATAATTTTGGCGTAAACGGACGGTTACGCCACCAGTTGGAGCACCTTTAATATTTACACAAAAGTATTGTGAACAATCAATTACACCTTTTCTTAAAATTACGCTGTGCATTGCCTTTCCTACTTTTTTGAGTTTATTCTGAATTGATGCCTGTGAGGTGCAGGCCCAGGGACTTTTGGAGCCCGCTTCAGGTGTACCTCCTAACTAGAGCTGTGCAGGATTCTGATACTGAACATGAGGACCGAGTAGGTGTTGGTTGACTGCGGCACGGCGGGCTGGGATATCGTTCTACATTTGCTGATACTCAGGTATCGGGGGGGGCTGAACTGCTCCCTTTTTTCTGCGAGCTTAGGGGGGCTGTATTTCCTTGTATGTCACTCAGATGGTAGACATAGAGATCGAACTCCTGTTGGGTCTTAGCCCTTCTTTCTGTTTCTCCTTTGTTTTATTTTTGCACTAACAGAACATGCCCATACTGTATCATCTCATCAGCTTACCTGTGCGTCCTGGATCATCATTCTCCTACATGCTATGTGAACTTAAATATTGCTATATATATTGATTACTATGCCACCCTGTACTCGGGACTTTTTTGAGTATGTCGTACTATTGTAATGGCCATTTATGACTGTATGTATCGTGTATGCACTTCCTTTTTCCTTGCTTATCTCCAAATAAAGGTTAAAAAAAAAAAAAAAAAAAAAAAAAAAAAAAAAAGATTCTGGATGTTGGACAAACGCGGCTTCTGGAATGCTCCTTCCGCTGCTGTGGGGGAGCCTCACTGCCTCACTGCAATCCCCCTGCTGCCTTCCGGGCTGTCCCCCGAGCTTTCCAAGAGCCTGCAGAGAGCCTCGCAGCGGCTCCCGACACTACCGGGCAGCTCCCGTTTTTTCGCTCGGCACTACTACTGAGAAGCCTGCAAGCTCTGGCGGCCACCTGCGCTCCCGCTTCCGCACCTCACTGCATGAAGGCGGGGGGCAGTGAAACAGGCAGGCAGGTCCTCCGCCTAAAGACTGGTCGGCGGTCGCACCAGAGGAGAGGGGGAGGGGCCGAAAATGGTAAAGTCTGTGCACTGCCTGCCAGCACGTCCTCTCACTCTCCTCTCACTCGCACCCTCCAACGCTCTGCGATCTATTGCTTTGCCTGTGGACTGATCAAGTAACACAAAAGGGATCATGGGGACATCATACATCTTATCTGCACTTGCACGGAGATGCTTCAAGAAAGGAGGCAGCTGCTAAAAACTCCCTTTAATCAAAAAGAGACTTGATCAAGGAGACAAGCAGTTTTGGCATGTTCCTTCATCGCCACAACTGAACACAAGGCTAGTTAGATTCCTTGAAGCGGCTCGGGCAAAAATGCCGAACTGACTCTCAATCTGCAGTGCATTGGTACACCGGGGTAATGTTACGATAGGGAAAACTAATTTGTCATAGCCGATTGCTTTTTTCTCATAGGTTGTAAGGGCACAACCAATCGGGATTTTATAACTGTAATGACACTGAAGTGTTTTTTAGATATTAACACCATGTTGCTCTTGAGGGAGCACAAACATTTTAAATACGGTTTTATTTTTGTATGTATTGCAATGGTTTTAAATAACTATGCAAATAAAGTATTAGAGTTAGGGCTATTGGAAAACATGGCTATGGGCCCGATGTAGGTAATCTCGATTTACCTACTCTTAAATACCGAATCATACAGATTCGGTATTTAAGAGTAGGTAAATGGGACGTAGGTAATTTCTATTTTTAAATTACCGAATCGGTAAGATTCGGTAACCGATTCGGTAATTGCCATTCATTCCTATGGGCCTGTAGGCCCATAGGAATGAATGTCAATTACCGAATCGGTAAATACCGATTCAGTAATTGGGGGAAACATTGAAGGGTGGCAGGGTATCACTTTGACACCCTGTTGCACCCCTCAATCGTGTATGGGTGCACATGTTGCAGACATACATGCTCTAAGGGCATGTATGTCTGCAACATGGCAACGTTTGAAAAGCAAAAAAAAATGCTTTTTCAAGGCTTTTCATTATTTACCACCAACTTCTGGTGACCAAAACACAAATAGGTGGGAGCTAAGCTCCATATCTGTGTCTTTGGGCTCTGAAAGGAAAAGAAAAAGGGGGGGAGGGGCTAAAGGAACACATGGTGGAGAAATAATGGGTGACAGAAGGAGGTTGTGGGAGGCAATGCGGGGGCGCTGTGGATGGAGAGAATTAACAGGCTACCCGATTCTCTCCCCCCCCCCACCCTGAGATGAGAGCTGGGATGGCTGCAGTGAGAACAGAGAACTCTGTAAGGACACAGGGCGTTCACTTGCCAAAAGCAGCAGAAGTGCTTGCCATGAAGAAAGGCAGTGTAGCTTATGGAAAGATGTGGTCTAACACACACGTTTCCAACCGAGGGATGTGGTCTGTCATGTAGTAAAGGTTATTGCCCCGGTTACTTACCGGTAATCTTCATTACTCCGAGTCCATGTCTTCCTCGCCACAGTAATCACATATGAGCCTCCGGCTCCACACAGAACTCCAAGTACAAAAACAGCGCTCTAGTCTCCCTCTCCCTCCTCCAATATGGCCCCCAGTGGCTCCAGCCAATCCCATAAAGAGACACATAAACACCAACAAGACCTGAAGAACCAAGCCGCAGACATGAAACCACCACCAGGGCCGGGAGGGAAGGGAAACTATACTGTGGCGAGGAAGACATGGACTCAGAGTAATGAAGATTACTGGTAAGTAACCGGGGCATTACTTCCTCGTCCTGTCTTCCTCGCCACAGTAATCACATATGAGCCAATACCAAAGCAATAAGCTTCATGTAAGGAAAACAGACCACACCATCAGTGTAGGGAAAACATATTTTAATATACAGAGATATAGCAACAAAAAGGACAACCTCTCAAGGAACCCCCGCAGACAAAACAGAAGAGGCAAAAGAAACAGAACCCCCACCCCCAACCTGGAGGCGGTAATGGGACATGAAGGTATGTGGTGAAGACCACGTAGCCGCCCTGCAAACATCCTCCATGGACACCCCTTTGAAAGAAGCCCAGGATACAGCAACAGATCTGGTGGAACGACCCTGAACAGGAAGGGAGGGGACCTCAGAAACCGAAGCATATGCCAACATAATGGCCTCCTTAATCCAACAACTGATCGTGGAGAGGGAGGGTTTCAGGCCCCGACGTGACAAACCAAAATTGACAAACAAGTTGTCCACCTTACAAAAGGAAGACGTGCGTGACAAATCAATCAAAGACATTTATATCACGCACTACTCACCCGGAGTGTCTCAAGGCGCTTGGGAGGGGGGTCCGCTACTGCTCGAACAGCTAGGTCTTGAGCTGCTTCCTGAAGGCGAGGTGGTCTTGGGTCAGGCGGAGGTGGGTCGGGAGGGAGTTCCAGGTCTTGGCGGCCAGGTGGGAGAAGGCCCTTCATCCTGTTGTGGCTCTTCGGATGCGGGGGACGGCGGCGAGGGCGTGGCTGGTCGATCGGAGATGGCGTGTGGAGCGTAGAAGTTGAGGCGGCTGTTGAGGTAACTCGGGCCTTGGTTGTGTAGGGCTTTGTGTGCGTGGGTGAGGAGCCGGAAGGTGATTCTCTTGTTGACCGGGAGCCAGTGCAGGTCTCTCAGGTGTCCGGAGATGTGGCTGTGTCTGGGGATTTCGAGGATGAGTCTCGCTGAGGCGTTCTGGATTCGCTGGAGTCTCTTCTGGAGCTTGGCGGTTGTTCCGGCGTAGAGGGCGTTGCCGTAGTCCAGACGGCTGGTGACGAGGGCCTGGGTGACCGTCTTCCTGGTCTCGGTGGGGATCCACCGGAAGATCTTATGTAGCATGTGCAGGATGTTGAAACAAGACGAGGAGACGGCGTTGACTTGTCTGGTCATGGAGAGGGAGGAGTCCAGGATGAAGCCCAGGTTGCGTGCGTGGTCTGTCGGTTTGGGTGCGGTGCCCAGGGCGGGGGGCCACCAGGAGTCGTCCCAGGCGGAGGGCGAGGAGCCCAGGATGAGGACTTCCGTCTTGTCCGAGTTCAGTTTCAGGCGGCTGGTCATCATCCACTCGGCTACGTCTTTCATCCCTTCCTGTAGGTTGGCTCTGGCGGTGGCGTGGTCGTTGGTAAGGGAGAGGATCAGCTGTGTGTCGTCGGCGTAGGAGATGATGTTGAGGTTGTTTTGGCGTGTGATGGCCGCAAGGGGGCTCATGTAGACATTGAAGAGGGTGGGGCTGAGCAAGGAACCCTGGGGAACGCCGCAGAGACTTCGGTGGCCTCTGACCTGAACGGGGGTAGGCGGACTCTCTGTGTCCTTCCAGCGAGGAAGGAGATGATCCACTCCAGTGCCTTCTCCTGGATTCCGACGTTGCTGAGGCGCTGCACTAGGGTGCGGTGGCAGACAGTGTTGAATGCTGCGGAGAGGTCTAGGAGGATGAGGGCCGTTGTTTCTCTGTTGTCGAGCAGGGCTCGACAACGCACTATGAACATAAGGCACGACGAACATCCAAGAGGTGCAAAAGGGAGTCCTCAGCCGAGGAAGGATCATGACAAAGAACCGGAAGAACCACCTCAGCAGACCGGCCGGATACAAAGAATCCAATGACAGTCCACGACCAACACACCAAGAAGCAAAATTATCCCAGTGCTTGGCGTAGGACTTAAGCGTAGAAGGCCGACGGGACTGTTGAATGACCCCAGCCACAGTCACAGAACAACCCTCACGTATCAGAGAATCCCTCTCAAGAGCCAGGCCCGCAGACCCAGGGAACGGAACACAGGCAGGGGAAGAAGAGGACCCAACAGAAGATAAGGAACGAACGGCAAGGCCCACCCCAGAGACAAAGCCAATTCCAGCAGTAGGGGTTACCAAGGGCGACGCTTCCAACAAGGAGCAACCAGAAGCACAAAGGACCCCTCCCTCTTGATCTTCCGCAACACAGCTGGAATCAGGGGAACAAGGGGAAACGCATACAACAGACCACCCTCCAGGCATCCCGGCAAGGCGTAATCGTGCAAAAGCATCGGATCAGGGCATTGTCCTGGGAGGCAAACAGGTCCACAATCGGACAGCCAAACATCACCTGCAACCTCCTGAACATCCATCGAGAGAGGGACAAGGACCCCATGGAAGGAAAAACCCGGCTCAGACAATCCGCCACAGTGTTCTCCGCGCCATGCAGATAAATGGCAGACAGGGACTCCAGATGCAACTCTGCCCAACAACAAATCTGACGGCTGAGGCAACTGAGGGAGCGAACCTTGCACCCCCCTTGATGGTTCACATAAGACATGACAACCTGATTGTCCGTTCGGATCTGCACGTGGTGACCCCGAACAAGATCCGAGAAATCCAACAGACCCAGAAGGACGGCCTTCAGCTCCTTGTAGTTGGAGGAACAAGACAATACCGACTGAGGCCAAACCCCCTGAGTCGTTGAATCCCCCAGAGTAGCACCCCACCCCAGCAGGCTGGCATCGGTAGTGACCACACGGGTGGGGATAACCAGAAAGGGGCGGCCCCTGGAGAGATGGCCGTCGTCCAACCACCAACTCAGGACCACCCGAACATCCTCCGACATAGGAACCAGAACACCCATATCGAGGGAACAGGGGTCCCCTTGCGACAAAATGTGGGACACCACCGGGTACATGTGGAGGCGAGCCCACGGCACCGTCAACAACGACGCCGACATCAGACCCTGAACCCTCAACCACAGGCTCACTGGATGAGAATGCCCCACTAACAGGGCACGAACAGCAGACATCAGGGACATAATTCTGGGAGGGGGCAGGAACACCATCCCCAACTGAGTCTTGAACAGAGCCCCAATGAAAGTCAATTCCTGTGCAGGAACCAGGGAGGACTTTGGTACATTCACGAGGAACCCATGATGCTCCAGGACATGGCACACCCTCTGGACATGTAACTCCGCCTTTTGAAGAGAAGAAGCAGAAATTAAAATGTCATCCAGATACGGAAAAACACTAATGCCCTCCCCATGCAAATGTCCAATAAGAGGAGCCAGAATCTTAGTAAAGATCCTGGGAGCAGAACAGAGCCCAAAAGGTAATACCTGGAACTGGTAATGAGGACCCAGTACGCAAAACCGGAGAAACTTCTGAAAGTCCGGATGAATAGGAATATGCAGGTAAGCATCCCTCAAGTCTATTGATGCAAGGAAATCGCCCTGAGACACCAGAGGAAGGATCAATTGAAGTGAAACCATTTTGAACTTCTGGTGAGGGATGAAAGTGTTGACCCACTTCAGGTCCAACACCGGCCGAAGATCCCCGGTGCGCTTGGACACCAGAAAGAGTATGGAATACACCCCCTTCCCCAACTGATCGCAGGGCACAGGAATCACCGCCTTTTTGACCACCAGGGAATCTATGCCTTCCAAAAGCGCCAACTTTTTCACAGGATCTCTGGGACAAGGAGTGGCCCTGAAACAGCCTGGGGGAGTCTGGGCAAATCCAATGCGCAAACCTTGCGAAATCACCCGAAGTACCCATTGGTCTGTCACAGTCTCTCGCCAAAAGTCCATGAAGCAAGCGAGGCAACCCCCAACCGGACCTACACCAGGAGCGATCCAGTCAGGATTTGGAAACAGGAGCGGAGGAGGAAGACACACAGGAGAACCGGGATTTATAAATGGAAGGAGCACCCCGGCCACGCCCCTACCACGAAAGGGCTGACCAGCCCGACCCCTCTTAGAAGGACCAAAAGACCTCTGTGAACCAAAGGCACGGAATCGGCCAGGACGTTCAGGAGCAAGCAGTTTACGGTCCTCCGCCGTCTTCTTCACCATCTCGTCCAGAGGTAAACCAAAAATCTTAACCCCAGAAAAGGGGATCTTCATAAGCAAGTTTTTCTGCGCCGCATCAGCCTTCCACGAACGGAGCCACAACTGCCTTCTCGCAGCCACAGAAGACCCGGCCGCTGAAGCCGCAGCCCCCAATGAATCAAAGGAGACATCCGAAAGCAGACGAACCTGCTGCTCCATCATCACCAGGGTAGAAGAAACATCCTCCCCCTGGTCCAACAATTCCGATAGAGACTGAAAATCCTTGAGCAAGGACTGGATAGTGTAAGACGAACAGGCCGCAGCCCTGATAGAAAAATTTGCAGCCGCAAAAGTGCGTTTCACGGCACCATCCACTTTACGGTCAACTGGGGCAGCAGGAGAAGAATCCTCCGAAACAACAGTCCCATGTGAAGATATGCTGAACAGCAAAGAGTCAACCTTCACAGAGGCAGGGTATTTCACCGCAAAATCCTGCAGCGGGTATCTCTTACTCAAGAAACGCGGAAAAGAACCTTTGTCCACACCCTTCCATTCATTCTCCAAGACCTTTAACACAGAAGAATGGAGAGGCAAAGAATCAGGCTCAGGACGGTGATATTGTGAAAACAGATCGTCCTCCAGAGGCATAACAGAAGCAGGGAACACCAAGTTTTTGCGAATGTGACCCAGCACCTCCTTCAGGTCGGCACCTTGCACAAAGCGGCCCCGGACATCAACCTCCTCTTCATTCTCAGATTCAGCCGCAGCAGTGCCATCAACCCTCGCCCTTTTCGCAGGAGGGATAGGCACCTGACCCTGCAATGCAGCAGCCACAGCAGAATTGGTCATCTGCTGCAACAAGTTCAAAGATGGGATCTGAATACCAGAACCAGAAGCCTCATTCAATGGACCAGGATCAGGAGCAGCCAAAGAACCACGCTCCATGTCAGCCATACACGTAGTAACTCGGAAAAGAGAATAACACAGGCAATGCACAGGACAGCAAGCCCGGTAAAAAAAGGCCCCGAGGTTGCTAGGCAACCATAAACCAATCTCCAAAAGGCATAAACGTAATGCCATGAGCCGCGCACATGCGCAAAGATAAACACAGACACACGTGGGTGTCAGGAACAATGGAGACCCGAAGGAGCTCCCGCCGCAGCCAGTGAATCCCGACCCGGCAGCAGGTAATAAGCGCCCAGTAGCCACCGTCCCCCCTACAAGCGCAACCGCGGTAATATGAAAACATACGCCTCCGGTCCCCAGAGCAAATGTAACCGGTCGTGCAAAGTCCGCTCAGCAGGACGCGCGGCCGGAAAGGATAACCAAGCAAACGGCAGAGCAGGACTCTAACAGAGACTTGCGGGAGCGTCCAGAAAGACACGATGCCGAAGAGGTAAAAAGACTCGAAAGTCCGCTAAAGCAGGACGAGAGGCACGAAGGCAGAAGAATGGGGGAAAAAACAAACCTAAAAACGACAATCACACAGCGCAAATAACAAATGCAGCCGCCACAACTAACGACTTCCCCCAAACTAGATACCAAGGACATAAGGGGACTGCTCAAGCAGGATCCCAGCCCCACTCACCTGACCAGCAGGGAACGCAGCACTCGGAGAAGTGCAGAAAAAAAGAACAGGTCTTGTTGGTGTTTATGTGTCCCTTTATGGGATTGGCTGGAGCCACTGGGGGCCATATTGGAGGAGGGAGAGGGAGACTAGAGCGCTGTTTTTGTACTTGGAGTTCTGTGTGGAGCCGGAGGCTCATATGTGATTACTGTGGCGAGGAAGACAGGACGAGGAGGTAATACTTATTCTATAGGCATGATATAAATATTGCCTTGTTTCACACAGCCTCTGCTGCCTAGATCACGAGTCAAATTAATGCTTTGAACAACAGTGCACCCCCCATCCACGTATTGCACAACTCAACAACACTGGTCTTATCAACCTCAGAAAGATGAAAACCTGCGTCAGTCTGCTTGCATTGGAGACTGACATTCAACACACAAATTTCTGCAAGAGGTACATTACCCATAGAGCTGCCCTTGAATCTCTCATTCTGCAACGCTCTAAAGATGATCAGCCTGGTCTTGTATTTTGCAAGAAGGGAGAGTCAAATGTGTTTTGTGTTTCTTGAGCACCCTTTGCCTACATAACTCATGTGATAAGTAGAATAGTGCATTACATTACATGCTTGGGCCTTCTTTTCTTAGTGCTGTACGGCATGTTGATCGTATCTGTAAACCTAAAAGGAAAAACGGCATTGCTTGCACTTAAGCGATTAGCTTTCCCAAAAAATATATAGGATAAGTTTAGCCTATGCAAAATGTTCTCTAGAAAGGTGACGTTCTCAAGAGTTTCGCTAGAAATGTCATGCCGTGAGAAGAAACATTATTTTCGAAACAAACTGGAACACATGTCAATAGACACTGATGTTAAACGAAAGCTGCCACGAGACAACCATCTGAAGCATTTAAAAATTGCAATACAATTACAATGTACAGATTACGTCCAGACGCAACAGTATTGTTGCAAACAAGGGTGGTTAACGTTGAACTTTGTTAAAACAACCTGTTCTTGTTTTACGTTCATATTCTTGAAAAGAGAGACTAGACTCCCTGTGAAATCTCATTACATGGAACAACAGTCACTGCACTCTAAATGAAAGAGGTTATTACCTACCATTCTACTCCATTCCTAATTTCTGGCCTTGCAAAGGTGTATGGTGCCACAGCAGGACCTACAACTCCAAGCTAGAAACTCTGAGGAAACCTCTGCGTCGAATCTGTGTGAGGCTTTAAGTTGTTAAACATATTTCCAGCACTCGAGCAGAGCGTCCTAGGAGACAGTCATCCAGAAACGTCACATCTTTCCCAGTTTAAATTCAGAACCACTCTCTACAATTCCAGGTTTTTCACTTTACGTGAAATGCTTTTTAAAACCCAAGTGAAGTAAAGAAGAACTAAAAGAACAACAACAATAAATCTTATAAGAGCAAAGTAGTCTTGATATGGAAAAAGGCAGCAGAAGAAACACTTTTTACGCTGGTTTAATTCATTATTAGGAGCGGTTTCCTATTTTTGCTCCATGGATGTATTCTTCATTTTCCACTTTAAGAAAATACGCTTGGAAGGGATGGTAGAGGCAGTGATATTCTAGCACCGCAAGAACTCATTACAATTAAATAAAATTAAATTAAACAAGCAACAATGAGCTAAGAGTAGGGGGCAGGTGGCAAACAACGACTGGAGGTGGGCTGTGCAAGCAAATAGGAGGACGGAACGACAAGCCGAAAGGGCAAAAGAAACAAAAAAAGTCCCAGGATGCACCAGAAGTCTTTCGGCACACTAGCTCCCCGTCTGGTTTTACTTACTACAGAGGAAAAAGAGGATAGCAGGATTTTAAAGCGGTTGCAGAGAAAGGCAGAGCTAAACACCAGCAGCCAGGAACATCGCTCCTCCATGTCGCAGGCTGCCATCACAGCGCACAGGCGCACTGGAGTGCAAGTGGACGCCTGACTATGCCCCGGGGGCACCGTACAAAACGTATGACAGAGGAGCATTCTAGTCGGTCCCTGCTTATATCAGGGGGCGAAGTGGATGCCTGACTATGCCCCGGGGGAACCGTACATAAGGTACTGACAGAGGAGCATTATAGTCGGTCCCTGCTTGTACCCCGGGGGCACTGGAAAGTGCACTTGGACAAGCGTGTAGGAACGCACAAAGTCAATATTGAAACAGGATGTGCTTCGGCGACCTCAGCTATAAATTAAAGCGTGGTGAAACCGAAGCGAAGCGGGCGCTGCCAAGATCAAGATGAAAGCATGGCTGGCAACAGCTTAGAGCTACAGCGTATGCGCTGCCTAAGCTTAACTTTTAAAAACAACTTGGCACTAGCCTGCCGGTGTGTTGTGTATTATCTGGTATCCCCTGCGCTTCGGCTGTCTCCGGAGAATTAACTCCGCCCGGGCAGGATCAGACAGAAGCAGTCGATCTCTGCTCGGACTAAGTGCAGGGATACAAGATGTCATGGGATGTCAGACTGAACACACGTTATAAATTAGTTGACGTTTCGTTTCTCAGCTGCACAAGAGACAGGATGCAAATCTAAAGTATTTCAAAGAACGAAAGTTTAAATAAATGAAAAATAAATGCATAGTGAAAGAATGGAATGGTTATTTTTCAACCACATCGTAACTAGTACAAAGAAGGGAAGGAATGCAAGCACGGAGTCGGAGTGAAAGAATGTTCTTTTTTATTTTTGAAGCAAATCGCAATTGGTACAAAGAAGGAAACGTGAAATTAATAACAAATTTAATAAATGCACGCTCGGAGTGGGAGTGAAAGAATGGATTTTTTTTAAGCAAATCGCAAGTAGTAGAAAGAAGGAAACGTGAAATAAATGAAAATTAAACATGCACGAAGTCGGAGTGAAAGAATGGAATTTTTTTTCTTCAAAGAGATGGAATGACATTGTAAATTAAAACATGAGGCGAGAGAATGACAGTGAAGAAGTAGCGGCTCCTGGAGGGAATGCTGCCGGACTGTGATTCAGGGCGGGGGAGGGGCGGGGTGAGGGGTAGTAAACTCCGGATTATGGCAGAACGGAGGTAAGTATACAAATAATTAAATAAAACAAATTTCATTGTGTTCTCTGCATTGCATTGGTCGATGCAGCACGCGCAACAACATTTTTGTTTTTTTTATTTGTATACTTACCTCCATTCGGCCATAATCCGGAGTTTACTACCCCCCACTGTGGCCCTCTCCCGCCCAGCATCACCGCCCAGCATCATTCCTTTCAGAAGCTGCTACTGCAGAGAAGGGACAATAGTGTTGCAAGGTTTTAGATTACTATGTGTGACATTCATATAATTTCAGTGTATTTATGTGTGATATTTCAACAACTATGAGCTACACTTTCTGGCAAGCAAAGTCAAGTAATAAAGATGATGGAAGCATATAAATATCAGAAATTACACCCATTTCACCAAAGAGAAACACTAAGAAGTTCTTAAAATTACTGCAAAGCACCAGATATGGAAGAGTACTAACCTAGAACTCGCGAACCGACCCGTAAGAAAAGGGCATTGGCAAGGCTCAGGAGATTGAGGCACACCCTTTACAGTCAGCCAGGAAGCTGTTTATTTCAAAGACAATACAGTTCAATAAATCCGAATAAAAATGATAACTGAGGAATTTGGCTGAGTGGTGTCAGCCCCGGTTAGCACGCCACTACCTGTCCCATCCCGCAGCACCAGATCACACCAGCAGGCTGCAGCTGTCACAGAGCTACTAAAAACACCAGGCTCATAAGTGACAAAGCTGCTGGCCATGCTGAAAGTTGGACCAGAATCATTACTGCTGCCCCTCATTACAACAACCAGGTATCAAGTTGTCGATGCTAGGGGCCAGACTCACTTCGCTAGGCAGGCGCCAACAGACTGAGGCTGAGGTACCGGGTTTTTATGAACCCGGCGGTGCCAGGGGGAACACCCAAAGACCTCTTGAGTCCTTCCTGTTTTGGACCACAGAAACACAGAGTCTTCTAGGTGATGTCAAGGATCGAGTTTATTGGCTGCAACCAGTAACAGGTATCCTAGAAGTACAACAGCATATAGCGCATGTATGTTCTCAGGAGACTGCTCGTTTTTACAGAACCAGCCTCTTCTTTTTATGCAAAATAATACACTTCAGGCAAGAATTCCTCGGTTTACAGTTGGTCATATAAATATTTCTACTACAAAGAAAAAGCAAAGTCATGATGGCAAGCCCAGATTTTAGTTTGTCCAGTTCGTGATAGATTAGCCAGCAAGGCCCAGAACTTTCATCAGATATCAACGAACCCCCAATAAAATCGGGCACCTCCTCCTTGTAAAACTAGTCATAAAGAAGAAACAGGGACAGGTGTGTGTGTGATTAAGCGTAGCTTGTATGCGATGAACGGTTTATGACATGTTGTGCTTTGATGCTAATCTCGCTCGGCCATTGGGATGAGGACTGCCCGAACAGGTTTGGCTTGAGGCAGCGGAGTCAGCTCGCCCAGGTCACAGAGGAGTCAGCAAAGGTGTACGTGTCCTTTCAGATCAAATTTGGCCTTGGTCATTTTGACTATGTAAGGGCAATCACAAAATGGATGCCGCTCACAAAATGGAACCCGAGGGTTCAAGACGGAAACTACGGTTTCAGGGTGATTGCGTCACTCAAATATGACACAAATGGATATGTATAGTATCCCAATCATTACCGGTCTGCCGATACCAAAATCGTCATGATACGATTATATTTTTGACACGAGTGTAGAGCTTTGGTACCACACAATAGCAGGGTCCAGAATTTTCAGTACCACAGACCCTCCTTTTGCCCTTATATAGGCAATAACCTATACTCATGCTAATCTGAGTCCAGGTCTGTATACATAAAGTCATTGAGATGCTGTTGTAGCATCATCCTGTTACTTAGTTCGTCTCTTGACACAGGCTTCCTTATACATGATGTAGCACAGAGGCCACATACTGCAGGAGCGCACTGCACACACAGGCAGAACATGAACAGAATGGCTAAGACCATCCCAATGACTATCAGAATCTTCCATCCCCAGGCAGATATCAGTTCCCAGAACCACCCCATAAAGGACCAGTCCCCTTTATCCACGTGGATGGATTCAGAGATTGTATGCAGTTTGGAGATGGCCTGGTATACTGTCGGAGCGTTATCGGGGATGAAAATGCAGCAATTGGATTGGATCACTTTACATACCCCACCACGGTCTGCAAGTATGACATCTAGGGCAACCCTGTTCTGAAGAGTCATAAGGCGGTCCAACTGGAGCTCTGCAGTCAAGTTACTAAGGGCACCAGCCGTTTCAATCACGGCGGATTCAACTACCCTCGTCAATTGGCGAATGTTCCTGCTGTTCACCATAGGCCCCCAAAACGGCAGAAAACCTTTTGCGAAATCCCCAAACTCCTGTTCCGCAGTGTCCACCCCTAACTGTCCTTGTCCTATGGTAATCTGCCGCGGCCGTGTAGGTGGGTGGCAACAGGAACGAGATAAAACATGTGCCCGAAAAGTCAGGGGGCAGCCATGTATATGCTCTATCATGGCAGACGAAGTAGGTACCCTTAGCCGCTAAGAATGAAGGGGAGGTCTGAGACGGTAAAACGTAAGTTTCTGTACAGACACTCTTCCCTAACTGAGCTCTGGGGTTTTTGCCATTTCCCTGCAGACATAGGTGACCCTGATGGGGTACTATCCAGATTGGGGAGGACTTCTTTGCTTGCTGGCTCTCACTCAAGGAAATTCCATACTTCGTTATATTCCATCTACTGTAAGCCTCCAATTCATTTCTGGGAATCGTTCTATATGTGTCGATATCTCTGCTCATATTTCTGATTCCTGCCACTAGTGCCTTGTTGCTCGAGTTGCTTCCTGTGGGATGTGGGGGATATGGTTCGATGGCAAATAGGAACATTGTTTGAAATGCCCACAGAGAACCATAGTAGCTAAATGGCAGGACAAAATATGGGATACCCTTATCTGTTGTGTGTGGCATAAGTCCACATACCCAGCAATTCGTCGTGTTCATTACAAACTGGTGCTGGTGTAGGAGCTGAACGAATGAGTTATTTATGAATTCCAATCGTCTGGCAGACTCGTGTTCAGGGAGAGGGTGAAAAGAGTGTGAGGAAACAGTAGGAGGAGGTATGGGTTGTGTAGTGGGTGCAAATGAAACTCGAAAGGTGTATAAAGCATAGCCAATTAAAAACATCATTATACTACACAACATGAAAATGCATATTATTAAAAATCTTGCTTTTGCCATCACAGTGCATATTCTCGTTTCAAAGTTCATAGATCTGGCAGGTCTCTCTATCTTGGGAAACTCCATCCTCTAAGTTGCTGCCCGCGGTGGGAGATTGTTTCTGCTGAGGAGTGCTTCTGTCAATCCAGGGTAACTCCCTTGAACCAACAGAACTTTCAACCTAACCGTCTCCAGCTGCACTCCAAAGACTGTGGCAACCGCGACCCTAGCAGCAGAACCAGATGGCGGTTCGAAAATCAAAAATGAGCAAGTTTCTTGGATGAGAGAGCTGCACGATCAAAAAGAAAAACTTTATTTGTCCATAGTCATAGGTCTTGGCCTCAAATTGTAGCGATTTCGACCAGGTGCTGTGTGGTCTAGAAACAAGACTTCAGGCTCAGCAGTGTTCAATCGCATTGACGGAGGCACAGCTTCTTGTAAAATGTTATCGCTTTCCTTTTCAGAAGTAGTTCCTTTCAAACGTGCATCACTAAAGGGTAGGAAGCGAGGCACAGTCTCGGCCTCAGAGTCAGCAATTCCCTCCTGGACCCACCAGTCATAAGGCAGAGGTAACGGGACCCTCTTGCAACGGGTCCCGTGGATCCAGTTTTTCTTTCCTTCCACTCAAACTGACGATCTCGTGGATAGGAGAACTAGGTAGGGACCGGTCCAGCGGGGCTCATCATTCTTTGTCCGCTGGAAGTTCTTGATCAGCACGTAGGATCCAGGGTGATAGGATGTCCTGGTGCTTCAGAGGCCTGAGGTAGACTGTCGTGGACCTGTTGGTGTAAAACACGCAATTTAGCCGTCAATTCGTACAGATAGTCAAGCAGTACAGGATGCTCTATTTCACTGAACCTAGTGGGACTCGGCACTCCCCATGTGTTGGCTGGGCGGCCGAACACAATTTCATGTGGACTAAGTCCCATTCTAGAGTGAACAGTCATTCTTGTTGATAGGAGCGCCAAAGGCAGGGCGTCGGGCCATTTAAGACCTGTACTTGCTTGGATCTTGGCCAGTTTTAACGTGCCATTATAGCACTCTACTAGTCCAGCTGATTGGGGGTGATTTGCAGCGTGGAACTTCTGTTGTATGCCTAGCCCCTCACACACTCTCTTCATTACTCGTCCCACGAATTCACTCCCATTATCACTCCAGACCATTCTAGGCATTGCAAACCTAGGGAAGAACTCTTTGACAAGGGCTTTAGCTGTGGATAAGGCAGTATTGTCCTTAAGGGGATACACCTCCACCCACCTGGAAAAGGCACAAACAACAACGAGTACGTATTTCAGATTGTTGCACCTTTCCATATGGATGAAATCTAGCTGCAAAACCTCGAACGGATATGTTGGAGGCGCAAAATGACCAGCTGGAGTTGGGGTTCCCCTACCAGGTTTGTACTTCAGACAAACCATACAGTTCTTGGCCATATTCTCTGCACACTTAGGGATTCCACTATTTTGCCGTACTGGAGCCAACAACTTACAGATCCCTTTCACACTGATGTGAGCCATTCCATGAGCCATTGTCACCACTGCAAGCACATACGCATCGGGTAGCAACCATCTCTGATGCTCTGACAGTTCGACCCAACAACCATTCGCATCCAATCTACCCTTTCTTTCTCTCCACTCGTTCAACTCTTTCTCTGTGGCTTCGGCTTGGATGGACTTCACACTCTCAATCGTATCTTCACACATACCCACATCACCAATCCATCTTGCAGGGCCTGCAACATACATTCGACTCATTACATTCCTTGCAGTTTCTTTCGCAACTTCACCCGCAAACGCATTTCCACGACCAACATCATCCTTCACCTTTTTGTGTGCACTGCATTTCACAATCGCAACTTGTGATGGCAAGGTCAGTGACTCGAGAAGCTCATTTACTAACTGACCATGTTGGATCTTGGTACCATGCGACGTCAGGAACCCACGTTCACGCCACAATCGTCCAAAACTGTGAGCCACGCCAAAGGCGTATTGGCGGTCCGTGTACACATTCACTCGCTTTCCTTTCGCCAACACACATGCTCTTGTAAGTGCAATCAATTCTGCTGCTAGTGCAGAGTTGTGTGGGATACGTGCAGCTTCAACAATTGTATGCAAGGTTGTCACAGCATATGCTGCAGTCGTATCACCATTTGGCAACTTGAAACATGAACCATCAACCCATAAAGCATCGTCACACTCAGGAAGAGGAGTGTCCTGCAAATCTACTCTCCCTTTTGTCTCTTCTTCTGTCCTAAAACAGCAGTCGTGTTGTTCAACCTCATCTGTCTCTACCGGAATGGGCAATAACGTGGCTGGGTTTAGTGTACCACACCTCTTTATGTGTACATGACTTGCTAATAGTGTCAGCTCATAACTTGACAATCGAGCACTAGTTAAGTGCTGTGTCTTTGTTCTGTTTAACAAAATGTCTACTGCATGTGGGACCATGACAACCAGTACATTATTCATTACTATCCCAGCAGACTGTCAAATACAGACAGCTGCTGCCGCAGTGGCTCTCAAGCAACTTGGCAATGCCTTAGCTACCGGATCTAGAGTTGCTGAAAAGTACGCGCATGGACGCTGTTTGCCCCCAAAAGATTGTGTCAGGACTGATAATGCACAACCTTCTTTCTCATGGACATATAATGTAAAAGGCTTACTGTAGTCGGGGGTATCCAACACAGGAGCCGAACACAATGCATCACGTAATTCGTGAAAACTTCTCTGACACTCTTCAGACCACGGAATGGGTTTCGGTGTATCCTTGCAAGTTAATGCCACCAAAGGTTTGAGCAACAAGGAGAAATTCGGTATCCATTGCCTGCAATATGATGTAATGCCCAAGAAAGCACGCACTTCTCTCTGTGTCCTTGGGACACTCAATTTTGCAATTGCCTGTAGTCTGTCTGGGGTCAGCTTCCTTCCCTCCTTCGATAAGATGTAACCTAAGTAGGTCACTTCTTGTCGACAATATTGCAACTTTGAAAGAGAGACTTTGTGGCGCAGATCACATAAATGACTCAACAATGACAACGTGGCTTCTTTGCAAATCTCCTCAGTATCTGCAGTGACCAGTAAATCATCGACGCACTGAATAAGGGTTGCGCCGTGAGGTAGGATAATCGTGTCAAGCTGAGATTTCAGAGCCTGACTGAATATTGATGGACTTTCACAGTAGCCCTGAGGAGCGCGTTTGAAGCGGAAACTTCGGCCTCCTAAATTGAAGCCAAGAATATCTCTGCTCACCTCGGCAATAGGGATGCTGAAGAAAGCATTCTTCAAGTCAATCACTGTGAATCAAGTGGCTGAAGCTGGAATCATAGTCAATAAGGCAGTGATATCAGGAACAACTGGAAACTGTGGCACAACAATCTTATTCACCTCTCTAAGATCAATCACGAACCTATAGACAGGTGGTTTAGAAGGATCCGTACGCTTTAAAACCGGCAGAACAAGTCAGTTACAGATGTTCCCTGTTGTCTCTTCAATGACATCTTTCTCAATCAGATCATAAATGATTGCTAACAACGCCTTTTCACCTTCGCTAGAGATCTTGTATTGGGGAATACGTGGCATTCTAACATTGGCTTTCAATGTTATAACATATGGCGCTATTTCCAAAAGACCCACATCATTAGAGCCAGTGGCCCAAAGTATATCTGGAAGAGAAGACAATTCTGTTGGAAGTTTTTCCCTTGACAAATACATTGGAGAAACCACTTTCTTACCCAGTGTAAGTTGTACTCCCGAAGGAGAACAGTACAAAGTCGCATGTAATCTTTTCAACAGATCCAGTCCCAACAAGTTTTCACCACAACCTGTTGTAAGAATGAGGGGTGCTTCTAATTCACATGGCCCAACAGAAAGGGACATAGGACTAGAGATTAGGTTCCTAACCGGGGCACCAGAAAAACCTACTGAAACATTCATTTCGCCAGACAAAGGTGCACCAGGAAGTTTTGAGTGCATAATAGAACTCTTTGTAGCACCAGTATCCAACAGAAAAGGCTCTGACACACCTGATGTAATCACCTCAATATAAGGTCCATTCTGAGGGAAACAACCGTTACATCGCAACTTTTACAACGCACTTCTATTACAACGCAACTTTTACAACGCTGGATCCATTACCTCGGATGCCTTTACAACGCATGACATTACATAGCAGATGCTATTACAACGCATGCCATTACAACGTAAGTATAGGTAAGTATATAATTTTTTTATTTTATTTAATATTATTTAATTAATTTAATTAATATAAATAATAAATAAATATATTAATTTATGTTTTTTATATTATAAATTAAATATATTATTTTAAGTAATTTTATAAAATAAGTATGAGTATAGGAGTATATGTTTTGGGGTACTGAGGTATATGTTTTGGGGTGTTTGGGTATTTTTAGGTTTCAGGGCTGGGTTTGGGTTTGAGGTACAGGGGTATTTTTAGGTTTCAGGGCTGGGTTTGGGTTTTGGGGTACAGGGGTATTTTTAGGTTTCAGGGCTGGGTTTGGGTTTTGGGGTACAGGGGTATTTTTAGGTTTCAGGGCTGGGTTTGGGTTTTGGGGTACAGGGGTATTTTTAGGTTTCAGGGCTGGGTTTGGGTTTTGGGGTACAGGGGTATTTTTAGGTTTCAGGGCTGGGTTTGGGTTTTGGGGTACAGGGGTATTTTTAGGTTTCAGGGCTTGGTTTGGGTTTTGGAGTACAGGGGTATTTTTAGGTTTCAGGGCTGGGTTTGGGTTTTGGGGTACAGGGGTAATTTTCGGTTTCAGGGCTGGGTTTGGGTTTTGGGGTACAGGGGTATTTTTAGGTTTTAGGGCTGGGTTTGGGTTTTGGGGTACAGGGGTATTTTTAGGTTTCAGGGCTGGGTTTGGGTTTTGGGGTACAGGGGTATTTTTAGGTTTTAGGGCTGGGTTTGGGTTTTGGGGTACAGGGGTATTTTTAGGTTTCAGGGCTGTGTTTGGGTTTTGGAGTACAGGGGTATTTTAAGGTTTCAGGGTTGGGTTTGGGTTTTGGGGTACAGGGGTATTTTTAGGTCTCAGGGCTGGGTTTGGGTTTTGGGGTACAGGGGTATTTTTAGGTTTCAGGGCTGGGTTTGGGTTTTGGGGTACAGGGGTATTTTTAGGTTTCAGGGCTGGGTTTGGGTTTTGGGGTATGTATGTATGTATGTATGTATTGGCATTTATATAGCGCACTACTTACCCGTAGGGTCCCAAGGCGCTTCGACCGCTGCGAAACCCTTCCTGGCTTCCCTGAGAGATGGTCCCTTAATGGGTATCTCCAGGGTGAGACCAGGCATCCCACAGGGGTATTTTTAGGTTTCAGGGCTGGGTTTGGGTTTTGGGGTACAGGGGTATTTTTAGGTTTCAGGGCTGGGTTTAGGTTTTGGGGTACAGGGATATTTTTAGGTTTCAGGGCTGGGTTTGTGTTTTGGGGTACAGGGGTATTTTTAGGTTTCAGGGCTGGGTTTGGGTTTTGGGGTACAGGGATATTTTTAGGTTTTAGGGCTGGGTTTGGGTTTTGCGGTACAGGGGTATTTTTAGGTTTCAGGGTTGGGTTTGGGTTTTGGGGTACAGGGGTATTTTTAGGGTTTAGTTTTAAAATAAATCTTTTAATTTAATTAAAAAAATTAATTTTAATAATTTTATTATTTATTAAAAATAGTTCTTTGTTATTAATAGTTCCTTTTTAAATAAAATTAAAGTAATATATGTACAAAATAATTATTTAAAAATAATTTAATTTATTTAATTAATTAAATTTAAATTAATTACATTTTTTTAAAAAGTAATATACTTACCTATACTTACATTGTAATGGCATGCGTTGTAATAGCATTTGCTATGTAATGTCATGCGTTGTAAAGCCATGCGATGTAATGGATCCTGCGTTGTAAAAAATGCGTTGTAACAGAGTGCGTTGTAATATTTCGCGTTGTAACGTCATACATCCCCATTCTGATCTACTGGAACTGCAACAGCTCCCTCTCTTTGTCCATGGCTGTCCTAGCAATCATTACCCTCATTCTCGTTTTCTGCATAGTAGTCATCAGCATAGTACTGAGCTGTCCTCGAAAACGCGTTATTCTGTTGGTCAAAACTATTCATAGAATTCTGAGGCGGAAAAGAAGGAGCATTTTGGGGGAAATTTCCACGACCGCTACCTCTAGGGGCGTGTTGAACACCTCGACCTTTTGCACCAGAGACACCATTCAAACGCCGTAACAAAGCCGGACAATTAATCTTGAAATGACCCTCTTCCTTGCAGTACGCACATTGATTTGGACCATACGGTAAACGCTGTTGAGAAGACTCGTTTCTTTACGAGTTTCTCGAATACTGCTGGGGTTGCTGATAGTCGCGCTGACTATTATTACGGGGTGGATAAGCTTGGTGCAGAAGAACTTTAGTTTTCAATTCTTTAGTCTTTTTATCTGCCTTCTCTAACTCGTCTTTGCGTCTATTTTCGTTCTACTGGGCTGTAGCTAAAATCTGCGCTGACGTGGAAACAGCCCATGCACTCTCTGAATCCTTCAACTTATTACACAGTTCAGGAAGCAAATTATGTACAAATTTGTCAACAAACAGTCTTTGGCCACCCTCAGTAGCCATATCCTGACCACTATGATCGACGAAAGTCTCTTCAAACCGCGTGAAAAAGTCAGACACATTCTCATCTCTCTTCTGTTTGCACGCAGACAACTTGTCCCAATTCACACGCAACTCGAGCATTAAAGTCTTCATATTTGCAATAATTCTACCAGGAAGTTCTGCTACTAAAGGCTCGGGCTTAGAGCCACCAACTTGTCTAGCATCAGCAGCAGCAATATTAACCCATGTGTCACCTAATTCTTGATCATGATCTGCATGACAAATCTTTCCCCATAAAGGCTGTGGTACGACATTTCCAAACAACATGTCTACATCTGCTAGATTCATGATACAGGAGCTGGCAGTTTGTGATAACTCCTTATAATACCCTGTGGGATTTTTACGGGGATCAGGCAACGTCTGTTTTAGCGCTAAAACCTCAGATCTTTTCCAAGGAACATGTACCCATACACGCTGAAAATGCGGGGGAATGGCTGGATTCGCAGTTGCATCACCTTCCCTGCAAACTGGGGGAACCTCTCTCATGGGATACTGTTGCGCCTTTTTCCTACCTGGCATGTCATGCTCAGAAAGTGATCTGGAATTGCTTCCCTTACTCCTATAAGACAACAACGTCTCAATCGCTTGTTCAACATCAGCACCCACAATCATGCCTTCTGCGAACTTGAACCGCACACGGAATAATTCAGGCATGTCATGCTCTGGATCATTTCCCCTTAAATCTTCACAGAGATATACGCACATTTGTTCAAATACATATCTCTGCGTAGATGCTTCCCACTGACGGAAGACTTCCATGACGACTGAACGTCATATCTTACAGTATCAGTAACCCATTTGCGTGCTAACTCATTCAGTACTTCTCTCTCTTAGTAGTCAGGCAGTCGACTCCGCAACTGACTACTTTCTGTGTTAGGGGTCGTATTAGGCGACCCAAAGAAAGGTGAGAAAAGACCAGTAACAGTGTTTGCCACTCTCCGTCGAAACAGAGGGAGAAACTGACGGAAGGGCAGATACGCAAGAAAAGACAGGCTGATGTAAAGTAGAAGTCGAGGCAGTAGCAGAAGTAGTATTAGGATAAGCAGTCGTAGAAAAAGCAGATGAAGTATGTAGCAAAGGCGGCGGCCCTTGAGAGGGCTGCGCCGGAGGAGTAGAAACCAGCTGAAGAGGAGCTGGTGATTGTATTAGAACTTGTTGTCCAACAATAGGGGGTTGTACAACCAAAGGTTGCTGTGGTGCTGTAGCACTTTGCGCATATGGAGGTGGTGAACTCAGTAGATGAGACATTAAAGGATCCTTCTCAATTGTCTCTTCTGATCCTTGTCCTTTATTTGGCAGAACTGGGTAGCATTTATCTACTGCTAGCTTCCTACTTCTAAGTGTTTGTTCATTCTCTTGCTCTTCCTCATTATCCCTGAACGCAATGGCAGCTTGTACCATTGACATACCTCGTTTATTTTTCTTTGCTAATTTCATTTCTTTCTGTTTGGCTTCTTTGTGCCATAGGCGAAAGGAGTCAAACATCGCCGGCCGGGCTTTCTTCTTGAAAAGTTTCACCTCTAGATTATCTAAGATCTCTGTGTCAAAGCTACCGTATTGGGGCCATTTTAAAACACCATTGTTTCTGGTGTATCGGATCCACACTTCATTATATGCGATAGGGCCTACGCCATGATTCACATAGAGCTCATATGTTGGAGTTCCAATCGGAGGAACCGGACACGAGTCCTCCAATCGGGAGTCCCTATTACAACCAAGACAAAACAAGTTTCCAAGTCTGCTAAAACCAGGCATCTTCGCTTTCTAGTCTAGCTTCAAACTTCAAAGGATTATCGAATACGATAGTCCCGTGAATACACGAGTCCCTTGGTTTTGGCGCTTGCAAGTTCCAAATCAAAGCTATCCCAAAGGATACAAAACTAAGAACCAAACTAAGGACTTGGAGACGCTCCACTTATACTTAACTGAAGTATCGATGATCGATGACGTCACTAGAAGACTCGTCTATCGTTTCGCTCTACCAATCATCAATGGGTCCAAAACAGGGCGATAGTCAGGGCAGCAGTCCTTCGTAGCCGTCTGGACGCGGGGAACCTCGCAGCAAAGACCTTCGGAACCACGTCGACATGCAGGGGTCGCTGAAGTGGCTGGCCGTCCTCTGGAATTTTCACACGAAGCTCCTCACGAACATCTGGCTTGGACTGATACCGCTTGATACCGCCCCGAGTTGGGCGCCAACTGAGGTACCGGGTTTTTATGGACCCGGCGGTGCCAGGGGGAACACCCAAAGACCTCTTGAGTCCTTCCTGTTTTGGACCACAGAAACACAGAGTCTTCTAGGTGATGTCAAGGGTCGAGTTTACTGGCTGCAACCAGTAACAGGTATCCTAGAAGTACAACAGCATATAGCGCATGTATGTTCTCAGGAGACTGCTCGTTTATACAGAACCAGCCTCTTCTTTTTATACAAAATAATACACTTCAGGCAAGAATTCCTCGGTTTACAGTTGGTCATATAAATATTTCTACTACAAAGAAAAAGCAAAGTCATGATGGCAAGTCCAGATTTTAGTTTGTCCAGTTTGTGATAGATTACCCAGCAAGGCCCAGAACTTTCATCAGATATCGACGAACCCCCAATAAAATCGGGCACCTCCTCCTTGTAAAACTAGTCATAAAGAAGAAACAGGGACAGGTGTGTGTGTGATTAAGCTTAGCTTGTATGCGATGAACGGTTTATGACATATTGTGCTTTGATGCTAATCTCGCTCGGCCATTGTGATGAGGACTGCCCAAACAGGTTTGGCTTGAGGCAGTGGAGTCAGCTCGCCCAGGTCACAGAGGAGTCAGGAAAGGTGTACGTGTCCTTTCAGATCGAATTCGGCCTTGGTCATTTTGACTATGTAAGGGCAATCACAAAATGGATGCCGCTCACAAAATGGAACCCGAGGGTTCAAGACGGAAACTACGGTTTCAGGGTGATTGCGTCACTCAAATATGACGCAAATGGATATGTATAGTATCCCAAACATTACCGGTCTGCGATACCAAAATCGTCATGATACGATTATATTTTTGACACGAGTGTAGAGCTTTGGTACCACACAATAGCAGGGTCCAGAATTTTCAGTACCACAAGGCCCTGGCGAGGCCGCATCCATCCTGGTGACTGCTTCCTAGGTCTCACTTTCCAGCTTGTTTACGTGTAAGCCACACTCACCTGTGGCAGCCTAGTGTGCAGGGGGTGTAGCCGGGCAGTTCTTTGTGGAAGGGAAGTATGGAAGCGGGGACGCCGGTGGAGGGGGGTGAGTGTATGGGTTTCTCTGGTGTTTTTGGAGGGTGTGGGGAAAAGATTCTAGTTGCAGACAGGTGTCTCACGCAGGGCCCCTTACTCCCTGTGGTGCTGCAGATCACTGCCGTTTATCTGCTGTGAAGCGCCGGCGGGCATGATGCCATTTGCGGGGTTATGTGCCAAGTGCAGACCCTTTCATCCATGTGGCTCCCATTACTTGCTGAGTGCATGAGTAAAATTCCTAACTTGTTCTTCTGGCCTGCTCTGTGAGAATTCAAGACCAAACCGACCAGGAAAGCTAGAACTGGAGCGAGATTAAGTTTCAAGGTGGGGGCAAGGGTTCTCTTACCTGCTGCTGGTGTAGGCTCAGCCTCTCCCTCCTGGGTGCTGCTGTCTTCAGAGTCGGCTGCAGCCGTGCTCCTCCAGGACTCGAGTTGATGACTCCTTGCCTGCTGCACCACGGCAAGCATTCTGAGAGGAGGCTGCCTAGCTGCAATTAAGTGCTGCCTGTAAGAGACCACCAATCCCGCAGCTGTCTAGACTGGGATGGGACTGGCCATGGGTCACAAGACTGTCACATTAGTCAATGACTGCCGCATAGCCCCCTTGCACCAAGCCAGTCCGTCAATGTATAAAGAGAGCAAGTCTCTTGATAGAAGCTGTTGGCCATAATTTTAACACTGACTGTGAAGTGTCATCACGTGACGAGTCTCACAGTGAGTCACACGGTTAACATGAATGGATTGCCGGAGTCGAGGGGAAGTCTATAAACTGAGTTACATTGTAGCCTCTGCTCGAGAACAACATGTGTTCCAGATATGCTGCCTCAGCGGAACATTTGGGACATTTCGTGCGATCACTGTAGGTGTTATTGGAAGACCATTTGGAGATTCTTTCAGGTGCATAATATATCATACATGTGGTTTTGAATAGTTGCAGCCTTAGGCTAGATGATTGGACTAAGTTGTTAATATTCGATAAAGAGTGTGTTATCTGTTTAGGTGTTATGTTTAAGCCAAGCTGTCTGCTCCATTTCTCTGCTAATTTTGAGCAGTCATTTGCTTTGAATACACTCAGGTGCTCGTAGGCTTCACATATTACTGATTTATTTTTAGTTGAATATAAGCAGTTCCAGATCTCACTATCAGGAATGTCGTGGGTCTGTTTTTTGTTAATCAAAAAATCATGTATCTGCAAATGTTTCAATCTCATAGTTTCAGGTAGATCATATATGAGTTTGAGTGTACGAAAGTCTAAAAATCCCTGTGTGCCATAAAGATCTCCCAAAACATTGATTCCCAGCCTAGACCATCTAGAGACCGTACCATCATTGAAAATTCCCGGGAGGCCAGGGTTGTCCCATAATTGCAGCTTCGGATGGTAAAAAGAAGTCTTGCAAAATGTTAATATACTGCCCCAGATCTTAATTATCAATCAGGAGTTTGTTAAAGCGCAACTACTCACCCGTAAGGATCTCAAGGCGCTAGGGGTGGGGGGGGGGGAGTGCAGGTTCCATTCCATCAAGGAGGGGGTCTGTCGAAGAGCCAGGTTTTGAGGTTTCTTGCGAAGATGGGGAGCGATGTTGTCTGTCTGAGGTGGAGCGGAAGGGCGTTCCATGCTTTGGCCACGAGGAAGGAGAAGGAGCGGCCTCCCGATCTGGTCTTTCTGGTGCGGGGGACCTCGGCGTAGGAGAGCTGGGCTGATCGTAGGGTCCTTTGGGGTGCGTGGAATTTGAGCCGGCTGTTCAGGTATGCTGGTCCGGTGCCGTGGAGGGCCTTGTGTGCGTGGGTGAGCATCTTAAAGGTGATTCCCGCCTCGACGGGGAGCCAGTGGAGTGTGCGCAGGTGCTGGGAGATGTGGCAGTGTTTTGGCAGGTTGAGGACCAGTCTTGCGACGGCGTTCTGGATGTTCTGTAGCTTGCGGATGGGGTTTTTGTTTATTCCGGCGTAGAGTGCGTTGCCGTAGTCGCGTCTGCTGGGGACCAGGGCTTGAGTGACTGTCTTTCGGTGTTCGAGGTGGATCCATTTGAAGGTCTTACGAAGGAGGCGGAGGGTGTGGAAGCAGGAAGATGAGACAGAGTTGATCTGGCGGTCCATTTTGAGCTCGGAGTCCAGGATGATTCCCAGAGTGCGTGCGTGGTCTGTGGGGGTTGGCGGGTTTCCGAGGGCGGTGGGCCACCAGGTGTCGCTCCAGGCATCGGGGTTTGGGCCCATGATGAGTACTTCTGTTTTGTTGGTGTTTAGTTGTAGGCAGCTGTTTTTCATCCGTTTGGCGACGGCTTCCATGCCTTCTCGAAAGTTGCGTCTGGCGGTGTTGGGCTCGTTGGATAGGGAGAGGATGAGCTGGGTGTCGCCTGCGTATGACATGATGTTGAGTCCGTAGGTTCTGACGATGGGGGCAAGTGGAGCCATGTAGACGTTGAAGAGCGTTGGGCTGAGGGAGGAGCCCTGGGGGACTCCGCAGGTGGTAGGTGTGGGGTCTGAGAGGAAAGGGGGGAGTCTGACCCGCTGCGTCCTGCCGGAGAGGAAGGAGCAGATCCAGTCGAGGGCCTTGTCCTGGATTCCTGCGACGTAGAGTCTGCGTATTAGGGTGCGGTGGGAGACTGTGTCGAACGCCGCTGATAGGTCTAGGAGGATGAGGGCTACTGTTTCTCCTTTGTCCAGTAGGGTGCGGATGTCGTCTGTTGCGGCGAGGAGGGCGGTTTCCGTACTGTGGTTTTTTCTGAAGCCGGATTGAGAGGAGTCGAGGATGTTGTGTTCTTCAATGAATGTGGCGAGTTGGCTGTTGATGGCTTTCTCGATGACTTTCGCTGGGAAAGGGAGCAGGGAGATGGGTCTGTAGTTTTTGAGGTCGGTGGGGTCCGCTGAGGGTTTCTTCAGGAGGGGGTTGACCTCAGCATGTTTCCAGTCGTCGGGGAACGAGGCGGTCACCAGGGAGCGGTTGATGGTGTGGCAGAGCATGGGTGCGATGGTGTTAGCGGCTCTGTTGAAGATGTGGTGGGGGCAGGGGTCCGTGGGGGCCCCTGAGTGGATTGACTTCATTATCTTCATTGTGTCTTTGGTGGTGAGGGCTGTCCAGTCATCAATCGCTGGTTTCCGGGTGTCGGGGTGGTTGGTGAGGGTTCAGTGTGTTGGTTGTCTTCGTCAAAGTTGTCGTAGATGCTCTTGATTTTGTGGTGGAAAAAGGTGCTGAGTTTGTCGCAGAGGTCTTGTGAGGGAGGGATGTCGCTGGTGGGTTGGGTGAACTCCTTGATGATGCTGAAGAGTTCCTTGCTGTTGTGTGCGTGGGTGGAGATTCTGTCTTCAATCGCTTTTTTCCTCGTTTCTCTGATGAGTTGATGGTGAGCGTTGGTGGCGGCTCTGAAGTTGTTGTGGGCTTCTGTGGATTTGGTGTTTCTCCAGGCCTTTTCGAGGTGGCGGCATGTGCGCCTGGACTCTCGAAGTTTGGTGGTAAACCATCTGGCTTTCTTGGCACGGGTATTGTTGTTTTTCTTGAGGGGGGCTATGGTGTTGGTGCTGTCCGAGATCCATCTATGCAGGGTTCGGGCTGCGGTGTTGTGGTCGTCGTTATCCGCAATGGTTGGGGTGGAGTTGTTGAGTGAGGAGATGAGCTGGTCGTCGGTGATTTTGGGCCAGTTTCTTTGTGGAAGCAGGTGCTGGTGTCTGTGGATGGTGGGTGTTCTGAAGATGAAGTGGACGCAACGATGGTCGGTCCATGGGAGTTTGGTGGTGTGGCTGAAGGTGATGGAGTTTCCTGTAGTGAAGAGGGGGTCGAGGGTGTGTCCTGCGGAGATTGTGGGCTCGGTCATGATCTGGCAGAGTCCAATGTTGTGGAGGTTGTCCAGGAGGCATGTGGTGTTGGGGTCCAGTTGATTGTTGAGGTGGAAGTTGAGGTCTCCGAGCAGGGTGTAGTTGGTGGATGTGAAGGCCTGCGGGGAGATAATGTCGGTGATGGAGTTGGCGAAGGGTCCGCGGGGTCCAGGAGGTCGGTAGATGAGGGTTCCTCGGAGGGCGGCAGTGGGGCTGGCCAGTATCTTGAAGTGAAGGTGTTCCATCAGTTCTGTGGACTCGTCAGGGAGTGTGCTCAGGCGGAGGCTGGATTTGTGGACGATGGCGATTCCTCCTCCTGGGTGGGTGGGGTGGTCCTTCCTGTAGATCTCGTATCCTTGGGGGATGGCCCGAGCGGTCTTAAATTTTACCCTCTTGTAGTAATTGGGATCGTTGGTTCGGAGCAGAAACATTCTTGAGTCACTTTTCAACATAAATACATGGAAGAATAGTGTGTCTTCTCTATTTAATAAGGACCTAAGGCGTTTTACAAATGAAGACCAAAAATATAGCTTAAAATCGGGGAAATCTAAACCACCCTCATTAGTGCCATTTTTTAGGAGCTTCAATGATCTTCTCGCTTTTTTATACCCCCATATGAAGCTGCTGAATACTCCATCTAGTTGGTTAAAAAATGAATTGTTTAATGCTAATGGAATAGAGCAAAAGAGATACACGAATTTAGGCAGTATCTTCATCTTTATTAAATTGATTCTGCCGATTAAGTTCAAGGGTAGTCTATGCCATTTTTTTAGTGAAAAGATGGTGGATTTGATTAGTTCATTATAGTTGATATTATTAATTTCCCGTATTTTGGCCGTGATTTTAACGCCTAAATATGTGGCAACTTTACAGATCTCAGGGACCGCCACTGCTGGTGTATAATTAGCTATAATTTGTGTCTTTTGTAGGCTAAGCTTGTAGCCTGATACTTTCCCAAATTTGCAGACCTCAGAAGAAATCCCTTGAAGTGCCTCGATAATGTCTTGTGAGTATATAGCAATATCGTCGGCATATGCCGTAATTTTTAGTATTTCTGAACCGGACCTAAAAGGTACAATCCGAGATTGGGACTGAAGAGCAGACAAAAATGGTTCTAATAATAGGGCAAATAATAAAGGGGACAAGGGGCAACCTTGACGGGTGCCCGAGAAATTAAAAAATCTGAAGAAGTCAGACCCCCATAGCTGATACAAGCCATAGGGGTATCATACAGCGCCTGTATACCCTTTAAGAATTGTCCCCCAAACCCCATTTTGGTCATAACGTGCCAGAGATAGTCCCACCCCACTCGGTCAAACGCCTTCTCGGCATCTAATAAAATCATGCCGAGTGGGGTCGACTCCGTCCCTGCTCCGTCAAACGACGTTATAGCCGTATTAACATGCATTGTTGTGTCCCGCCCGGTTATAAACCCATGTTGCTGCAGGTTAACAATCCTGGGCATGATAGGGGCCAGCCTTGATGCTAATATTTTCGCAAATATTTTTGCGTCCACGTTAATCAGCGAGATGGGCCTATATGACCCCCTCTCCTCTTCTGGTTTGCCCTTTTTAAGAAAAAAGACAATTTTGTCCCTGTTCCATGAGTTAGGAGCTTTTCCGTTTAGCCCAACAGATTGTATAACCCTCAGCAGCAGAGATTCCAATTCTTCCAGACAGGCTTTATAGATCTCGAGGGGAATGGTGTCTTCCCCTGCCGCTTTTCCTACAGGTAGTGCAGCGATGGCCTGATGGAGTTCCAACCCTGCTATAGTGTTGGACAGTGAATCTGTTCCTAAATTACCATATATATTTGTTAGGTTCTCATCTACGTAGTCCCGTATTGCATCTAAGCTTGGTGTAGATTCCGGCGTATATAGAACTCTGTAGAAATCAGCAAATTGTTCTAGAATATCATGTGGCTGATCGTAAATTTTGTTGTCAGTTCCCCGAATATTAGTGATCAGAGTACCAGCTCTATCTTCCGCTGTTTTATAGGCTAAAATTTTACCGATTTTGTCCCCCCCCTCATATTGTGCAATTTTATACTTGTGTATTCTGACGCTGTTTTTTTTTATAAGTTTAGCCTTAATATCACATTTTAATTGCCCAAGTTTGAGACCTATTTCTGTGATCGTAGACAGATTTGATCGTAATGCTGATACCAATAGTTCTTCTTGGTCAGCTATATTTGACATCAATAGTACATTAGACTTGCGATGTTCCAAGTTTTGTCTGATAACATAAGCCTGTGTGAAGCCCCTGATACTTGCCTTACAGGCGTCCCACACCATACTGCAGGTAGCCGTGTTCAGGTTGATCTCTATGAAATCAACAAGATGCAATTTGAGCTGTGATAAGTAAGCTGAATCTGATACTAAATATCTAGGAAAAGAAAATGGTCTTGAACCTGTCCTAATGTGTGGAGTAGAAAATGCCAATATTATAGAGTTATGATCCGAGGAGATTCGGGGGCAAATAGTCATTAAGCTAGCGTTCAGTAAATTGTCGCTAGCTAGGGCCATGTCCAATCTAGAGCAAAGTTTGTGAGGTGCAGAGTATTAGGTATACCCCGGTGTTTTTGGATGTAGGTACCGCCATGCATCCTTGATGTTATGGATTCTGCATAAGTCCAAAATAGACGACCTAGTTTTACACATTCGTTGATAGCTTCCTGTAAGAGAGGAGGGTCTGCTATCCTATGGTCACCCCAATTTTTGCTTTTTGCTTCACTGGTTTTCGACTTACTGAGGCTGTGGGCCTGCTAATCAGACCCCCAGCCTGCTGTTCTCTCTCTAAATTCCCATACATGTACTATAAGTACATAACCCAATTGGAAATGGACTCCTTGTCAGCCCCTGTACCATGCACTATAGGTGCTCAGGGCATAGGTGCCACCAAGGCCTACCAGGGGCTGAAGCATAGCTTTTGCCACCCCTGGCTGGTTCTTAAATTGACACAACTGGCTGATCACTCAGCTGGGGCAAGAGGGTGTAATCACCCCTTGCTTAGATATAGTATACCTATATCTAAACCTATATCTGGACAAATATAAACCTGTGAGCCATTCCTATGGAAGGCCTTATCAATCCTGGAGGCAGAGTGCGTGGTTTAATGTGAGATGGAGCTCTGGCATGAGCTGAGCCTGTCTGCAGCTGTCGGGAACAACTCCCCAAGCTGTTCCGGGATAATGCCATACCATATACTATTAAGTGCATTATAATCCTCGCGGTTATATAGCAACTTTGGTTTGGCTTTATCAAAACATGTTGTGTAAGGTGTCATACGATTTGGAATCCTATACCCTCGACAGTCCTGTCGACGGGGATAGCATTCTGGTATCACAGCAGAGCCCAGGCAGGAGTGTTAGGGTTTGTTTTTTAAATACTACTATCCCTGTGTCCAGCGGCCAGTCAGTGCCAGGGCACATATGATGCAAGTGCCTGGCATAATGCAGACACAGATAAACCACATTTTTCCCCATCCAGGACTGATCCCATATATTGACCTTTGTTGCTGCTCCTTCACAACCTCTCCCAGTATCCCATTTAGAATTTGTTCTACGGAAAAATTCTCACATGTGGGATGAGGAAACCAAAGTTCCGGCTTACTGCACTTTGACACTGTTCATCCATTGCTTCCTACTATCTAAAAACAAGGAAGAGTTTTTAATTAAACCAACCATGTGTATTACATGTGTAAAATCTTCATTTATGTTTTTACCTCTTCTCTTCCCCCAATACGTAGTCGTAAGCGCTCCCTTCCCTTCCCACCTCGCCTTAACCTTCTGTCACATACCACTTTTATTGATCACATGTTCACACTGTGTGCCAAATCGCCTATCATCTCTTTGTCCCCATTCTCTGACAAACATTGAACCCCGTGAGTGCTTAGATTAATCTCTATACCTGTGTTACACTGCACAATATGGAACTGGACAGTTACAGTGGCAGTTGCTGCTCGCATCACAAGCTACTGTTATTACTGTTGTAATAGTCAGCCTATCAGACAAGTTTACATTAGTGGCCTTTTTATCCCCAACAGTGAACCACCTCAGTGCCACAAACAAGGTTGGCATCAGTAATGTAAAAAAGGATTGTATCAATTTCTGTTGCCTCTACATTGCTAATACAAAAGTCATAACTGTTAAAAATATTTCCATTTCAATGCCACTAGCTCTAACAGAAAAAAAAGTGAGACCTATTGCATTGCAAATGATTGTTTTAAACATCTGCCTTCCGAAGCACAAGACCACACACACTGAAACTTAACATGGTCTGCACATGAAGCTAACTCACAGGGGTTGGACATTTCATCCGAGCTTGCTATTAGGTGTTACTTCTCACACCTCTTGAGTGGAAGATTAGTATAGTAATTGGAACGGAGAAAATGTCCACAATACGGAGAAAGCCTGTCCCCCTAACCTGATCTCCTTTGTTCACGAGGTTATAAATAATAAATGCAAAATGATTTGCAAACCACACTTTATAGACTTCTGAAACAGCTGAGTCCATAAACACTATTGAAAATAAAAAAATAGTGAACTATTGTCTGACCAAACATGAACACGTAAACAAATATGTTAAGTAAATGATCATTTGACAAGTAACAATTTATGTTAAGTAATGATGTTCAAACATTCAAGATCTCCATGTATTATTGTCCTTTGTTTCACATTTAGTTAACATCTAGAGAGGCTGCCTGATCAACTAGCAGGGGCGGTGCGTCCATTGGGGTGCTGGGGCGGTGCCCCACCTGGCCACATGGCCTCAGGTCGCACTGCGCACAAGTAAAATAGCAAACTTTAAAGACAAGCACTTGCTGCTCTGCTTAGGCAGGCATTCAATCGCCGCTGAAGGGGGGTGGGGTGGGGGCGGGGCTGGCTGCAGCAGCAAGGAGGGTGGCTGACAGCAGCTCTTACTAAAGCGCAGCTGCAATAGTGCGCATGCTCGATTTTGGGCTGGTCATTATTATGACCAGCCCGAACATGCGCACTAAAGCCATTCCTAAGGACCAGGAGAGCGAGGGGAGAGTCGGGACCCGAGAGGCTGTGGGTTGCTTCATGCAGCAAACCCTGGTCTCTAATGGACGGGTCATCTCCGTGCCCTAGCCAATCCTTGCGCTGCTAATGCGTAATAATAATACCCTCGAAATGGGCCCTCCTTTGCAAATCGGACCAGATTTCATGGGGTAGGATGATTAACTTCATTATTGCCCAGCGTTACAGTCAAATTATTCTACACCTAGAATACATGTTACATTTTGAATGGGTGTTATTATTATCACTCTACCCAATTAGTCAGAGGTCACGGCGGAATAAACAAAGGAAATATTTTGTTTCTTTACTGAAACCCTTTCTTCAGGAGTGTATCTAGTGTTATTGTTTCGCCGCCTTGGCTGTTTTTGATTTTCCCTGGGGAGTCCGGGTATTCATTCTTGCTTTTTTTTGGTTCATTTGAGATTCTTTTCTCGTCCTTAATCCCACAAGAGGAGTAATCCCACAAGAGGAGTTGCCATCCTTAAGGATAAGCGATTTAGGGCCGAAGTACTTCAAACTGCCCACGATAAGGATGGTAGATGGGCTACAGTGCAAAAAAAAAAAAAGGGCAAGCCTAAGGAGGAGAGAGGGTCATACCGACCCATCTCTCTGATAAATACCGACGCGAAAATATTCGCCAAAATCATGGCACTCAGACTAGCCCCATTTATGCCCAAAATTGTTAATCCGCAACAACACGGCTTCATCTCAGGGAGAGATACAACAACACATGTAAATATGGCTATTACGGCGTTCGACATCGCGGAGACTGAATCCACCCCACTCGGCATGATTTTACTAGATGCTGAAAAAGCTTTTGACCGAGTGGGGTGGGTCTATCTCTGGAGCATGTTGTCCAAAATGGGTTCTGGGGGAAATCTTTTGAAGGGTATAAAAGCACTCTATGACAAACCCACTGCTTGCATCAGCTATGGGGGCCTGACTTCATCAGAATTTCCCATCATGCGCGGGACCCGACAAGGATGCCCTCTTTCACCTCTTTTATTTGCCCTCTCACTCGAACCCTTTCTATTTGCCCTCCTCTCTCAAAATCTGATTGTCCCTTTCAGCTCAGGTTCACAGGAGCTGAAATTGACAGCCTATGCTGACGACATTGCAGTATACACCACCGATATTGCTAAAGCGTTGAAAGGAATATATATTGAGGCTGGGAAATTCGGGAAGGTGTCAGGCTACAAGCTCAATCGTCAGAAGACGCAAGTTATAGCTAATCACTCCCCTACCATGGTCATTCCCGAGATCTGAAAAGAGGCAACCTACCTAGGGGTTAAATTAACAGCTAGACTACAAGATATCAATAATATAAACTACAATGATCTGACCAAGAAAACTACTCTTCTTCTGAAAAAATGGAATAAACTGCCTTTGAATATGATTAGCAGATAAATCTTATTAAAATGAAAGTTTTACCAAAATTTGTTTACTTATTCCGATCTATTCCACTTGCATTAAACAATAAATTTTTTCAACACCTAGATGGGCTCCTGAGTAGCTTTATATGGAGCTACAAAAGGGCCAGAAGGTCACTAAAAATGCTCAAAAATAACATAAATAAAGGAGGGCTGAACTTTCCAGACTTTAAACTATATTTCTGGTCTTCGTTTTTTACTCGTCTGCGTTCCTTATAGCATGGAGATAGAGTTCTTTTTTTCCATTCTTTTATGTTGAAACAAGACCCATTATTCTTTTTGTTCAGAATCAATGACCCAAATTACTACAAAAGGGTGAGATTTAAGACTGCTAGAGACATGGCTAGGATCTGGGTTAATATATTAAAATTTTGCAATACAATTTTTTTTCACCCAAAATTACTGTTGTGGGGTAACCCAGGTCTCCCGGCTATCTTCACAGATTCTATTACTCAGAGCTGGGCGTCTCTTGGGATTAAGACACTGGCGGATTTATACGGCTCACAGGGGTTTTTAGAATTTAATACGCTCAAACAGTTATACGATCTACCGGAAGCTACAAGATTCAAACACATGCAAATACACGACTATTTGGTCAACAAGAAAAAGATACAAAATATCGCTGAATGTGACATATGGACTTGTCTTTATTCAAATAAGAACAAATCAACTATTAGTGAAGCCTATAAAACACTTAGCACATTTAAAACAAATGATGGTGAGAAATTGGCCGCGAGGTGGAGCACCCAATTAAGCTTAAATATCACTCCTAATCAGATAGAGCATTCTCTGGCTAATATAAACAACCTGGTACGATCATCTAGCCTTCGGCTACAAGAATACAGAACGACCTGCATGCTCTACTACACACCTGAAAGAATCTCCAGATGGTCCCCGAACCCCTCTTTTGCCAGCCGAACTAAATGCCCTAAATGTTCGACCGAAGCAGCCAATTTAGTACATATACTTTATTCCTGTCCCAAATTTAAGACCTTTTGGGGGGATATACTGAGTGTCCTTAGATTAAAAAATATCTCGCTCCCCACTATCACGGCTGCCTTGGTCCTACTAGATCTTAATCTCTCTCCATCTTCACAATCAGCCCTAACCACTATACTTATCTCTTGCGCCAAATTAACCCTGGCTAGGGCCTGGATAGATCCAGAACCACCGACGGTTTGGAAGTGGTGGGCATTAGTAACAGAGATACATGCCATGGAGTTAGCCCTAGCAAACCTTAGGGGAACATGCTCATTGATTAAATTCAATAGAAACTGGGGTACTTTTCTAGATTAAAATCTTACTCAAATTCTGTATAACTGTCAAGTTTTTCTGGGTTGATCCTGTAATAGGAATCCTTCTACTCTGTTTACTTATCAAATTACTTTGTCTATAACATATATACTTTAAATGTCTCTCAGTATATGTATATGTATGAAATTATCTATGTATTTTTGTTATTTTCTTTTTTTATGTCAACCTGCTAACATCAATAAAAAAAAAAAAAAAAAAAAAAGAGATTCTTTTCTCGTCCTTCCCTGCCATGGTGTCAAAGCCCCTTCTGATTTGGTGAGTTAGGAGCCTGCCCTCTCTTTGCTGCTGTTTAGTTGGATCTTCTTTGGGAGCTTTGGTTGTTTTGGCGGCCTTAGTGGTTGTGTTCCCCTGCGATGCGGGGACTTCTTCTCTGAAGCGACATGGCCACTTGATCGTCCTGGTTCTGGTTTTTGCCCCCACCAGTTCTTTTGTCTGGTCTTCCTGGCCTGGGTGTGTGTCTAGCTGCGTTTACTACGCCTTGTTCTGCTGCTGAGGCCTTGTTCGTGTGCTTGTCTCTTGGGGGGGGGTGTACCTATGGCCTCGTCTCTGGGTGGCAGCTCTTTGTGTCTGTTTTAAATGTACTCTCTGCCTTTACTCCCCCGTTAATTGGCCGCGGTCTCGAGAGCGCGTCGCGCTGCCTCCACGAGACACCGTGTTCAATCTTCTGTCTCTTTTGTTTGATCTCACCTCAAAATGGCCGCCGCAGCGCTATGTTTGCCCTCACCAAGATGGCCTTCGACGATTGGTGTGCCAACCCGATCCAAAATGGCCGCTGTGTCACTAAGATTCGGTGATGGGCCGTGCTCGTGAGAGCGCGTCGCGCTGTCTATGCTAGTCGGTCACCCGTCGCAGACCGTGTTCAATCTTCTCTTTTGTCTGTTTGGTCCCCCCTCAAAATGGCCGCCGCTGCACTTTGCTCCTCTTACCATGTGTAGTTCTTGTTTGATCCACTGCGTCTTTTAGTGCACCCCCCAGCAGGTCACTTGCCACTTGTGCCTCTGGCTTGGTATGATGCGTTAATGAGAGAGAGCGCGTCGTGTTGCATCCGCGAGTCGCCGTGTTCAGTCTCCCTTCTTCTTTTTTTTTTGTTTGGTCCCACCTCAAAATGGCCGCCGCAGCACTATGCTCCTCCCACCTTGCTGCTTTTGGGATTTGCCTTTACCAAGATGGCCTCTGATGACTGTTGTGCCAGCCTGATTCAAAATGGTCGCTGTGTACCCAAGTTCCGTACCGCCTTTTCGTGCTAAGGTTTGTCTCTGCTTGGGTTTGGTGGCTCTACCCGCTTGTTTCCTGTTTGTTGGCTCAGAGGGAGTTGTTAATCCTACCTCTTTGCTGTTGTAGCCGCGCATACATCGATTCTTATTCCCGCACCAAGATGGCCGCCACCTGGTTCTGTTTGGTCTCTGGCCGCCGGTGCTATTAGTGCAGGTTTGCGCTTGCTGCTGTTCTTGATTTTAACAGTTGGATTCTGCGCCAATCTCGCTTAGGCATGGGCCGGTTGGTGGGGGCTGCACCCCTTAATTCGCACCTTGCATCACTGGCTTGTGTCTTTGCGACTTGGTGTCGCTTGATCGCACCACCGCTTGCTTCTGTGCATCTGATCTCCCTCCTCTACCCTGCGCTCTGCCTTTTGCTTCCCGCTCTTCACGCGCTGTGGCTAGTGAGGACTCTCCTGCTTGTATGCCGGGGGGAGACGGGAGCCTGAATATGGCCGCGCCTTGAGCCTGCTTGTTGGTTTTGGTTTGCCTCCTGAGCCTTCCCAGCGCTTGGCTACCTTATGTCCCTATTGTATGATCTTTTGTACGATTGCTTCCTGCGCACCTCTCGGCGGTTACCTGCTATGTGGTGACAGCGTTGGGTGCGTTTTGGCTGCTGGCTTCTTCTGTTGTCGCTTGATCGCCTACTTCCCTCTCGCCGCCATCTTGGGGCTGCGGTCCCTTCTCCCTCAGCCGTTGTTCCGCCGCATAAATCTTCTTCTTTGCGGGTTTCGGGGGTCTGCAGACTGCTCCTTCGGATGCCTTTGGCCTTCATCCACCTCCTCGTTCCACTTTTATCCTTTTTGGGGGTGTTTCCCCTCGGTTGCTCGCCGGTCATTCGACTTGGGGGTTGGGAGCTCCGGACTTAGGTCTGCTGCCTCCTCGCCATCCAAGCCACGCCCCCTGAAACCCTTTCTGACAGTCTGTAAGCAGAGCGAGAGGGTTGTGTGCATTCCTTCAGCTGCTCGGCTCGGTGCGCTGCTTCTCCTGCCTGCTAGAGCCGAGGCTCGCTTCTCCCGAGGAGGGCGGAGCTGCTGGGGGCCCGTCCGAGCTGTCCAATCGACAATGTAGTAACGGAGCCACCCGGCCCGTTCATGTACGCATACACGCACCCATGCACCTCAGGGGCGGGGTAGCCCCTGGGTATAAATAAACGGCCGGAAGACCGCTCGGGGTCTTTGGCCCTAACCAGCAGTGAGTGTCCGTGTGGTTATTGCAACAGTATAGTAAGGCCCCACTACGTGGCATAGGTATCCTTACCCCTTGTGTCTCCGACACTACGCTGGCGACGAGGCGGGTCTCACCCCATGCCTCACCACGCAGCGGTGCCCTGCAGTTTGGCCCCCGCCCGGAGGACTCGCGCCTGTTGCGCTTGGGCCCTCGGCGCCGGTGCCGTCACGTGCACCTATTCCGGTGTACTCCGTCTGCCCTGTGCCAGGCCGTGGCACAACAGGTGAGCCCACGCCTCTGCCCATACGAGGTCTGCGGCCCGTTGCGCTGCCCGGCCCGCCCTGTCTCCAGTCTGCCCTGCAGTCGCACCCCTGAGCGGCGTGCTCTCGCTCTCTGCGCCGGCGTGCACTCCTGCAGACTGGCAAGTGCATCGGGGGGACTGCATCAGCCCTCGCGCCCTGTGTGCGCTTGAAGCGCTGAAGGCTCCGGCTCGCGCACGTGCGCATCGCACAAGTTCACTGGGCCCTGCGTTTGCTCACACATTGGGCGGACGACGGCTATCGATCGGGGGGAGAGATCAGCCCTCACGCACACCTCATATTCTGCATGCCCTGGGTCACGCCAACGGCCCCAGTTCCCGAGGCCCTACCAGGAGAGCAGGTGTCATCACGCCGATTGTGTCTGCGCCAGGAAGGCCCTGTGCATAAAAGGGCATGTCTGCGCGCACCCCCCCCACCGTGCCCCTCACATGCACAACACCTGGGGGCGAAGTTCCAGGTTCGTCGCACAAAGGACTATTGCATCGCTGCGCCTCGACCCACAGATCAGCGCACAGAGCCACGGGAAAGTGGCCCCGCCCGCCTACCTAACAGCAAGGCACAGTCTCACGTCGTAGGCCGTGACCACGTGCTTGCATACCACTCGCCATGAATGTACAGCCCACGGACGGCGGAGCCGCGGCTGTGGCTCCAGCGCAACCTCAAGCACCACTGCCAACTGGACCTACTGCCACGGCGCCGCCTCAAGCCGCTGGGAATGCTGCGGGCCCTGCAGCAGCCGCTGCGCTGGCTCCTCCCGGTCACGGTCTAGCAGCGCCCCTTCCCCCGTTCAGCCAACTCGCAGATCCATTCACGGCCGCAGCAAGATGGGTCCTGTGGATTGGGAGGCTGGATCACTACTTCGTCGGAGTTAGGGAGACCGATGGCAGGGTTAAGCGCTCCTTGCTTATGTGCTATGGTGGTGATGAACTTTACAGATAGCAATAAATATTGGCGACATTACAACTTTACAAATTGCAAGACTAAATATGCAGTTTACGCCATCACGTGCCCATGCGGAAAAGTGTACATAGGCAAGACAACCCAAGAAGTGCGTCAACGCATTATCCAGCACAGATCCCGGATCAATAACAAAGTTCTAACAGCACCCCTGGTGTCCCATTTTGTGAAAAAGGAACATGTGGCCAATGATTTAAAATGGACAATCCTTGCAAACATTAAGACCACTCCAGGGGCAGGCGGGGACCCTGACGCACGCCTGGCCCAAAAAGAGGCCTACCTTATCTTGAGATTTAACACTGCCATGTCTGGACTTAATAAGCTCAATGAATTCAGTAACCTGTAGATATCAAGTCCGCGGCGATTGTCTGCCTTCGCTAGTTGCTGCTTATGTGTCTTAGCTTTCAGCCGCTAAATACCTGTTTCAAAACACGTGCTCCTTTGACATCTCATGGGTATTGATCTCTAACTGTGAATCTCCCTTGTCAGCCCTTCGTTACAAACTAGTAATGGACTGTGCGCTATCACGCTCCATAAACTACAGATCCCAAGATGCATTGGGACACTGTCCGGGTTAAATACATTTGGACACGCCCCCCTCTCCTAGCTTCGATCTGCCAGTCAGTTACACTCCGGTGCCGGTTGCAGAGCCTCGATTCTTCGCCCCAGAAGTAAGTTTTAGGTGATAATGGCTAGTGTAGTTGAGCGAGCGTTTTACTAGAACTTTTTCTAAAACGCACATTCTTTGTTTTTTTCAGTTGTTTAATACCCGCGGCGGCTGGCGCCTGCGCATAAGTACCCAAGCCTACATGCCTACATAAAAAGGTAGGATGATATTTCTGAGTAGACCTGTACACCACGCTGAAATACTTAGGATCACACTAAGAAGTATTTTTACTTCTTGCAGGCGCTCGAAAATCACGAACTTCCCACTTTAGGCGCTCCGGCACCGTAATTGCTTCCCCGTTTTCACTACATCCAGGTATGTGTTTAATTCGCACAATTGAATACGATGGCTCTCAGGGACTTTGTAACAGACTGATAGTAACTGAGGTTCTATACTATCTTATTTCACAGGGAGTTTCCTGACACCCGGAGTACAAGGTATTTGTACATACAATTTTTATAGTGCACGAGTCACAATGATTTTTGGAGTTAGCTCAACATTGATACCATCTTTTAACTTAATTTACAGTGACAACGACCCTCCCAATCCATGTCCTGAGGAGAACCCGCTAAATGTTTGATTGGGTTCGAAACGCGTCGGCGTCCAGTTCCACCAAGATACCAAACTATTAGGGCGTAATAGGAATAGAATTGACACATTTCTACACTACTGTATAGTTTATGTGGCTTCCTACGTTGCGCATCATGTGATAAAATTCACTGTGTATTCTGTGGTGGTTGTAACAAGTAGGCTAGTGTTTCAACTTGCCAGTCCACTTGTTCATGTCATATTTAGGATTGGAACCTCAATGACGTAATTTGTTGAGGTATTATACAGTTGTCTACATTCACTTTTTTCATCACAATTGCTTATATGTGTATCATTTGATTGTATATATTGTTTGTGGTTTACTTCATGTATTTGTGAACCTTTGTAAATGTGGTAGTGTGCCCCTAGATGCTTTAATACTTGTTTCATAATTTTGCATAAAAAATAAGTGATTCAACACAAATGGTTGTTCAGCCTAGCAATTTATTATACTAGGTTTGCAATTTCTTCTTTACTCATCACACTGTTCGGCTCCTTTGTTTGTTTTTACCTAACAGCAAGGCACAGTCTCACGTCGTAGGCCGTGACCACGTGCTTGCATACCACTCGCCATGAATGTACAGCCCACGGACGGCGGAGCCGCGGCTGTGGCTCCAGCGCAACCTCAAGCACCACTGCCAACTGGACCTCCTGCCACGGCGCCGCCTCAAGCCGCTGGGAATGCTGCGGGCCCTGCAGCAGCCGCTGCGCTGGCTCCTCCCGGTCACGGTCTAGCAGCGCCCCTTCCCCCGTTCAGCCAACTCGCAGATCCATTCACGGCCGCAGTAAGATGGGTCCTGTGGATTGGGAGGCTGGATCACTACTTCGTCGGAGTTAGGGAGACCGATGGCAGGGTTAAGCGCTCCTTGCTTATGTGCTATGGTGGTGATGAACTTTACGAGCTCTTCGAGACGTTGCCGGACAGAGGTGGTGACCATGACTACGACGCCGCTGTCAGAGCATTAAATCAATATTTCGACCCCAGGGTGAACCCTGACTACGAATGGTTCAAACTGTGCCAAGCACGGCAAGGCGAAACAGAATCCATCGACACCTTCTAGGCAAGGCTGCGGAAACTGGCTCTTGCCTGCGAACTTTCAGACCAGCGTCAGGAGATACGCGCGCAGCTCATCCAGGGTTGCAGGTCAGTGCAACTCAGACGCCTCATTCTCAGGCAACCGAGGATCCCCCTGGATGAGATCCTTGTTCTTGCGAGATCGCATGAGCTTTCCAACGCCAGGGCCAATGAGATGTAGGCGGCCCTCGACAGGCCTGGAGTGGCGGCGAAGGTCACACCTATCAAAGAGGAGCACGTGGATGAGATTCAACGGCGGCCACAATCTCAGAGGGGGAACATCCAGACTACGCCACGCAACTCATGCGGAAACTGCGGCATGGATCACCCCGCTGGGGGCAAGTGCTTTGCGAGAGGCAAAGTTTGCTCGAATTGTGGAAAAATGAACCATTTCGCGAAGATGTGCCGCAGCAGCGGCAGCCGTCGCCCCGGACCGAGTGGGAAGGGTCCCGCACAGGCCGTGCGACAGCTCTCGCTGGAGGACCCAGGACCATGCAGCGACGCTTCTAGATCGGCGTTTCGCCTCGAAGACGATGACGATGACGTTTTCTTTGTCTCCTTCGTAGGGAGAGAGGGTTCGAGAAGAAGACCGCCCCAATGTGCGAAATATCCATTGCTGGTTCGCCTGTACAAGCACTCATCGACACAGGGGCACCAGTGAATGTGATGGATAGTACCCAATACGAGCAACTGTCTCCACGCCCACCATTATCCCCATCAAAAGCCAAAATCTATACCTACGACAGTGACGACCCACTTCCACTGCGTGGAGTGATCAAAGTAGTAGCCGCCTGTAATGACCAAGAAGTTAAGACGAGGTTCCACGTAACAGGCGGGCGACGCGGCACACTCCTTAGCTGCCACACGGCTGAAGATCTACAACTGGTGTTCTTTGCACGGCAAGTGCATGAGTTACACGCGGACGCAATGCTGAGAGACTTCCCAACTCTGTTTCGAGGACTCGGCTGCCTAAAAGGGAAGACCTTCAAACTACACGTGGACCCCACCATCAGCCCGACAGCCCTCAGACACAGAAGAGTACTGTTTCACCTGCGGCCGCAGGTGGAAGAAGAACTGCGAAAGCTTGAAGACTTGGGTGTCATAGAAAAGGTATCAGGCCCGACGCCATGGGTATCGCCCCTGGTGATAGCTCCAAAACCGAAATAGCCGGGCGCTATACGCCTGTGCGTGGATATGCGACTGCCCAATAAGGCAGTGAAAAGGGAGAGGCACCTGACGCCCACAATGGACGACATCGTAGCTGACCTCAACAGTGCCCGCTGGTTCTCGAAATTGGACCTTAACGCCCAGTACCACCAGCTCAAGCTACACCCGGACAGCCGCAACATAACTACCTTCTCCACCCATGTTGGACTTCGGAGGTACAAGCGTTTGAGCTTTGGCATGTCGTCGGCCACCGAAGTGTTTCAAAACGCCAATAGAGAGACACTCTCAGGACTGCCCGGAGTCATAAATCTAAGTGACGACATACTCGTTTTCTCAAAGACCCTAGAAGAGCACCACACGCACCTCCGGGCCACCTTACAACGCCTGGCTGATCACGGCCTCACTTTGCATCGGGACAAGTGCTCCTTCTATAAGGAATCCGTGGATTTTTTTGGATACATATTCTCCAGGGAAGGGCTCCAAGTAGACCCGAAGAAAGCCGAAGCCATCCGTGCAGCACCTAAACCTACATCGGCCACGGAAGTCAGAAGCTTCCTGGGGATGGCCACTTACTGCGGCCGCTTCATCCCTGGCTTAGTGTCTCTCTCGGAGCCGCTACACGTCCTAACGAAGTCAGGCCAACCTTGGGCATGGTCTGCAAGAGAAGACGAGGCGTTCACGGCGATCAAGAATGCACTGATAGATGACAAAGTCATGGCCTATTTCAGACCCCACTGACCCACAGAAGTGGTCGTTGATGCAAGCCCCGTCGGTCTCGGGCCGTCCTCATGCAGGAGACAGAAGCACACGAGTGGGTATCAACAGCGTATGCAAGTAGGGCGTTGACGGCAACCGAAATGAGATACGCCCAGATTGAACGGGAGGTGCTGGCCATCAAGTGGGCATGCCAGCACTTTCACCTCTACCTGTACGGCCATGAGTTCAAGGTCCTGTCGGACCACAAGCCCCTGGTGCTCTTGTTTGCAGGAACGGCCAGGCTGGCCCCTCCCCGGATCGAGAGGTGGGCCGTCCAACTTCAGACCTACCGCTTTGAAGTCATATACCGTCCCGGAGCCGACAACCCCGCTGACTTTCTGTCACGACACCCTGGGACCATCGCCACAGATCAGGGGTCGGCAGACACGGAGGAGGTCGAAGAATATGTAAGGATGGTGTCACAAGAGGCTTGCCCAACTGCCCTCACGCTGGAAGTCATCGGGAAAGCCACCGACGAGGACGAGTGCCTCAACAAGGTGAAGGCCACGCTAACGAATCAGAACTGGAAGCATTTTCTAGACGGAGTCAGTGCCCTCACAGCCGCAGAACAGCAGTCAAGACAACAGATGTGGAGAGCCCAGAGCGAGCTCAGTGTTGGGCCCCATGGGGTAGTTCTCCGGGGAACGGCGATAGTATGTCCCGCCAAGCTACAGAATGAGGTTGTGCGCCTGGCTCACCAGGGTCACCAAGGTGTGTCGAAAACGAAGGCAAGACTACGCAGCAAAGTGTGGTTCCCCGGCATGGACGCTGCAGTGGAAGAAGAAGTAAGCAACTGCCACTCGTGCACCATCACAGGCCAGGACCCGGCTCCTCGAAGCAGTGATAACCGAGGATCCGTGTTGCGAGCCGTGGTCAAAGGTCAGCGTGGACTTTGGGTCCTTCCCGGATGGACGACATACCCTTGTGCTGATTGACTTCTACTCACGATTCCCTATTGTGGAAGTGGTGCCCTCCACTGCGTTCATGCATGTGAGAAAAGCCCTGGAAAAGGTGTTTGCCATGATGGGTCTGCCAGTAGAGATAAGATCGGACAACGGCCCGCCCTTCCAGGGAAAAGACTTTCAGGCCTACCTCGCTGCAAGAGGCATCCATCACAGGAAAATCACCCCACAGTGGCCCCAGGCAAATGGGGAAGTCGAGAGATTTATGCGAACTCTGAATCGCGCGCTTCAGATTAGGGTAGAGAAAAGAGAGGATGCAGAAGAATGTCTGTCTCAGTTCTTAAGTGCGTACCGGCAAACGCCACACTCCACCACGCGTTGCGCCCCGGCACATTTACTGTTTAAGAAAGTGCCCAGAGACTGTGTGCCAGCCGCACCCTCGTGGTGCCCACCTGAAATGAATCAAAGTGCCACCCAAGATCGACGAAGACGCACCAATGAAAAGGCCAGTCAGGCCCGGAGAGCCCAGACCAGATCCCTAGTGGTCGGTGACAAAGTAGTCCTCAAAAACAGACATCGGAATTCAAAGTATGACCCTGCTTTTGAACCTGAAGTGTGGGAGATCGTAAATGTCCAAGGCACGATGGTATCCGCGACCAGAAGCACGAGAGCTGTGACACGGAACGTGTCGTGGTTCAAGCGCATCTCTCGAGGGCGTGGAAATACCAACTCAACATCCGAAGGAGCTGAGGACAAGGATCACGGGCAAGTTGACAACGAGTCATCGACAAGCCCGCGAGAAGAAGAAGGAACAACCCCGCCGAGGCCTAAACCGGAAAAGACCACCAGTCCTGAGAACATCCCGAATGAAGTCCGGAATTCCCGTGAACGACACGAGGAAGTCGAGGACGTGGAGAGCCGTCGAAGCCAAAGGTATCACCTCCGGCCAAATCCAACTCCTAGCCAGAGACTGAGAGACTATGTCTGGAGAGTGGACTCACCTAAGTGACTCCCACGGCCGGGACTGTTGATCCGTGAGTTTGGAGGGATGTAGTAACGGAGCCACCCGGCCCGTTCACGTACGCATACACGCACGCATGCACCTCAGGGGCGGGGTAGCCCCTGGGTATAAATAAACGGCCGGAAGACCGCTCGGGGTCTTTGGCCCTAACCAACAGTGAGTGTCCGTGTGGTTATTGCAACAGTATAGTAAGGCCCCACTACGTGGCATAGGTATCCTTACCCCTTGTGTCTCCGACACTACAGGCAAGACCTCCGGAGGTTGCCGATCGCCAGGGGATACACGATCCCGAGGGGATACCACATATTACACTACACCTGTTCTGGATGCGATAGTAACAATCTGTCGGAGGGCACTGGGGCGCAGTCGTTGGAACTAGATTATTGGGTTCAAGTCCCAATCAAAAAAGGCAATTGAGGGTTATGCTCTTAGTATATACAGTAAGATGCATGCCGGTTGCGACCAAGTTCCTTAGTGAGATAGTCTTTTGTGATGTATGCGGTGTTACACAATCATTACTGGTGCCCTTACTTTTTGATGTTATGGTATGAGCAAAAGTCATAGGAGGTCGTGTTCAATGATGCGTTTATTATCATAATTAGGGTTTGTTAAACTTGAAACGTGGGGGAGCCTTCTTGGTCTGAGAATGTTGGCAAGAATGCGCCGCTATACCTCAACTTCACACAATTTTGCATGAATCGCTACAAACGTTAATGCAGTACTGCATTAATCCACTAGATGGCAGTAAATAGTAATACAAAGACATTTGCGATGCTAACAATAACAAACCACACTAAAATGTAATTTCCAGCAGGATGACACAGACTCATAGACCATCCCGGATTAGGTTGAAAAGCAAATTTACCTTTTGTATGGCTACCGCAAATTTGCAAAGGGATTCCTAACCGGCATCTGCTCCTGTAATTTACGCAAGAGTGGGAAAATGGGTGTTGAATGCAGTTGGCAATGCCCACCTGCCCACAAACTTGTATGTTTGTGTGGCTTCTCAAACCACACTAAGAAAGGATTGAAAAATGTTCTCCAGCATAGGTGTGAAGTCAATCCCTTTTCAGGGCGGGAGGTGAAATGTATTACCCCTCTTTCTATTACTCTTTCCAATGCACTGCCCTATGTCTCACCCTAAACCTCTATCAATATATCCTCTACATCCACTCTCTCATTCATCCCAAACCCCATATCACTACGATAAGCCCAAAAATAACCCTTTCTAGAGTCTCGCTTAGTCTACCCCTCCTTGCATCATCTGACACCTCTTTTACTATACCGATCCCCCAAAACAAGCCTTTCTAAACTCTTCCACTCCACATCCATTTGTACTCATCCCTAGACTCCTACTGTTATGACAACCCCCCCCCAAAAAAAAAGTCTAACTCTTCACCCTTCTATTCCTCCACTAGCCTTTTCAATCAAAATAACAGACTAACATGCCCACTTCTCAAATTTCATATTTCACTATACTAATTCACCACTAATCCTTTATGGGTTCCGGAGTAGCGTGCTATGTGCCAAAAAAGTTCTTCAACACCCAATCAGGGGTAACAAGTGCTATATAAATGTAAACCTTTTCCCCTCTTATATCCCTCCGCTATCCTTCTCAATCCAAATAACTGATTAATATCCACCACTCAAATTTTCATATTTCACTATAATAATTCACCAATAATCCTTCAAGGTTTCCGGAGTAACGTGCTACTCACCAAAAAGCTCTTCAATACCCCTAGACTTGTTGGGAATGTAGAAAAAGTGCTTTCATCACAGGGGAAAATATTTTTTCAGGAGGAGGAAAAAAAATAAGTAGTGCATATTCTGTTCTGCATTGGTGAGTTCTGTACTATGGAGAAGTCTGTACAACGGAAATAAGGTCTTGAGGAAAAAAATCATATGACTTTCCAAGAGTATGTCTCTAATCCTGTACTTAGCACAGTTTTCCACGAGTACTGTGAACCAGAAAAAGTATGATTTATACACTTGGGCAGAGACTGAGCTCCTCGCACATTTTTCCTTACCTTTTTTTATGAATCAGACCCTATATCTTTGAATTTGACATAGTCTCTGGGGCTGGAAACCTCAATGACGCAAACTCTTTTTTTGCCAGAATTTCAGAAAATCAAATGTTTCAAGGCCCCCGGCGATTTTTATTTTTGCACTGCAGTACATTCAGGTATTCACAAGATTCAGACTTGCTTTGTATTTAGTGATCCACATAACTCAATGAAAGGAAATTCAATAAAAATTGTGAAAATAAAGATGCTTTGTTTGTATATAATACCTTCATGGGTGTGTATTCTTGCTACCTTTTTGAGCGAAACGCTTTGTTTCCTATGTGCATTGTGTGTCTGGAACAGCTTGGGTGGAACTCGAGTTTTTTTTATCTTCAGGACCAGGCTGTCCTTCTAAAGCTTTGGGATCATGTGGCCATGGCGCGGGGCGTCTCTCCTCTCCTAAACCTTGTTTTGGGTTTCAATACCAAAGTTCCCGTTTTGACTGCCATCTTATCCTGCTTCCAGATCATTGCAAATAAACCACATGCCACTTCAATGCGAGTCCTTTCTTTCCAATCCTGTTCGTACCCAGACAAGCGATATATATAAAGACTTACCTAATTGAGCAGGTAATGTAGTTTTTAGAAATGCTGTGTTAGAAAAAGCAAATATCAAATGAAATATTGCTACGTGACTGCATGTATTGTTGCTATTTTGGTAGTCTGTTTGAAATTTTGAAAAAAAGCTATTGTAGATAAGGAAGCTATGCACTTTTTTGTCATTTTTTTGATCAATGCATTATATGTTTGCTTTTTGTAGATTAGGTTTCACTGGAGGGACTCTGGTGATAGCAGGGATATTTGGCCACTGAGACTAGGCTCTGCACCCCCACGCCTCCTAGGGCTTTCGTCTCGTGACCAGGTGGGTCAGGCATTTTTCCCTCTCCTAACCCCTAAGCTATTTAAACCAGGTCCCTTTTGAGTCCACTTCAAAAAAGGGGGAGTCTAGAGGGAAAGACTGAATGGAACTAGGACGCCCTCCACTCTATAAGCTAATCAGCAACAATAGTCCTAGTTCTAGTGGCAATATTTGATTGTTAGTCTGTAAACATTGGCGGTGGACGTTCGTCACCCAAGGGACTCCTTTCAGTATAGGGATAGTCCAAATGTTTCAGTCTATTGCCTCTTTTAAAAAAACAACCTCTCTGATCTATACATATAAGACAGCACAGACAAAAAATGTGAAAAAAGCTAGATGGCACCTCACGGGCGAACCACCAATGGGACCCCTGGCTGGTACTCACCAGGTTGGCCCTGTTCTCATCATTGGTGCCATCAAGCTATAACGGAAACGTGTCTCAGACCCCAAAAAAAGGAAAAAAGGACAGTGGATGGTGCAGTGAACACAACTTATATGTAACACAACTAACAACATTGAACATTTAACATATAAGACACTGCGCAACTAGGACTATCAACTTTACTTTCGTTCCTTACTATGTTGCGAACAGTGAACACAAAACAGTAAAAAAGGAGGGTGTGAATACTACCTATCGACTCACACCCTACTTACAGCCGACATGTTTCATTGCCTTGGTGTCTATCAGGCAATTTCTTCAGGGCAACTCACTTTTAATGCCACTGCAAGAGACACTGATTCTCGAATGCCTTCAAGCAGTATTGCCTCTCATACCAGACAGGAGGACTTTAAAATCCGGAATCCAGCCCCCATAGGTGAGCGTGGTCCTATCTCCCCATAGAGAAGTTACGGTGGAAGAGTAAGGGTCGGCGTCCTCTCAACACTCGAACTTCTAATGATTTCTATGCTTCAAAAACGTACAGTACCTATATTTTCACGTATTACAATATTACAATATACGCCTATTTCAAATGCATATATGTATTTTGGGGTGGGCAATGTTACACATGCATCTTATTGCTCTAGTTTTAGTAATTTGATGGACATGAATTTGTGGAGTGGGTGTTGCGTGCTTATCTAGGATCCTGATCGATACTGTGACCTTATGCCCCTATTCGGCTATAAATCCATTTATTCCCTATATTGGCATAACCGTCCAAGTAAAATATTCAGTAACTCATCTCTGGCCTCACACGAACAGAGCCACATTCCAGAATAGCTTTCTCTGCAACTTCCTTTGCAACCAATTAGTGCAATGACAGAGCAGAAGTTACTATCTGAGATTCCTAGATTAACACTCTGAGTTCTTCAACAAGATAAAAACTCAGCAAACCTGGAAATCCCCGCTTGCTGTGTTTTGATTAGTAATAGAACTCTAATGAGCACTGATAGACGATCACTTCCTAGTGACATCTTATTGACGTCTTATGTCCAGCAAACTTACGTCAAACAAGGCACCTTTCAGGTATAAATACTACCAACGTGGCCTTAAGCAAGTCCCCTGTTGCCCGTCGCCTGAAGCTGCTGTTATGCTGAAGATATCATAGCTGCTATCGCTACTGCTATCGCTGCTAACTAGCGAACGATGGTGTGGTGAACTTAGGAGCTCAACAGCCGTCCGCCTGCAAGAGCCCAGCAGATGCAAGCTGCCCGCGGACGCTGTCCCCCCTCCTTCTCCTCCTCGACGCGCTGAAGAAGAGACGCTGCCTTTCTCCTGTCGAGAAATCCAGCTCCAGCGTTTCTGGTCTACCCTTGCGGGTGACTGGGATATCGAGCCCTGAGGGAGATACCAGACCTCCATCATTCTATTCCAGAGGTATGGTGTTGACTAAACCCTTGAGAGAGAATTCTTGAAGCAAACCTTGGCAAAACCAACTTAACTTAAAGCTACTTACTTACTCCCCTCCCAAGTATTAGGCTTAGGTCAGGTACACTGGGGTAGGCGTAGTTAGAAGCACCAGTTGAGTATTTTAGCCTAATGTATATATGAATGTATATATGTTTTATTCCTTTTAAACCATTGTATGGCTAAGAAACCATATCAATGCTTTTACAGTATTATTTCGCAATACTTATCTTACTGTACGTACTTTTTATAATAACACGTCTTGCAATTGTGGCAATTCATTTCTCTTGTACGAGAAGAAAGACTGTTCAATAAATGTTAACCCTTTATTGACAAACGCCCGTCTCTCTGTTCTCTACATATTGTGAAAGTAAACTGCACCAACCTGACTGAGTAAAATAACTGTCTATTGTTTCACACGACCCTAGAGATTGACTCTTGATCTGAGGAGCAAAGTTGTCCTGTTGCACGGTTGTTGGAAAACTGAATCCCTTCTTGTCGGTGCCAGGGAAGCTGATCACTTCCTATTTCAGAGAAGAAAGTTTCCAGTGACCTCTGAGCTAGTTGGTAACAAACCCAATTAAGTTTAGCATAGTCAGTAGAGGCCTGGAAGATCCGCACTTCTACGTCGATACTACTGTTTATGTTATTCCAATGCGCAGGGCCTATTGGGAAAATAGGAACTACGCTACATGGCGCCCAACGTTTGGTAAAGCGATAAACTAACGCAAGACGTTAGAGTAACTCAGTCGTGCATACTTCACACAGACCCCTTTCTCCCGTAAATACTCCAATAGACGTCTGGAGTGGGTGAAAGGTTAAAATCCGCCCGAACTCAGTAGGAAGAGATTCCTATGTAAAGCTCTGGTGTATTCAACGTTGAAGGATACAGTGTTCCAAAATATTGTGCACCTAATCTTTGTCTCCTTGGAGACCTACTCTGCAAACCTTGCATTTATACAATGCCAGGAGAAAACGGAACCACTGGGGCCGCAGCAGATGCGACTCAGCAGGGTCCCGACGACACAGACCCGGATGCAATTATCATCCCGGTCCACTTAAGAAAGTCTATAACGTTAAAACTTATAGAAAACGGACTGACACCACAAGGTGGTACAGTAATTTTCGTGATAGAGGCACACGAATATCGGCAGACAGAGGTATTCTATTCATGGATAAACTTTCCAGCGGCAAACGCTAGAACAAAAGAGTTTCACTATTACAAAATAGAGAAACCTCCGGAAGAGTACGCTCCTTTCGAGGAGACTGAAATCCCACTAAAATTCCAAGAGCACCTGCTCTGGTTTAATGGCGCCCTAAAACATAATGATCATATTACCAGGCTCGGTCCACTAGGTAGACCAGGAGCAACGTGGCCGGTTCTAGCCAGCTACACACCACACCCGGACATTGCAAAAATGTCAAAAGAAGAGCTGTTAGTACAGCTAAAAACATTAATAAAAATACATAGGCAATTAGTCCAATATGTAATGCGGACTGCAACAGTCCAGCCAGCTGTTAATGTACCACAGCTGACCCCTCATCAGGGGAACACTAATAAAATTACACCACAGAACATACAGTCATGTCTTGGTAAAACACCCGTAAAACAGGAACAAATTCCTTTCTGGTTAGCACAGAAAATCACTAAAATAGAGGCAGTATTTCCTGATACTACCCCTATAGAGAAACACAGAATCTTGACAATCTGCCTTCCTATGGGAATCGCACCACACATAGAGGACTGCGACACTTGGGGTACAGTCTTTGCTTCCATTTGCACAAAACACACACGGCGTTCTGTCTATGGCGGTAATACCAGAAGTGCTAAAACAGATTCAAAATGAATACGGTCCAGAGCCCGCTTTAAATCTTGGTATGAAATTACTGAAAGACTTCAAGCAGGTCTCGGCTATATTATTAGCCAATATAAAAGGAGAAGCAGCATCTGTGGCGATCCGCCAGAAGTTGAAGGAAACAGATATAAAAGATCAGCCAGTTGAGCTTGCCAAAATCATAGAAAAATGCTATGAAGAATTAGGTAGAGACAGCTTGGGTGGGAAACCAGTTAAGCCCCAACTGCTCGAAAATCCTGAAAAATTATTTATTAAAAATAATTCAAACACTCCTAAAAAGAGCTGGGATGGAAATAAACAATCCACTCCCAAGGAAAAAGTTTTCCAGTCCAGAGGAAGGTCTCCTCGACAGAGGGAAAGAACTCCGACTCGAGAACACCAGTCTCCCCAGAGGGAGCCCTCTGAGAAAAGATATAACCTTAGAAATAGGGATAATTTGAAAAAACCTGATAGATATCAAAGTATTGATACACGTCCCTCTCGATCTTTTTCGCAGAAATCGGAAAGAAGAGGACGGTCAGACCCAGGAGAGCACACCAAGTCCAAAGACAAGGAACCTGCTCAGAATAAAAAATCTAAATTTCCAAAAAAGAAGGTAGCCAGTATTAGAGTAATCAACCATGCCGAGAATACTGAGGACACAGTTGAAAAACGGGGAGTGGGCATTGACAATGTTGGACAGTGCAGCAGAAATCAGTATAGCCCGCAAGATCCTGATGAGTCATCTGGAGACAGTGGACACGAATGAATACATTCAGGTTGAAACTGCCGACACCAGACTTAGCGAGCCCCATAAAATATACGAAATAACATTGCGTATAGAGGGTGATAAGACTAGGAAAATAAGAAGTCTATTTTGGGATAAACTCTCAAAAGTCTATGATATTCTGTTAGCTGAAAAAGATTGGCCCCCAGAGTTTGTCAGGGAGTGCCCTCGTGGCGAAGAAGTGATTATGCCTGCCTTCTCGAATCACATTCCGATTCACAAAAAATATACATATGCAAGGAAATGGGCAGTAGCCCAAGCACCAGCATTATATAAAAATCATGTAGGATGGGATGAGGACTCTCCTCCCCACAAAATCCAGTTAAAAAGTGAACCAACTGCCCAACGGCAGTATCCCATTAAGCAAGAAGCTAAAAAACATGTCAGGGAGATCTTAGATCAACTTGAATACCAGGGGGTGATTGAAACATGCACCTCTCAAATGAACAATCCTTTGTTTCCTGTCTCCAAGCCAGACAATTCATATCGTCTAGTTTTGGACTACAGACACCTTAATGCATGTTGTAAAACATTTGCAGTACAAAACTCGCATAGTGCAGCCCTAATGAATAACATAGTTAGGAAAAAATATAAAACTACATTAGACATATCTAATGGTTTCTTTTGTCAAAACATTGCTCCAGAAAGCAGATACTTGACCGCTTTCTCAGCATTTGGGTCACAGAAAAATTCTGTCGACTCCCACAGGGGTTCAAGAACAGCCCAGGACTATTCTCAGCTAGAGTAACAGAGTTACTACAAATATATGATGATGAGGCATTATCTTACGTAGATGATATTTATCTCACAGACAACGACTTGGATACTCACTTGAAAAGAGTGAACACCATTATACTTGGGTTCGCAGCAGAGGGTTACAAATTCAACTTTAAAAAGTCTCGAATTGCCCATCTGACAGTACTATTTTTAGGGTACGAATTATCAAGTGAAGGAAAAAGCCTAGCGGACAACTTCTTAGAGAAGTGCGCTGTACTCCAAGCTCCAAAAACGCTGAAGAATTTACAATCCATTCTAGGTTTTCTGAATTTCGGAGGAACTTACATTCTAAATTACGCAGAGAGGGTTAAACCTCTCTACGAACTAATTAAACCTGATTTTAAACAAATCAATTGGACTCAAAAACACACAGAAATTTTCTGCAAACAGACATGTTAGCTAAAACAAAATTAGATACACGTGACAACACACGTGATCTTGTAATCCGAGTCATCCCAGGAAGATGCGGATTCACGTACCTAACCTCTAATGAGGGAGAAAAGGTACCAATAGCATACAAATCACATTTGTACACAAAGGCTGAAATAAAATTCAGTTCAACTGAGAAAATTCTAACTGCGGTTCAGACTGCTGTAGCAAAAGAAAGGTCCCTAGCACAAGGCAAACGAATAATAATCGTAACACCTATACCAGCTTTAGAAGCGGTAACTAAAGCAAGCATTCCTAATGCTAAAGCTTTGCATCCGAGATGGATTCAGTGGGTTAATTCTCTTGCTGCAACAGACGTAGTTTACGAATTTGATCCTAACTTAAAAACACAGGAATTTTTACAATATGAATATGAATGTCCTCTGCCAATTGAAATCCTGCCTCTCGAAGAATACGGAAGTATTATATATATTGACGGATCAGCACAACCCGCAGTTGGGGGTAAGCAAGCTTACAGTGCTGCGTGCGCGATTGTTAAAGGTCGTTGGCACAAAGGAAAATTTAGACCTATGGTCACTAAAACACAATCTCTAGGAGATTGCTCAGCTCAACGAGCTGACTTAATTGCATTTAAGATGGCGCTAGAAAATACCGATCGCGAATTCCCCACACTAATAGTGTGCGATTCTTATTATTGCGTACAATCTTATAATGAATACTTGCAGAATTGGGTGGAAAATGGTTTCAAAGATGCAAAAGGTGGCACAATAAAGCATAAAATGCTTTGGGAAAAGGTAGTTCTTTTACAGAAAGAACTACAAAAGACTCACGTGATACATACACTGAGTCATCAAAGTGATGGCGTTCACGTTGCAGGGAATTCATTGGCTGATGAAGCCGCGAAGGCAGCTGTGCAAACGGCTTCCGTAGCTGCGATAACTCGGTCACAAACAAAAATAGACAGCGATATTCTACAAGCTGTCAGTGCGTCAGTAAAAAATGATAAGAAAACACTCCCAAAAGGCTTTCCAGAAAAGTACTTATATTCAACAGATACGAATAATGTTCCTTTTGCTCGAATCCCTGGAGTGGGGGATAGGGTAATTCCAAACATGGAACACAGGTTAGGACTAATCAAAGCGGCACACAAAGGGCTTGCCTCTGCACACGCTGGCGTTTCCGCAACAATATCACTACTAAAACAGAGATATTGGTGGCCTCGCTTGAGAATACAAACTAAAAAGTATGTATTAGAATGCGATATATGCCAAAGGATAAAAGTATCAACAGTAAAACGACCAGCGCAGACACCCCTTCTCATCTCGGATAAACCATTTGCATGTGTTTACCTGGACCACTGTGGTCCCCTACAAAGGGACGGCAACTATAGATATATCATGGTAGCAGTGGATTCCTGTATGAGGTTCATATGGATGTGGCCCCAGCGCTCGGCTGACACTAGAACGGTTATAAAAGATTTGTGAGTCTTTATCGGCACATACGCAATTACCACGTTCCATTCTGACCAGGGTCCTGCTTTCAGCTCTCAAGCTTATAAGGAGGCCATGGCCAGCATGGGAATTGGGTTGCAGTATTCTTGTCCGTCGCACCCCGAAGGGAATAGTGTGGTTGAAAGAAAAAACCGGGACATAAAGCGATCTATAACAGCGAAGGTATTAGGTTCAGGCGCTGGGTGGGTCAAACATTTAATAAGTGTCCAGTCCAGTCTTAACAATTTGCCAAGAAAATCTCTAAAAGGTTTCAGCCCATACGAACTATTGTTCGGAATTAGAATGACAATTCAGGACTTAGATAGTCAGGTATCAGTGGTACAAGATAAGAAAACAGACTTTGACATCAAAAATCGTTTGGCTGTTTTACAGGAACTGAATGAAACAAGAAAATCCTTAAGCAACATAAAGTTAAAGCAACAGCCAGATACCACTGACGAGGCACCACAAGCAACAGCCCCAGCAAGGCCTGTCTGGATTCCAAAGATTGAGGATCTAGTCAGAGAAAAAATCGCGGTGAAGAAGGAATTTGGGCCTTCTTACAGAAAAGCAGTACCTGTCTTGGCAGTCACCGGAACAAGATCAGTAGTACTACCGCCCCTTGCTGGTAAAAAGAAGAACAGAGTTGTGTCTATCGACCTGGTAAAACCACAACCATGTGGCCTATAATCAACAGTAGGCACAGTGGACTCCCAAGAAACAACAGAGTACCCAAACTTGCAACAATCCAAGAGGTTCAAACTGAAAGACTAATCACATTCGATCAGCCTGCAGTGCACAGAGAAGGACTATGTAATAACGCCATGGAACTCGTGCCTCTTGAGACACAGATTGAAACAGTTCGTCAAGAAACACCAGTCTACAATAATGTGGCATCAGAAAGTGCTACCGAAAGACAGATTGAAAGAACAATCCCAACACTTGACAGAACTGCCTCTGGTTATTTCATCAACTTCGACAACTTCTCTGAAGATCAAAACGACCCCGAAGTGATGCCAGAAACAAAAAAGTATTCTAAAGAAAATACAACAGGACTCCTTCAACAAATCACAGAATTATATCTGGATTCACCGTTGATTGAGCATTGGATTATTTCAGGGGTATTCATACTCCTACTATGCCTAATTTTAGTTTTAATTTTAGGAAAGTTTATTACAATTGAATGGACACAGCAAGTTATGTTATGTTATGTTAATAACTTTTATTCAGCGCACAGCTGCCCCAGCGAAGGGGCGTCCTGGCGCCTGATCAAGTACCACAACACAACAAATCGCCGCTGAAAAGAGAGGAGATCAGTTAACAGAGGTGAACAAATGAGTTTTTATCGCACGTCTGAAGAGAGTCAGGCTGTTAAGGGCACGGATATGGACAGGAAGGGAGTTCCATAATCCAGCCGCCATAACTCGAAATGAACGACCTCCTATCCTACTTAGTCTGAACCTAGGCGTGCTCGCTAGATGAAGAGATTCCGACCTGAGAGACCGCCTGGGGACATACGGGGAAACAAGACCCGTCAGGGCAGGAGGTGACGAGAATTTCAGGATCTTGAATGTCAGACAGAGAGCCTTGAATTTGATTCTCTGTCTGACTGGCAGCCAGTGAAGGGAGGTCAAAACTGCAGAGACAGAGCACCGTCTCGGGAGGCCCACAATGGCCCGCGCAGCGGCATTCTGCACCCTCTGCAGTCTGGTGGCCTCGGCCTGATTGACACCAAGCAGCAGAGCACTCTCATAGTCCAGCCGACAGAGAATAGAGGCTTGGACCACTAGTTGCCGAGTAGGGGGGTCGAAGAATTTGAGGACTGGTCTCAGTCCTCGCAGAATACCATAGCAGGTAGCTGCGATCTTCTTTGTATGGCTGGTAAAAGAAAGGTTGGAATCCAGCCAGACCCCCAATTTCTTCACTTCGGCAGCTGGGATGAGAGTCACCCCCAATTCAGGAGGCCACCATTGATCTCCCCACAGTTCCGCTTGCTTTCCAAAGATCAGGACTTCGGTTTTCTTGGCGTTTAACTGTAAGCAGTTAATACGCATCCAATTCGCCACGGCTAAAAGCCCTGCGCGAAACCTGGGGGCAGTCACCTCAGGGTCCCCACTGAGTGTCACCGCCAGCTGCGTGTCATCGGCGTACGATGTCATGGTTAAGCCACTTTGTCTGACGACAGCAGCCAGCGGTTTCACATACAAGTTGAACAAAGTGGGGCTCAACGCAGAGCCCTGAGGGACTCCTAGTCCCAGAGGATGGAAAGAGGACTGACCAGGTGGAATGGCTACTTTAAAAAAACGGTCCGAGAGGAAAGAGCGGAACCATTGAAGAGCTTTCCCCTCAAGTCCCACCTCCTCCAGCCGCCGCAACAAAATGTCATGAGACACCGTGTCGAATGCGGCGCTCAGGTCTAACAAGAGGAGCGCCGCTGTCTGCCCCGCATCCAGCACCGAACGAAGATGTTCGCTCATAAAGAGCAGAGCAGTTTCGGTGCTGTGTTGTGCGCGAAAACCATTCTGGCTCTCGTCAAGAATATTATTGCGAGAGAGATGGGCAGACAAGATGGAATTCACGTGTGCCTCAGTGACCTTGGCGGTCCAGGGCAGGAGGGAGATGGGGCGGTAGTTCTCGGGTAGCAGAGGGTCGTGATTGGGCTTCTTCAAAATGGGGCTGACCACTGCTTGCTTCCAGGAGGCAGGAACCACGGCCTCAGCTAGTGAGAGATTGATCAGGTCCAGTATGGGCTCACGGCATAGGGGCGGGAGAAGAGTAATAAGCTCTGGTTTCAAAGGGTCTAGAGGAGAACCAGATTTAATTTTGAGGCTCAGAGTATCAAACGCCTCAACCGACAAAGCAGGTAGGGAGGACAGAGGTTCGCAGTACAGAGCCCTTTCAGCCCTGGGCTCATCACAGGGCACAGATGGCATAAACCCTCGGTAGATTACCTGCACCTTCTCCACGAAAAAGGATGCCAAGCTTTCACAGTGAGAGTCCATGCAGATTTCTAGCGAGGTGGCCCGTTTTCCCATCAGATCTTTGAGCACCTTAAATATTAATTTAGATGGGTTAGGGCTGTTTGAAAACTCAGAGGCATAATATGCCGCCCGGGCTTGACAGATAGCTCTGTTATAGATCTTAAGCTGGGTGAAGTACAGTGATTTTAATGTGGGGTCGAAGGATTTCCTCCACGCCCTCTCAGCTTGCCGGCAAGTTCTCTTGAGCTCGGCAAGGGTCTCATTATACCATGGGCTGCGAGTTTTAGCATGACATTTCGACCAGCGCATTGGTATAAGAGAATCAAGAGCAGTACGGACCCAGTTACAGAACTGTTCATATCCCTGTTCCACATTCGACAGGTTGCCCAAGGGCTGTGCCTCCAAGATTTTAACGAACTCCTCCATTTTGAGCTTACGCCAGTTTCTTTTAAGGGTCAGTCTGTCCACAGGTTTAGGGTCAGTCTGTCCACAGGTTTAAATTGTGGGTCATCCAAGGGACATGACACTTTAACCAACAGATGATCAGTCCAGCCCACCAACCTAGTCCTGAAACCACACAGATCATCCCACGTGAAGAAAAGAGAACTGTCAACAGGAAATGTCACAGCAATTCCAATACCTGGTGGGTTAGTATGGGAGAAAACTGACTATGAGATCTATGGTCCGGTCGAGATCCTGAAGTATCCTCATCAACTGAAGGTTTCCTTAAGTGACTTTGTAAAACCTAGTACATTCTCTGATGATTGGGACTTTAACAGTATTAATGACATGATGTCTGATTTAGTAATGTCAGCTAGATTCACAGAACATGATTATTTACAAGGTTCATCTAGTTATGAGCAGACATTCTGCTACACACATTATGGCGATCATTATTTGCATAAATCTGCACAGCCTAGAAATGTTTTTAAGTATAATCAATGGGAACATTGTTCTACACCACCGAAAAGCAGTTCTAGAACATTCTTTGAGAAATTCAAATACTTCTCAGGGTTTAACACCAGTGATGCAGAAACGTTTTATTACAAACTGTTAGATAAAACAGGAATGAAAACAATGCTGACAAATTCTAAATTGATATATTCAGAAGCATTTTATGAAAAAATGATGACATTTGGTTTTGATTATTGGAAGAATAACATTGAAACAAAAGCCATTGGGATACAAAAGAGTGGCAGGTACAAGGCCTTGAAGCACTATTCAGAACCTGCATGATACCAGAACAAATGATGTTTTTAAATGACACAATACTCCAAACATCCTGTCTTGGCCTAGCTAAGATCAAAGACCTTAACAAACCGTCTATTCCAAAGCCAATACCTGAGAATACAACAACAGATACTGAAACAGACGTGTCACACATTTTAAATTTTAACAGAACACATCCTGATTGGAAAAAGTGGTTAATCTGGCCTACTGACACAAACAACTGTCAAGATAGATTCCTGAACAAACACAGGGGTTAAAAATGACCAGACAAGACCCTAGATACTCCCAGAGACAACATCCAGGGATAGTAACAACATACAGTGTAGGGAAACTCTGCCTTGAATGGCTAGGAACATCCACACTGGCTGAAATTAAGCAACACTTGTCTTTACTAAAAGATGGTGCTGATTTGCGCGATTTCATTCTTGGACCACGCAAACAGCGTCAAAAGCGTTTCATAGCGGCCAGCATCTATGCTGCGTACAACGAGGCTTGGAAAGTCACACAAATTGAAACAGCAGAAAAAATACGAGAAATTGATCGTATTAATTTGGAAAAATCACTTTCTGTAGTGGACAATGGGTTAATGACTCTGTCCTCCAGAATGTATTCGTTGGACAATATTGTATCCTCTGCCTTTGACATAATAGACAGAGATTTGCTAATGTTACAGCATGGCCAATCTCAATTACGTTCTATTGTACAATTAGGCTGGACGCTGCAAAATCTCCGTTCAGGCTATGTGCCTTGGCGTTTAATCAACACAACGTCATTATTTTCCATTTTTAACCTTACTGATAAAAAAATCAGTTTGGCACAGAAAGGAGCAGACTATACAATCCTGAGCATCGAAAAACTTGAGAGATTACCATTGACAATGTCAGAGAGTCCTGTCATTGAATGGATAATACACAGAATTATCACTATTCCGATAACGGATTTCTCCTGCCTGGCGCTTCTGTGGGGTCTCTGTGAGGCAGCAGGGCTGCGAGCGTAAACCGGGACTCACACTCCCAGGAGTCCCGGTGTTAGCGGCCGTGTCACCTGGCCCGCTCTCCCTGACCGCCCCGCCCCACCTCCACCAATTGAAAAGGGGAAAAGGACCTTGTGCTACGTGGTACACTCCTTGCCTACCTGGACTGCGTTGCTGATTGAGAAGGCTCTCTACCCACGCCTCGCGGTACCCGCTCCGCGGGTCCCGCTTCGGATTTATCCTGCCTGGCGCTTCTGTGGGGTCTCTGTGAGGCAGCAGGGCTGCGAGCGTAAACCGGGACTCACACTCCCAGGAGTCCCGGTGTTAGCGGCCGTGTCACCTGGCCCCGCTCTCCCTGACCGCCCCGCCCCACCTCCACCAATTGAAAAGGGGAAAGGACCTTGTGCTACGTGGGACACTCCTTGCCTACCTGGACTGCGTTGCTGATTGAGAAGGCTCTCTACCCACACCTCGCGGTACCCGCTCCGCGGGTCCCGCTTCGGATTTCTCCTGCCTGGCGCTTCTGTGGGGTCTCTATGAGGCAGCAGGGCTGCGAGCGTAAACCGGGACTCACACTCCCAGGAGTCCCGGTGTTAGCGGCCGTGTCACCTGGCCCCGCTCTCCCTGACTGCCCCGTCCCACCTCCACCAATTGAAAAGGGGAAAGGACCTTGTGCTACGTGGGACACTCCTTGCCTACCTGGACTGCGTTGCTGATTGAGAAGGCTCTCTACCCACGCCTCGCGGTACCCGCTCCGCGGGTCCCGCTTCGGATTTCTCCTGCCTGGTGCTTCTGTGGGGTCTCTGTGAGGCAGCAGGGCTGCGAGCGTAAACCGGGACTCACACTCCCAGGAGTCCCGGTGTTAGCGGCCGTGTCACCTGCCCCGCTCTCCCTGACCGCCCCGCCCCACCTCCACCAATTGAAAAGGGGAAAGGACCTTGTGCTACGTGGGACACTCCTTGCCTACCTGGACTGCGTTGCTGATTGAGAAGGCTCTCTACCCACGCCTCGCGGTACCCGCTCCGCGGGTCCCGCTTCGGATTTCTCCTGCCTGGCGCTTCTGTGGGGTCTCTGTGAGGCAGCAGGGCTGCGAGCGTAAACCGGGACTCACACTCCCAGGAGTCCCGGTGTTAGCGGCCGTGTCACCTGGCCCCGCTCTCCCTGACCGCCCCGCCCCACCTCCACCAATTGAAAAGGGGAAAGGACCTTGTGCTACGTGGGACACTCCTTGCCTACCTGGACTGCGTTGCTGATTGAGAAGGCTCTCTACCCACGCCTCGCGGTACCCGCTCCGCGGGTCCCGCTTCGGATTTCTCCTGCCTGGCGCTTCTGTGGGGTCTCTGTGAGGCAGCAGGGCTGCGAGCGTAAACCGGGACTCACACTCCCAGGAGTCCCGGTGTTAGCGGCCGTGTCACCTGGCCCCGCTCTTCCTGACCGCCCTGCCCCACCTCCACTAATTCCGCCCATTGGCCTTCGGCCCTATAAATACTGGTATTACACGCTGCGCGGGAGTGCGCGGGAGCGCCCGGGGCTAAGACCGGGCAAAGAGCGGGCCGTTTGAGGCCGTTCGAGGACAGAGAGGACTGGACTGGCCCACCCCCTTTCGCTCGATATTCCTCAAAACCACTTCAACAACTCTGAGGCAAAGACCTATCTTCGTCCCCGCGCCCCAAGCGCTATGAATACAAGGGTAACTCGTAGTAAGATCTCTAAAGGTGGGTCACAAATTAGTGGCCCCATGGATGACTTCATTACCCGCACCAACATAGCCATAGACGAAGAGATATCTAAACTCCAAACCCGGGTCTCGTTAGAATTAGAAGCTGCCAGAAGAGTGTCCCAAGTTATCGCACTTTCCAAAAAATCCTCTTTAGGCCACATAGCTACTTCAGTTACTCCTGAGCGACCTGCCCGCCCTCATTGTATAGTCACTCAGGTTGATGTTCATCACTCCCCGATCCCTGCTACGTTCCCGCCGGCCCTAGAAAACAAAGATGAGGGAACCCCACCCACACCCCTCAGTGCGCACAACTCTATCCCTATTATATCCCCTCAGACAACTTTGTTTACCATCAATACTAGTGGCAAGCAACCAAAGAGAAAACGCCATTCTCGCTCTGCCTACTTTTGCAAAAAAGCAAAAATTGCTGTTCCCAAAGACTTGTCGATGACTAATGCCACAGCAACTAATGCTGGCGCAGAGCGTACTCTTAGCACACAGCCACCAAGTGAGGGACAGGGAAAGGGTTCAGTTGTTCCCCCTATTATTACCCCAGTGGATGAGGGCCCAGAGGTAGATGGGCTAGGCAAAAATAACAAAGAATTTATAGAGGTGGTTTGGGAAACACTCAAAAAACTTCTATCACCCCTAGATCTCAGACTATCAAGGATAGAAAATAATCTGCTTGAAATGGAGAAGAGCATTATTGCTCTGGCCACTCTTGGGTTGAAAAGTCTTGAAAATCAGGGCATTATAGTAGCTGACTCAACGCCACAAGCTCCCACATCCCAAACTAACCAAATCCCCCCCCCCAGTATCACCCACTACAAAGCCTGTCCCTAAACCAAGGACTGTCACGGTGGAGCAAGCTCGCGCTATACCAAAGGCTCCCCCGCGGGGCTCCACGCGACACCCAGCACACTCTAAATCTGAAATGCCCTATAGACCCATTCCCAGTGAAACCCAGGGCCCCCCAGCTAAGGACAACTTTAGAGGGGGCTATATTGACCTTCCCCCAGAGGCCAACGACTATGTGGTTGTGCTGACGGGTGTTCCTACGATCGTCAATGGCCAATTTGAGAATCACTGGTCGCTGAAAAACAAAATAATGCATTGGTTAAACGTAAACAGACCGATCCCTAATGGCAGAAGAAGTCGCGTACTGATGGTTCGTAGAACTCCTTGGGTAGGTCCAACAATGAAATCCAGTCCCGGGGATTGCATAGTGGTGACCTTCGAGGACCCACACACGGCGCACCACATTTGCTCTTGGCCCGGTAATGATGACTCTGCAATTATACCTAGACCGTTGTCCTTCTTCTACCCTCCTCGACCAAGACGCAACCAGGTGGATAATTGGACATTGGTACAACACCATCCATGGTTGAATAATTCTCGGAGCCATAAGGAAACCCTCCTACACTGGAATGGTCTCTCTACCTACAATAGATTTGGTAGTTTAGAGGAGGTGGATTGACTCCCTGTGCAACCGGCCAAACAACCTCGAAGGGAAATATTGCCATCGCAGGGGCATCGTCACAACGCATGTCCTGCTCCTGAGCTCACGGCAAGCCGAGTAGGAAGATCAAACAGCCTATTGCTTGATGGGGAGTCATCTATATCCATCACACCAGAAAATTCTGGCAAGGAAGATTGGACATACTTACCCTGTATGACCCCTCCTTTACCCACCTCTACCGAATTATCAGGGTCTGCCTGTTCTGGCCCTTATGTGACCCCTAATCACCAACAAACTGAGCTACCTGCGAGGTCTTCTAATCCTGTGGCCATGACAGACTCTCCCTTGCTTACTGTTTCTTTCAAGGTTTCTCCGCCCGGTGATCTCGTCCTAAAAATCCTATGTTGGAATACGGCTGGGCTTGGTCGTAACTTTGACATCCCCGAATGGAATGCTTTTCTGGAACCTTATCACATTTGCCTTTTCCAGGAAACCTGGTGTCTAGAACCGAGACACAGAGTGGGTTTTTCAACCTTCTTCATCCCCGCCGTCCAGCAACAAGGATCTAAAGGTCGCCCTTCTGGCGGCCTCATCATATGGGTCAGTATTGCACTAGGCTTCAGTGTAAAACAAAGGACTACCCAGTCACCAGATCTTCAGTGGATAACAATAAACCACAAAGGGGGAAGAAACATGGAAGTATTCAACATTTACCTAAGGGGTGCTAAAGGCGGTGTATCTCATCTACCCTCTACAGGCTTATACCGCAATCTAGCTGCCTGCAGTGCTGACTCCCATGTACTTCTTGCAGGCGACTTCAATTGCTGTTTCGAGCCACTGGCTAGAGAAGACATTTTGGACACCTTCGAAGAGGACCCCCGGAGAGGTATCCCGATTCTGAACCTTGACCCGATCCCTAAATGGTCACAAAGCGCAATAGAGATCAATGCTCTTTGTATGGAGCACAATTTGAGATCAACAAACGGCCGATCCAAATCTGACTGTACGGGTGCTCACACATACAACAGACCGGGTCATTCCTCTAGAATCGATTTTATCATGCTCAACTACAACCTCTGGTCACACCACCAAGACATGGAGGTTATAGTGTCGGGTGACAGTGATCATAACCCCCTTTCGCTAACCATTACCCCTCCTTGGCAGGCTGGAAGTCATGGCACATCTGATTACAAGTGGAAATCTTCCCATGAATTAGCTCCCACAGACTGTAGCAGGCGCCTGAAGTGGGCCAAAGTCTCAGCAGACGAAATAAGGATGGCCCAAGCCGGGACTATTTTGGCAGGAGTGGAGCCTCGGATGGACACCTTAAGTCCTACTAGTAAAAAGGTTCTACCCCTATTCACTGAGACTATAGTGGCACTGAGTGACTTGTTTATTGTCCCCCAATTCACTCGTAGGGGTCCCTCGAAAACTCTCCCTAAACCGACAGATAAGTGGTATACTGCCAAATGTCGTATAGTCAGGAGGGAACTTGTTGCCACATTAAAGTCTAAAGACCCAGCTAATATTAGGGCCGCGAGAAAATTTTATAAAAAAACCATAACTGAAGCCAAGCAGGACTATGATTCCAATTTTTGGGGGGATCTAGTAGAGGCAAGCAATGGGAAGGATGCTAAGAGGTTCTGGGACCTACTAAGAGCTAGGGAAAAGCCTACTGACCAGCAGTTAACTTGCAATATCCCCGGGGATGTATGGCTTGCCCATTTTTTGAAATTGTATTCCGCTCCTTCAGGTGCATCTCATTTAGCTTGCCCATCTCTGGGTCCACTGCCTAATCCTATAATTGACCTCCCATGTCATGATGGTCTATTTACCAGCCTGGAAGTAGAGAGAGCAATTCGGTGTATTGTCTCAAATAAAGCGGCAGGTCCCGATGGAATTCCAGGAGACCTAATCAAGAATCACCCTCCCTTTTGGAGTAGGCTAATTGCCTCTCTTCTGAATGAGGTATTGTTGGGTGGGGTATTTCCTGACTCATGGAGGGGCGCTGAAGTCGTACCTATTTTTAAAAAAGGCTCTAGGGACGACCCAGCGAATTATCGACCCATTAGTTTATTGGACTCATCCCAAAAGGTAGCAGGAAAGGTGGTACTGGGCAGGATTATCCAGTGGGCCGACGAAAATCGGATTCTGTCAGATCTCCAAGCAGGCTTCAGAACAGGAACAGGTACAATCGAGCAGACGTTCCGCCTTCTAATGATCTATTGGAAAGTGGTGGTGCTGGGAGGGGGCAGTTTGTATTTAGTCTTTATTGACTTACGGACGGCCTTCGACCTGGTACCACGAACACTACTATGGAACGTCCTCGATGGGTTAGGCCTCCCCCCTTATTTGTTGTCCTTGCTTGTAAAATTCCATGACAGCAATTTTGCCCAAATTAGATGGGGTGCACAGGGAGAGAAAACACCTCGTATCCCTGTGGATAGGGGCGTCCGCCAAGGGTGTGTGCTTGCCCCCACTCTGTTTTCTCTTCATATTAACGGAGTGGTGGAGCACCTTCTCCAGCAGCCATCAGATGCACCCACCCTGGCTGGAAGGAAAATTCCAACGCTCCTATTCGCGGACGATACCCTCCTAATTTCGAAATCACCCATGGGCATCCAATCATTGCTCTCCAGCTTCAAGGCCTTCTGTGATGTAAGGGGTTTGGCTATAAACATAGGCAAAACTAAGTTCTTAGTCCTTAACCCGCCCAAAAAATCTGTTTTTCCACCGGTCCTAGATTCTGTTCCACTAGATCGAGTCAAAGAATTTGACTACCTGGGTATACGTATCAGTGACACCATGAGTTGGAAGGCACACCACCAAAAGGTGTTTCTGACTCACAAGAGGGTGGCAGGTGCGCTGCTCAAGGAACAGCGCGCCTCATCCCTAAAACCAATTGGGGCTCCCTTAGATATTTATAGGGCAAGGGTTGTGAGTGCGGCACTATACGGTGCCGAACTGTGGGGCACTCATAGAGTTGATACTCTGGCTCATCTTGAGAACAACTTCCACAAAGACCTTATGGGCTTGCCCCACAGTACACCAACAATTCCATTGCTGCTAGATGCAGGTACCCGGCCAATATGCGATCAAGCCAAGTTACGTCCGCTTCTCCTGTGGTCTAGAATCTGGAATGTGCAAGAACTTAGCAGTTATGCAGAAGCCTTAAGTGACATTATGTCCCTACCGGGCTCCCACAAGATCATTTGGCTTAGGGAGGTCAAAAGGCTGCTTTATAAATTAGGCCTAGGAGAGGCTTGGGCTAACCAATCTGCACCTTCAAAACAACTGCTAAAGAAGGCTTATTGGTTATGGGCAGACAACGAGAGGGTTTGTAGCACAAATCATTGTAAATCCGTAGCCCTGTTTTTGTTAATCAAAGAGACCCCGTATAGGGAACCTTATTTAGACATTATCCAGAGTTCATGGGATAGATCATTGTACATTAAGTTTAGGGTGGGGGTGCTTCCATTGTGCCAGTTTACTTCTACTTGGAAACCGCCCGCCCAAACCGTACCTTACTGCCCCTTTTGTGATTTAAGGGTAGAGTCTGTGTCCCACCTGTTGTTTGAGTGCAGTGTCTACGCAGCCCCTAGACGGAGGTGGTTGAAGCCTCTCTGCAGGAGTTTGGGAACTCGTTCTCATCTGGAAGCCCTACGCATATTACGTACAGATGCTAGACCCCTCTTTGCCTCCTGTATGGCAAAATTCTTAGGCTGGGCCTGGCGTTTAAGAACTGCAAAAAAACTACTAATTCAGTGAATGAGTCCCCCTGCTCAATATGCTATCTAAAGCTGTTCTGTTTATAAAATGTATTTATGTTGATGATTGCTGAAAAATTGTTTTTATGATGTAACATGTGCTTTTATGATATGTTTTTATCGAATAAAGCTATTACTTACTTACTATTCCGATAACAACTTTCCGATTTAAAAAGTGCCTTGAATACATACCTACTGGCCAGTATGAACGATTGGGTAAAGGTTATGTAAAATCAGAATGGAAATTACCATACACACATTCATTCTACAGTGACAGCGACAAAAATGTATTTCTTAGTGGTGAGAACTGTAAACATTCACTAAGCGGTATACTTTTGTGCCAGGGTATTAATTTACACGGAGCCTGTGAAGGTAATTCTAACAACCTTTCATGCCACCAGCTAGTCACACCTGCAACTCAGATAGAGCCCTTCTTTATGCAACTTGCTAACGGGAGTTACATTCTTAGAACGGATCACAGATGTTGTGGCCTTGTGCCAGGGAAAAGTTATCTAGTAAGCGTAACATCCATGGTCAAATGCTGTATGCAAGCATTGTTCCCGAGCGGGCCTGTAGACACAGAGACTCCCATTTGGCCTCGTCTGAATCTCTATTCTATACGAATTGATACTTTAAGCAAAATGAAGTCTGTGCTTTTGCAGACAACAGTGCGCATAACGTCATCAAAAGAGACGTATGATCTTCTAGTTGCAAGGACAGCTACGGAGGTTCATGACCTTTTATCAACAAATTACCCCGTGCATTTCGTAGAAATGTTGAGCCAACTCCTTAACATGTCTAGTGCCACAGGCATCCCAGGCATATTTAAGACGATTTTTACGGGACTGCTAACACCATTTCAAGCAATTCTGGGAATCGTTCCAAATTTTGTCCACTCTGTTTTTGGCGACATACCCCTATTTTTGGGACTTATAGCAGGGATTTTATTTTTGACCCTCCTGCTTTCTTTATGGCAAGCCAAAGCTCAGACATAGCTCCTATGGGAATGGAAGAGACAATCCTAGCAATCCGCTACCGGGACAGAATAACTAGAGTCCTTGGATTGGCCAGGCTGAGAGATCTAAACATGACCTGGTTCCTTTCATTCAGACCTATATGGCAGAACTGTATCTTACCGGTACTTCGATGTATGCTATGGGGAGATGAGTGCGTGTTGGACATCTGTCTTTCACTTCCATCAGCAGTACCAATGGACGTCGATACTTTGCTCAGTCCGATAACGGCTCATGCATTGTGTTGTCCCCAGCGGCTACCAATCCTGATGACGGCATTCGTTGAGACTCCTGTGCTACGACTAGGTGGTAACAGTGGAGCAAGTGACAAAAGCAGCATCACCCAGGTACGACCTTCTGTGAGCATTGCTGATCCCGACTATGATGACAGCAATCTTTCTCACACTTGCCAAGTTACAGCACTATCGAATTTGGTCAAACTGTCACCTGATTTTGTAGACCAATTCTTTGAGAGCCTGTCTGATATGATGTTCTCACCCGAACAGAAATAATAACTTTGGAGAAGCTTTCCGACACACAGCGTTCCCATGAACTCTGAATTCGGCCTTCAGTTTTGAACAACAAAAACTGCTAAAAGCGTTGGAACTCTAATTTCCCCGTTCAGGCAATAATTCTTTTGAATTGAACACTTTTTAATATTCACCCTTTTTTGGCACGAACAATTCTTTGCTTAAAGTAAAAACTATTCATAGAGAACAGAAGCTTCAACTTCTATTCCTACATACATCTAGAGACATAATAACTTTACACCAGCCTCTAGCACATTTTATTGCAATGCATTTATATGTGATGATTTATCTCGCCCTTCTTCTGTTTCAGAGATATTTCATGTGTAATTCTTTTTGCATAATCGTTCATTGATTTCATATGCACTAATTTTTGAATGATTTCTATGCTTCAAAAACGTACAGTACCTATATTTTCACGTATTACAATATACGCCTATTTCAAATGCATATATGTATTTTGGGGTGGGCAATGTTACACATGCATCTTATTGCTCTAGTTTTAGTAATTTGATGGACATGAATTCGTGGAGTGGGTGTTGCGTGCTTATCTAGGATCCTGATCGATACTGTGACCTTATGCCCCTATTCGGCTATAAATCAATTTATTCCCTATATTGGCATAACCGTCCAAGTATAATATTCAGTAACTCATCTCTGGCCTCACACGAACAGAGCCACATTCCAGAATAGCTTTCTCTGCAACTTCCTTTGCAACCAATTAGTGCAATGACAGAGCAGAAGTTACTATCTGAGATTCCTAGATTAACACTCTGAGTTCTTCAACAAGATAAAAACTCAGCAAACCTGGAAATCGCCGCTTGCTGTGTTTTGATTAGTAATAGAACTCTAATGAGCACTGATAGACGATCACTTCCTAGTGACATCTTATTGACGTCTTATGTCCAGCAAACTTACGTCAAACAAGGCACCTTTCAGGTATAAATACTACCAACGTGGCCTTAAGCAAGTCCCCTGTTGCCCGTCGCCTGAAGCTGCTGTTATGCTGAAGATATCATAGCTGCTATCACTACTGATATCGCTGCTAACTAGCGAACGATGGTGTGGTGAACTTAGGAGCTGAACAGCCGTCCCCCTGCAAGAGCCCAGCAGATGCAAGCTGCCCGCGGACGCTGTCCCCCCTCCTTCTCCTCCTCGACGCGCTGAAGAAGAGACGCTGCCTTTCTCTTGCCGAGAAATCCAGCGTTTCTGGTCTACCCTTGCGGGTGACTGGGATATCGAGCCCTAAGGGAGATACCAGACCTCCATCATTCTATTCCAGAGGTATGGTGTTGACTAAACCCTTGAGAGAGAATTCTTGAAGCAAACCTTGGCAAAACCAACTTAACTTAAAGCTACTTACTTACTCCCCTCCCAAGTATTAGGCTTAGGTCAGGTACACTGGGGTAGGCGTAGTTAGAAGCACCAGTTGAGTATTTTAGCCTAATGTATATATGAATGTATATATTTTTTATTCCTTTTAAACCATTGTATGGCTAAGAAACCATATCAATGCTTTTACAGTATTATTTCGCAATACTTATCTTACTGTACGTACTTTTTATAATAACACGTCTTGCAATTGTGGCAATTCATTTCTCTTGTACGAGAAGAAAGACTGTTCAATAAATGTTAACCTTTTATTGACAAACGCCCGTCTCTCTGTTCTCTACATATTGTGAAAGTAAACTGCACCAACCTGACTGAGTAAAATAACTGTCTATTGTTTCACACGACCCTAGAGATTGACTCTTGATCTGAGGAGCAAAGTTGTCATGTTGCACGGTTGTTGGAAAACTGAATCCCTTCCTGTCTGTGCCAGGGAAGCTGATCACTTCCTATTTCAGAGAAGAAAGTTTCCAGTGACCTCTGAGCTAGTTGGTAACAAACCCAATTAAGTTTAGCATAGTCAGTAGAGGCCTGGAAGATCCGCACTTCTACGTCGATACTACTGTTTATGTTATTCCAATGCGCAGGGCCTATTGGGAAAATAGGAACTACGCTACAACTCAACACAAGCTTCTCTGGGTGGGTAAAAAACCACCCCCTGCACTGGGTTTACCGCTCCGGCTAGTTTTACTGCGATGACAGCTCCTGTGTTACTCAACACTAGTTCCTCTGTGTGGGTTCAGCCGCACTGGAATTTGGGGGTAATATCGCTCCTGGGTGTTACTCAGTACCGGCTTTGTGAGAGTCTCACTCCGGAGTAAACTCTCCAACAGCTACACCTGGTAGCTACATCCATTCCTGGAATTAAGGGTGTATCACTCCAATTCTCTGGGATTATTGCTCCAGGGTACAACCCACTACCAGCTTCTCTAGGTAGCATTGACCGTTTATGGATAACCCACCTGCGCAAGGACCAATTTACCTCCCCATGAGGATTCACTATACTAGGCCTACTCCTACTAGCAATTAAGGACAGGCCACTCAGACAGGTCCACTACTGCAGCCCTATGACATCTACAGTGCCCCTTTCAGAGAAGATACTAAGCATTAGAGGAAAGTGCAGACACATCATGGCTAGATCCCCAGGACGTGCTATTCCCTTTAACCCTTCACAGTTGAACTCTGACCATTATGGACCTCTTCACCCCAGCCCTGTCCCTCCACTGGCAAGGTTCTCGTTCTTCCACAACCTATGTGCTGTCTTCCTTTGAAATTAGCCCATGATATTCCACCAGACCACAACACTCCAACCTTCACATGTCTCCCCTACCCACACCCCTCCCTCAGTGTGAGGCCTCATTACTACACCACACAAAATCAAAGTAAAGGTAAGGGTGCAAAAAGGTGTTTGCCCATTTTAGTTTTCATTGTAAATTATGCTTGTGCATACAGCCCAAACCACTAAACAGAGTAACGCTAAACTTGGCACGAAAGTAGACCTCTATGCAGAATGCAGAAGGCCATGTGCAGCAAGACCTGTTCACCTGCAGGAGATTGGATGCAGGCCCTGTGGTCAATGCCCACAAGCCATAGCCAAAGACCATATGCAGCAGGGGCTGTCCGCTCGGGGAGGACTGGGTGCCGGCTCTGGATGGATGTAATGCCCTGCTGCAATACCTGCAGGTTGGCACTATCAAATGCAGTGCTCAGCAGGGGTTGCTGCCCATGATGGATGGGATGCGGCATGGCCCGAGGAACCCCAGCTGTGCACCTTTTGATTTTCAAACACACTGTCATTGACTCTCATACACTGATTGACTTACCCTACTCTGCTCATCTACGCCACTTGCTGCGAGTCTCACTCACTTAGACTTGTCCGCAGCCTTTGACACGGTCGACCACACCACCTTGGTCGACCGTGTCTCTGCCTTGTGGATTACACACAAAGCAAAAAACCTCATCTCTTCATTCCTAGAGAACCGATCCCTAACAGTCAAACTAGGACAATTTTGTTCGCCTACTTTTTCACTCCCATGCGGCGTCCCTCAAGGATCCTCGCTAAGTCCGACACTGTTTAATATATACGTGTCGGACTTGGCGAGGGTAATCAAAGCCCACAACATCAGCCTTACAACCTACGCCGACGACACACAGCTCGTCTTATCTATCCATCAAGATGGTGCTGATGTGGCCCCTAACTTTCAATCAGGCATGTTAGCAATAAGCGACTGGATGTCGGCCAATTGCTTAAAGTTGAATTCCTCCAAGACAGAGATAATGGCCTTTGGTAAACTGGAACCCATCTGGTCTCCCGTTTGGTGGCCTGCAAGCTAGGTCCCCCCCTACCCCGGTCACCAAGGTGCGGAACTTAGGGGTAATATTTGATGACAAACTGCTATTCACCCACCATGCGAACAACGTGGTGTCCACTTCATTCTTTACGTTACGTAAAATAAAAAAGCTACTACCCTACATCCCCAGTACCCATGCAAAAACACTCATCACCTCTTTGATTTTCTCACGTATAGATTACTGCAATGCGCTTTTTCTGAATGCACAGGCCAAAATCACTAAGAAACTTCAGCTAGTGTAGAATGCGGCAGCCAGAGTCCTTCTGAAGATTTCCAAATTTCAATCCATCTCCTCCCACCTGCAAAACCTTCATTGGCTTTCCATCAAGAACCGCACTAGATTTAAGTCCCTCTGCATAGCATATAAAGCAATCAACAACATAGGTCCTGCTTTTCTCAGAGAGGCCTTTAAACCCAAAAACAACCCCAGAACCCTGCGCTCCTCCTCCTCTCATTGTGTTAACATTCCTCGTACCCGAAGAGTTAACTGGGGAGACAGATGGTTTGTCATAGCCACCGCCAAACTTTGGAACTCTCTCCCCACCTACATTAAAATCAGCCCCACCCTCATTACCTTCAGGAGACAGCTGAAAACGTGGCTTTTCACTCAGTAAATGGCCCTTTCTGTTCAACCACTTTCTGTCTGACTACTTTTGATCTATAGCGCCGAGACACCCACGGGTAGATGCGCGCTTTAAAAGTCGCATAAATAAATAAAATAAACAAAGAAAAGGAAGGAGAGTAGGGTCTGCTTTCCTATGGTCACCCCACTTTTTGCTTTTTGCTTCACTGGTTTTCGACTTAATGTGGCTGTGGGCCTGCTAATCAGACCCACAGCCCTGCTGTTCTCCCTCTAAATTCACAACCATGTACTTTAGGTACATTACCAATTGGGATTGGGTCACCTTATGAGCCACTGTACAGTGTACTATATGTACCGAGGGCATAGATGTATCCAAGGCCTACCAGGGGCTGCAGCATATCTTTTGCCACCCCTGGCTGGCTATCCAAACTGACAAAACTGGCTGATCACTCAGCTGGGGCAAGGTCGTGTAATAACCCCTTGCTTAGATATAGTATACCTATATCTAAATCTATATCTGGACACATATATACCTATAAGTCACTCCTATGGCAGGCCTTAACAATCCTGGAGAGAGAGTGCTTGGTTTTATGTGAGATGGTGCTCTAGCATGAGCTGAGCCTGTCTGCAGCTTTTGGAACCAAGTCCTTATAGCTGTTCTGGGATATTGCCATACCATATACTCCTAAGTGCATTATTAACCTCGCGGTTCAATGCTATCTTTGGTTTGGCTTTATCAAAACATGTCGTGTAAGGTGTCATACGCTTTGGAATACTACCCCCTCACCAGTCCTGGCGACGGGGGTAGCATTCCACCCTTCTAGAGGGAGAAGACATGTTACTTTCCTTAAACGCGATTAAATCTAAAAAGAGCCTCAGCATCACAAAATGGATGCTGCTGCCACAGACACAAGTCTGGCCTCCTGCTGCTGACCGGAACTCCGGCAGGGGAGGCCTGGACAAAAGGTTTCCTGTCACAGGGAGGTGTTACACCACCCCAGACAGGAGATCATGGATTGGGGCAGGGAGGGCTGAATGACACTAGACTAGCCTGGAGCGCACAAGGTGTCCCAGGCAAAGCCCAGTTCAAACCGGTGCTAGGGCACTCCAGCCCCAGCTCTGGCGCGAAACTGGACAAAGGGAAAGGGGTGTAACCACCCCCTTCCTGGGTCCCACCCATAGGAGGGACCTAGCAGGAGATCCAGCCCCTTGATTTGGAATAAAGGTAGAAGCTGTGCCATGAAGCATTAGATCATCCTGACTGAAACTTTGAAACACAACTCTGAACCCTTCAACCTCCTACTCAACGTAGAAGACTGAAGAATCTCCCTTGTGGTCAAGGAGTGGACACCCTGTGCAAGCAGGCACCATCAGCGCTCAAAGGTTTTCTTTGCCGTTGCTCCCGCCAGAGCTCCAACAACAGAGACCAACAAGACCTGGACTCCCAGACTTCCAACAGCCCGATCCACAGTCCTAGCAAAGCTGAGACCTGTGGAGGCGACGAGAGACGTGGGACCGGCCATCTTGGAAAGCCAGCAAAGTGCTTCCCGTGCAGCTCCCATGGCACCCTCGAAGCTGTGCATTGGGGATTAAGAAGCCCGATCCCCGAGCCGCTTTTGCACCAAAGATCACTCCTCCACACTCACCAAGTGCTCCGTGGGGCCCTTTTGTATTTTTCCTGCTCGACGCGTTGTCCAGTCACTTGCCCGTTGGCTAGTGGCCTCTGAGACAACGAAACTTCAACTTTACACTGCTGGTCTGGTTGCTCCAGACTGGCCCTCGCTCCCCTGAAAAGGAGCCACCGATCTGACCTTGCTGGTCCGATCCAGAATCCATCTTTGATTCGTGCGTGGGTTGCATTTGCTAAGGCCTGTTGACTCCGATTCGAGAACCGACACCCCCGACAGCAAAAACCTTTATGGGACAGCTCGTGTCCACCAGCTGGTCATCCTCGATCCTTCCTGGTCCACGTGGCAGCGGAGACAAACTACTCGACATCACCTGATCACAACCCGACATCGCCTGCTTCCTTGCTAGTGACCTAGACTCTGTCCCCTCTGCTTTTAGGTACTCTACATCTTCGATCCACCCTTGGATCCAACCGGACTCTTCTCTCCTGGTCGCCTGCAGCATCTTCACCTCCAGGCTCCATAGAACTCCATGACGAAACCCGACGCACTTTGGCACCTATGCACCCGCTTCCTGTGGGTTAGGTAACGAGAGTACTCAGGTGCTCCTGTCGTGGTTTACACCTCTAGTGCCCTAGTTTTAAGTGGCTAAGTTCTAGTCCAGTCGGAAGACTCCCAAACCTATAACTTTCTCATTTGTACGCACCATTGACTTGTATGGTAAACGCGGTTGCCTATAGACACTGCACCCGCATCCTGTGGGCCTCCTATGTCCTAACCTTCATTAGTCAAGTGTAGGCCCAGCGATTCCCCAGGCCCTAGGCCTCACCATTGTTCGTGACGTGGTTCTTATACCACTATTTTAGTATATGGTTTGAGTGGCCACCAGGGCCTATCCGTATTTGTGCAACTTTTGTATGCTGTATGAAGTTCTTTGTTTAACGCTTGTGCTTCTGTGCTCATACAGAGTATAGGGGATTATTCTAATAATAAATACATATATTTTATAATATATAACTTGTGTGGTGTCCTTTCATTTGGTATTAAAAGGATTGCATATGGTAAAACAGCTGGCTTCACATGCCCTCTTGAGTTTAGCCTAAGACTGCTTTTGTCCATGCTACCCAAAGGATAGCTGGTCTATAAGGTTGACCTACAACCAATCACCATAAGGGTCGTTTGGACTGGTGCAAGGTGCTCACTAGAATTAGTGATCATCATATACCAGGCCAACTTCTCACAGACCACAACATACATTATCGTCTTTTTTAAACCATTAAGGTTTGTTCTGCAAGGACCATGTTTGCTTTTGATATTTATTTTCTTAATTTTTTGTGATTTTCTTTGTTAGGATAGCAAAACAAAAGTGGAACTTTAAAAATGGGATAGGATCTGGGAAAATATGTTTTGCAGGTCGATTGGTGGAGATCACCTGATTTGTTTTAATGCTTTCCTACTCTCACACAAAAGATGATCACCCCGCAGATCAAGCACTGCAAGCCAATCATTGCAAAGCTTGGATCAATCTTGTCTTGCTCATTCCGAAGGACATCTTGTGGCAATCTCTTGCCAGGAGGGGTGGATTGCTGAGGCAGATGTAGCCTTCCTCTTCTGCTCCAAACTGGCATTCATGCCAATCATTACATTGCTTGTGCATTGAAGATGTACAAGAGATGTAGTTGCATTGGCTCTCCTGGCTCAGTTTCTTCTCGCACAATGTGTTAGTCACATACCTCGAGGTGAGTTTTTCTTCTCCTGCAAGGATAGTAAACAATTTACACACTGTGCACTCTGTGATGAGTTTGAATGCTAGGTGTGGATATCTCACTCTACTTTGTTGGTAATCAGATAGTGATTGTTTGGACTTTACCTGTTCTATTGTTCCTTTCTCAGAAGCTACTGCTAAAAAGCAAAAATATTTGAATCCCCCAAAAAGGAAAGCACAAGAAGAAAACGAAATAGTCTCCTCTGCTGCGGAACAGTTTTATGGAAAGGGGTGTAATAATGTGGGCAAAAAGGAGAAAGACTATTTGACTATGAAACTGTACAGATTCACCATCCAATTACTACTCTCCAGTGGTCTACAGCAGGCTTCTCCAAGGAGAAGCTTGTGAGCCACTGGTAACTCTGCAGCTACCTGTACGTAGCTCTCCTGTGTGCAGCCCATCCTACTAAATAAGGTGATTTTGCTTGGTGAATTGATCATACCAAAATTGAAAAGCGTGTTTTGGTGACAAAACGTGTATTTTGAGAATTCAAAGGCTAATAGAGAAAAATGATAGAATTTCTAAAATATATTAAAATTTGATATTTGAGTGCTAAATCATGCAGTATTGAAGAGTCATTTTAAAAATATTATTACCTTGGTGCCAGGGGCATTGCAGCTGTGATTGGTATGCTTTACCCACATACTGAAAATTACAAAAAACAATTTGATGGACAGAATGTAGATCAATGTCTTACATTCACCCCAGTACAAGGATCTGGGCCTAAATCCATCGTTTTTTGCACTCCACACCACCCTGGGTCAGATAATGGCTTTATGCAAATCAGCTCTGACCCTGTGCCCCATGGGAACAGTCCAGTCCGAACTACAACAACCATATCTTTCCCAGACCGGAATCAAGCATCCGAGGACCGGACCGGTTTCGAGGTAACACCTCTCATCAGCCCGGCTAGCTTGACTCCAGTGGTGTGGAGGCTCTGGGACCCACGTCTGAGCTACCCCAGTACACTCAGGGAGAAAATTACAAAAAACAATTTGATGGACAGAATGTAGATCAATGTCTTACATTCACTCCAGTACAAGGATCTGGGCCTAAATCCATCGTTTTTTGCACTCCACACCACCCTGGGTCAGATAATGGCTTTATGCAAATCAGCTCTGACCCTGTGCCCCATGGGAACAGTCCAGTCCGAACTACAACAACCATATCTTTCCCAGACCGGAATCAAGCATCCGAGGACCGGACCGGTTTCGAGGTAACACCTCTCATCAGCCCGGCTAGCTTGACTCCAGTGGTTTGGAGGCTCTGGGACCCACGTCTGAGCTACCCCAGTACACTCAGGGAGAAAATTACAAAAAAACAATTTGATGGACAGAATGTAGATCAATGTCTTACATTCACCCCAGTACAAGGATCTGGGCCTAAATCCATCGTTTTTTGCACTCCACACCACCCTGGGTCAGATAATGGCTTTATGCAAATCAGCTCTGACCCTGTGCCCCATGGGAACAGTCCAGTCCGAACTACAACAACCATATCTTTCCCAGACCGGAATCAAGCATCCGAGGACCGGACCGGTTTCGAGGTAACACCTCTCATCAGCCCGGCTAGCTTGACTCCAGTGGTGTGGAGGCTCTGGGACCCACGTCTGAGCTACCCCAGTACACTCAGGGAGAAAATTACAAAAAACAATTTGATGGACAGAATGTAGATCAATGTCTTACATTCACCCCAGTACAAGGATCTGGGCCTAAATCCATCGTTTTTTGCACTCCACACCACCCTGGGTCAGATAATGGCTTTATGCAAATCAGCTCTGACCCTGTGCCCCATGGGAACAGTCCAGTCCGAACTACAACAACCATATCTTTCCCAGACCGGAATCAAGCATCCGAGGACCGGCATACTGGCATTCTTCATTGACAAGGCTTTTCTTGGCAATCGTGCCTAATGCACTGAGGTGGTCCCTGCAAGCAGCCTTGCATATGGTGAACACTAATGCAATCTTATATGATGTGGTCACTATTACAACACTAATATTGGTAGCTTAGGCTGATTTTCATCGAGCATAGGTGGTGCTCACTACAGTAAAGGTTGGAGACCCCTGGGGCCTTATTTATGAAGGACTTGCGCCGCCGATGCGTCACTTTTTCCCATGTTAAAAGTGACGCACCGGCGGCGCAAGTCCTTCATAAATAAGGCCCCTGGTCTACAGGGATGGGCAGATCCAGCAATTCCAGCATCAATGGCATCATTTATAACTTCATCACTGATAACATAATTGCTTCCTTGTGTTTCTTTGAACTGTGTTATGATTTATAGTTCACGTTTAGCATGAACCACGGGTTGCCTCGAGGGCCTGTCCTTCAGCCAGGACCTGTGACCAGCCTTCCTGGAGCAGATACCCTCCACTGTGAACAGCTTTCAGTCATGTACAGCGGAGGAGGATTGCCTCCAGGGCCTTGCCACTGCCCAGACCTTACACCCAAACTGCCACGGGAGACCAACATACACTGCACTCGACTTTTGACCATGCACAAAGGGAGTTGCTCACAGATCCTGACCTCTGTCCAGGATCTGTGTCCAAGCCACCACAAGCAGCCAATCCCATGTGCAGTGGGAGCTGCCCATATGGCTAGTCTCTGGCCAGGTCCTTTGTCGAATGCGGCACATGCAGTCAACCCCACAATCTGGCCCTGTGCACAATCCAGCATGGGTAGCCAAACCCCAATTCTCAGCACATTTGGCTATGTGCAGCATGGTGGTACCACATGGCTTGGATTTAAAGCAGACCCTGCACCCAACCAGCAACAGGTGTCCAGCCTCCACTGATTGCATCCTTTGGATGTCTGCAACGGGATGAGATTTGAGCCAGTGCCTTGTCTCTGGCCAGGCTCCAAACCAACACACTGTGGGCAGCCAACAACAGCTGTGCCATGTATTTGGCTCTACACAGGAAGGTTTGGCCACAGTACTGGACTTTTTAGTCCTCGCTCTCACCCCGCATGTGGCAGGCATCCCCTACTGTGCAGTCGGGTTTGACCATGCAGAGCGGAGGTTTGTCACATTGGGTTATGCTGCAGCCAAGTCCTGCAACCAACGAATGATGTCGTCACTGGTTTTGTAACGACTGATGTCATTGATGATGTCACTTGCGATGTCATCAATGATGTCATGTTTGATAGTATATGCGGTGCAAGGTGGTGGTGCAAGTCGTCGTTTGTGCCGCTAACTATAACTGGCTAAGTTGTCTTTGAGTCAGAATCATAACTGTTTATAAATATGCTTTTTTCAGGGAACATGTTGATAGGTATCTCCGATGAGGAATTATGATATTTAAAGAAAATTTAAATGCTAAATTAACATGAACATTTAGAGGTGCACAGGTTACCACACTCTCATAGACTCTTTTATGACAAATTAACGGATACTGATCTAATACAGATTGGCAGTGAATGAGTTATTTTTATCTTTGAACCTATAGATACCGTGTGAAAATATTCTGTCGGTGTGTAGATCTAGCAGTGAGGGCTTGAAGGATTTACAAAAACCCATTATAGAGAAAGAATTGATCTCTTATGGGCAGCCTCAGCTCAGAGCCAAAGTTTTTTTTCAGGTCATAAAACTGACTTATTCCTCTCAATCACTGAAATGCAGAATTATTAGTCCATACAGTATAGTTTCCTGAGTAAAGCTGAAAGTCATGAGTGGGCTGCTCTCATTAATCTTAACCAGTGGTAATCCACGTGGGCTGCTTTCCATTCGACTTGTATTTTTTACCCACTGGTTTTTAGGGACATGGAACAGCTGTAAGCTAACCAGTCTAGGCCCACCCCAACATTGTATTGTGACCCCCCAGGCCCTGGTAAATAGAGCTGTCGAAATTTATGAAGGTGTTTGGACACAAAAAGTAATTAGGATCCTCAATTGTGCCCGGACTCTAGTCATAAAGTGTGCAAGAATTGGTTGACGTCAGTGTATAAATTAAGCATTATAGCCTCGAACCACAAGTGAGGGTCTATAAGCCACTTCATTGTCTTCCATAGAGCTCCCAACATTCCAATGTACTCATGGGTTTAAAGGAGCCTATATCGTATTCTTCTCTATAAATATACGTTTTTCAACTTGTGGCTTTTGATCTTCTGTCGATGGAAATCACTATGATATATTTCTTGTAATAGACTTATGTTACGTGCCTTACCCCACGTATACCCAAGTTGAAGCAGATTGCCCATAGGAAAAGAACGGCTTACTTCGCTTTGGTGAAAGAGTTCATGCTTTTACTACCAACAACCTGCTAAATGCTTGCAAAATTAAAGTAAGTGAACTGCCTCGCGGCAGATTCCTTGAGTAGTGGCATACTTGGTTCGCTAGATGGCAGAACTGCACTTTTGTCTAAGTAAGGTTCTTTCTATAGGAAATAATTCGGAGGTGGCTGACGACAAGCAAGAGTTTGTATCTTGAATATCTCAGCTTTGCACTAACATGAAATCACTCGTTCATGGTCCAGAAGAGAATGTTTTGCCATCGCATTTGTTGTATAAAAATTCAGGGAAGTCTCTGTGCCTTTTTTATTTTCATTTTTTTATTTTGTATCTTGCATTGTAGCATATAGATAGCGCTTCACACATAGATGTACTGAACGTGTAAATCATATTTGTACAGATATATTATTTAACATGTGTTGGGAGGCATAAGAATTAACAGCAGTTGTAAATATTTAGGTATTCTTTTTGATCGAGAGTTAAGATGGAAAACAATGATATTTGTTAAACGTCATGCTTTGGGACAACTACAAATGCTTAACTTCGTTTTTGCATCACTGACGGTGGCCCGTTGGTACAATCTTTAGTTGGCATGGCAACAGATTTCTATTATTAATATGGAGCTCCTGTCCAGCTTCGATCATTAATTCACCCGATTGTACTATTAGAAGGGCCCAGCTTCCATACCCGTTGGGAGAGCACAGCAACACACCCCTTAGGTGATACTGCGCGTTTCGGGTTCACATCAGTAACCTGGCTGTACTCGAACGGTGGGATGGTCATTTTTTTTTATTATAGACACGATATTTTCCAAAAATGATTCTACAACTACTAAGTGTCCTTTCTATTAATATTTTGTATCATTTGGCTGCATATTGTAAACTTGAGAAACACATTCGTCATGTAGTGACAAAGGTTAAAAGAATAGGAGCCAACTACATCGATCAAGAGTGTATCATGTTTTACCCTATTTATTATTTGGTTGTGGATAATTTTAGACAGTGTGAGTGAGACACTCTCATGCCCAAAGTAAAATAGAATATTGATGAAAATGAGATGTTACCCTTTACCTGCTATGGGTGTATTGGAAGCATGCTGCAGGTGGAGCTCATATGGAGCAGTGTTGTCTCTCAAATCCCCAGAACTTCTTATGGTATTTTGTCCAGCACTATGAAGCACCACTGGCAGATTATTGTGAAACATTACCGACATCACTGAGATGTAAAATACATTACTTTACTAGTAACACTCACAACAGAGTTGAAAATACATAAAGGTGGCATCAGAGAGAACTAATACTGTGCCAGTAGCATCATGTTGGGAAGCGGACACAGCATAAATGAAGCGCGAGGCCCACAAGGGACAAAGTACACAGTTAACAGATTGCGCTCAGCTGCATTCAAAGCACCAGGATGAAAAATACATAGTACATTCGATAGTAGAATAGGAGCAGTTAGAAAGAGAGTGGACGCTGAACATATTTAGCTGCAGCAAGCAACACTGTTGTACAGGAATGCCAATTTGCACTGTAGACTCTGCACACAACGGAGCGCCAGGATGTTGAATCTACACCCCTTTGATGTTGCCTCCACATGCAAGTTAGCAGATTATTCTAGTATCACCCATGTGCAGAATAAACAACTTAATTTTATTGGTCAAAGGCACAGATGTAGAAAAGAAAAGAAATTTAAAAAATGGTCAGTTGTAGAGCTAATACCCGATACGAATTGTATTATTTCACACAGGGCCCTATTTCGGGGTTGGCGGTGTGGAAGCGGGAACGCCATGCTGCCACCCTACTCCCACACCGCCAAACCCGTGTGCACGCCGCCCGTTAGATTACAACTTGTACAGTCACTGGCTGGCGGTCCCTTGGCGGTCGCACAGCAGTCCTATAAAAAAAGGCATCGCAATGGGAACGTCAAAGGCAGTGCCTGCATGGTCTGGACTGGCGCAGTCTATTCCATGCGGATGTATGTCGTTACAACGCATACTTTTACAACGCATACCTTTACAACGCATTTTTTACACTGCAACATCCATTACAACGCATTCCATTACAACGCATGCCATTACAACGAAATCTTTGAAACTACCTTTACAACGCATTCCACTCCAACGCATACTACATTTGCAACGCATACCATTACATTGCATGTATGGTAAGTATTGGATAGTGTAGGGGTAAAAAATACTATTCTAACTCCAGGGGGTGCAACAGTAGGGTAAGTGTTGGATAGTGTAGGGGTAAAAATTACTATTCTAACTCCAGGGGGTGCAAATGTAGGGTAAGTATTGGATAGTGTAAGGGTAAAAATTACTATTCTAACTCCAGGGGGTGCAACAGTAGGGTAAGTGTTGGATAGTGTAGGTATGCGTTGTAATGGTATGCGTTGTAATGACTGCGTTGTAAAGGTATGCGTTGTAGTGGTATGCGTTGTAGTGACATGCGTTGTAATGGTTGCGTTGTAATGGCATGCGTTGTAATGGATGTTGCGTTGTAAAAGTTTTGTTGTAAAGGTAGTGCGTTGTAAAAGTTGCGTTGTAAGTGTTGTTTCCCATTCCATGCAGGTACTGGGGTGCATGCGCACAGGAGGGCACAACATGTGCCCCCCTGCATGCACCGCATGGCCCTGATGCGACAGAGGGTCATTTTCTCTCTGCCAAGGTTTTCATGGACTAGGAACGACCATGAAAACTATGGCAGAGGGGAAACTCATAATATGCTTGGCAGGACCGTGGCAGTCCTTCCAAGCATATTTTATCCTCAGGACCGCCGAGCCACCGCCGGGAATCTCTGATCCCTGGCGGTTGCAGCAGTGCAATGGTGGTCGGACCGCTGGTGCAGCGGTACCCACACCGTCACAGAAACTACAGTGGTCCATAGGACTGCCGTAGTCATAATCAGGCCTAGAATGGTAACTCTGGGTGAAACAACATTATTCGAAATCATAAGTGTTTCAGGGCCTGGAATTCTTTGATCTGAAAATTCTGGACCTGATAATTCCAGGCCCGAAGACACCCAGCCTTTTACAGAAGATGCAGAGGCTAGGGCTGCATGCAGTAGCATTGCCCAGCACCAGCTCGCACCTTCTAGCAGGTCGCAGGGAGCATACAATTCTCCCCGCAGATAGACAGCCTTGAAGCACTGTTCTCACAACCTCCAAGGCAATCTCACACAAACTTTCTGCCTGAAATTAAATGTAAGATTTTTTGGGCTAAATTATGAAAAACTGCACAATAAAATACCAAGTAAATCTGGGCGCAGGCAGTTATTCCCCATTTTTGAGGGAAACTGGTAATGGGCGGCTTTGCAGTGAAGATACTGGACTATTAATTTATTTTTCTACCTGGCATCTCTGCCTCAAAGTTTGGCCAATTTGTAGAGGGTCAAAGTGTGTGTCAGCAGCTTGTAACAAGAGTCTGTTGATCAAGATTTAATGGGAGACGTTGTTGAAGGGACTACACTTCACATCAACCAAGGGTTAGGAAGTAGGAGGCCCACGGGAGACGTGTGCAGTGTCTAAACACAGTCGCGAGTTACCATTGACTTATAATGGGAAACAAAGAAATTACAAAGTTACTGTTTAAGGACACTTCCGGATGGACTAGGATGGGACCCTTTTAAACTAGGACACTTCGAGAGTCAAGACCCATGGGAGCACCAGAGTACTCGTGTTACCTCACCCAGGGAAGCCGGGTGCAAAGGTGTCTTTTTGAGTCGGGTTTCGTCGTAGTTTTCTATGGAGATCTGCAAAGAAGTGCTGCAGGCGACCAGAGGAAAAGTGTCTGGGTGGATCCAAGGGTGGATCGGTGATGTGAAGAACATAAAAAGCAGAGGGTACAGAGTCTGGGTCACTAGCCAGTGACCAGAAAGGAACCAGGAAGGAACCAGGCGATGTTGCATGCTTGCAGGTGAAGAAGGTGAGTTTGTCTTTTCAGCCACGAGGTCCAGGAGGCATCGACGATGACCAGGCACTGGATTCGAGCTGTACCACAAAGGATCTAGTTGACTGCGGTGTCGGTATCCGTATTGGACCCAACAAGCCTTGGCAAATGCAACCCACGTAGCATGTCAAGATTGGTTCTGTTGCAGACCAGCAAGGTCTGTGGCACTTCTCCCTTGAAGGGAAGCTGGAGCAAGCCTGGAACAACCAGGAAAGCAGTTTAGTTTAAAAGAAAAGTCTTCAGGAGGCTCACTAGCTAACGGGCAAGGAACCAGGAAGATGCATTAAGCTGAAATGCAAGAGCAGGCCCCACGCAGCACTCGTGGAGTGTGGACGGCTGAGCTTGGCTGCAAAAGGCGCTCGGGTCTGGGGCTTCTCGTACCCCAATGCACAACTGCAAGGGTACCTCGGTAGTTGAGCTGTTAGCAAAATGCAGGATGTCCAGGGTGTCCAGTCCCATGTCTCTCGTGTCCGCCACTGGTCTCAGCTTTGCTGTGGATGTGGGTAGGAGTTAGAAAAGTCTGAGAGTCCAGTTCCTGTGTCGCTGAGTCTTTGGGTTCTAGCGGGAGCGTCGACAAAGCAGACTGGCAAGTTACTGGTGGGGCCTGTTTACACAGGGTGGTCACTCCTTGACCACAAGGGAGATGTCTTCAGTCTTCTAGTCAAAATAAAATGTCGAAGGTCCAAGAGTTCTGTATCAAAGTTTCTTTCTAGGATAATCTAAAGTCCTGGGGACACAGCTCCTATACTTATACTAAGCTAAGGGGCTGGATTACCTGCCTAGGTCCCTCCTATGGGTGGACCTGGGAAGGGGGTGGTTACACCCCTTTCCTTTTGTCCAGTTTCGCGCCAGAGCTGGGGCTGGAGTGCCCCAGCAACTGGTTTGAACCGGGCTATTCATGGAGCACCTTGTGTGCCCCAGGTAGCGTCTCAAAAAGCATCTGCTGATGCAGCCCTCCCTGTCCCAATAGACATCAGCCTGTCTGGGGAGGTGCTGGCACCTCCCTGACCAGGAAACCTATTGTCCAGGCCTCCCCTGCCAGAGTATCATCCAGGAGCAGAAGGTCAGACTTGTGTCTGTGGCAGCAGCATCCATTTTGTGATGCTGGGGCTCTGTTTAACTTTAACCGGGTAAAGCAGTAACATACATGTCTTTTCCCTCTAGAAGGGTTGGAATGCTACCCCCACCGTCAGAATTGGGGGGGGGGGGTAGTATTCCAAAGTGTTTGACACCTTACACGACATGTTTTTATAAAGGCAAACCAAAGTTAGCATTACCAAGCACTCTGCCTCCAGGATTGTCGAGGCCTACCATAGGAGTGACTTATAGGGGCATATGTGTCTAAATATAAGGTAGATATAGGTATACTATATCTAAGTAAGGGGTGATTACACCACCTTACCCAAGCTGAGTGATCAGCCTGTGGTTTCAGTTTGGAGGGCCAGTCAGGGGTGGCATAATACATGCTGCAGCCCCTGGTAGGCCTTGGATGCACCTATGCCCTGGGTACCTACGGTACACTATACAGGGGCTCACAAAGGCGACACAATACCCAATCTGATATGTACCTAAAGTACATGGTATCAATTTAGAGCGAGAACAGATGGGCTGTCGGTCCACAGCCACACTAAAGTTGAAAAACCAGAAAATCACAGCAAAAAGTGGGGGTGACCATAGGAAGCAGACCCTACTCTCCTACAAGTACTCCTTTACTCCTTCACAATAGCAAGGAGCTCTTTCCTCTGGTTTGTGCTGTCTTCTATGTGGTCTGCGGGGGCACTCTTTTTTGGTTCTTTCAGGTGGCGGTGGTACTGGTTGAGTGCTGTCTTGAAGATGGTGTGGTTTCCTGTCTCTTTGCTGGTGTGCCACTGCCTTTCTATTTGCCGGCAGTTTTGTTTGGTGGATTTCTGCTCCTCTGTGAACCAGTTGCCTCTTCTGGCAGGTCCTTTGGGTTTGGCTGGCTTGGTGGGGGTGATTGTGTCAGCGCATTCTGTGATCCATTGGGAGAAGTCCTTCGCAGCCTGTTCTGGTAGGTCGGATTTGAGTGCGTTATTCCATTGGTCTTCTGTTGTCTTTTTCCAGTTTCTGTGCATGATGTTGGGGGGCGTGGTGCTTTTGTTGTTAATTCCTAAGATGGTGAAATGGAGGCTGTAGTGGTCGGTCTAGGTGAGTTGTGGTTGTACTTCACTTTGTCGCTGGATCTAAATATGAGGTTGAGCGTGTACCCCGCAATGTGGGTTAGGTCGGCGACAAGTTGCTTGAGGCTGATGTTGCTTATGCTTTCCAGGAGGTCTTATATGTTGGTGTCGCTGGGGTCATGTGGAAGTTAAGATCCCCTAGGAAGATGTGATGTTCGAAGTCAATGGCGATCAGGGTGTTGAGGTCAGGATAGGGTTGCAGAACCTGGGGCGCGGTCCTGGTGGTCTGAATTCGTCCTCAATGGTTGATAAAAGCAGTATCTGTATATAATTCCTCGCGTCGGTTTGTAAAAGATCCAATATAGCTCGCTCAGTAGACGCTGCAGCAGTCAGGACGGAATGATGCTACTTCTCTAAGAGCATATCAGAGCTCTTCTTATTTTCTTTGGACAATGGGGCATGGAGCTCATCACAGCCTTCCTTTTCTCTAAGACTCCCTACTGAGCGAGCTATATTGGATATTTTACAAACCGATGCGAGGAATTATATATAGCTTCTATCAACCATTGAGGACGAACAGAAGCTTTCAATAAAAGCTCCAAGTGTGAATATTCAAAGGGGTACTGATTGCCCTAAATTGGGAGGCTGTTCTGAATTGATATACTGATTGTGGATCTGACAAAATGAAACATATCCCTTATTTATATGGAGTTTAAACATCCTATCAGCCCGTATCATTTGGGTTCATTGACTCACTCATTTGAGAGTCCTTACTAATGTACGATTTAGAATAAGTCTTGCTGAATTTTTCGCATAATAAGAAAGCCTTGAGAAAGTTACTGTTGAGTAACGAAACACGTGTCGGCTGCCCATTGCATTTTCAATTTGTATATATGTATGGAAGAGCAGCATTGTAAAAAACTGTGCAGACTGTATCATAAAAATCTTATGGAATGGACTGTTTGATTGAACAGGAAGAAAAAAAAAAATCCAAAGATCAAGAAAATTCTTTTTTCAACAATAAATCGCACTAATTACTAAGTTGTTTTGGATGTTCTCTTGACTATCCCTTTTTTCAAAAATAATGTATTGCAATTGTGGCTAATGCATGATTCCATAACAAAGGTCATGTTATAGATAACTAATTTCATGGTAGCGCTTGCCCCCGTGATTGACATAGGTTTCGAGTGCCGAGGTATTATCATGTGTAATTAATGTTGCTGGAGATGTGGGCCGCCGTGCCACCAATGTACTTACCGGGGGAGGGTAAACACCCATTATTCCGCAACTTTCTTTCCGCATACCATCACTCCGCATACTTTCATTACGAAAGTACCATGCCTCCGCAATGCCATTATAACGCATGGCATTACGTTTTATATGCTTTTACCACTCATACATTTACAACGAAATTCGTTGTAAATGCATTAATGGCAAAAGCATGTTGTTTTTTTAATGTTTGGATAAGGTAAGTATGGGTATAGGGGTATATGTTTTGGGGTACTGAGGTATATGTTTTGGGGTGTTTGGTTATTTTAAGGGTTCAGATATAGTTTTGGGTTATGGGGTACAGGGGTAGTTTTAGGGATAGGTATGGGTTTTGGGGTACAGGGGTATTTTTAGGGTTCAGGGCTAGGTTTGGGTTTTGGGGTATAGGGGTATTTTTAGAGTTCAGGGGTAGGTTTGGGTTTTGGGGTACAGGAGTATTTTAAGGGTTCAGGGCTAGGTTTGGGTTTTGGGGTACGGGGTATTTTTAGGGTTCAGGGCTAGTTTTGGGTTTTGGGGTACATGGGTATTTTAGGGTTCAGGGGTAGGTTTGGGGTTTGGGGTTCAGGGCTAGGTTTGGGTTTAGGGGTAGAGGGGTATTTTAGGGTTCAGGGGTAGGTTTGGGTTTTGGGGTACAGAGGTATTTATAGGGTTCAGGGCTAGGTTTGGGTTTGGGGGTACAGGGGTATTTTAGGGTTTAGGGATAGGTTTGGGTTTTGGGGTACAGGGTATATTTATAGGGTTAAGATGGGTTAGTGTTTAAGGGTGTTGGGGTATTTTAAAGCGTAAGGGTGGGTTATGATTATGGGGTGCAGGGGTATTTAAAGGGAGCTGGGAGAACACCCGGAGCTGGAATGTACAGAGCCTGGGAAGAAAAACAATGAAATATTGGGCACAACGCCATGAGTGATGTCACTGACCATGTCATGAGTGATGTAATATGTGACGTCATCAGCAGTGCATTGCGGGCGCGCAAGTTATAGTTAGCTGATTAACTATAACGGGGGAATTTCAATGGTTTTGTATGAGTGAAATGTCCAGCTAACTATAACATATGTGAAACCTATGTTTTTTTCAGTGAATTTGCAAGGTTTTTTAAATGCTAATTCCTAACTATAATGTGTGTGAAACCTGTGGTTTCATCAGTGAATTTCAAAGGTTTTGTAAATGATAATTGTTAAATGTATTAATTATTATATTTCTTTCTTTTTATACTAATTTCTTATATTTTCATTATAAATATTTATAGTTATTTCATTTTATAAATTATATTTCATATTCTTAATGTAAAATAATAACAAAACTAAATGCATTTTTTTTAATAATTACGTTTTTTTCCAATATATTAAAATTAAATTCTATATAATTCTTCTTTAATTTTTTTGGGGGTAATCGCACCGTACGCGTACGGAGATCGCGCCATAATTTGTACGGTGAATCGTCCTCTGCGCGTTCCCGCGCACACGTTACGAATACGCTTTGACATTGCGGGTGGCATCTACGCTTCCGCGTGACGTCATGTACTGCGCCCCATATGCGCACGCCGCAAAAGTTTCTAATTGTTCAAAATCATATATTTATATTTTTAATGTACATATTAAGGGAAGACATTATCTGGGATAATCATGAAATAAGTTTTTTTAAACTTTTAATAAGCGTACATTACTTTTGAAAGCAATTAAGCAAATCGCGGTGGTACGTCATCCGTACTCGCATTGTAAGAGCACCGCAAATGCAACGTAAGAGCTCCGTAAGCGCACTGTGAGCGTATGCAAAGCCATGTGACTTTAAAAGAAGAGATTTGATTGGTTCATAACACTTCCTATTCCAACTGTTTAAAGACCCCTCCCATTTTAATTATTCTACTTTGACTCCCACAGGAGAATGATCTGTTCTGTAGATCTCTAGCCATTTGGAAGAAGTAACCACCATGGCTGCATGGGATGACTCTTCTTCAGAGAATTCCTCTGAGAAACATTTTGTACCTGAGCAGCCTCAGAAGAAACGAAAGGAAGCAATAATCTGGAAATGTTTTACATTTCCCAAAGACCAAAAAAAGGTCAATGCTCCGAAGGTGACCTGCAAAATTTGTGAGGTTGCTCTTTCAAGAGGTGACCCAACCAAGGAATACTCTTTCAGCTTTGCAAGCATGGTGCGCCATGTCAAGACTTTACATCCAAATAATTATGCTAGAGCTTAAACTAGAAGGTTGCAGGAGGACCAGGGATCTGCTCTTCCCAGTGCATCCAGTGCAGCAGCAGCACCACCACCACCACCACCACCGAGCTGTATGGTTGCAAATATACAACCTGAATTTGGAGACCTGACTATACGTTGTAAGATTTGCAACGAACTACTGAGTGATGGAGAACAATCCATTGAACTTATTCTCCGCAAGAAAAGGAACCACCATTGTTCTCGACAATAATTTTTTTTTTTTACTGTTTTGTTGACGTTCCACACTTTTTTGGGTTCTAGTTTCATTTTTTTGTTTAAAAAACAAAAAAACAAAAAAACTTTAAAAAAAAAATAGAAAACAACAAGGACAAAAAAAACAGTTATTTTCAGAACTACCTCCACAGGTCAAAGAAAGAGCTATATTTTTATGATAGTGTGTAAAAGTTTGTCTGAATGTATGGTGAATGTGAAAGTGCAGAACTATAAGGAAGTGCTACAGCATAAATCTATAAGGTGTTTACCTATAGTATACTGTAGTACCTCCAAAGCACTTGAATGTAACATATGCATATAAATATGTTACAAATCTATGCTTCAATTTGCACTGCTGGTGGAACTGCCAGGGTGAATTGCTATGTGTTAGGAGCGGATTTACAATAGCCTTGTGTCTCTTTTACACATCTGTTGTGTCACTTTTGTGATGCAGCGGTGGTACAAAAGATGTGCCATGGTGTGTGGTGTTTACAATGAGATGCATATGGAAGGTGCATCACATTGTAAAGCCTTGTTCCAGAAGGAGGCTTTCCAACGTACAGGGGATAGTGGAGATGTTCTGGCGCAGGAACCCCTCCTAAAAGTGACTGAGTGAAATCTATAAGATTTCATTCACACTTTTAGGCTTTTACTTTGTCAATAACCCTGCATCTGCTTGAAACAGGTGTAAGGATTGACACAGCATTCTAAGCATAGGGCCCCAAGAGCATTGCTGGAGCTGCGTTGTGATTGCAACGCAAGTCAAACAATGTGCCACCTACACACCACAAATACCTCACATATCGGTGCATGTTTTTGCCCCATAATGAACCACATTGTAAATACAGTGCATCCATTGTGGTGATGTCACAGTGCACAATAACTGGCATATCTCAGGGGATGTACCACATATTTTACATCTACTGATTACTGTTTAAATGTAGTGAATGGATTAATACAAACTGATCAATGAGTCACTACAAAACTATAACAGGAATGACAGAGTGTTTGGTGGAAGTGTAAGAATAAAGACTGGGGAATTGAAAATATAAAAGGTAAATTTGCAGGTGCATAGAACAGAGCATGCATAGTCTATAGGAGTTTGAAGCAGTCCATGCTCTAAGGCCCACTTTCACCATGAGTACTTAGGTACTAGTTGCATGATTACAATTCTGCAAGGAGAGTGTGTAGCTCAATGTATAGCAGCTTTACTTTTACAACAGTGTATAGAAAAGCACATACTGCTGTATGGTTCACTACAACACTAAAACAGTAGTGTGATAGTGTTTAGTGAAAGTGTAATGATACAGATTAGGCAATTGAACGTATAAAAGGCAATTTTGCTGGTGTATAAAACAGTGAATGCATATTCTATAGCGATTTGAACCAGTCTATGCCCTACGGCCTACTTTGGTGCATGACTACTTGGAAACCGACTGAATGTTTACACTTCTACAAAGAGATTGTGTAGCTGAATATATAGCATCTTCACATTTACAGCAGTATATACATAAGAACATACTGATGTATAACTCACTACAATACTAAAATAGTAGTAGTAAAATGTTTGGAGGAAGTGTCAGGATAGAGACTGTTCAATTCAAAGTTTAAAAGCCAAGTTTCCAGATGTTTAGAAAAGTGCATTTATTATGTATAGCTCTTTGAAGCAGTCCATGCCCTTAGGCCTACTTTGCTGCATGACTACTTGGATAGTGGGAGAATGATTACACGTCTCCAAGGAGAGTGTAGAGTAGAATGTATAACAGCTACACTTTTTGTACAGTGTAGAGACAAGCATATATTGCTATATGAGAAAAAGAGAAAGAGAAAAGGTCTCATTAGAACCAAGCAACACATAAACACATAAACTTGATAGATATCTGTAAACTATATTTTTTAATTGATTTTTTTCTTGCTTAGGTATGCTTACTGGACGACTTCCAGACTTTGTAACGCGGCTGAAACCTATGTTTTTTTCAGTGAATTTCAAAGGTTTTGTAAATGATAATTATTAAATGTATTAATTATTATATTTCTTTTTATACTAATTTCTTAAATTTTTATTACAAATATTTATATTTATTTTATTTTTTAAGTTATATTTCATATTCTTAATGTAAAATAATAAAAATACATTTTAAAAACATTTTTTTATTAATTATGTTTTTTTTACAATATATTAAAATTAAATTCTATATAATTCCTTTTTCAAATTTTTTTTGTGGAAATCGCACCATACGCGTACGGTGATCGCACCATACTTTGTCCGGTAAAGCGTCCTCTGCGCGTACCCGCGCATACGTTATGGATACGCTTTGACGTTGCACGGTGCATCAACGCTTCCGCGCGACGTCATGTACGGCGCCCCGTACGTGCACGCCGCGAAAGTTTCTAATTGTTCAAAGACATATTTTTTTGTATTTAATATACATATTAAGGGAAGACATTATCTGGGATAATCATGAAACACGTTTTTTTTACTTTTAATAAGCGTATATTACTTTTGAAAGCAGTTACGCAAATCGCGGCGGTACGTCGTAGGTACTCGCATCGTAAGAGCACCGTAAGCGCACCGTGAGCACACGCAAAGCCATGTGACTTTCAAAAAAGAGATTTGATGGGTTCATAACACTTCCTATTCCAACTGTTGAAAGACCCCTCCCATTTTAATCATTATTCTTTGACTTTCTTAGGAGAAGCATATCTTCTGTCGAGCTCTAGTCAATTTAGAAACAACCTTCACCATGGCTGCATTTCTGGAATCATCTTCTGACCACTCTTCAGAGGAAGACTTTATTGCTGAGCAGCCTCAACCAAAACAAAAAGAAGCTGTAATTTGGAAGTTCTTTACCTTCCCCGAAGGTGAAAAAAAAGTAAATGCCCCAAAAGTCACTTGCAAGCTATGTGACACAACTCTGTCCAGGGGCGACCCCACAAAAAAATATTTATTCGGGACAGAAAGCATGGTGCGCCATGTGAAGACTCTGCACCCTAATAATTATGCAAGAGCTTGCACCCAAAGACTGCAGAACAACCCTCCACCTACTGCTCCAAGTACTTCAACTGCACCACCACCTCAGGCAACTAGTCCGCACCCAAATATTCAACCTGATTTTGTGGTTCTCACCATACATTGCAAATTTTGCAATGAATTGTTGTGTTATGGTGAGCAATCAATCGATCTTATTATCCGGAGGAAACTGGAGCATAGTTGTCCACGAGTTTAATTTTTTTCTTTCATTGTTTTGTTCATGTTGAACACTTTTTGGGTTGCAGTTTTGTTTTTTTCTTTTAAAAAAACAAACAAAAAAATGAAAACTTGTTTATAAAATACAAAAAAAATACAAAACTAAAAAGACAGAAAAAACTGTTCTTTTCAGAACTACCTCCACTTGTCAAAGAAAAGCTATGGGGCAGATGTATCAAACGTTTTTTTTTGTCGCAAACGCTGCGAATCGCAAAATAGCAGTGTTTGTGACAAAAAAATCGGAAAATGCGATGTATCATTGAAATCGCGTCGCAAACTTAAGGAATCGCAAAATTTGCGATTCTTAAGTTTGCGTCAGCATTTAAGGAATCGCAAATTGCGATTCCTTAAATGCTATGTATGAAGCATTCAGGTTTTGCAAATTTACACTAAGAAATCGCAAATTACCACCAACTTGTTGTTGGTGTTAATTTGCGAATTCTTTTACAAATGCACTTTTCGACATTTGCAAAGGTGCCATGTGGTGCTCATACATGCCCTTAGGGCATGTATGTGCGCCATATGTGCACACATGTACATTTCAGGGGTGCAGCAGGGTGTCCTTAAGACACCCTTGAAATTATTCTCAATTTGCGATTAGCAAATTGCGAATCGCAAATTAAGAATCATTTCCCATTCCTTCCTATGGGCCTCCTGGCCCATATAAATGAATGGAAAATTATTCCTTAATTGCGAATAGCAATTTGCTAATCGCAATTAAGGAATTTTAAGAAATCGCTAAAAAATAGCGAATTTCTAGATACATACAATTTTGCAATTCTCAAATACCGATGCTCAAAAGATCGCTATTTGAGAATCGCAAATGGGTATCTTGATACATCTGCCCCCATATTTCTATGATAGTGTGTAAAACTTTGTCTGAATGAATGTGTAGTGCATAAATGAATGAATACATTAGTAGTGTATGGTGAATGTGAAAGTGCACAACTATAAGGATGTGCTATAGCATAAATCTATAAGGTGCTTACCTATAGTATACTGTAGTACTTCCAAAGCACTTGAATGTAACATATGCACATAAATATGTTACAAGTTTATGCTTCAATTTGCACTGCTGGTGAAACTGCATGGGTGAATTTATATGTGCTAAGGGTGGATATACAACCTCATTGTGCCTCTTTTACACCGCCATTGCATCACTTTTCTAATGCAGTGGTGGGGCAAAAGATGCGTCATGGTGTGTGGTATTTACAATGTGATGCATCAGGGAGATGCGTCACTTTATAAATTCCTGTATCAGAAAGAGACATTCCTACACGGGGGAGGGTTCTGGCACAGGAAAACCTCCTAAAAGTGGCTGAGTGAAATCTACAAGATTTCTCTTTGTCACTTTTGGAGTCATTCTGCGTCAAAACCCTGCACCTGCTTGAAGCAGGTATAAGGATTGACACAGCATTTTGAGCATAGGTTCCCCAGAGTATTATTGGAGATGCGTTGCACTTGCAACCCAACTCAAGCAATGCGCCACCTTCACGGCGCAGATACATCATATATCTGTGCCATTTTAGCCCCATGGTGCACCACATTGTAAATACGGCTCATCCATGGTGGTGGTGTCACAGTGCACAATAACTGCCCTATTCCTGGGGAAGTGCCAGTTATTGTACATCTGCCCATTAGTGTTTTAATGTAGTAAATGGATTACTACACACTAATGAATGACTCTCTACAAAACTAAAACAACAGTGACAGAGTGTTTAGAGGAAGTGTAAGAAAACAGATTAGGGAATTGAAGGTATACAAGACAAGTTTGCAGGTATATAGAAGACTGTATGCATAGTCTATAGGAGTTTAAAGCAGTCCATTGCCTAAGGCCTACTTTGCACCATATTTACTTGGGTACTGACTGGATAATTACAGTTCTGCAAGGAGAGTGTCTGACTGAATTTAAAACACCCTAATGTTTAGCACAGTGCATAGATAAAGACATTCTGCTGAACAGCTCAGTACAATACGGAATCAGCAATCACAGAGACTTTGCTGGAAGTGAAAGGAAATAGACTGGGAAATAGAAGCTATAAAAGACAAGTTTGCCGGTGCATAGAAGAGTGCATGCATAGTCTAGAGGGGTTTGAAGCAGTCCATGCCCTAAGGCCCACTTTGCATCATGAGTACTTGGGTATTAGCTGAATGATTACAATTCTGCAAGAAGAGTCTCTCAAACCATTATTATTATATAATAATAAATGTATTCTTGTAACATCTTATAATTTAATAGAGATTCTAAAATAATTTCATCAGGAATTTCATTTTCTTCATTATCAATTTCAAAAGTCATATGATCAAACTCAATGTCCTCTAATGCTTCCACAAAATCAGCATCCAAGGTTTTATCTAAAAAATCATAGCTTATATCTGCAGCACTAATATTTTCATCTTCATTCTCGCTGCCCATGAAAGGTATATTTAGCTCTTCTATGAGAGTGTTACTAATTTTTAAACCGTCTTCTATATTGTTCTGTTCTTCTTCCATAGTGACATTTTTATATTGTAGATCCTTTTACAAAAACATAAACACTTCATTTTATCATTTTTCCTATTACATAATATAAAACTAGCTTTATCAACTATTTTGCCCTTTATAAAATATTACGCAAATACCATTCTCAACTACTTTATAAGATTATATAAAAAAAATTACTTATATGAATTTTTTGTTATAAAATTTTCTGACATTTTCAAACCAGTCACTCCTTATCTTCATAGGAAAAAACTAAGACTATTATATTAAAATGCAGTACTAAAAAAACTACAATATGTGTATTCACCTTATCAGTTCCAAAGTAGTAGATGTGTTGTAGTAAAATGCAAAGAATACAGGTAAACTCAGGATATATATTTTAATTTCTTCAAATGTGTTTAAAAGATACAAACCATCTTTACACACTTAGGTACTCCATCCACGTTCTGTTACCTCAGCTCTGCTCTGTAGAAGTACATCCCATCGATCAAATTATACATTAAAAAATAAAATATATATATATATATATATATATATATATATATATATATATATATATATATATATATATATATATATATATATATATATATATATATATATTACCTACTGGCGGTCGCCAGTAGGTATATATAGTTAGGATTTTTTCTCTATGGCATTTCTGAAAATTCTATGTCTAATAACTTTGGCGTTTGTGGACGGAATCAGCTGAAATTTTCAGGAAAATGGCACATTTTTTTTCTGAGCAGCCCCTGAAAATTTGGGGGGGGTCGTCAAGGGGGGGCCGAGAAAAAAGGGGGGTCCCAAAACGCGTTTTTCCCATGTTAATTTCCATAGGGCGGTTGGACTCACTTTTAGCCCGAACGGCTGAATGGATTTTCACGAAACTTGGCAAAATTGTAGGGACTGTTAGCCCGATGTGCCTTTGCTAGGTCTCAATATATGTGCTTCAGTGGATTTTGAGAAATTAACGTTTAAATCAAGATATATATCTGTAACAGCGCTCCGGGTAGCGATCCGGTTAGCGAACTTTTCGCGTATCGGAGCTTTGCGATGCGAAGCTGATTGGCCCTCCGGTGTCTGTCAACATTCTAAACTGTCCGGAGCGGCCGCCATCTTGTCTCTCGGTAGGATCGAGAGACAAGAGGAGGCCAAAACAAAGGGGGAAATTACCATAAGGGGGCATAGTAGATCCTCGTTGACCTCCTAGGTTTTATGTGGAGGTTTTAAAAGGGCCTAGGAGGGTCCAAAAAAAAAAATATATATCTTTTTTTTTTGCGTGGTAAGCGCCAAGTTCGCGAACCGGAAAGCGTTCTGGGCAGCGTACTTTAAGGATAAAAGAATGATAGACTTTTCTAATATTGTATGTTAATTATTTGTTGTTTTTGTTCGTTTTTTTTAATTTATTTATTTATTTTGATTTAAAAAAAAATTATTTATTATTTTCATAGTTCATTAAAACTTCCAGCATTATATCATCTGGTATCTCGTCAAACATGGATGTTTCTGTCTCTTGTAAGGTTTGAATAAATTGTTCGTCAAAAGATTGATCCATAAAATTTTCATCCACATTTTCTTCAGGTAAAATGTCTTCGGATGTAATCTCGAAGGAAACATTAGTTTTTTCTTGCTCCCCTTCCATTTTTTTGCTGTAAATTGCATAAAAAAATAATTATATTAGAAGAGTTAGGGCACTGTTGGGTTTAAGTTCAGACATGTAGTTCTGTTTTTTTAACAGTGAAGTTAAAGTAAGTAAATTCATAATTATAGCAGAGAAGTGTAAGTCAATCAATAAATGTAACAGAGGAGGTTATCTGTATCTATAACTATAGCAGGGGGACAGTAAATAATTATCAATAAACGTTTTTACAAATTAATTTAAAGTGCCACTTACAAATTATCAAATAAATTTACAGGGAGGTGAAAAGGCTCTTGAAATGTAGTTCAGGAAGTAGCAGTGAAAATGGCTGTGTTTCCTTTTCTTCCTTTATATATATTCAGGTATATAACCAATCAAATGTCAGGTAATAAAAATTGTAAATGAAAGTAAAGTTTTCATTGGTTGTCAATTCCAATATTTTAGATGTGTTTTGTGAAGTAATTTACCTCAGGGTATTTAGATAGGTCTACAGGCTAAATGGCTAAATGAAATTTCAATCAAATTTGTGAGAATGAAAGGGATTGTTATGTAGTATGAGCTAATCTATATTTGGTGAGAGTGTCTCTAGTCGTTTTTTCTGCTAATTACTTTCCCACCTTTTTCAAGGACCGCTTTCTGGAAAGCGGCCCGGTTAGCGAACCTTAAGCGTCACGGGAGTCCACCATTTTGTGTTTCGGTCGCATTAAGATACAAGATGGAGGGCAAATAATGTTCAGAATGTGTAGAAGGGGGCACGGTAGACTTATCTTGACCCCCTAGGTTTTCTGAGGGTGGCTGAGGAGGCTTAAATGTGCGGAAAAAAAACATTTTTTTTAAAAATTCCGCGAGGTTAGCTTTCGGTTAGCGAACCGGGGAGCGTATTTTGTGGAAAATTAGTGAAAAAAGTTAGAAAAAAATAATAATTGTGAGTGATTAGATGAAGGGTAGCTCTGAGAAGAGCTTTTGGGTTTATGGTACATTTAGGTACTTATAAGTAGGTACCAATGCACATTCTTAAATTCAGAATGAAAATTCTGTTGCCCTCATCTGAGAAGTGAACTCCATCTCCTCTGTAGATATCTTGCATGTAGTAACGCAAGTTATTATTGTACAGGGAGCCCATTCCATGGTCTCTCATGAAAGCTGAAACAGATTTGTTTACATGCTTCCTCGACTTCTCAATTTGTGGACAAAATTGGTTGGACCACCTCCATTTCTGTCTTTGGCATATATTGGAATATACCAAGGCAGTTTGAGGAAAAAGTGCCATTAATTGCTCAAAGGTGTCCTTTAAAAGCATTTCCAGACCTACCCCTGTCAAAGTGCCCAAATCATTACCTCCACAGTGCACTATTAACAGGTCAGGTTTTGGCAAATGCATAAAGGTTTTCACCAATGGTATCAATTGGTGACATTTTAATCCTCTTTGGCCCAACCACTTAATTTCCACATCTTGTAAATTGAGGTTGGGTAAATTTCTGCTCTCAGCATACCTTTGAGCCCAGTGGATGTAACTATGTCCAACAATCCAGACGTTAAACATGGTGGGAGAAGGTTGTGCTGCAGTCAGATGAAGTGTGGTAATGAAAGGGCAGTTGAAACAGTAGGAGTTTGTAAAGAAAAAAAACTGTGGAGTTCCAATGCTAATGATTCATTAGCAGTGATTGGTGTATTTCCATTTCTGAAAACAGAAAGTTAGGGTGCATGGATGTGTTCTTTGAAAGATGTAATTTGAATGGTCAAGGAAGAAACTTTTAATGAAAGATTGCACTGGATACGCAGGTGCACTGAGAGTTCAGAGTTCAATTGAAACATTGTTGTGTGAATTTGCAAACATGAGAGGTCTTCCAGGAGGTCGTTGCTATGGAAAAAAGGCAGAGAGGGCAGAGGGGGGAAGGGTTTTGATTTGAAAAAAGTGAGGGAAGAGTTATGATTGGCTAATATGAGAGATATGTGAAATGAATATCTGTATTTCTGTGCTTTCAATAGCTGCAGCCTCTGGAGTGCATACTCTTTGTTCTGCTGAAGACAATTTGGTGTATTTCTGAGACTGTTTTCAAAACTCAAAAAGTATTTGCTAAGGTGAGAAAAGATTTATTTATTTTAGATAGAGAATAGTATGAATTAAGGAGAAAATGATGAAGAAAGCTGTGTTTTTAAACTGTGGCTTTGTCTGTAGTGATATAGAAATAGATTTTGTTACTTTGAGAAATTGTAATTGCATATTCGGTGTAGCATTCTGGCATGCAGTAACACAAGTTATTGTTGTATATGAAGCCCATTCCATGGTCTCTTATGTAAGCTGAAACAGATATGTTGTTTATAAAAATAATTTTTGAAATCAATTACATTTCTGGATATGTACTGCTAGAGCTTCATAGGTTGTTTTGGGTCATATTTATAAGGCATTTGAGTGTCTTTGATGTTATTTTTCCTTTTTAAATGGCAAGCATTCCTCATGGGGCAAGTGTCTTGTAAATACGCTCCCACCTGCGCTTGGCAAATTTAGATTTTGATTATGGGAGTTACATAGCCATGTTAATAATGTCGAAAAAATGGTGCTAGGGCATTCCAGAAAACGCTTTCATGTGTCTCAAGGACATTTTCAGTCATTTCCTCTTGAATACAGGTATACAATTGATTTATATGCTGTGTTTAAAAACCATTCTTTTCTATGATGTTATTTTTTCCTTTTTAAATGGAAAGCGTTCCTCATGGGGCCCTGAGCAGTTCTTAGCCATGTTATTTAATGGGAAGTGGATAACATGGCTAAGAGCATTTGCTGGAAAATGCATGAATATCGTTGACTTTTCAGCGATATTCATGCATTGCGGCCGCTTTTTATCGCATTTGCGAGCAGTTCTTAGCCATGTTATCCAATGAGAGGTGGATAACATGGCTAAGAGCATTTGCTGGATAATGCATGAATATTGCTGACTTTTCAGCGATATTCATGCATTGCGGCCGTTTTTTATCGCATTTGCGATAAACCTTGCTAATAGCAAGGTTTATCTGCGATAAAAATCGCCGATGTGTGGCGATAATTTTTGTCTCTAAAGAGGTTATCGCTAGTGGTTGGTAATATACCCCCGCGTTTTTGGTTGCAGGAATCGGGAGGCGGGAGAGTAGCACTGAAATCAGTAGTCTGACGCCTGAATCGGGAGGGTTGGTATGTGTGGATTCTCTACAGCTGGGGCTAGGTGATAGCCTGGGACCGGCCTGGCATCTAAAATGGCTACCGTGCACGACAAAATTGTGGCATTGTAAAAAAGACAAGATGGCGCAGACAATGTTTATCAATAAGGATTCATTTATAACGAAATATTTTATCCCACTGACAAATTGGTTGTCAACACTTCCTGATTTCCTTCGAATTGAACGTTAACAGATGTGACGCAGCAAAGAAAAAAAAAAGCTCACGCACAGTCGCTGGAACACATGTATCAACATATATGAGCCTCCTCAGCCACCCTCAGAAAATATAAGGGATTAGGATATGTCTCCCGCACCCCCTTATACTTAGTAATTTAATTAAAACGAAGCACAAAATGGTCTCCCGCACCCCCTTATACCTATTCCCGTTTCGCCAGCAGTTTGCGGCCCAGTTCGGTGTTCGGAAAGCGCTTCTACCGTGAAAAATATATTTTTTTTATTTTCCCCACGGGACCCTTTAAAAACCCCAACAACATTCCTAGGGGGTTAAGAGGGGTATACCTTGCCCCCTTTCATTAAATTTCCCCTTCGTTTTTCACCTCTTCTTCTCTCTCGTCCTACCGAGAGATAAGATGGCGGCCGCTCCGGTCTGTTTAGAATGTTGACAGACACCGGGGAGGCAATCAGCTTCGCAACGCAAAGTTCCGTTTCGCAGGTGGGAGCGTATTTATAAGAAACTTGCACCATGAAGAACGCTTTCCATTTAAAAAGGAAAAATAACATTATAGACACTCATATGCCTTATAAATATGACCCAAAGCAACCTATAAAGCTCTAGCAGTACATATCCAGAAATGTTATTGATTTCAAAAAAATCGTTTTTAAACACAGGACATAAATCAATTGTATACCTGCATTCAAGAGGAAATGACTGAAAATGTCCTTGTGATGCAGTGCTGGTGCAAAAGATTTTCTATGTTAAATAATAAGTAGGGCGTTAAGTTTTTGATGACTGTTATTCATTTACTGTTTGGTAATAGTGGTTAATAACATTTTTTATTATATTTTTCCACAGATTCAACTGCAGATCTTTTTTAAATTTGAAAAATGCCTACGAAAAATAGAATTAGAAAGGCTAGAAAACGTCAAAGACAGCAGGATGATGTTTTATTGCAGCAGTCCTCTTCCCCAAATACTTATCAAAACACCAAGAAAGCTCCGGGTAAGAGCACAAAATCATTCTTAAAAAATATTTTTAGTAAAAAAAGTATTTTTTGCCAAAATGTTTCAGTTCAGAAAAAGAAGAGTAATTTAAATGGAAAGGAAAGACCCATCGAAAATGTTACTGGTAGAGGAAGAGATAACTCTGTGAATGATAGTAGAAGGAAACAACAGTTTTGTGACATTCGAAAACGAATGTTTCGTAACAGGATAATAGTTAATTTATTAAGAAATATTAAAAAAGGCCAACAGAAAGCGGCATTTTATAAGAAGAAGAAAAATGTAGAGAAAATTATTGATCATGCTTTTGAAATTAAGCGAAAGTTGTTTATTTTGGTAATCAATAGAATTAGGAAACTAAGCAAGGTAATTTCTGATTTTAAAACAAACAATAGATGGAAGAGAGTATTAAATCGTAGTAACTTTTGTGAAGTTTTTTCCGGAAAATGGATGCATAGTTCAAGTTCTGAGGCATTTTTTAATGAGGAGAGTTATTTTCAGGATAATGATTTGATGTTTGCAGTTGACACCAGTGGTCGAGCTTATGAAGTGAAGGATGGTTGTCCAGTTGAAAAAGAAAAACTTGTGACAACAGAGACAGAAGAGGTGCTAAGTGATGAGGTTTTAGGAAGACGTCCTAAGGGTCCTGTGTACATTTGGAAGTGTAGTTCTATTTGCAGTGTGCAACAGGTTTCCATCAATTTGCTTTGTGATTTTATACGGACATTTAATAAGAAAAGTTTGAAGCAGAAAATGAAGTTGTTGCAAGATTTAGATCCTTGCAGAGTGAGACAAATGACAGGTTTGCGTGGTCATTCACTGGCTTGTCTTTCCAGGAGAGTATGCCAGAGTGTTTTTCATCATTTCAGGATGCTAGCAGTGCATCATAATAAAGTGAGAAAATTAATGAGAATGTTGTATTATGCTAAGAGTCCAGCAATTATGCTTAAACAATTATGTGCTGCTCTTTTGCATGGTTCTGAAATAGATGTGAAGAATATTTGTGAAGAAATTGAGTTTTGTTACTTTAGTAGTAAAGATGAGAATGTTCAAATTGACCCTGAAGTAGAGGGTAATGTTGAAGATAATGTACAGGTTTCCAGTACAGATAATTTTCAGAAGGAAATTGCCACTTTTCAGATGAAATCAAGTGAGAGGCCTAATTTCACTTGTGTATGTTGTCGACGCACTTATTATAAGAATCAGACTAAGGTAGTGGATTTATATGCAAAAAGTGAAAGGGAAAATAATAGTGAATGGAAGGATTTTGCCACATACTTGATGGTAGAAAATTATTTTGATTTAGGATCGGATCAACGTGTGTGTACTTATTGTTGTAATAAATTAAACCAAAACCAGATGCCTGCTAGGGCAGTTCATAATAATCTGGAATTGGTTGAGATTCCTTCTGAATTGAAGGATTTAAATACTTATGAATGTATTTTGATTCAAAGTATCCATCCCTTTCAGGCTATTGTAAGAATGGAGCCAAAGACAGGGAAGTTGCCTCCAGCAGATTTACAGAGAGGATTAAAGGGAAGAGTTGTTTATTTGCCTCTAGATTTGAACAAAAACATTAACACAATTGGAGTAGAGAAAGTGGAAGAGGAACCTCTGGTTATCTTAGTTAATGGGGTTCCGACAAAGAATAAGAAAATATGGCAAGATTTAGTGGATGTTAGGAAAGTCAAAAAGGCAACAGTGTATTTGAAGACAAATAATAAGTACTATAAGAATGTATATGTTGCAGAAGAGGAAGTAAGTGATGAAGAGGATAGCGATTTGTGTGCTGGCCAAATTGAGAAAGTAGAAGCCTCTAAAAGTGAAGAAATATATGAACATTATAGTGTTCATCCTTTGCATTCCAAGGAAGTCATGGGGAATGCTATTGAGTTGTTTCAAATGAAACAAGCTAAAGGGAGTCCCATTAGTGTTTGGGAGGAAAGTTTGGAAGCTCGGTGTTTCCCACAGCTATTTCCCACAGGTCGAGGAGGAAGATATGATGAGCGACCTCATCAAATTCCTGCGTCTGAATACCGGACTTTACGATTGTATGCAGACGATCCTAGGTTTCGTCAATGCATTCCCTATTTGTTTCATCTCCTGTTTGAAAGCGATCTGTCTGGACTGTCATATGCAGTGAACCACATCTTAAAAAGTGGTATACAGATGCGAAATATCTCGGCAAGGGACTTTATGCATAAAGTCAATGTCCAAGACAGTATTTTGGATTCTCACTTAATTAATCTCATGGCGTGTCAGCGTGGTACTAATGAGTACTGGTACCGTCGTCATGGTGATTTAAAATGTATGCTGAGGAACTTAGGAACTCCAACATGGTTCCTCACTCTGAGCTGTGCCGAGTATGGCTGGGAAGACTTACTTGAATTTCTACGAGAGGCAAATGGAAATATTGAAAACATTGAATTCAAGACACCTGGAGAACTGTGTTCTTTGGATCCTGTGAATGTATGCAGGTACTTCAATCATAGATTTGAAGCTATGATGTCTTTCATCACAAATAAGAAGAATCCACCTCTTGGAGAGGTGTTGGATTTCTTCTGGAGAAAGGAGTACCAAGCAAGAGGTGCTCCTCATATACATATGTTGTTGTGGATCAAGGATGCACCTAAATTTGGAACAGATCCGGATGACTTAGTGATGAATTTCATAGAACAGTATTCTACGTGTGCTGTTCCAAACGCAACGGAGAAGAAAAGCCTAAGAGAACAAGTTCTACGTTTCCAAAGCCATCGTTGTGGAAAGTACTGTCGTCGTAAATTCAGAAACAAGGACAAGTTCTACACCAAATGTCGTTTCAACTTTCCACGACCGGTGATTTCTAAAGGAAAAGTGAACAGTTTGATGTCTTCACTGCGACATAATGTGACGAGGAAATCACCCAAAAATACATACAATTTGAAAAGGAACGAAGAGTCCAAGTACATCAACGACTACAACCCAGTGATTTTGTCCATGTGGAATGCTAACATGGATATACAGTTTGTGGGTGACAACTGTATGGCTGTGGCTCGGTATGTGACATCTTACATCACCAAAAAAGAAAAGACAGAACTGAAGGATATGTGGGAGGACATTTCCCATGAAAAGAGCCTCAGCAAGAAGTTGTACAGTTTCAGTCTGAAGATGTTGTCGCATCGAGAAATCGGAGCTTACGAATGTTCAGATCGATTGTCTTCAGCAAGTCTCTATGCCAAATCCAGGAGTATTGTTTGGGCGAGTCTTGGTCTTGCTGCAACGCGAAATCGGGTTCTAAAACCTGTCCGGGAAATTGAATATTTGGCAGAAAAGGAACCAAACAGTACCGACATTTTGAAGACCAACATGTTGGATACATATTATCCAAATCGAAGCAGTCACCTTGAGAATGTTTGTCTATATGAGGTTCTACAAAATTATATATTCAAGAGGAACATCAAAGAAGATATTGAGAAAGGAGTGTATGCTGTTATTGGAAGTGAGGGATGCCTGGTCAAGCAAAGAAAATGCCAATTAGTAAACCATCGAAAATTGAGTGGCGAATCTTCAGAAAAAAAGGAGGTTTTCTATTTAGCACTTTTGCAACTTTTCAAGCCTTGGCGTGCAGAAGAGGAACTGCTTGGAGATTTCCTCTGTTACGAAGACTCTTTCACTGCTGCTAAGGATAGCATAGAATGTCCTGCTTTTCCCAAATATCAAGAAATGCTAACTTTGGAAATTGAGCAGGAAGCAACGATTGCAGCCGAGATTGCCAGAGACAGTTCTCAGGACAGTCAGAGTTCTGTTTCATTGAGTCAAGATCCACTTGGAGGACCTATTATCGAAAATGAAGCTGCCACTGCTATGAATGAAGTGGAAAGAGCCATGGCACATGCTCAGGAGGATTCAGTTAACTTAGAAGACTTGGAAAAACAACTCAACGTTGAGCAGAGGAAAATATATGATGAAGTTACCAAGCAAATTGAGCATGGATTAAGTCATGAGAAGAAAGAGTGCTCATGTACATCGTTGAAGCCTATCCTACTGTATGTCAGTGGAGAAGCGGGAACTGGAAAAAGTTTCCTCATTAAAGCACTTTCATGCTATCTGCAGGAAAGGACTGAGTCATCGCTGTCTTGTGTTGTCACCGCTCCTACTGGACTTGCAGCACATAACATTAAAGGTATTACTTTGCATCGTCTACTGATGCTGCCGGTGGAGCATGACAACAAGTTATCTGGGGATGCTTGCTGTGAAGTTTCAAGAGTCTTGAGGAAAATGAAACTACTTATCATTGACGAAGTAAGCATGGTTTCCAATGTCATGCTTGCCTTTGTGCATTTGAGAATGCAAGAAGTACTTAAAACTGAATATGATGTGTTATTTGGTGGCAAACACATCATTGTTTTCGGAGATCTTCTGCAGCTGACACCAGTAAAAGGAGAACCTGTGTTCAAAATACTCACGCATGAAGATACCAGGAAGTGCCTAGGGAGCATTGGCAACGTCAATATATGGTTAAACTTCAATTATGCTGAACTGCATGAAAATATGCGTCAGGCAAAAGATGAAGATTACAAGAATATTCTACAAGATATTAGAATTGGAAAAGTGACCGAGCATGGAAAAGAAGCTTTGAATGCACGATTACTTTCAAATTTATATCCCGAACAAGAGATTGTGGCTGAGAATATTTTTCAGAAAATTACTGAGAAGAAATCCGGAATATGTTTGATGCCAACTCTTGCAGAATGTGCCATCTTCAACAACAAAATGTTGAATTTAGAAAAGCAAGAGATTGTGAAACTTGAAGCTATTGACAAAATAGAGCACATGGGATCAACAATTATTTTGTCAGAAAATTTGAAATCAAAATTGGATTCATTAGAGAAGACTATATCTAAAACAGCGGGTTTTGAAAAGACTTTGAATGTGTGTTTAAATTGCCGAATCATTTTGAGAAGAAATTTACATGTTGAAAGAGGTCTGGTAAATGGATCAATGGGTAATGTTGTTGATTTTGAGAAGTACAGAAATAGAGATGGAATAGAATTTTTAAAAATTAAATTTGATGGCATTGAGGAAGTACAGCTAATTGGTCGTTGTTCTGCTAGGTTTTTGCTTGTTAAAGACTTATATGTTCGCCGTAAACAGTTTCCTGTTTGCTTGGCATATGCGGTAACAATTCATAAATCGCAAGGTTTAAGTGTAGACAGTGCATTGGTGAATATTGGCAGTTCTGTGTTCAAGGAGGGTATGGCATATGTGGCATTGTCACGAGTTAGAACTTTATCAGGATTGTACTTGATTGACTGTGATGTCACAAACATTTGTGCGGATCTAGATTGTGTTAAGGAATACAATAGGTTAAGAAGAGAGTATGCGCCACATTTGCCTCAATATCCTTTGTTTGAGAAACGTGTGGTAGGCCGGAAACGTAGAAATATCAGTAATAGTAAGGAGGTTGTTGCAAAAAGACTAAAAGTCAATGAACCGAAAATTGTTAGCAGAAAGAAAGTGGATTCTGTTGAAGATGTTGTCGGTTTTCAATTTGAAAACAGTTCTGGTGTCAACTGCTATGCAAATGTAGTGGTTAATGTTCTCTTTTCACTAGAGAGTTTAATAGAACAGATTCTGTTGAATTCAGAACAAATTTTATGCTGTTTATTGAATTCTGTTTTCGAGAAATGTAGCAGTGATCGAACAAAAGTAGAAAGTGTGTCTGAAGTTCGTTATCTGTTAGATGAATGTTCAGGGCAAACAGACTTCTCTGAAAATAATCAGCAAGATTGTAAGGAGTTTTTAATGTATATGCTTGATGTATTGCAAGATGAGGGTGTAGATGTAGATCACCTGTTTGGGCTTTCTTATCAATGGCAGCATGACTGCGAGAATTGTAGGGTATCAAGTACTACTAGTGTAGACTCAGAAAGATTTATATATTTAACTTTGCCAGACAGTAAATCAGTCTCCTTTAATAAGCTAGTAAATGCAGCGGATCACAACATGGAGTGTAGACAATGTAAATCTGAAATGATGTCAACATTATTTATACGTAGATATGGACAGTATGTCATTTTAATGATTCAACGATGTAGGCCTGATGGATCGAAATTGTCAACTTTAATAAAAAAATTTGTGGCTTCTCAGCTTTCAATATCAGGAAGGACTTTTGTAACTGTAGCAATTATCTATCACGATGGTCCTTCAACAACATCAGGACATTATACAGCTTATTTAAAGTCTCGAAACGGCTGGTCATTTTGCAATGATTCCGTTGTAACTTTCAAAAAAAAATTGCCGTTTGACCTTAAAAATTCTTACCTGGTGTTTTTAAAATCAAAATTTTAATGAAAGAATCTCGGGATTTCCTGTGAAGAATTGCAAAAGGTTCATGAAGTAGAGGGAATGTAAGTCTGCAATGCTGTCTAGATTATTGGTCCAAAACTTTTAATTATAATGTCAATTTAAAAATCCAACTATATAAACCTGATGCAAGTAAGTCTGCTTCATAGTAAGCAGTATCAGTGTCATAGGAAAAGGAGAACATGAGTGACAAAGAAGGGTAAGATATTAGTAGTCCAGGATTGTGAAAATAATCTTAAATGTATTCTTTTTGAAAGTTGCGAAAATAGAAAATGTCGGGATTTGATTGGAAGAATTACAAGAGTAGCGAATCGCGGCAACATGATTTGGCCTAGTGGAAACATGTGATAGAATGAGAGAAGTCTTTTCTTCTATGTAACATATTTTTCGTATCGATGGAGGTTTTCTTTCAGAAAGTGGCGGGCTGAAAATATTTATAGCACAACAGAGTGAATGCTGTTCATAGGAGATCCTTCGACGTCATTGAAAGTAAGTTAATTTTAAGGAGTTTTGAAATAAGATTTCTTAGGTTGTATGGGTTTTTTAAACACAGTCATTTTGATTGTGTTTTTTTTCCCCGCTGTTACATGATGAATACGTTCAAGTCACTGATTTAAGTGAAATTTGATACATTCTGAGAACAGCAAAAATAAACCATATAACATGTATAATTAATGTTCTTCTGTTTGTACTTATGATATACATTTAGAAATGTGAGGTAGATATGGAGAAACTGAGTCTTCTGTAAGTGTCAATTTTAATGCTTATAGTGCTGTATTTCCGGGTACTGTTTTTTTAAAAAAAAGGAATAGGCCTCACATTAAAGAAAGCTCTTCAAAGCACACATCTTATTTGCATCCTGAAACTATCATTTAAAATATTAGAGACAATTTTATGATGGCTTTACATCTTTTTTGTGCTGCTATTGCATCACTATTATGAGACATCAGCAGTGCAAAAGAAGTACCATGTTCCAAAATAGGTCTCAGTTCATCAGCATGAAGATACTGTTTATTTAAAATATATATCTTTAGGATTGTGTAGGGGACGTAGAGAAGCAGAGGCTTCTGTATCGTCAAAATTGTTGAAAAAGTGTTTCTTCTTGAACCTTTTCCCTTTTCTTTTGTAATTTTTAAATACATGTAGTAATATTTTTGGAAATGTTTGTTTTCTCTTTTACAGATTGAAAGTATGAAAAAATATTTAAAAAAGGTAACAAGAATTATAAGGTAAATGTTTTCTACTCTTTTTACCCGCAATGCACTGCTGATGATGTCACTGACCATGTCATGAATGATGTAATAAGAGGACATGATTTACTTTATTTGTAGGCCTTCACATGCTTTATCTGCTCTGTATTCTTCAACAAGTGTAAAATTGATCTGTAACCCTGAGTAGGTCTCAACTTAAACAAACCTCACGAGACATCACACCTTATCGTCATCCTGAATTAATAAATAGATCTATTAAACACTATCTCTGATTTACTCTCTATAGCTGTCTTTCTTTTTACATTACTCTCTGTTTACTTCCCTTATACTAACTCTTCTTTTTTTTTTTTAAATATTTTTTTGGTTCGCTTCAAGTTCGCGAACCGGGCAGCGAACTTGAAGCGAACCAAAAGAAATAGAGCTTGCTAGAGTGCTAAATATTCTAGCAATTTTATTTGAAAGGGGAGGTAGTTCTGAAAAGAACTTTTTTTTATGTTTTTGTTCTTTTATTTTATTTTTATTTTTTTTCAGAACATTTTTTGGTTTTTTTTGTATTTTTAGAACAGTTTTATGTTTTTTTAGTGTTTTTCATGGAGGGGAAACAACAAAAAAACAGGCATTGAAAAGGGCTCAACAGGAGCAAAGAAAAAATTACTGCTTGGGTGGGTTAGGGCAGTTATGGTTATCAAACACCAAGTTTATTAAGTTTACGCTCATGTTGCCACATGAGAGCAAAGCACCACAATGTATGCACGTTAACTTCATGTGCTTGAAGTTTGGCTGTATGTTTGGCACAGTTTCCTGTGCCTCTCTTACAGTCAAAGATATATTAGAAGTTGATTTGGCCACAGGAGTTGTTGGGGGATTATCTTGCAGATCCCTTAACTCTGCCCGGCTGTAATTTAATGGATGCCACCTGACCATATGGCGATGCATAGTATAGTTGCCCATACTATACTTTTTCTCTGTGCCTCGAGATAATCTTTTTTTGCAAATTAGGCAGGTGGCATATTTGGCATTAACCTTCTTCTCCCCTCGAGGAATTGAGAAAAATTGCCAAATGAAACTTGTTTTCCTTCTGGAAACACGGGGCAACTCCTGAATAAATTCAGGTTCATCAGTGTCCTCTTCTTCTAAGTCGTCTTCTTCCTCTTCTCTGTTTGAGATGAATTGAGATGGTGGTCCTCTCTTGTCATGAGGAGGTTGAGGTGGTGGTGGGGGTCCACCAGCTGAAGCAAAGATAGAAGCCATTGCAATCAAAATGGAAAATGGTCTTTCTCTCACCAAGATGAAAGTCAGAGTGAGGAAAGAAGAAGGGGTTTACGTGATTTTGGAAAAGCAAAAGTTCGGAACCAATGAAAAGTGTTATTTTTAGGTCACATGACCTAGTCATACATCATTTGGAAACCAAAAGTGAAATGAACCAATGAAAACTTTGATAAACAAGTCACATGACTTGTTCCGCTCACGTTACGCGGTGCGCGCCGCGTCCCGCACCGTTTCCGGTTCGCGGTCCCGAGCACTTTCGGGAGCGCAAAAGCGGCGCGTCATAAGACGCATTACGCGACAATGATACGTCGCGCTTCCGCGACGCGTCACAGTTCCGCTAACGTAATGTTTACTGGTTCGCGTACTAGATCGCGGCATCAAGATGAGCTACCGGAAAGCTTCTCGGTTCGCTTACCGGAAGCGAAGAAAAAAAATATTTCAATAAAAATTATCAATAAACATCTAAAATATATTTTGGGTTTTAAAGTAGAATACATTTTACAGGTACAGATGTTAGCTTTTAAAAAACCAATGAAATTCACAGAAAAAACCATAGGTTATAGTCCATATATAGTTAGGAATTTGCATTTACAAAACCTTGAAAATTCAATGAAAAAACCATTGGTTATAGAACATATATAGTTAGGAATTTGCATTTACAAAACTTTATTTTACTCGCATAAAACCATTGAAATTCCATATATAGTTAGATGCGCTAACTATATATCACGCACCCGCAATCCACTGCTGATGATGTCACATATTACATCATTCATGACATGGTCAGTGACATCACTGATGACATCACTGATGACATCTCAAATGACATCACTGATGACATCACTGGTGACATCTCAAATGACATCACTGATAACATCTCAAATGACATCACTGATGACATCACTGATGACATCTCAAATGACATCACTGATGTCATTACTGATGATATCATTCATGTGACAATACAATGCATCTCCTCACACTTTAATATAACCTCTGTTACATCCAGTGTAAAATACAGAATATAATTTTTTTAAACCATTGACACACCAATACTAGTTACTACATACACACTCACTGATTCCAATGTCTACACACAGATTCACTCATTCACCCATACAATCATTCATACATACAATCACTCATCTTTACAACACTATCATATGCACGCATACACCTATACAGACACTCACACTCTGCCACTCATCCATGGAGTTACTCACACACCTAGTCAGTCCTGTAAAGAATCAATCACACTTCCATTTTCTAATCAATACAGTTAAACATAGAGTACCTTACATTTTCAAACATATACTAACACATACTTACTCTCTTATACAATCATTGATACAAGAACACATTGATCTCCACAGTCATACATCTCCTAGCTAGCCACACACACACTCAGTCTCCCATACAAATACTTCGACAATCAATCAATAACCCATATAGTTACTCATATAGCTACTGATCAACACATGCAGCAGTTTACAGAACAACAGACATAATGATGCACAAATTAAGACAGTTTAGTCACTAACCCATGCACTCAGTGAGACACATTTAATCACTCACTCATAGAGTCAGTCATGCACCTACTAAATACTTCATCCAGACACTTATACATCCACTCATTCTTCAATATGTAAGACATATTTTAACTTTTCAGAAACATACAGTCACTGGATGTTGTCATCAGTGATGTCATCAGTGATGTCATTTGAGATGTCATCAGTGATGTCATCAGTGATGTCACTGACCATGTCATGAATGATGTAATATGTGACATCATCAGCAGTGGATTGCGGGTGCGTGATATATAGTTAGCGCATCTAACTATATATGGAATTTCAATGGTTTTATGCGAGTAAAATAAAGTTTTGTTAATGCAAATTCCTAACTATATATGTTCTATAACCAATGGTTTTTTCATTGAATATATATATATATGTATATATATTATAAAATAAGCATCTGTAGAAGACAAAACAATACAGTTACAATATATCTTTTACAACACAAAATAATTTGTAAAGCATTTTATGTGCCTTTTTTACTGTTCTCAGAATATATTGAATTTCACTAGAAACAGTGAGTTCAATAGTACTGTAAGGTAAGGAGGTGGTGGCAGCTTCTCCGAACCCCGCTTGGCGCTATCAATGTAACAGCTACGCTGTGCTTATGTAAAAATTACCTAATTCGCTCGAAATCGGAATTTTTAAATTGTTTATTTGCTTTTATTGCTATTTTTAAAAGTGAAAATTGTAATAGGTTGCTAGTATTTAGTGGCACGCTGTAAATCAAATCCACATACCTGCAAACACTGAGGTTATTTTAGCCCTTAACCCCGATCCGGAGCTGCACGCTCGACAGCCAATCCCGGTGTGTGGAGGGCGGGGCAGAGACAGGCCACACTGGAAGGCGAGCGGTTAGCGCTCTAGACATTGTTCCTTCCTGGGCTATTTAGGCGGCGAGGAGGCATCGCATTTCGCGGTAAGGAGGTGGTGGCAGCTTCTCCAAACCCCGATTGGCACTATCAATGTAACAGCTACGCTGTGCTTATGTAAAAATTACCTAATTCGCTCGAAATCGGAATTTTTAAATTGTTTATTTGCTTTTATTGCTATTTTTAAAAGTGAAAATTGTAATAGGTTGCTAGTATTTAGTGGCACGCTGTAAATCAAATCCACATACCTGCAAACACTGAGGTTATTTTAGCCCTTAACCCCGATCCGGAGCTGCACGCTCGACAGCCAATCCCGGTGTGTGGAGGGCGGGGCAGAGACAGGCCACACTGGAAGGCGAGCGGTTAGCGCTCTAGACATTGTTCCTTCCTGGGCTATTTAGCCTCTCGTCGGCCTCAGCGCGCAGCGTTGGCGCGCAGGATAGCGCCTACTCCTGCGCCTAAGACGAGCCAAAGACCAGCCCGTCTGTGCCCGTCCGTGACAGGACAGGGCCATGTGCTAGAGATTATGGCGTGGGCGCCACAGGACCATGGTATATCGTATACCATTCGAAGAACATATACCCTACAGGTATTACGAGAGCTACGCAACTGCATTCCAACTGTCTGTGACACTATCATAGAAACCCCCCTAGAGGGCCCTTTTGCCTGCCACAGATGTCATACTCAGTTCGACCTCTGTGTGGAGCAAAGAAACCAATCACAGGAATTTGAAGTATTACAAGTCATAAGACGAGAAATAGCCCCTACAAATATCTCAGGAGATAACTCCATCTCGTGGAGCAAAAACATACTTTGTAATACCCGGTCACTAGTAAAGCATTCCATCCAGGTCTGGGATCTCATTTCTACTGAGGAACCAGACCTCTGCTTTCTAACAGAAACATGGCTTAAGCCCCATCTAGTTCCAGCCATCACACTGGGCGTCCCATTGGGATACAAGATAGCCAGAGTCGACCGCCCTAATAAAATTGGAGGGGGGATTGCAATTGTTTATAAGGAGGAACTGAATTTAGATATCCTTGAGGAAATTAGTAATCCACAAATGGAACTACTCATTTTTAAACTCAGTCCCAACCCCAGAGAACAAAGGAGGGGGGCGCTGCTGTATAGACCACCAGGCTCGATTGGAAATTTTCCTGTTGCATTAATAGAGGCTCTAGCACCATTTGTGCAAGACAACCAGGATTTTCTCCTGGTGGGGGACTTCAATGTCCATAGTGAGTCAGCGAAGTGTATGGAGGCAAGAACCCTTCTAATGGACCTAGACTCTCTAGGACTGAAGAAGATCAACCATGGTCCCACTCATGAGGCAGGCCACACTTTGGATTTAGTTATGTCCAACTCACCCTTAATTAGATGCATGCCACCCATCCAGGTAGAATGGACAGACCATTTTATTCTAGAGTTCCATACTGCTGTCAATGATAAGTTACGAAAGCAGAGTGCTCGGCCACCAAAAGGAGACCTTGGCATAAATTAACTACGGAAGCCTTTAGAGACAAGTAAAGCTCCCCTGGTTAAACACACCACAGGAGATATAACAACGGAGCTGTACAGGTTTGAGGAGGCAGTTAGGGAAGCAATAAATATTACCATCCCACAGAAAGTATATAAACCTCGCCCAGCCAAAAGGCAAGAAATATGGTTTTCTGAAGAGTTAAGATCATTGAAACAAAAAACCAGAAAACTAGAAAAACTGTGGAGACAGTCTCGGAGGCTAGAAGATAAAGAACTCCACAGATCCTCTCTTAAGTTGTACCATAAGGCCATCAGGGCTGCTCGGAAAAATCATATCGCAGCACAACTAATAGAGGCTGGGAAGGATTCTAGAGTCCTGTATAACATCCTACAAACCTTTACCAGACCGGTAGCCTGTGAGACTGTAGAGGTTGCCACTCAAGATCTGTGTAATGAGATCTCTGTTTTCTTTAGGAAGAAGATAGAGATTATTTATGAAAGGATAATGACATCAAATATGGCTGGGGGAATGGATAACAACAACAGCTTCCAGACTGATGTACAATTTGGGCAATCCACCCAATGCCTTACCAACTTTCCTCCTATTTCTTTAGAGGAGGTAAACGCATTGGTTGCCCAAATAAAGAGCGGTAGTCCTTATGATAGCATCCCCGCCCGTATCTTGCCTAGGCTTGTAGAAGTACTTGGGCCAGATATCCAGAACTTGGTAAACCTCTCTCTTTGCACAGGGGAGGTTCCCACTGACTGGAAGAGGGCGTTAGTGAGACCACTGAGGAAAAACACTGCCATTCCTTGGACGGTGCTGGAGAATTTAAGACCTATTTCCCTTCTTCCCTTTTTGGGGAAAATTATAGAGAAATATGTAAACCGCCACTTGTCAAACTACACTGAATTAGTAGGTGGCTTAGATCCATCCCAGTCAGGCTTTAGGCCAAGACACAGTACTGAGACCACCTTGCAGTCAGTCGCAGACGATCTACGCATGTTCCAGGATAAAGGCTAATTTTGTGGAAAAAGTTTGGGGCCCCTGCCTTAAAGGATGAACCCTGGCAAGGTAAAGTATTCTTGGGAAAGAAAAGAACACACCGGGTTATGTGTACTAATTATATCTGAGTATCTTAGACATGTATATAATAACTGATTTTCCACTCATAGGGATATGTTTGATGTTATTTATTTTTGAGTATCTTTGATCTTCTTATCTTTTTATAGTTCTCTTTTTATCTCCTTATTTTATCTCTTTTTATATATATATTTTAAATTATTTAGTTTACAAAAGACATTTTCACATACAATACTTAGGATAATTTCACATAAAACTTGAATTATATATAAAACATCATTCCTGTTTGAAACTTCATATAGACGCAGAGTTAAATCCTTCAACGCGTTTCGGCGGTCGCCTTCGTCAGGAAATCTGCTTTAGTCTTTATTATCATACCCGTGGCTAAAATGGTGAAAAAGTAATACTTTAAAATCCATCTTCTGTACAATTATTCTTTTCATAATCATGTCTAATTATATTACTTCATTCTGTTGTATTTCTTAACACTTTTTACATTTATCTTTTACTTTAATGTAAGTCTCTAAGCGATCAATGAGCCTACATAGGCTAGGTGCTATCATATCTACACACTATTGCATTGTTCTGAACGTTTCTTTGTGCTAATCCATACAAAACATACATTGCTGTCTTCTTTGCATTTGAAATTCATTAAACATACTGGTTTTGCCTATTGCTTGCAGATGGGAGCTTGTCAGTTTGGGGCAGTCTTTATCAAGGTTCTAAGGTGCCCCGGACCAATCACTAACATGAGGGAAAGTTGCTTTCTATTTGACTAGATGCAAAATTAATGAGAAATAGTACCTTAATCATATGGACATCCTGGCTTCCGATAGATTTGCTATTTAGGTCTGTGTCAGGGTTAACATGAAAATAGGCTTTGTTTCTGAAAGAGGGTTAGATATATATTATCAACACCTTCTGCCCTTTGCTGATATTTTATGATAGTTATATCTCGTTGCCGTGATTACCTCAAACATGGATTATCATTAACTGTATATATCAGTCTTGAATCCGACGTGGCAAATCTCTTCCTAGATTGCCAATGCAGGTGTTCTGGATGTATAGATTATACCCTGCATAATGGGATACATTGACCAAAAAAATGTTTTTGTTTGTGCCTGTAGTTTTAACTACATATCCTGTCTTCTATTACCCTTAGGTATTGGTTACCTTATTGTGATTGAATTGATCTTTTCAATATGCCGCTTCTGTTGCCTGCGATAATTTTCACGTTTTGGTTGCCGCTGACAACGTCAGGGTCTGAGTTCCTGTTAAATTTTGTATTTTAACCTATATACAAAGGTACAAAAAAATTGGAATAGACCTAAATTTCAATTTAAAAGATACTGTGAAAAGTTTAGTCTGCTAATGAACCACCCTTACCTTTAAAAAACGTAGTTTACTTATGATGGCTGATCTGGTTAAAAGAAATGCTCCTTCTAGCAGTGCAGAATATTATTTCTGTGTAAACAGTTCTGTCTTAAAAGAGAGAAGGAGAACATATCCTTTAGTTAATTATACTTAGGCCAACCGCCTCCCTAGAATCTAATTATAGCCTCTGTCTCCCTTAGGTGCGAGAACATACCTGATTTTTTGAAAAACGATATTCCTTGTGATTCCTCCGGGTCGGGATTGGATTTCTCAAGCGTTACAAGTGTGTGCCTCTTTATGTATCAGGCTGTTTGGCGCCAAAATTGCGAGTATATGGCGACCTCTCGCGAGATTACGAGTCGAGGAAGTGCCCTTTTTCCATGTCTTCTAATTATAGTCTTACTAACGAATCTGCCATCTTAGCCTAGTTATTATGTTACTAAGTCTATATGATGACTAGTCGCAGACGATCTACGCATGTTCCAGGATAAAGGCTATTCTGTTATCCTGGTTCTGTTAGATCTGTCTGCGGCGTTTGACACCGTGTCACATAACATCATGACCACCAGGCTAGCTAACATCGGCCTGGAAGGCAAGGCGCTGGCCTGGCTGAGGAGTTTCCTGACAGGTCGCACCCAAAGGGTTACCCTGGGTGCCCACCGGTCAGAGGAGTTGGGGATCTCTAAGGGGGTGCCACAGGGCTCTTGTTTGAGCCCTACTCTTTTTAATATCTATGTGGCCCCCCTAGTCAACATCATGAGATCCCATGGGTTCATCCCGGTATCATACGTGGATGACACCCAACTCCTCTTTCCTTTTAAAACCCTTACGGTGGAGGTCAGGAACTCCTTTGCTCAGGGGATGAAGGCGGTGGCACACTGGATGGCATCTAACTTCCTGCAGTGTAATGTTGCTAAGACGGAGGTGATGCTGTTCAGTGAGGCTAAACTTCTGTGGACCCCTGACTGGTGGCCTCAAGATCTGGGCCCGGTCCCAGAGCCCAAGCAGGTAGTGAAAAACCTCGGCATCCGGTTAGATCAGGAGCTCTCCTTAAAACAACATGGCAATCAAGTGATGGGCTCTTGTTTTCATATTATTGGGATGCTAAGGAAGGTATTTCCTCTGCTACCAGACTCTACTATGAGAACTTTGGTTCAGGCTCTAGTGTTGAGTCGCCTGGATTACTGCAATGGACTGTTGCTGTCAGCAAATGAAGCAGTAATTTCCAGGCTCCAGGTGATACAAAATACTGCTGCCCGCCTGGTTTTAAACCGACCCCCTCGCACCCCCTCTAAACCTCTTCTGAAAAAGCTGCATTGGTTGTCTATCAAACAAAGGGTGAAGTTTAAGACCTGCTGCATAATGCACAAATGTTTACAGGGGAAGGGCCCGGCATATTTGACCAACAAATTCTCCCGATACATACCTACACGCTCCCTGAGATCTAGTGAGCAGGCCTTGCTTCACGTTCCAAGAGCAAAAAAAGCAAGACAAGGAGAAAGAGCCCTCTCAATCGCTGGCCCAACTCTGTGGAACAGCCTCCCACTAACCCTGAGATTGTGCAAGGATCACCTCCCATTTAGGAAACAATTGAAAACTTTCCTATTTCAAAACTAAATAATAACATCTATGGCCAGGATCTGCTAGTTGCTTTTTTAGCTGCCAAAGGCGCGGAGATACTCCTGCGGGAGGTGATCCCAGCGCGATACAAACATGCAAATAAATAAATCACATACCAGCGGGCAAAAAAAAGACAATCAAGAAGATTATCCTAAAAAAAACCATTCAACATTCTCAATAACAATCTAAAAAATAGAAATAAAACATATGTTAAATGTTTTTTTCTAAAACCAATTTCTTGTGTAACTATGAGGTATATCAAACAATCTTAAAATAACAAAACACTATCATTAATTTTCATACACTGTAGATAATGTTACTTACAAATATATGCTGACAAAATATACAACAATAAGTCTTAACTTAACTTTCCCTCATGGCCAAATAGTGTGTGTGAAATTCTTAGTTTGAAAGTTGTTCAGTAGTAATCCTGAGCGTCTGCCTCCCAGCCTTCTGATCCAAAACCACTGACATAATTTGCACAGTCCCCCAGTGCTCATCCCTCAGCCCGTTGCTATTCAACATCTCCATGGCCACCCTCACACAAGTGGCATGCCATCACAACCTCAACATCATCTCCTACGCAGACGACACCCAGCTCATCCTCTTCCTCACCAAGGAGCCACATACCACAAAAACCAACCTCCACAACACAATTAAGGATGTCACCAACTGCATAAGGAGCAGCTCTCTAAACCTGAACTCGCACAACATGGAGGTACTCATCCTCAGACCCACCCCCTCAGCCTCAGATGACTCCTGCTGGCCAACTACACTGTGAACAGTACCAACTCCTACCGACCATGTACACAACCTACGATTCATCCTCCAATCCTCCCTCACCATGTGTAAGCAAGTCTACAGCATCTCCTCATACTGCTATAACACCCTTCACATGCCCCGCAACATTTACAAGTGGATACTAACCAAAAGAAGAAGAACAGTAACACAGGCCCTCATCAGCAGCAGACTACACTGTGGCAACACACTCTATACAGGAATTCCAGTGAAACACCTCCAACAACTACAACAAATCCAAAACACCTCCACCTGACTAATCTTCAATGTCCCCTGCTTCAGCCACATCACCCACGACCTGATACACCTACACTGCCTCAACATCAACAAGAGGATTACCTTCAAGCTCCTCACCCTCACTCACAAAATTCTCTACAACACCAGACTAATCTACCTTAACAGCAGTAATCCTGAAAGGCCAAATTTTGTTCTTCAAATTTTGGCTTTACAAATATTAGGTAAGAATTTGGTAACTCTGTAGGCAAACGTTTCTTAAAAACTAATTGACTATCATTACAATGTATCCAACCTTTCAGACATTATAAATAAACAGTGTAATGTCCAGATGTTGTAGAAGGTCCATCATGAAAAATAATTGCAACAGCTACAAAAGTTCTTCTTGATATTGATAGTTGAGTAGCTCCAAAATTTTAATTAAAGTTTCCAATTTTCTTCCATCAGCTCTACAACGTTGCAGCATTAAAATTACATACTGTCCATATCTTTGTATAAATAATGTTGATGACATTTCTGATTTATATTGTCTACACTCCATGTTTTGACTTGCTCCTCTAACTAGATTGTTAAAAGACACTGATTCACAGTCTGGTAAAGTCAAATATATGAATCTTTCAGTGTCTATGTTAGTGCTACATGTAAACAAACAATCTTTTACAGTCATGTTGCCATTTATAAGAAAGGCCAAAAAGGTTTTCAATATCTATACCGTGGGTACTCACAAACTTTCTCTTGGGGGCCAAATTTACACTGTGGTTTGTGTCTGAGGGCCGCATCAGTGGGGGCGGGGCCAGTGGGGGAGGGGGCGGGCTAGAGCAACCAAAAAAAACTGACCGTGAGGTTGATCACTGGTCCCTGCAGTGGACACCTTCGTCCACTGAGCCACCAGACCCGGCATACACACCTCTCTCTCTCGCTCTCTTTCTCTCTTTCTCTCTGTCTCCCTCCCTCCCTCTCCCTCCCTTTCTCACTCTCCCTTACTCTGTCCCCCTTCCTCTGTCTCCCTCCCTCTGTCTCCCTTTCCATCTCTCACTTCCTCACTCTTTCTCCCTTTCCCTCTCTCACTCCCTCACTCTTGTCTCCCTTTCCCTCTCTCACTCCCTCACTCTGTCACTCCCTTTCCCTCCCTCCCTTTCCCTCTCTCACTCCCTCACTCTGTCTCCCTTTCCCTCTCTCACTCCCTCACTCTGTCACTCCCATTCCCTCCCTCCCTTTCCCTCTCTCACTCCCTCACTCTGTCTCCCTTTCCCTCTCTCACTTCCTTACTCTGTCACTCCTTTTCCCTCCCTTCCTTTCCTTCCCTCCCTTTCCCTCCCTCACTCCCTCACTGTCACTCCCTTTCCCTCCCTCACCCTCCCTTTCCCCTTCTCCCTTTCTCTTTCCTTCCTTCCCTCTCACTCCCTCACCTGGTCTCCCTTTCCCTCCCTCACATTGTCTCAACTTCAGGGATTCCGCACTCCTTGATTTGTTCCATAATTTGCCTGCAGTAAGAATAATTCACAATTATTACCAGTGTATTAGTATTAGGCAGAAACTATTCTTGAATCAAAGCTAATAGGATCTTGAATGCAGTAGACTCAAGTGCAAGGGACTCTGCAGTAAAGCACATGGCACCCTCCTAAACTTCACATAGTTAAATATGAGTAAAGATAAGCATTTTAACATTCGTAATGCTGCCATGATAACTTTATCCGCCTACTTTCAGCTCTAATTTACCAATCCAATTAACCTGCTACAACCCCAGATACTAACCAAAATGACAGGAAAATTTGAGCCAGAGGATTGTCAAGTTGGATACAAGTGAATTGTAAAGTTAGTAGTTAATGTGTTTATGTGCCCACGATAAAATTAGGCTATTCCTCAACACATCAGTTCTTGTGCTAACTTTTACATACGAGGACTCGGAATACATAATGCAACGCAAGTTGCAGGGGACGGGGAAGCCAACTTCAAGTCCCACAACACAAGGAAAAGTTACTAGTCACAGCAAATTAAACTGGTCTATTTGGTCACTAGAATGTTGAGCGCTCAATTAAAGAAAATGGTGTAGCATACAACTTGTACATCAGCAATCCAACATTGGTCTTTGTTGCACCCTTTAATTTACAACATTCTACTCGCAGGGTACAGAATGTCAAATAGCCTTTCTGCTGCAGGCTATACCAGTTAGAGTTCATTCTTGTTCGAAACCTTTAACTTTGGTTGAGGGTAGCCAGTAAAGCCACTCCCTTTCCCTCCCTCGCCCTCCCTTTCCCTTCCTCCCTTTCCCTTTCCCTCCTTCCCTCTCTCACTCCCTCACCCGGTCTCCCTTTCTCTCCGTTACTTTGTCTCACTTTCTTTCCCTCTCCCTCCCTTTCCCTCCCTCTCCCTCTGTCATTTCACCCTGCCTCTGTTATTTCACCCTGCCTCCTTGTCAGCCCGGGCTGAGACAGCTTCGGAGCACACACACACACACAAAGCCGCACCGAGCGCATTAACAGGTCTTTAAAAGACCATTAACATGTTAATGAGGCTGTGTTGTTCACCTCTCAGCGCCCCTGCAGCTCCACTCTAACTATGGCAGGAATCGCCCGGCCGGCCCCCACAGAGCAGCAGTCTCCGAGTCGCGCTGCAGCTACTTGTGTTTGCAGACACTCTTTAAAATAAAAAAATTAAAACACTGGTATGATATGTGCAAGGTCCGCGGGCCGCCAGGAAAGGCTGCCGGGCCGCTGGCAGCCCACGGGCCGTACTATGTGTACCCGTGATCTATACCTTCATCTTCCAATACACCAAGCATAAACATTAAAAATTCTTGACAATCTTGCTGAATATTCTGCGTAAATTGAGTTGAAGCAGAACATATGTCCCAAAATTTTTGAATATCAGAAACACTTTGTATTTTACTTTTATCACTACTACATTTCTCATAAACAGAATACAACAATGAACAGAATCTTTCGTCCCAATTTTCAACAATTTGCTGTTGCAAACTTTCAAGAAAAAAACAACATTAACAACTACATTAGCATAGCAGTTGACACCACAACTATTTTCAAACGGATAACCAACATTCTCTTCAACACTGTCCTTTTTCTTTATGCTTGCAGGCGCAACTTCATCTTGTATTTTTTCTTTCTCTACAGTTTCACTACAGATATTCTCAAATCTTCTTTTTCTACCTACGACACGATTTTCAAATACTGGATATTGACCTCAATTGGGTGCATGTTCTCTTCTTAACCTATTAAACTCTTTCACACAATTTGCATCTGCACTAACCTTTGTTTCATCAAAATCAATCAAGTACAATCCGGATAAAGTTCTCACTCGAGACAAAGCAACATATGCCATACCCTCTTTAAACACGGTACTTCCAATATTCACTAAAGCACTATCTACACTTAAACCTTGAGATTTATGAATGGTCACCTCATATGCCAAAGAAATAGGAAACTGTTTTCTGCAAACATACAAATCTTTCACAAGCAAAAACCGAGCTGAACAACGACTAAATTGTTGTACTTCAGCAATTTCATCAAATTTGATTTTCAAAAATTCAATCCCATCTCTATTTACATAATTAACAAAATCAACAATTTTACCTATTGCTCCATTTACTAAACCTTTTTCCACATTCAAATTACGTCGTAAAATTACCCTACAGTTTACACATGCATAGAAATTCTTTTCTAAACCAGCAGTTTTACTTATCAATTTCTCTAAAGAATCCAATTTCCTTTTCAACTTTTCAGACAAAATAATAGTGATTCCTTCATGTTCTATTTTATCAATAGCTTCCAATTTTATAATTTCTTCATTTTCCAACTTTAACATTTCTTCATTAAATATTGAACATTCATGCAGTGTTGACATTAAGCAGATTACAGATTTGTTTTCTGCAATTCTCATATATATTTTCTCAGGAACAATATTTTTATTTGGAAACAAATTGGGAAGTAATCGTCTCTGTAAACCTTGTTTGCCATGTTCTGTCACTTTTCCAATTCTTATATCTTAAAGAATATTTCCATAATCTGCATCATTTGCCTGACGCATATTTGTAATAAGTTCCTTATATTGAAAAAATGACCAAATGTTAACATTTCCAATACTTCCCAAAGACTTTCTGGTATCTTCATGTGCCAGTGGTTTAAACACTGGTTGTCCTTTTACAGGAGTAAGTTGTAGTCGATCTCCAAAAACTATGACGTGTTTTCCTCCAAATAATACGTCATACTTTGTTTTAAGAATTTGCTGCATTCTTAAATGCACAAAGGCAAGCATTAAGTTTGATACCATGCTTACCTCATCAATAATGAGAAGTTTCATTTTCTTCAAGACTCTTGAAACTCCACAACAAGCTTCTCCAGATAGCTTGTGGTATTCCCATTTGTTTTCATGCTCTACTGGTAGCATTAACAAACGATGTAAAGTAATTCCTTTAATATTGTGTGACGCCAATCCAGTTGGAGCAATGACAACACAAGACAAATGTGACTCAGTTGTTTTCTGTAGATAAGTTGAACTTACTTTAATTAAAAAACTTTTTCCTGTTCCAGCTTGTCCACTCACATACATTCGGATAGGTTGAAATGATGAGCAAGAGCACTCTTTGTTCTTGTGAAGTAATCCATGGTCAATCTGTTCTCACACTTACTCATATATTTCTTTCTGCTCAACATTTAGTTGTTCTTCTAACTTTCCGAAGTTTGTTACATCTTCTTGAGCTTGATACATTGCTGTTTCCACCTCTTCCATAGCAGTTACTGCTTCATTTTGAACAATTGGTTCTCCTAGTGGATCCTGACTCAACGGAGCAGAAGTTTGACTGTCTTGAGAACTGTCTCTAGCAATCTCAGCTGCAATTGTAGCTTCTTGCTCAATTTCGTCATTCAACATTTTCACATAATTAGCAAAAACAGGACATTCTATAGTATCTTTACTTGCGTTGAAGGAATCTTCATAGCTCTCGAAATCTCCAAGTAATTCCAATTCTGAACGCCATGGCTTGAAAAGTTGCAAAAGAGCTAAATGGTAAAATTCCCTTTTGTCAGGTGTTTCGCAACTCAGTTTACGGTGATTAATCAAATGTCTTTTTCTTTGTTTTTACCTAACATCCTTCAGAACCAACCACAGCATATATACCATTATTGATGTTTTCTGTGATATTCCGTTTAAAAATATGGTTTTGTAGCACTTCATAGAGACAAATGTTCTCAAGATGATGACTTCTATTTGGACAATATGTATCCAACATATTTGTTTTCACAACATCTGTACTTTCTGGCTCTTTTTCAGCTAAATATTCAATTTCTTGTACAGATTTAAGTACTCGGTTTCATGTTCCAGTAAGACCTAAACTCACCCAAATGATTCTTCTAGATTTGGAGTATAGACTTGCAGATGATAAGCAATCCGAGCATTCATACGCTCCAATTTCTCGATGAGATAACATCTTCAAACTGTAAGTATATAATTTCTTACTTAGACTCTTCTTGTGGGAAACTCTTCCCACATTTCCTTCAATTCCGTCTTTTCTGATTTTGTTATGTACGATGTTACATATCGAGCAACAGCAATGGAATTGTCCGCAACATATTGAATATCTATATTAGCATTCCACATGGACAAAATGACTGGGTTATAGTCATTTATGTATTTTGATTCTTCATTTCTTCTTAAGTTGTAGGTATTTTTTGGAGACTTTCTTGTGATAGTATGTCGCAAAGATGACATAAAACTGTTCACTCTTCCTTTCGATATTACAGGACGTGGAAATCCAAAACGGCATTTGGTGTAGAATTTGTCCTCAGATTTGTACTTTTGACAACAGTATTTTCCACAATGATGGCTTTGGAATCGTAAGACTTGTTGTCTTAAGTCCTTATCTTGTGTACTTTTGGGTATATCACATATAGCATATTCTTCAATAAAAGACAACACAGTATCATCTGAGTCTGTTCCAAATTTGGGAGCATCTTTGATCCATATTAGCATATGTATGTGAGGAGCACCTCGTGCTTGATACTCCTTTCTCCCAAAAAAGTCCAGAACCTCTCCAAGAGGAGGATTTTTTTATTGGTGATAAAATACATCATAGCTTCAAATCTATGATTAAAATACCTGCATACATTAACTGGATCCAAAGAGCACAATTCTCCAGGTGTCTTGTATTCAATATTTAGTATATTTGGATTTGACTCTTGAAGAAATTGAAGTAAATCATCCCATGCATATTCAGCACAGCTTAGAGTAAGGAACCATGTAGGAGTTCCTAAGTTCCTTAGCATACATTTAAGTTCTCCATGACGACAGTGCCAGTACTCATTAGTACCATGCTGACATGCCATGAGATTAATTAGCTGAGATTCCAAAATATTATCTTTCTGGTGTACTTTATCCATAAATTCCTTTGCCAAAACATTTTTGCAGATGTACACCTGTTTTCAATATATGGTTTACTGCATAAGAAAGTCCAGACAAATCACTCTCAAACAAAGATGAAACAAATATGAAATGCATTGTCGAAATCTTGGATCTTCTGCATACAATCTTAATGTCCAGCATTCAGATGCAGGAATCTACACAGGTCGGTCATCATATCGTCCTCCTTTTCCTGTGGGAAACAAATGAGGGAAACAACGAGCTTCCAAGCTTTTTTCCCATACACTAATGGGACTTCCCTTTGCTTCAAGTTCAAGTTCAAGTTCATAAATTTGTATAGCGCACTACTCACCCAGAGGGTCTCAAGGCGCTTGGGGGAGGAGGGGGGGGGGTACTTTACTTATCGAAAATCCAAGTTTTAAGTTGCTTTCTGAAGGAGAGGTGGTTCTGTGTAAGGCGGAGGTGGGTGGGGAGAGAATTCCAGGTTTTGGCTGCTAGGTAGGAGAAGGATCTTCCCCCCATGGTGGATCTGTTGATGCGCGGAATAGCAGCAAGGGCCTGATTGGACGAACGAAGTTGGCGGTGGGGGTGTAAAAGGACAGGCGCGTGTTGAGGCATTCGGGTCCTAGGTCGTAGAGGGCTTTGTGTGCGTGGGTGAGGAGTCGGAACGTTATCCTCTTGTTGATGGGGAGCCAGTGGAGGTGACCGGAGATGTGAGCTTGGCGGGGGATGTCTAGGATGAGTCTGGCTGTGGCATTTTGGATGCGTTGGAGTTTTTTCTGTAGTTTGGCTGTGGTTCCGGCGTAAAGGGTGTTTCCGTAATCCAGTCGGCTTGTGACCAGTGTGTGGGTGACCGTTTTTCTTTTTTCGGTTGGGATCCAACGGAATATTTTTTTAAGCGTGCGTAGGATGTTGAAGCATGATGAGGAAACGGCGTTGACTTGTCTGGTCATCGAGAGGGAGGAATCCAGGATGAAGCCCAGGTTGCGTGCGTGGTCCGTAGGTTTGGGTGCGTTTCCCAGGGCCGGGGGCCACCATGAGTCGTCCCAGGCAGAGGGGGATGATCCTAAAATGAGGACTTCCGTTTTGTCCGAGTTCAGTTTTAAATGGCTGTTCTTCATCCACTCGGCCACTTCTTTCATCCCGTCGTGTAGGTTGGTTTTGGCGGAGTTTGGGTCGTTCGTGAGGGAGAGGATCAGCTGGGTGTCGTCTGCGTAGGAGATGATTTTGAGGTTGTGTTGGCGTGCGATAGATGCGAGGGGACTCATGTATATGTTGAAGAGGGTGGGACTGAGTGATGATCCTTGTGGTACGCAGCAGATGACTTCGGTGGGCTCCGATCTGAAAGGGGGGAGGCGGACTCTCTGGGTTCTTCCGGCGAGGAACGAGATGATCCAGTCCAATGCTTTTCCTTGTATTCCGACGTTGTTGAGGCGTTGAATGAGGGTGCTGTGGCAGACCGTGTCGAAGGCTGCGGAGAGGTCAAGTAGGATGAGGGCGACTGTTTCTCCGTTGTCCAGTAGTGTTCGAATGTCATCAGTTGCTGCGATGAGGGCGGTCTCGGTGCTGTGTTTGGCTCGGAAGCCGGACTGTGAAGGGTCGAGGGATTTGTTGGATTCGAGGAAGGCGGCGAGCTGACTGTTGACGGCTTTCTCAATGACTTTGGCAGGGAATGGGAGGAGCGAGATGGGGCGGTAGTTCTTGAGTTCAGTGGGGTCTGCTGTGTGTTTCTTCAGGAGGGCGCTGAGTTCGGCATGTTTCCAGCTTTCCGGGAAGGTGGCGGAGTTGAGGGAGCAGTTGATGACGTCTCGGAGATGGGGTGCGATGATGGAGTCTGCTTTGTTGAAAATGTGGTGTGGACATGGGTCGGTAGGCGATCCTGAGTGGATGGAGTTCATCAGGTGGATGGTGTCTTCAGTGGTGATTGGGTCCCAGGCGCAAAGGTTGTTGGAGGGGGGATTTGGTTCAGGGGTGGGTGGGGTGGACTGGTCTCCGGACTGGTTTTCAAAGCTGTTATGTATGTCGGCGATTTTGCTGTGGAAGAAAGAGGCTAGGGAGTCGCAGAGGTCTTGGGATGGGGTGATGCCGTTGGTGCCGGCGGTGGGGTTGGTAAATTCTTTGACGATGTTGAATAGTTCCTTGCTGTTGTGGGCGTTGTTGTCAAGTTGATCCTTGAATGCTGATTTCTTGGTGGAACGGATCAGTTGGTGGTGTCTGTGGGTGGCGTTCTTGAAGGTGGTCAGGTTGTCAGTGGTTGGGTTTTTTCTCCAGGCTTTCTCGAGGGTACGACAGAACTTCTTGGATGTCTTAAGGTCATCGTTGAACCAGGGGGCTTTTTTGCTACTTTGCTTGATTTGATGGTTTTTCAAGGGTGCTAGTTCGTCGGCGCTGTGGGTGATCCATTGTGTGAGGTTGGTGGCAGCTTGGTTTGGGTCCGATGTTTTGGCAGGAGGGTTTTTGTGAAGCGAAGTAAAGAGCTGGTCGGTGGTAATTTTGTTCCAGTTTCTTCGGGGGATTGGTTGAGGGAGGTTGTGGGTCGTGGTTTTTTTGTAGTTGAAGTGAACGCAGCTGTGGTCCGTCCAGTGGAGAGCTGTGGTGTGGTTGAAGGAGATGCGCTTGCTGGAGGTGAAGATTGGGTCGAGCGTGTGCCCGGCATAGTGGGTGGGGGTATCAACAAGTTGATTTAGTCCGAGATTGGCTAAGTTGTCCAGGAGGGTGGTGGTGTTGCTGTCGTTTTTCTTTTCCAGGTGGAAGTTGAGGTCTCCCAGTAGTATGTAGTCCTCAGAGGGGGGGGGCGTGTGGGCTGATGAAGTCAGTGATGTCTTCGCTGAATCGAGTGCGGGGTCCTGGTGGTCTGTAGATCAGGGTGCCTCTGAGTGTGGTTTTGGGGTCGGTGTGGATTTGGAAGTGAAGGTGTTTGGCGGCTGCGAGGTTATCATCTGAGCTGGTCGTGATGCGGATGGAGTTTTTATGTACGATGGCGATGCCTCCTCCTGTTTGGATGGTGCGGTCTTTTTGGATGATCTTGTAGCCGTCCGGGATGGCTATGGTGATGTCGGGAGCTGATGAGGCGTTCATCCAGGTTTCTGTAAGGAAGGCGACATCCGGCGAAGTGGTGTCACGTAGGTTCCAAAGTTCGATGGCGTGTCTGTGGACCGAGCGGGTGTTGAGCAGGATGCACTTCAGATGGTTAGTGTCAGATCTCTGTTTGGAGTTTGTGGAATTAGTGTGGGTCTTGATGCAGTCGAGTTTGCAGGAGTGGCAGGTGAAGGGTCCGTGGGTGTGTCCAGGGGCGGTTTGGTAGCAGTCTTGGAGTCGGCCGGGGTTGAGTGCTGAGAGGGATGCGGCATCGTACGTAATGCGGGTGGAGTGGGATTTGCAAGGACCATGGGGTCTGGCGCTAGGCGCGGTCCAGGCGCGGACGGGCGTAGACGGGCTTACCTTTGGCGCACCTTCGGCGCGCATGGGGCACGTCCGCTGCACAGGAACGCTGCGCGCAAAAGCATCTGGGGGGAGGGGCGAGGGAGGAGCAGCTGGGAGGCGGGAGCGGGGTGGTGAGCTGGGCAGGGAGGCACAACAACAACATCAAAATGGCAGCAAGCCAAAAGCGAAACAGGATTGGGGTACAAAGTCAATTAATGCGAAGAAAATGGCAGAGGCACCGGCACAATCAGGCGCAAATGAGTCACACAGGCAGCACAGCACACTGAAACGATCGCGAAAGCGCACCTTGGCAATACAGCGCTACGATACAAACAGCGTGAGCAAACAGGTATATAGCGCTACGTTATAATTCAACAGAGCAATCAGGCAATAGCACTACGATACAAACAGCATGAGCAAACAGGTATATAGCGCTACGTTATAATTCTACAGAGCAATCAGGCAATACAGATTCAGAGAGCACACTTGCGGTATAGCGCTACGATATCCAGCGGTAGGCAGAGCAGGGAGCAGCGTGGGGAGCGACCGCTTCTGACGAGATCAGGACGGTCACAGCGCTACCACGGGGAGAGCGGAGCCTGACTATCAGTGGGAGGGAGGAGCAGCTGGGAGGCAGGAGCGGGGTGGAGAGCCGGGCAGGGAGGCACAATAACAACAACAAAATGGCAGCAAGCCAAAAGCGAAACAGGATTGGGGCACAAAGTCAATTAATGCGAAGAAAATGGCAGAGGCACCGGCACAATCAGGCGCAAATGAGTCACACAGGCAGCACAGCACACTGAAACGATCGCGAAAGCGCACCTTGGCAATACAGCGCTACGATACAAACAGCGTGAGCAAACAGGTATATAGCGCTACGTTATAATTCAACAGAGCAATCAGGCAATAGAGCTACGATACAAACAGCGTGAGCAAACAGGTATATAGCGCTACGTTATAATTCTACAGAGCAATCAGGCAATACAGGTTCAGAGAGCACACTTGCGGTATAGCACTACGATATCCAGCGGTAGGCAGAGCAGGGAGCAGCGTGAGGAGCGACCGCTTCTATAGTATTCCCCATCACTTCTTTATAATGAAGTGGATGAACACTGTAATGTTCATAGATTTCTTCAGTTCTGGACACATTCACTTTTTCAATTTGTCCAGATGGCAAGTCACTATCTTCTTCTACAGTTATTTCTTCATCTCTCACAAACACATTTTTATGATATTGATTATTTTTTTATCAGATACAACGTTGCCTTTTTCACTTTCCTAACATCCACTAATTCCTGCCAGATTTTCTTAATGTTAGTAGGAACGCCATAAACAAGAATAACTAAAGGTTCATCTTCTACATTTTCTGCACCAATTGTTTGAATATTTTTCTTTAAATCTAGTGGCAAATATACAACTCTTCCCTTTAATCCTCTCTGTAAATCTGAAGGAGGCAATTTCCCTGTCTAAGGCTCCATACGAACAATAGTCTGAAAAGGATGCAAACATTGAATAAGAATAGACTCATAAGTATTTAAATCAGTTCAGAAGGAATATTTAACAAACTCAAAATTATTATGCACAGCTCTAGCAGGCATTTTATTCTTGTCTAATTTGTTATAACAATATTTACAAATACACTGATCAGAACCCAAATCAAAACAATTCTCCACCAACAAATAAGTTGCAAATTCCTTCCACTCATTATTATTTTCCTTTTCACAATTTAAATACAGATCAACAGTCCTGGTCTGATTTTTATAATAAGTACGTCGACAACAAATACAAGAATAATTTGCTGTTTCACCTGAAATCACCTTGAACTTTGTAATTTCTTGCTCAAATTTTTCTGTACTACAATGTTGTACATTCTCTTCTACATTTCCTTCTAAAGACAAGTGAGAATAAGGAAAGAGGGGAAATATAAGAAGAGAGGGGATAGTATAAGCAGAGAAAGGTAGACTGTGAGGAGAGACAGGAGAGATTATTGAAAAAGGGGCAAGTATAATTCCTTAATGTACACAGACGCTCAGTGTGATTCTAGACAAAAAACTTTAAACCATACATTTTACCAAAACACATTTACTACACTAAAACGTTTAAGTGACTGAACACATTCCATGTATATAACTATTACATTTCAGTGGACAACCCTGACTCATTTTGCAAATACATTTCCAATTTGCTGCAATATTTTTTGCCAACATTACATCCAAAAATGTGACACAATAGAACAAGAAAGAGCCCAAGGGGCTTGTAAATCTGCCCAAGAGTGTATGCAGCAGTCTATGTATACTGACTGGGGAATTGTTAAGAGGGAGGTATGAGGAGAGAGGGAGGATTAAAAAGACCAGACGGAGTATAAAAAGAAGGGGGAGTATTAGGAGACAGAGGAGACAATGAAGACAGAGGGGGACTAAGAGGACAGGAGGGACTATGAGAACAAGAAGCACTATGTGGAAAGACAAGTGAGAATAAGGAAAGAGGGGAATTATCAGAAGAGAGGGGACAGTATAAGCAGAGAGAGGTAGACTGTGAGGAGAGACAGGAGAGATTATTGAAAAAGGGACAAGTATAATTCCTTAATGTACACAGACGCTAAGTGTGATTCTAGACAAAAAATGTAAAACCATACATTTTACCAAAACACATTCACTACACTAAAACGTTTAAGAGACTGAACACATTCCATGTATATAACTACTACATTTCAGTGGACAACCCTGACTCATTTAGCAAATACATTTCCAATTTGCGGCATTATTTGTGCCAATATTACATCCAAAAATGTGACACAATAGAACAAGAAAGAGGCCCAAGGGGCTTGTATATCTGCCCAAGGGTGTATGCAGCACTGTATGTATACTGACTACAAAATTGTAGATTTAGAACACAAGCCTAATTCTAAACAAGCAACACTATTAACTACTCTACAACTAAAAAAGCGACTGCACACATTCTACATTTTTTAGTATTGCACTTTATTGCACAAAGGTGACTCACTAAACACATTAACTTACCAAATGATTTTATCACAATAGTTATCTAAATGCAGACAAACTCAAAATAAGATTCTACAAACTTTACAAGGATAAACACATTACTCTTACTAAAAATAAAATGCACCACATACATTCCCTTACAAGTTATCAACTCACCTCTCAAACTGATTGGTAGATTAAGAAGAATGCCACTCACACAGCATATAGTCTTATACAGAATCTCTCTGCTTCAGTGCTTGCAGCAGAAATAAGAAATGGCAAATTTTCCCTCTCAAATTACACATATATACACGTTAATAACAAATCAAATTCCTTCACACAATAATTCAAAACCAAACACACATTTCTATTGGTTCAACATTTCAAACCTTTCCAACTGACATAACTTTCCACCATACCCCCAACAGATCATGCAAAAGTCAACTGTCAACAGAGGTCAAACGTTCAGCACACTGTAAAACACTCCTCCTCATCAAGTTTAGATTCTGCATAGGTGCATACTTATAAAAACCAATGAAGAGAAAAGGTCTCATTAGAAACAACTAACATATACACACATAAACTTGATAGATATCTGTAAAATATATTTTTTAGTTGATTTTTTCTTGCTTAGGTACACTTACGGGACGACTTACAGACTGCGTATCGTACGTCGTGCGTACGTGCATGGTACGCGCACAGTAAATCTATCGTAAAAAAAAATAGCCTCTATTACTAATTTTTCATAATCCCCGGTTACCCCATCCCCCGGGGCTGACATATAACATTGGGGAGCGTGGGGGGAGCCCCAAAGCCCCCACGGTCCCAGCTGGCTCCCCGTGTACTTCGGGAGCCGGCATTGCTTTTTGTCAGGGAGAGCACAGCAGCTTACATGCTGCTCTCTCTGACGAAAAGCAATCTGCTTTCCTACTTGAGAGAGAGAGCTATGGTAGGGCGAGAGCCTCGCGGCTCCCGCCCTACCATAGCAAACAACAGTGTCCCGGGGGTAGGCACCCCGGGACACTGCAGAGCCAGCTCTGGGGGATGGCGGTCCCCAGGACCATCAAAGGCACCAGGAGGGGGTCCACGCAGCCCCCTCCCAATATTCAAAGCCCCGGGGGTGGTGGTCCCCGGGCTGGGGGGGCCATCACGGACTCCGCTATTTTAAATATTAGACCCCCTGGGAGGTGGCGGTCCCCGGGGCGTGTGGGGGCTTCAGCCCTCCACACAGGTGTTTCTTAATTTTAAAAAAAATATAAAAAGCCCGGGGGTGGCAGTCCCCGGGGCTGCGGGGTGACCATGAGTTACATATAGTTAAAGCCCCGGGGGATGGGGTCCCCGGGATTATAAAAAATAAGTAATATAGTCTATTTTTTTTTTTTACAGTAGATTTACTGTGCGCGTATCATGCTCGTATGTACGATGTACGGTGCGAAGTCTGTGAGTCGTCCCATAAGCGTACATAAACAAGAAAAAAAAATTGACATTGGAGATCATTGTAAAACCCCCTAAGCAACCCTAGGGGGTCAGGAAGTCCTATAGCAAACAGCAAACATTTCCTGTCAATCTACACACTCAATCTACACACATATACAAATAAATAACAAATCACATTTATTCCCACATTAAATCAAAATGAAACACACTTTTCTATTGCTTGAACTTTTGAACCCTTTCCAAATGACAAAACTTTCAACCCTTCCCCCATTCCACATTTTGACAGTTACCATAGAAACACTTCAGGGAACACCTAACTGACAACACAGATGAAACGTTCATCATACATTGTTGCAAATCAAAACAGCAAGTGTGCTTGACTTGTCAATATTCCAGCTTATCTTAAGTAATGTTCTTTTCTATCACTTTTTCTTAACCAATAAATAACAGGCTTTTAAAAAACAGAAAATTACACTTTATATCTAATAACGTTTCAAACAACCAATCACTTCTTTGATTTTTTTCAAAACTTAACTTATCCACCATTTTAGAAAAAAAAATCTTCAAACTGCCCTTTTATTTACAGAGACCATCTGAGTGCATCAAGACCTCTCTTCCAGATGATTAGAGTGTGGATTGTGGGACACAGCTATATTTTCTGGAGCCAAAGGTACGCAGAACAGAGAGGAATTCACAAAGTCCTAGGTTTACCAAATGTAGACATTAAATGGATTGGACAGAGAGGATTAAAGGGGCACCAATTGACGCCGTTGGTGAAATTCTTTATGCATCTCCAACACCCTCACCTCATAATTGTGCACTGTGGTGGCAATGACCTAGGCACTTTAACTGGGGTAGGTCTGGAAATGTTTATGAAGGACACCTTTACAGAACTGATGTCACTTTTCCCCCAAACTACCTTTGTCTATTCTAATATATGTCAAAGGCAAAAAGGCAAAAATGGAACTGGTCCAATCAATTTTGTCATCAGATTCAGAAAGCTAGGAAACATGTGAATAAATCTGTTTTTGCGTTTCTCCGAGACTATAGAATGGGGTCCATTTACCATAACAATCTGCACTTCAATATGCATGGCATCTATAGGAGAGATGGTGTACATTTTACAGATGAGGGGAACAGAGTCTTCCTCTTGAAGTTTAGACTCTGCATCAGTACTTACTTGTAGGTACTAAAATCTCCCAATAAACACAAGGGCTCTTTTTAGAGCCACCCAACATCTAAACACATACACTTCATAAATATCTGAAAAATATTTTTCGTTTTCTTGCTTATGTACGCTTACGGGACGACTTACAGGCTTTGCACCGTACGTCGTCCGTACGTGCATGGTACGCATACGGTAAATGTACCGTCCAAAAAAATAGCCTCTATCACGCATTTTTTATAATCCCCGGGGATAACATTGGGGACCGTGAGGGGAGCCCCAATGCCCCCACGGTCCTAGCCGGCTCCCCGCGTCCTACAGGAGCCGGCATTGCTTTTCGTCAGAGAGAGCAGCTTACATGCTGCTCTCTCTGACAAAAAGCAATCTGCTTTCCTACTTGAAAGAGAGAGTAGGTTTCCTGCTCTCTCTTTCAAAAAGGAAAGCAGTTTGCTATGGTAGGGCGGGAGCCGCTAGGCTCCCGGCCTACCATAGCAAACAGCAGTGTCCCGAGGGTGGGCACCCCGGGACACTGCAGGAGCTGGCCCTGGGAAGTGGTGGTCCCCAGGGCCATCAAAGGCTCCAGGAGGTGGGGCCGCGCGGCCCCCCTCCCAACATTGAAAAGCCCCGGGGTGGTGGTCCCCGCGGCTGGGGGGTCCGTCCCGGACCCCCCTATTTTAAATATTAGAGCCCCAGGGAGGTGGCAGTCCCCAGGGCGAGTGGGGGGGCTTGAGCCCCCCCACACACATTTTTAAAAAAAGATTAAAATTGAAGCCTCGGGGGTGACGGTCCCTGGGGCTGCGGGGGGCCGTGAGCCCCCCACATACTTTACAAAAAAGCCCCAGGGTGGCGGTCCCCGGGGCTGGGGGGCCCCTCTGGGCCCACCATTACGTTAAAAAAATGCCCCTGGGATTTGGCCCCCGGGGGCTTATTAAGAATAAAGCGGACAGTTTTTTTTTCTTTTTCACCGCGTACACGTACCATACGTTTACCCCGCGATTTAAAAATAAAATAAAAATAAATTGGGGGTCCTTGGGGGTCCTTGTGGGACCCCCTGAGCAGGCCTAGAGGGTCAGGGTGTTTTTACAGGAACTCTTCCAATCTGTCACTCTCAGGCATACTCACTTATATACATCAATACTCACATATACTAGTTTAAAACATATGCAGTTACTCATAAATATACTATTGAGACAGCCATTGACTCACTAACACACCTATACACACACTCATCCACCCATACAGTCCTGCACACATGCTGTCTTCAAAACAGATACAAACAGTGAGTCAGTCATTCATGCATCTGTGCACTGAGTAATATCCCCCACCGAACCATACGGACACTCATTCTGATACTCAAAAAACCAACTAATAACCCACATTGACACTCATGTAGCTACTCACCAACCCATGCAGCCACTTATAGACAAAGTGAGACACTGATACAGATATTTACATATTTAAACATTACTCGCTAATACATGTATTCACTAAGATACACTTTGTAAGTCAGTTATGCAATCTTTTTTACAAAAAGAAATCCATTTAGACACTAATTTACCCATTTATTCTTCAGTCGACCTTGAGATATACATATATAAAAAATATTTATTTTTCAGAAAGACACACATTCACTGGATGATGTCATCAGTGATGTAATCACCGATGTCATTTGAGATGTCATCAGTTATGTCATGAGTGATGTCACTGACCATGTCATGAGTGATGTAATATGTGACGTCATCAGCAGAGCATTGCGGGTGCACGAGTTATAGTTAGCTGAACTAACTATAATGGGGGAATTTCAATGGTTCTGTTTGAGTGAAATGTCCGGCTAACTATAACATGTGTGAAACCTATGGTTTTTTCAGTGAATTTCTAAGGTTTTTTAAATGCTAATTCCTAACTATAACGTGGCTGAAACCTATGGTTTTTTCAGTGAATTTGCAAGGTTTTTAAATGCTTATTCCTAACTATAACCTGTGTAAAACCTATTGTTTCTTCAGTGAATTTCAAAGGTTTTGTAAATGATAGTTATTAAATGTATTAATTATTATATTTTTTTCTTTTTATACTAATTTCCTACAGTTTTAATATAAATATTTGTATTTATTTTATTTTGTAAATTATATTTCATATTCTTCATGTAAAATAATAACAAAACGAAATTGTTTTTTTTATTAATTATTTTTTTCCAATGTATTGAAATTGAATTCTATATAATTCCTTTATCATTTTTTGTTGGGTAATTGTACCGTACGTGTACACTAACGGAGTTACACCAAGTTTGGCATAGAGGTAGAGTTCGGTTAGCAGATTGTGCTTTTTGTTAAATGGTGTAAATCCGTTCACTAGTTCATGAGAAAACCCCTATAGATAATGCATGTAGTCTTCTATGCACCGGCAAACTTGTCTTTTATACCTTCAATTCCCGAATCTGTATCCTTACACTTCCAGTAAACACTATCACACTTCTGTTTCAGTATTGTAGTGACCATACAACAATATGTGCTTATCTATACACTATTCTAAAAGAATGTATTCACTACATTAAAACACTAATCAGCAAATGTACAATAAGTGGTACATCCCCAGAGATATGACAGTTATTGTGTACTGTGATATCACCTTCTTCTGGCGCAGGACTTTATAATGTGATGCACCTTCCACACACCATGGCACATCCTTTACACTACCAGGGCATCACAAAAGTGACGCAATGGCTGTGTTAAAAGAGGCACAAGGAGGTTGTAAATCCACCTCTAACAAATAGAAATTCATCCAGGCAGTTTCACCAGCAGTGCAAATTGAAGCATAGACTTATAACATATTTAGATGCATATGTTACATTCAAGTACTTCGGAGATAGTACAGTATACTATAGGTAAACTGCTTATAGATTTATGCTGTAGCAGTTCCTTATAGTTCTGCACTTTCACATTCAGCATACACTAGTAATGTATTCATTCATTCATTTATGAAATACACATTAATTCTGAGAAACTTTAATACACTAACATAAAAATATAGTTCTTTCTTTGACCAGTGAAGGTAGTTCCTAAAAAGAACTGTTTTTTCTTTTTCTTTTTTTTGTTTTGTGTTTTGTCAACAAGTTTTTTCTAAAACCAAAAAAATGGAACTGGAACCCAAAAAGTGTCCAACAGGAACCAAAGGAATGAAACAAAAAAAACTAATGTCGAGGACAGCGATGCTCCTGCTTCCTGCGTTTTATCAGGTCAATAGACTGTTCCCCATAACACAAAAGTTTATCGCAATAAATGCATAGAATTTTAACTTCCCCAAAATCAGGATCAATTTTTGGATGTGGACTGTTTGCTGAAAATGCTGCTACACCAGTTGATGTGCTTGGTGCAGTAGCAGGTAGGCTGTCCTGCAACCCCCGTCTTGCAGCTCGAGTAAAGTTGTTGGGGTGCAAGTTCTTCACATGTCGCACCATATTTGCTGTGCCAAAGGAGTATTTTTTAGATGGATCACCCCTTGAAAGAGTTGTTTGGCAAATTTTACAGGTTACTTTTGGAGCATTAACCTTTTTTTGCCCTTCTGGAAAAGTAAAAAACTTCCAAATTAGAGCTTCTTTCCTCTTCTTTGGAGGTTCTTCAGGAATGAAATCTCCCTCTGAAGAATTGCTGGAAGATGAGTCCATTGCTGTTATCATGGTGATCTTCCTTCTATTTTTTTTTTTTGTGTGTAAGACGTTTATTGCACATTTCATATGATTAATAACAATTTTGCGCCTACAACCATAACAGGCCGGCTACATACTGGTACATGACTTGCAAGTTGTTGTTTGTTGTACACAGCCCATCAGCCGACATCTTTAGGACCGGCGGCGTTGCAGTAAAGCGCATTCGTATTGTAGAGCAGTGCTTCATACTCTTCACAACATGTCTATTTTCTTACATTTTGTATTTTTATTTTTCCCTTAAACCTGGAAATAAAGAAAAACAAAAAACTCCTATAACTTTGATCACTGTGTCACAGCATTCTCCCTCCCCTTTTTAAGCCGTCAAGTGGTACTCATCTGCAATAGCAAAGTCGCAATCCTGCTTATCCATTTTATTGGTCTCGGACTAGGGATTGTGTCTGCAAATAGTCTCTCAAATACATCCAATAGTCCTTGGGGCGTGATCTGATCGGCAATTCCTCCTCATACGTTGCCAGTGTGTCTCGGCAATATGTTAAGTCTTCTAGCCAGTTTTTCATCTTCGGCCCCCTTTTACTATTCCAATGTAGGGAAACCCTCCTTTTTGCCATTAAAAGTGCTACCACACCAAACCTACGCCTTTTCGCTCTCAGCTGCGGGACAAGACCTAGCAAACAGACCTTGACCGTATATTCGATTGTTACCCCAACCATGTCACTTACTGCCTGTACCACCTGCTCCCAGAATCTTGCCACTGAGTGACATTGCCATGCTAAATGTATGAAGTCTGCATTGTCTTGCTTGCATCTTACACATCTCGAGTCTTCTCTTAATCCGTACCTGTGGAGCCTCTTAGGCGTATAGTACATTTGGTGTATGTATTTATAATGGATAATCCTCAAGTTTCCATTTGGTGTCAGTATGCTAGTGAGCAGGCATGTTGTTTCCCATTCCTCCTCTGACAAAGTGTCTTCTAACACTGCGCTCCATTTACCTCTCATCCCCTCAGTGTTCCCTCCAATGTCCCTCTGTATGCTTGTGTACAACCTCGATACTAGCTGGGAGGTGTAATGGTTTCCAAGCAGGTTCCGCAGGAGCGTCAGGAATCTGAAGAATATTCCACAGCCTTCCCCTGCAGCCTTCCGACTCTATCTAACACTAGAGTAATGAATGGCTCGCCAGGGGAAAACAGGGAGACAAAACAAGGAAAGATGGGGGGAAAAACAAGATCTTGATGGAGGTCTTCAGAGTGGATGTGTGACAACTCAGAATGGACACTTGGCAATAGGTGGGCTGTAAGAAAAGGAAAGCATACAATCTATCTAGATCAAACACAATGCACAAATATACCCTGTCTAATTATGTATATGACTACTACATACCACATTTGTTTTGTCTATGTCGTAGAACTGAGATGTGGGATAATGGTAGGAATTCGTCTTGAGCTGTTACAAAGAAAATAACAGTAAGCACTGTTCCCTGACCTCGTACACATAAATATGAAGTATCTAATTTGTTAACTTCTCACTCTGTATGTGGTGGAAGACTACTGGACAACATTCACTATTCTGATAACACTGAGCTGATGCCAACACCAATAAACGTTGCACGAAGATCTATAAAACAAAACACACACTCAGATTTCTATTATGATCACAACAATAAACAATATATATGGAGGCAGCGCATTGCGCTGTTACCGTGATTCTAAGTCGTGAAGGTTGGATTCTGCACCCCACTCTGGTCCACGCAAGAACCCCAGAACACATGTGAGGTTTGCCCAAAGAATAAGCAAAAATGATGATATGCTCAATGGGGAATTAGCATAGTGTGAAGGATAACAGAAAAGGAATTTGATGCCCAGCCGGATGGCGGAGAACAGGCCCGGCCGCCGGGCGGAGCACCTGCAATGAGGAGGAAGGATGCGGAGCAGGGAGGGAACCTATCTAAACTAGGGAGCCCCAGTGTGCCCAGCCGGACGGCGGAGACCAAGCCCGGCCGCCGGGCGAAGCAACTCAGGAATGGGGAAGAAAGAATGAGTACTGAGCCCGGCCTGGCGGCGGAGACTAAGCCCGGCCGCCGGGCGAAGCAACTCAGGATTGGGGAAGAAAGAATGAGTACTGAGCCCGGCCTGGCGGCGGAGACTAAGCCCGGCCGCCGGGCGAAGCAACACACACGAGACAAAAACAAAGGTTGAGCCCAGCCGGATGGCGGGGAAGAACCCGGCCGCCGGGCGGGACTCTAGGGAAAGGTTCTCGTCACCGGGCACACACAACGAGACACCAGGGGATGCCAGGGAAGAGAGGCGTCCGTACAACTCCGTGACTCAGAGGGGGGAAAAGGAAAGCCGGAGCTCGCATGCGAGCGCGAGGGCCGGAAACACTCCTCCCGATGAAACGGAAGCAGAACAGCAAAACAGGAAGACAGGCAACTGGAAACAGGACGGAACATCAGAATCAATGAAGCTAGACGCAAGAACGTAAAGCGTCGCTCCAAGAGTCATGATGTCTTAAATAGTATTCTCAACTAAAGGGGCAGTGTGTAGGGAACCTCGGGGCATGACAGTACACTCCCCCCACAATGTCCCCCTCCGGGTTTGGGTTTGTCAGGATATTTCTGATGATAGACTCGTAACAATCGAGGTGCATGAATGTTAGAAGCAGGTTCCCATGTGCGCTCTTCAACTCCATAACCCTTCCAATGAATCAAGTACTGAAGGTTTTTCCCTACTCTACGGGAATCAAGTATGGCCTCGACCTCATATTCTTCTGAGTCTTGTAGAGTGACAGGAGCAGGTTTCGAAGGTAATCTAGTTCCTGGTTCAACCGGTTTTAACACTGAAACATGGAATACCGGGTGAATCTTAAATGAAGGGGGAAGTTCCAGTTTCATAGCCACAGGATTGATCATTTTTACCACCTTATAGGGGCCTATGTATTTGGGGTTGAACTTGCGTGGACCCCCCAGAGTTATGTATTTTGTGGAGAGCCACACCTCATCTCCTGGTGTGTAAATTGGTTCTAATCTCCTGTGTAAATTCGCCCCTTCCGTGTATCTCACTTTTGCCATCTCGAGACTGTCTAATGCATTCTTATGTACTTGTTGTAGCCTCTCTACTCTGTCCATAGCAGCAGGAGTGGGACAATCAGTGGAATTTCCTGAAGGCAACAACTTAGGGTGGTAACCATAAGAACAGAAAAACTGAGTAGTATTGATAGATGAGTGTGGACTGTTATTGTATGAGATCTCAGCTAACCATACCAGCTCATCCCAGTCCGTTAGGGATTGCAAAACTTGATTCCTTATGTATTGTTCAAAACATTGGTTAACCCTCTCCGTCTGTCCATCTGTCTGCGGGTGGTGACTAGATGACAATCGGACATCTATTTGGAGCAAGGAACATAAACACCTCCAGAATCGTGACACAAATTGAGCACCTCTATCAGAAACCAGGACAGAAGGGAAACCATGGAGACAAACTATTTGTTGCATGAATATGGAAGCCAATTCAACTGCTGTGGGCAACCGTCTCAAAGGTATGAAATGGGCCATCTTCGTAAATAAATTCACCACCACTAGCAAGGTATTGTTCTTCATTTTAGTGAGAGGTAACTCCACTATAAAATCAAGAGACACAGTATGCCAAGGGCCAGGAGGGGAAACCAACGGCATGAGTAATCCCACTGGATTGAGGTGTGATACTTTGGTTTGAGAGCATACATGACATGTCTTAACAAAGGATTCTATGTCTTTAAGCATATTAGGCCACCAGAATCGATCTCTCACAGCTTTAGTAGTTTTCTTGATACCTGGATGACCTGCTATTGGGTGAGAATGGTACCACCCCATAACCTGTTCCTGTAATTCTCTAGAGGGTAACACTACTCCCCCCTGCACACAAACAACGTCTCTCCGTGTGGAGGTCTCATGTGAACCCACTATAGTCGTCATGTCCACCGAGGCCTGACTGTACTTAACCTGTGTCAGGAAGTCCTCCTCAGTCAGTATACCTCCTATAATATTCGTTCTGGGAATGATATAGGTCTGTTCTACTACCTCTGTAGGGGATTCAAACCCCAATTGTGATAGGGCATCTGCCTTGCCATTTCTTCTCCCCGGTCTATATTGGACGGTGAAATCATATTCACTAAAGAATTGGGACCAACGCAATTGTCTCATGGAAAGCGCTTTGGCTGACTTAATATATTGCAGGTTATGATGGTCTGTATACACTACAGCAGGATATCTGGCACCTAGCAGGTACTGTCTCCACTCTTCAAATGCCTTTTTAATGGCTAGAAGTTCTTTATCACCCACTGCGTAGTTATACTCAGCAGGGGTGAACTTATGCGAGTAATAGGCTACTGGATGACACTCGCCTGACACCAAATCCGCTTGAGACAGAACCCCTCCCACTGCCACTTGGGTAGCGTCTACCTCCACCACAAAGGGTAGGGTTGGATCAGGGTGTCGCAAAACAGGTGCACTAGTAAAGGCTTCCTTAAGTAGCCGAAAAGAATTATCGGCATCAGGAGACCATAAAAAGGGGACTCCTTTCTTCAACAAAGCCGTGATGGGCGACACAAGGGCTGAAAAGTTACGAATGAACCACCTGTAAAAATTAGCCAGTCCCAGAAAACTTTGGATTTCTTTCACCGTGCGAGGGGCTGGCCATGCCAAAACAGCTTCCACTTTGGAAGGATCCATGTGAAGACCCCAAGGAGACACAATGTACCCCAAAAAGGGGACTTCTTGGGTGTGAAAGGAGCATTTTTCTAACTTGCAATACAAGCGATTCTCCAGTAAACGTTCTAACACGTTGCGCACATGCTGTACATGTTCAGTCATAGACGGGGAAAAAATCAGAAGGTCATCTATATATGCAATTACATATATGTCTAGCATGTCAATACTTCATTTATAAAAAATTGAAACGCCGCAGGGGCATTACAAAGCCCAAAGGGCATCACAAGGTACTCAAAAAGACCAAATTTGGGGCAAAAGGCTGTCCCCCTCCTTGACCCGCACAAGATGATATGCACCACGCAAATCCAACTTGGTAAAGAATTGGGCCTTGCGGATTCTGTCAAAGAGGGAGGCGATCAGAGGCAAAGGATAACGATTCTTAATTGTAACGTCATTTAGCTTCCTGTAGTCGATGCAACATCGGAGACCCCCTTCCCTCTTAGGAATAAAAAAAAGGGGTGATGAAGCAGGGGAACGGGAAGGACGGATGAAACCCTTCTCAAGCATGGTGTCTAAGTATTCCCGCAAATACACATTTTCTTTTTCTGTGAGTGCATATACTCTGCTGCATGGAATTCTTGCCCCTATTTCGAGATCAATACGGCAATCATAGACCCTATGTGGAGGGAGGATCTCAGCTTCCTTTGCATTGAAAACCGACTGAAGATCATGATAGCAAGCTGGCAAGTCAGAAGTCATATCACTGTGTACAAAACTAATGGGTGCCTCGTCAGTAGCTGCCCCTACTATTTGCGAACAGGTAACAGAGGGAAAAGTTATGGTAGAAGTTTCCCAATTTATGTCAGGGTTTTGAGATCTCAACCAAGGAATACCCAGGAGCACTGGGAATTGTGGGGAACAAATTAGATCAAACATTATGTCTTCGTGATGATCGGGTTCTATGGTCATATGTAATGATGTGGTACTATGTGTTACAGGACCAGAGATAAGGGAGCTGCCATCTATAGTGGTGACATTACTGGCTATCTCCTTTTTAATGCAGGGTATCATATTATCCTTTGCCCACTCTACATCCATATAGTTCCCTGATGCCCCGGAATCTATCATGACTAACACATGTAATCCATGAGTTCCCTGGGTCAGAAATGCCGACACATACAGATGATTTGTGGGGATGGTGGTATAATCAGAGGAAGAGACTGTAAGGCCAGACCTACCTGGGATCCTCGTCTCACAAGATCCCAGGCTTCCTAGTTTCCCGAATACTTGGATTGGGCAGGTTTCACAGGACATTCCTTTAGAAAATGACCTGCTTTGCCACAATACAAACAGAGTCTCAGTGTTCTTCTTCTCTGTCTCTCTTCTGGCGTCAGCGGTCCTCTTACTATGCCTATTTGCATGGGTTCACTATCGTCACTAGGCTTTTCTATAGTACTCTTCTTTTCTCTGATAGGAACGTATCGTGATTCGTGCTTCCCTCTCTCTTTCCTTCTTTCTTGAATCCGGTGATCTATTTTTACTACCAAGTCAATGAGATCTGTACAGGACGTTGGTAGATCTACTATCTGTGAAAGGGCATCTTTTAATTTGTCTCTTAGGCCTTTGTAAAACATGGTACTGCGTTTCTCTTCAGGCCAGTTGGATTCAACTACCAGCCTGCGAAAAGAAGTTATATAGGCTACTAGATCTTGATTACCCTGTTTAAGATTCAGCAATTCCGTATCAGACGAATGGGTATACACATGTCTATGAAAAAGTTTACGGAACTCCCTCCTAAATGCGGTGTAACTATGTAAGAGAGGGTCGTCTCGGTCGACTAAAGGTATGGCCCAATCTGCAGCAGCACCACTGAGATATGATATTACAAAGGCCACCTTTGCCTGATCAGAGGGAAAACAATTAGCTTTACAGGAAAAATGTAACTGGCATTGGCTAAGGAAGGCGGCGCATTTTGCCGCGTCCCCTGCATACCTTTCAGGGGGTGCTAGGGGTATGTAAGGAGGGGTAGTGACCTGCACCACCGATGTGCCTCCTGCCGTAGCCCCTGCCATGTGTTGTCTTTGCAAAGTGTCTACCCTAGTAATCAATGCCTGGGTTTCAACCTGCAAATTCCCTAACATGCCTGCTAAATCTGATAGGGAAACAGCTTCAAGATCCATGACGCTCGGGCAGAACACACCATGTGGGCTTTACGTTCTGTAATGGTTTCCAAGCAGGTTCCGCAGGAGCGTCAGGAATCCGAAGAATATTCCACAGCCTTCCCCTGCGGCCTTCCGACTCTATCAAACACTAGAGTAACGAATGGCTCGCCAGGGGAAAACAGGGAGACAAAACAAGGAAAGATGGGGGAAAAAACAAGAACTTGATGGAGGTCTTCAGAGTGGATGCGTGACAACTCAGAATGGACACTTGGCAATAGGTGGGCTGTAAGAAAAGGAAAGCATACAATCTATCTAGATCAAAGACAATACACAAATATACCCTGTCTAATTAGGTATATGACTACTACATACCACATTTGTTTTGTCTATGTCGTAGAACTGAGATGTGGGATAATGGTAGGAATTAGTCTTGAGCTGTTACAAAGAAAATAACAGTAAGGACTGTTCCCTGACTTCGTACACATAAATATGAAGTATCTAATTTGTTAACCTCTCACTCTGTATGTCGTGGAAGACTACTGGACAACATTCACTATTCTGATAACACTGAGCTGATGCCAACACCAATGAACGTTGCATGAAAATCTATAAAACAAAACACCCACTCAGATTTCTATTATGATTACAACCAATTCAATTTCAAAGCTTTATTCGACAGCAGTCATAAAAGCATTTGACCCTAGCGCTATACTAATCTAAAATACCTTACTAAAAGCACATATTAAACATTTTATGCTGACGAATTTGATAAAAATATAATAATCATTCCAGTACAATCTTTACATTGATAAAAAAGAAAAACATAGTTGCCATAAATCCTTAGGTTACTTTGCCCAGTAACATACGCGTGCGGATAACCCATGCCCAACCGAGGAATTTAGCAACTGCAATTGCAAAGTAGGGTGTGCAATCTGTTTCTAATATTCTAAGTGCAACTATTTGCCTACGAGTCACCAGATTCATACACACTGGTTTTAGCCATTTGCGGCATGGACCTGCATATATGGGACAAGCAAACAACACATGGGAGACATTCTCAATTTGATCTTTGCAATGGAAGCAATGTTCATCCCTTGTTGGTGACCAGTGTTTGTTAAAAGCATTGACTGGGAGGGTTCCAAATCAAAATTGGAAATACAACTTTCTGTCCTGTGGCTTTTCGATGGTGTCCCAATAGGTTTCACAAAGTGGGACCATTTTAATGTCTTGGAAACGGCCAGTTAGATTGGAGTTGCATCCAGAGCGATAGGCTGTAGAGTATGCCATCTCCCAGTAGAGTTTCTTCAGATTTGCCTTGGAGGGAAAACATGACGTATCCATGTTTCCCCAGAGATGGTCTAACTTCAACTTGGCCAGCAATCCCCGTAATTCCTTAAGCCACAGAATAGTGTGGAAACGATCAGTAGTGATGACATCAGCCAGTGCTGCAGCGTAGTGGGAAAGTTCCGGGGTCACCATAAGACGTCGCCAGTATAGCAGGGGGCGCAGGCGAGCCAGGTCCTCTATTCTTTTCCTTCCCAGGTCATACAGTAAAGGTACAATAGGGGTACTTTGTGGGGCCATTACTAACCGCCTTAGAAACCTATTCTCTGCTAATGACAGATTTTTTAGATTAGTAAATCCCCATAATTCTGCACCATAGAGGGAAGCGCTAATAACCTTCATATTATAGATTTCAAGGGCACAGTTCACTGGTTTAGTCAGCGAGGCTCAGTGTTTTAGTGCTACTACGCCTGCTAGTTGGTTAAACTTTAGAACTGCCGTATCTATATGAGTATCCCATCTCATGTTGCCCTGGAGTGTAATACCTAGATAGGTAAAAGCCTCTACCTGTTCTAGGGGGATGCCATTATATGTAATTGCACCTTTATATGACGACCTTTGGTTCATGCACATGAATTTTGTCTTAGAAGTGTTCCATTCTAGGCCGCGAATCTCGCAGAACTCCCCAAAAGCATTAACTGCCTTTTGCAAACCGCTTGGGGTGCGGGAGAGTATTAGCGTGTCGTCCGCAAACATGAGGACTGGCACGAGTGCACCAGCCAATATTGGAGCGTCTGTCGAAGTTCTTTTTAGGTGATCCACTATTCCATTAATATAGATTGAAAACAGTGTTGGGGCCAGAACGCACCCTTGTCTTACACCACGCTCGACAGGGAAGGGCTCAGTAACTTCGCCCTGGGCACCCCACCTAATTTTAGCGTAATTATTTTCGTGCAAACGAACCAAAAGTGTAAGGAGTTCTGGACTTATACCGGCTTCTTCTAAGACCCTCCATAGCTTTGGTCTTGGAACTAGGTCAAAAGCTGACTTCAAGTCAACAAAGACGGCGTAGAGAGGGCCGTTTATCAAGGTCACATTCCTCCAGTAAAGGGCAATAAAATAGAAGACCTGATCAATAGAAATAGTTAAGGGGCGGAAACCCGCTTGGTATGGGGACAAGATGTTGTTCTCCGCTATCCATATTTGCAGCTTATTCTGCACTAATCGGCCCATCAGTTTTTGTGCTGAATCTATAAGACTGATGGGTCTGTAATTGTTTGGGAGTGATTTGTCACCTTTTTTAAATATTGGGATTATTTCTGCGCCCTTCCAGGAAGAAGGTACTTCTGCACCTAAGGCCACTGAGTTGGCTAACCATACGAAATACTGGCACCATGTTTCTTGATCACTTAAAAAGACATCTGCAGGGATGCCATCCATGCCTGGCGCTCTCCCTCCTGTCACACACTCCAGAGCAGTACTAACATCATTCACGTCAAATACTTGATGATTGTAATGGACGGTTGGTGGCAAGGTATAACTATCAGTCGCCAGGTTACAAGCATGTTGGGGCTTAAAAAACTCGATCCATTTATTTTTGGGAACATGGTTTTGTGGGGGGGCAGCGATTCCGCCCCTATCCCATTTTACAGTGGCCCAAAATTGCTTTGGATTTTTGTTCGCGCATGCGAGCTTCAACTCGCCCCAGTATTCCTCATCCCACTGCCTCTTGGCTAGTTTTAGTGCATTTCTGTATGAGTCCCTGGCCTTCCTTACTAATTCAGAGTTCCCCACCCTAAGTGCGCTACTCAGGTTCTGGCGAGCTATTCTGCAGTTTTTGTCATACCACCACTGCTTTGGTTGGTTTTTCATAATCTTATTTAACTTTGATGATTTTAGAAAGAATCCCTGCAATCTGTTAAATTTTTTTACATGGGCCTCTATCAAATAAATGGGAAGTTAGGTTTGTTGGCTAGTGGTCTTAAATTATTTATTTCTTCTAGAACAACTCTCTTAAGCTCACCAACCCTTTCAGGATCCTCAACTAACTTCCCCCATTTTAAGTGTCGTAAGTTGTTTGTACATACAACATCTAGGGTCACCCTGTCTTCCTCATTGCTTTCTCCTATATCCTCTTGATAAGATTGGAAAACCAAGCAGAGGGGATTATGATCACTTTCAACCCTATTTACCACAGTCATGTCTAGCAGTTTACCCCATGCCCTGATGTCCACCAAGAAGTAATCTATTTTACTAGATGCCCTACCATTGTTGAATGTATTACTCCCCTGACGATCAGACGGCGTACGCCCATTTGCAGCTCTTAGTCCCCTTGCTAGACATAGGCTTTTGGTTTGGATAGCTACAGCACTCCATCTATTAATCGCAGCCACTTCAAGCTGGGGAATTCCCCATTTGCTGTCTTCCTCCTGCGCGAGATACTTATCCTCTTCTCCCAGAGGTTCAAAGGTGGTGTTAAAATCCCCCCCTACAATAATGGATAAATCCATTGGCAACGCTTCCAACTCTTGGTCAAGGACGGATATGACTTCAGAGGACTTCCCCCCTTCACTCCCCTAGCATATACATTGAAAACAGCCAACCCTTGCCCATTATCCCACTTTATATTTACTGCCAGTATATCATGTGTTGCCATGGACCTTTGCTCTAATGTACAGAGTAATGATTGGCGGATCCAAGTCAACAAGCCGCCTGATGGGCGTCCTTTTGTTTTTTTTTATTTAAGTACCCCAAGCGATAAACTGGTGCCAAGGCCCAAGTTTCCTGTAGTAGTATAATGTCATGCTGGTCTATGAAATCACACCATTCAGGGGAGAGCAATTTGTTTGCTACGCCAGCAAGGTTCCAAGAGATAAAAGTGAGCTTAGGTTTTTCGATGTTTAGGCCTTCTTGTCCTATACAAGTAGGTTTTATTGAATTCTCGAAGTGAGGGGGTAAATGAGGGGGCACTATTATTGTAGGTGTGCTTAGGGAGTTCGATATTTGGGACCCAGGTGCCAAGCCAGTGTCCTCCTCGGAGCCATGTTCTATATACCTTTCAGGAATATCCGTCCTCCCTCCCCTGGTAAAAATATCCGGGGGTCCCCTGTTATTTTCTACTGGTAATGTGGCCTGTGAGTGCTTGCTATTAACAATACTTCGGCTATTAGTCACCTTGAAGTTGTCTCCATCCGTAAGTGTGATACATTCGAGTCAGTCACACTCATTCAAATTAGACAAGGCTTCATATCTGTTTACAAGGTGCAAGCCCCATTCACTACTTTGACCACCCCTTGCCTTTCTCTTGGGTACAACAGACCATTTGGTACTTAGCACTCCCGGATTTGCAATGATTCCCCTTCTACTGTAGAAAAAATCAAGGGTGAGTGGGATTATCTCTGCAGTTCTATGTTGTGGGGGGAACAGATTGTGTAAGATGTTGGGCAGTACGTCGGGCCCTATGAAATTCAGTACCACACAATCACCAGCAAATCTTTTCTGACTGTTCCCTATCCATTCGACTCTTCTAGCTGAGACTAATTCGTCAGAGAGTTGTTGCTTACCCCACGGCAACATGGACATATTATTAGACAGCCAGTGAAGTGCTTTGCTTAGTAAGGATTGGGGTGATTCTATCTGCCCTGGTTTCAAGGGTGGCACATTGGCCAGAACTAGCACCGGGGGGGGGACCTCAACTATTAGCTCCACCGGGCCAGGTTCTAAACTAGAGACATTGCGCCCCTCTGATCTGGGTTGGGGGCCCACTGTAGATTGGTCACTCGCTCCTGAGGATAAGTGTGAAATAATGGGAGGATTCGTATCTTGCATCTCTGCTCCCCCCTCCACAGCCCCTTCCGTTTTACTATTATGATCCATTTTGCTTAGCACCTGGTTTGGTAAATCACCTATACTATCACAGGTGTTCTTTAGAAGTCCTTCTAATCTGTTGACCTTGTCTGTTAGATGGTCACTCTTGGCAATCAATGGCTTAAAAACCCCCCTTATTTTCGTATCCAACATAGTCACTAGTTTCTTGAGATGTTCTTCATCCCTCAGCAAGATACCCTCATCGTCGCACCCAGGATCATCTATAACGTTCTTCCTAGGAGGGGTGGCTGGTCTCTTTCTGCTGGAGCGCAAACCCACTCGTTTTGGCTGATTTTTAGTGTTCCCTCTGGACACTCTGTGTGCTGGCACGGGCGCTGGTAGAAGGGATTCATTCTCAGCGGTTTCAATAGTGATAACATCAGAATCAACCTCGCCATTAATATGTACATTTGCATTAGCTGGAGCGGTCTGCATAGGGCTATCAGAAACAAGGTGGAAGGAGGCGGAAATTTCGTTGGTATGATCCAACTCCGAAAGGTTATCTGGGATTTGTTCCGCTGAATCAGTGATAGCAGAATGAGTCAGACCCAGGGAAGACCTTCTATTGTTGTTTATTTTAGCAACAACCTGGACCAAATAGTTATCCATGGTGTTATTGGGTACAGATGAGGCTTTTTGTTTAGACATTCTGGGCTCTCTTTCAGACAGCGATATTTCACAAGTACAATCAATTAGTCATTAACCCCCACACGGTACCTGAAGATGAGCAACGATGGAATGGCTGGCTCGCGGTAGAGAAGCAGGGTTCCTGGCCCAGCCCAGTCACGGACAGTCTCGGACTGTCTAAGACTGTCCGCCCTTTGTCCGGGCTTCGTCCGGGCGTCCCGCGTTGCGGGAGGACCCGGGCTTTTCAAGCGCCTCCTGGCGCGAGGTGATGACGCGCAGTGCGTGCGCGGAAGCAGGGCCCCCTGGGGCACCAAGTCCGCTCTGCTGACGCTGATGTCTCAAGGTGCAGCGGCGGCGGTAACTCGCGTGTGGCGAACAGGCAATGAGGGTCTCCAGTTAGGGTCAGAATGACAGCAGCAACACAGTCTGGTCGGGAGGACCCGGGCTTTTCAAGCGCCTCCTGGCGCGAGGTGATGACGCGCAGTGCGTGCGCGGAACCAGAGCCCCCTGGGGCACCGAGTCCGCTCTGCTGCCGCTGATGTCTCAAGGTGCGGCGGCGGCGGTAACTTGGCGTGTGGCGAACAGCCAATGAGGGTCTCCAGTTAGGGTCAGAATGACAGCAGTAACACAGTCTGGTCGGGAGGACCCGGGCTTTTCAAGCGCCTCCTGGCGCGAGGTGATGACGCGCAGTACGTGCGCGGAAGCAGGGCCCCCTGGGGCACCGAGTCCGCTCTGCTGCCGCTGATGTCTCAAGGTGCGGCGGCGGCGGTAACTCGGCGTGTGGCGAACAGGCAATGAGGGTCTCCAGTTAGGGTCAACAATAATCAATATATATGTAGGCAGCGCATTGCGCTGTTACCGTGATTCTAAGTCGTGAAGGTTGGATTCTGCACCCCACTCTGGTCCACGCAAGAACCCCAGAACACATGTGAGGTTTGCCCAAAGAATAAGCAAAAATGATGATATGCTCAATGGGGAATTAGCATAGTGTGAAGGATAACAGGAAAGGAATTTGATGCCCAGCCGGATGGCGGAGAACAGGCCCGGCTGCCGGGCGGAGCACCTGCAATGAGGAGGAAGGATGCGGAGCAGGGAGGGAACCTATCTAAACTAGGGAGCCCCAGTGTGCCCAGCCGGACGGCGGAGACCAAGCCCGGCCGCCGGGCGAAGCAACTCAAGAATGGGGAAGAAAGAATGAGTACTGAGCCCGGCCTGGTGGCGGAGACTAAGCCCGGCCGCCGGGCGAAGCAACTCAGGAATGGGGAAGAAATAATGAGTACTGAGCCCGGTCTGGCGGCGGAGATTAAGCCCGGCCGCCGGGCGAAGCAACACACATGAGACAAAAACAAAGGTTGAGCCCTGCCGGATGGCGGGGAAGAACCCGGCCGCCGGGCGGGACTCTAGGGAAAGGTTCTCGTCACCGGGCACATGCAACGAGACACCAGGGGACGCCAGGGAAGAGAGGCGTCCGTACAACTCCGTGACTCAGAGGGGGGAAAAGGAAAGCCGGAGCTCGCACGCGAGCGCGATGGCCGGAAACACTCCTCCCGATGAAACGGAAGCAGAACAGCAAAACAGGAAGACAGGCAACTGGAAACAGGACGGAACATCAGAATCAATGGAGCTAGACGCAAGAACGTAAAGCGTCGCTCCAAGAGTCATGATGTCTTAAATAGTATTCTCAATTAAAGGGGCAGTGTGTAGGGAACCTCGGGGCATGACAGGAGGCTGTGGGTGTGGTCAGAACTAGTTGCAGGGGGTCAGAGTCTGGGGCTCCTCCGGAAAAGTGGGGAAGTGCTCTTTTACTGCTCTTTGTAGCCTATAGTAGTTAAAGCTAAATAATAGTGTCGGATGGCTAATGTAATCTAACTTGTCTAGGGTTTGAAAAACTCCTTCTTTATATAAATCGCCCATCGTATCAATGCCAGCGTGCCTCAGCAAGTTCATTCTCACCTGTTCTTGGGTAACTGAAAGCGCTGGGTGATGTGCCAATGGGAGTGCTGGTGCGTAAAGTGGTAATCTTCCAGCTATCTTACCCATCAGTCTCCACGCTTCCGTGGTGGTGTTTACCGGGTTTATGTCACGTTCGTGTAACCTAACTCATTTATGTGTCACTATGTTGGCCAACGGGACCGGGTCAGCATCTCCCGCCTCCACCGCCACATGTGTCAGGAAGGGAATCTTGTGGTACCAGTATTGCGCGAATTGCGCCTGGGCCCATAAATAATAAAGATAGAGGTCTGGGTCTTGAAACCCCCCTTAGCATATGGTAGCGTCATCGTTTGTAACTCTAATCTGGCTTGCTTGCCATCCCAAAGCAGACTTAGCACCAATATGTTGATATTCCGGAACACCTCCGCAGGAGGTTTAATTGGAATGTTATTAAACAAGTAAAGGAACTTGGGCAGAAGCACCATCTTAACGATTGCAGCTCTGTCCGCCAGCGATAATGGCAATCTATTCCATCTTTTTATCTTCTCTTCTAACGAAGATATCACTCTCCCATAGTTGGTTCTGATGACTAGTTCGGGGTCCCTGTGGAACCATACTCCCAAATACCTGGTCGGTTCGTCCTGCCACTCTAGTGGGTAATCCAGGGCCGATGGGATTGTGCTATCCGTCAGCGCCAGGATGAGGGATTTAGCCCAGTTTATCTGGAGCCCTGAATATTGGCCGAATCTTATATATTCGCGCAGTAACGGGTTAAGGTGTTGCTCTGGATTTTTTACATAATCGTCCGCGTACAGCGAGATGTGTATAGGGCGTGTCGGGAGTTGTATGGCCGAGTAGTGGTGGTGCTGTCTTATTTTGCAAGCTAATGGCTCTAGTACTAAGGCAAAAAGCACCAGGGAGAGTGGACATCCCTGCCTAGTTCCGTGACATATTGCAATCAGCTCAGAAACATGCTTGTTTACCCTGATGCGTGCTGACAAGTTCGTGTAAAGCATCGAGATCCATCCTGTGAATATCGGAGGAAATCCCACCGTATCAGTACCGCATGCAGAAAAGTCCAATCGATCCTGTCAAACGCTTTGGTAGCGTCTAAGAGTACCGCCACAGCTTTGATCTCTGGCGCCAAGTAGTGAGCTAGTGCAAATAATGTGCGCGTGTTATGTGTCGTCGATCTGTCTGGGATGAAGCCAGATTGGTCGGGTCGCACCAGTAGTGGCATTAGTGGTTTGAGTCTGTCCGCTAAAAGGCTTGCTATTATTTTTGTGTCCATATTTATGAGTGATAAGGGGCGGTAGGAGTCACATTGCTCCTCATCCTTACCCGGCTTTAACAATGCAATCAGCAAGGCCTCCCTCATTGATGTCGGGAGAGTTTTAGCCTCGTGTGCCGCTCTATAAAGTCTCACCAGGTGCGGGCCAGTAGGTCCGCGAATGTCTTATAAAATTCTATCGAGAACCCGTCGGGGCCCGGTGCTTTGCCATTTGGTAGACGCTTGATTGTGTCTACAACTTCCTCTACTGTGATAGGGTGAGCTAGGTATTCTCTATGATTATTTGACAGCCACACTATTTCTACATCTGCCATGTATGACAGTAGTTCCTCCTGTGGTACCGAGAGACGTGCCTCATATAATTGCCCGTAAGAGGCCATGAATTCACCCATTATGACTTTAAGGTCACGTGTCAAAGTTCCCGCTCGAGTTTTGATGACAGTGATGTGTTGCGGCGCCCGTCCTGAGCATATTTTCTCAGCTAAGGCTCTGCCAGGCCTGCCTCCCTCCCCATACATTCTAGCAGTTTTGCGCTTGGATATGTATTTAAGCTCGTCTGTCGCAAATTGTTGATGTTCTTTCAGGAGCCCTTGTATTTCCCCCAGTATTGCAATGTCCCCTGTGTGTGTATATCTGTGTTCTAACATTTGTATGGCGTTCTCACGTGTTTTTAATTGTTGCCTGATGTCTTTCAATATGCCCGTGGTCGTGCTAATACATACCCCCCGCAATGTGGCCTTGAAAGCTTCCCACATGAGGCAAGGGTCATCCGTCGTGGGGCAGTTTAATTCAAAGTAGTCTACTATTGCTTTATGTATGGTGTCAACGTATAGCGGGTCACGTAAAGCTACTGCATTAAAACGTCACGTGAAAGGTGGGGGCTCGTATTGCGGTATTTCCACAGCTAAGAGCACAGGGCTGTGATCTGAAAGTGTTCTTGGTAAATGCTTTATAAAGACAGTCCATGATGTCACCTCCCTTGTGCCCAGCCAGTAATCCAGCCTAGACCAACTTTTGTGTGCCGCATTGATGTGTGTGGCAACCAGCTCCCCTGTCCTGTGGACCCTCCATATGTCAGTCATTTGTAAATCTTCCAGTGCATCATGAAGTGTCGCTCTCGCTTTTGTGTGCGGTTCAAGTGTGTTTGGCGATCTGTCTAATCCATCCCTCAAGGCTATGTTAAAATCGCCCCCCATATTATGTTCTCAGCCTAAAGATCTACTATGTTGTGCCATAATTTCCCAAAGAACCCTGGGTCGTCTGTGTTCGGGCCATATGTGTTCACCAATGCAACTTGACGATGTCTCACCGTGCCTACGTCAATGACGCTTCTACCTTTGGCGTCTCTGTGTATGGCCGAGACCTCAAAGTGTACTCCCTTCCTTATTAGAATGCTGACCCCTCTGGAATAAGAAGAATAATGCGAGCTGGTGACTGATTCTGCCTATCTAGCTCCCAGTGTAGATGTGGTGTTTGCCGCTATGCGTGTTTCCTGCAGGAAAGCTATGTCAATATGTAATCTATCAAAGTATGCAAACATCTGCCGAATTTTCTTCGGATTACCCAGACCTCTAACGTTCCATGTAATAAATGTCAGTGTGGTGGGTTGTGTCATGTCATCGAGGTTTGATGCTGTCGTTTCCCGCCATGACTAAGTGCTCCAGGCGCTATCCATACATTATGCCCAATCCTGTATTTAAGTACACACGTTCTTGCAGTGCTAGTGATGCAAAGAGAGGTTGCAATGCTTCTCAGACACAGTGAATCAGTTCGAACATTCCCCAGATCCCAACCCCTCCCCCCACCCACTTCAGCGCCCAAACTGTGCCAAAGCCATACCCTCAAAACAACCAAACTGTTATCAGAACTGTGGTAGGGGTACACCCGCTTGGGGGTGTCGCCAGATACACACATCTCCATCCACATAGTGGATGTGGTCAGGTGCATATGCTTTTGTATCAACTATATTGTCTCAATACCTCACATTTCCCGCCAATCTCTGTTGGCCGTCATCCACGGAAATCCAACATTCATCAACTATACCACAACAATATCGCATATGGTTCGCTGAACATAGTTCGGATTCTACACATACTTTTCATACTACCAGCTGCTGCCGTAAGGGACCTATACTTTACTTTGCTGGCGTCGGTAAGTGTCTTTCCGGCAGCCAGCACTACGTGTCGCCTGTATTACGCCAAAATTCCACACTTAGTACATGTCCCATTCCCGCAGTCCCTCCAGTGCCCCATGTCCGTGTTGGACAAGGAAGTTACTCACTGCGCATGTTGTAGGTGCGTTTAGCAATTATAGTGCGGGTCCGTTTGTAAGTCACGCAAGGTCCCTTTTCTGTACCCGCATTAACCACTGCCCGCCTGCTGCGCTTCACATTTAGCAGCAAGTTTTGAGTGATGAGTTACTGAGCCGATGCTCGCATTAGATGTTCCCAGCATTGAGAAAGCCTGCGTATTACATTTTCACTCCGCCGTCTGTCTACTCAGTCGTTGTCTCTCTCTTGGTCCTCTCGTCCCTGCGCCTTGCGACGTCGTCCCAGTTTTTTTATGTATTCCTGCGCCGCTTGCACTGTGGGGAGAATCACGGGTTTGCCCGCGTTTGTGATTTTCAGCTTTGCTGGATACAACATCGCGTATTCAACGCCTAGTTCTCGCAGCTTCTTTTTCACTGGCGCGAATTCCTTGCGTGCCAGCTGAACCGCCATGGTGTGGTCTGGGTAGAACTCCAGGGTGTTGCCTTGGTGTGTGATTTCGCCTTGTTCTCTGGCCAGCCTGAGAACTGTGTCTCTGTCCCTGTAGTTGAGCATACGGGCAATTATTATGCGTGGTGGAGCTCCTGGCTTCGGCTTAGGCGCTAATGAACGGTGTGCTCGTTCGACAAGAAAGACCGATGATAGTTTTTCAGCGCCAAATAATTCCTTCAGCAATGTCTCTATGTAGTCCTCCATTTTGCCTGTATTGGTGGTCTCCGGTAGGCCCGCTATGCGAACGTTGTTGCGTCGAGACCTGGCCTCCTGATCTTCCACCTTAGCTCGCAGCACTTCCATCGTTTTATCCATGGTTCCGCATATTTTCGTCTTGGACATAGACTCGTCTTCCACCTTGGATATTCTCTCTTCCGCCTCCACCAGTCGCTCGCCATGCTTATCAAGCTTCGCAGCCATATTGTCCACACGTAGTACCACACTGTCCAGTTTGTTGTTCATTTCTTGTAGGCTTTGCTGTATTGCCCTTAGGACTGTCTCCATGCCTGCCCCATCGCTTGTTTCATTATCGCCCTCAGTGTCAGACGTCGCCGTAGTATTCTTCGGCTGTTTCCGATTTTCAAACTATAACTTGGTCTGCTGTTTGTCGGGTTTCCCCATGTTGTGGATGGGCGATAGGAGGTTCCGCAGTGTCTATCCAGGGCTTCTACTGCTCGGACCCTTCGTGGCGCCCAGGTCGCGCTGCTGAGGAGTGCTCGCTGTCCGTAGTGGCGCAGGCACAATGTTGACTTGCCGCACGCGTCGTTAGAGTTGTGCGTGTCCCTGCCGCAACTCTGCAATGCCCTTAAGTATTGCTGTCGCTGTAGTGCTGGCTTTGAGGCGATTCTTACAGCTTATACGCTCCTGAGCCCGCTTGGGTGCAGGCGCTGGTGTTTGGCTTAAGCCCCCTGCGTGGTTTACCAGCCGTGTCGGTTCCCTGCACATATGTCATATGGTAGTTTAGTGGGGACTCACCACGCACCTGGTCGCCGAAGCCGCTGTTATGTTGGATTTCAGAGGCGTTCTGATGTTGGTCCTCCGTAATGCTTTACTCCGTGCGTTCCACTGCCGCCGCCATTTTGTGTCTCCTGGAACGCACAGTCGAAAAAAGGTGTTTGTGGGGTCTATAGCTCCTCGTCATTAGTCCATTGGGTCCCAGGTCGGTCGCGGTGTCAGTGGGATGCGTGCAGATCGAGACATTCTGTATGTTGGCGTCTGGAACCGTCACAGTAGCCGACAGAGGCGATTGCCGCAAGCCGCCATCTTGGATCGCTCCGCTCGCCTATGCTGTTTCTCGGCTATATCTCTATTATCTCTGCATATTTCCAATTTTCAGTGCAGGTAGACGTTGGGCGGCATATTCCGATTGCTGCTTCTGCCTGTTGCGCTCGTCTAGCGGTATTTTTTGAGGGTTGAGGCCGCTTTTTCCGCACCCGTCCGGCGGAGCTGACTCACGAGCCAACCATTCCGCTGTGCGCCCTCTAGCGCCCCCACCCGTGATCTTCCTTCTATTTGACAGGATTCTCAGAAGAGATGCTTCTTCATAGAAAGTCAAAGTAGAATGATTAAAATGGGACGGAACTTTCAACAGTTGGAATAGGAAGTGTTATGAACCAATCAAATCTCTTTTTTTAAAGTCACATGGCTTTGCTTCCGCTTACGGTGTGCTTACGGTGCTCTTACGGTGCGAGTACTCATGACGTTCCACCGCGATTTGTGTAATTGCTTTTAAAAGTAATATACGATTGTTAAAAGTTTTAAAAAACTATTTTCATAATTACCCTAGATAATGTGTTCTGTTAGTATGTACATTAAATACATAAATATATGTTTTTAAACACTTAAAAACATTTGCGCCTTTCGCGTACGGGGCGCCGTACATGACGTCACGCGGAAGCTTTGATGCCATGTGTAACGTCAAAGCGTATTTGTAGCGTATACACCGGTACGTGCTGAGAATGATTAGCAGTACAAAGTATGGTGTGATCACCCTCTCAGTGTCAAATCAGAGCACAAGGCGCGCTAGGAGAATGGTTACAAGTGGTCACTCATTGGAGATCCGATTCTGGGCCTGCCTCTGCGCACATGATAATCCCGCCCCAGTCTCTCTCTGTTGTTAATTGTTGGTGCACACACTCACACTTGCACATGCGCGGTGCACGCCCGCCTACACTCCCCAGATGTCACCACCTAGCTTTCTTGCTACTACTAAGCCTGGAAGCCAATACATTAGCCAATGGGAGGTCCCCCAGGGCAGTTATTCTTGTAGAGCGCGAGAACGCTACCAATGAAGGCCCTGGGCTTGGTTTGGTCAGCCCCCGCGGTTCCCATATAATGCGGGGACTGATGTGAGCACGCTCTCTTTCACCTGCCTGTGCTGCGGTAACAGTTAGACTCTAGTCATCGTTGATTGTACTACAAACTGTTTGCTCAAGCGGAGGAGGACTTGTGACACTCGGCGTGGTGTCACTGCTGCTGCTGCCCAGCCAGGCCACCATAGGCGCAGTGGCGGCGGCGCCAGCGCCCATCCCTCCCCAGGCCCGGCTAAAGCTCCAGCCTTTGAAGACAAGATAAGAGACAACAGACGCAAAGGAAGGAAAAGCCGTGACAACATCAGTCTCCACTGTAAATTGTACCGGTATCAAAGTATATATTTTTTACTGTGCCACGTGACCCTCCCAGCTCTGTTTTACTTTATTTTTGTGTGCCACATGCTTTGTGCTTTATTGTATTTGCTCCCTCCTGCACCTCCCGTGACTTTTAATATTTATTGCTGCCTCACGTGGCCTTCCCAGGCCTCTATTCTTACTGATCGTATATGGTTGATCGGAATATTTTCTTCTGCATCACCTGGCCCTCCAAGGCCTTTTTTAAATAAATTCTGCGTACATGAATTTCTGTGTCGTATTTTTGAACTGTCACGTGCTTTAGTCTGAATTGTTATAAATTGAGCGTTCACAGTAGTATTTTTTTACTGCGTCACGTGGCCCTCCAAGCTCTGTTTTGCTTTATTGTTGTGCTCCACATGCTTTGTACTTCATCATATTTGCTCCCTCCTAATCCTCCTGTGTCTTTTAATATTAATTTCTACCTCACGTGGCCTTCCCAGGCCTCCATTCTAATTGATCATATATAGTTGATCGTAATATTTCCTTCTGCGTCACGGTGCCCTTCTAGGCCTTTTTAAAATAAATTGTGCGTGCATGAATTTCTGTGTCGTATTTTTGAACTATGTCACCTGCTTTGGCCTGTATTGTTACAATTTGTGCGTTCATATTAGTATTATTTTTTTACTGTGTCACGTGCCCCTCCCAGCTCTGTTTTGCTTTATTTTTGTGCGCCACATGCTTTGTGCTACATCGTTTTTTGCGTCCTCCTAATCCTCCCGGGACTTTTAATATTTATTGCTGCCTCACCTGGCCTTCCAGGCCTCTATTCTTATTGATCGTATATCATTGATCAGAATATTTTCTTCTGCCTCCTAGACCTTTTTTAAATAAATTGCCCCTCCCAGCTCTGTTTTGCTTTATTTTTTTGTGCCACATGCTTTGTGCTTCATTGTTTTTGCTCCCTCCTAATCCTCCGGAGACTTTTATTATTTATCGCTGCCTCACATGGCCTTCCCAGGCCTCTATTCTTATTGATCGTATATGGTTGATCGGAATATTTTCTTCTGCGCCACAGTGCCAACCTATGCCTTTTTAAAATAAATTGTGCGTGCATAAATTTCTGTGTCGTATTTTTGAAGTATCACGTGCTTTAGCCTGTATTGTTATAAATTGTGCGTTTATAATAGTAGCATTCTTTACTGCATCACGTGCCCCTCCCACCCCTGTTTTGCTTTATTTTTGTGAGCCACATGCTTTGTGCTTCATCGTATTTTCTCCCTACTAATTCTCCTGTGACTTTTAATGTTTATTGCTGCCTCACGTGGCCTTCTCAGGCCTCTATTCTTATTGATCATATATGGTTGATCGTAATATTTCCTTCTGCGTCACAGGGCCCTCCCAGACCTTTTTTTAATGAATTGAGCGCATGAATTTCTGTGTCATATTTATGTTACTCTTGATAGTAAAGTATACTATATATACCAGGGCTGCTCATGTAAATGCTACTAGTGGGCCTACAACAGTAATTGTGCCACCCACACAAGTAACCCTAAATACAAAAGTCAGTCTTGGCACTGCAGTGCCTGAGCGCCCTTTCTAAAACTGCCATGTTTTCAAACTGCATCCATTTGGCATGCCTTACCCGTCCCTTTGTATGGATTGCACTCTGTATCCTTCACTTGAACTTTGTGGGCGTATTGAGCTGTGAAGACGGGGTGACAGTTGTTTTACTAATTATATATTCTCACATCTTTATAGTCATTTATGTCTTTATACTTGATTGTGAGCATATAAAATTTGTTCTTTACATCTATAATGCTTTTCTTCTAATGTTTTTTTCCTGTTTATCTTCATTTTCCATAGAAATGAATGCCACTAAGTACCAAGAGCTTCTGGATTATATAAGCCGTAATGTGTATCCTGATGGTTTCAGTAAATTCCAAAAGCATGGATTGCATAGACTATCTAAAAAAATCTCTGTTGACGGTAGTATAGTTTTTTCAGTATTAGCACATAATTTGAATGTCTAGATTAATGATGTTCTATTGGCTGGAGTAATTCTCTCCTATATAGGTGAAAAGTTAATAGGTTGAAGAACAGTACGTAATTATGTCTTTCTGCACACTACATATTTCACAAACTACATTAATGTAAGAAAGGTATTTCTGATGAACTTTTTGTGTTTGAGAAAGGTTTGTGGTAGGTTGTTAAACTAATTTCTTCTTTAAGAAATGTTACTTTTTTTGGATAGTTGATAAGGTTAGTTTCTACTATATGTAAATTGTGTATACTATGGCTAATAACGTATGATGTACATGTTGGTTCCTCTTTAAAAGCTTATGTGCTTTCATATATTTTTACAGGTAATCAATATCTTCCTCTCAAATATGTTTGTCAAAACCAAATGTATGTATATTTCCATTCCTAATACAGTTACCTATCTTGAAGTAATAATTTCAAATCAATTTGTGTACTGAAATCCTTTAATTTCAACCTTAGTATTTAGGAATATCAGCAACAGTGTCATCTTGTATCTTCCTCTGCAAATATCGCTCTTCTACTTTTCAGGTAAATATTCATATCTGTTATGTGACTTTTCAGTGTTACTGGTGCAAATACTGATAGTCATTGGATACTTTTGGTAAGTGCATTCATCAATCTATTTTGAAAGTTCTTCTTGGAAAATGATTGGTTGCAATAGTTCAAATTGTCAAAGAAATATTTTTCAAATTTTTTAAATGCTAATTTTTCTAAATTACTTTGTAATGTATCTTAAGCACTGAAACCTATGATTGCTTTTCAACCTCAAACTTTTTGTGATTAATTGTTTTTATGTACATTAATATTCAGGCTGCGCTTTTGCTCAACATATACATTGCTTATTATGTTTTCAGTTTGAATTATGCTACTTAACTTAGCAGCAAGTTGCCGAGATTTTTACTTATGTAATATTTCTAGGGAATTATCTACTGAAAATTGCAATGGACCTAATGGAGTCATCAGGTTTGACTTGAACATTTCAATGATAAATAAGGTGTCACACTGTAGTGTTGTCCTGAACATTGGATTATTCTGTATTTTCTTTTTTCATAGAAGGTCTTTTATAGATAAAGACATGTCATTAATTTTTAACATAGTATAGTAAGATATTTTCATTATAGTTGTGAATTTTCAATAATGTTCGTAGTGAAGCCATTTGAATATGTTTGCAACAGTTGTGACTGTCTCTATTCCTAGATCTGAAAACACCTAGAATCATGCATGATATATTGCAAAATAAGTTTTGAATTGTTAGCATTGCTGTTATGATGTGCTAATGTACATCTTTTCTTACATTTAGAGTCTGTTGAAAAGTATTGTGGTGTTCGCAACCATGATACTTCATCAATTTATATGTAAAACTTAACCCCTTCGGTGCTCATGACGAGCTCAGCTCGTCATGAGGCACGGTGCTCATGTGCTCATGACGAGTTGAGCTCGTCATGACCACACCCATTATCATTATGGCCCAGCACAGCAGGGGAATATCCTGCGCAGCCAAGGTGTTAATGGTAAGTACCCTCAATGACTGTAGTTGCTGAAGATCAAAATTAAGTGATATAAGTCCTTGGGGTGTTTTGGAGGCATTAGGTCACCAAATCACATTCGTCTGATGGAGCATGTACCTTAGAATGACTCAGATAACTGAGATATTTGCAAGGGTCTTTTCAGAGTTACGTCCGCCATGTTGCTTACCTGGCTATGCACCCTTCCTAGTTATGGACTCATTACCACTTTTCCACTTAGTGTTGAGAGGTCACTATGTTTACTATGTAAATACATATAAAGTTTTCATTTAAAAAAGCTATTGACCTTTAAACAATGCAATGTTAATAACAAGTTACTTTTCACTATCTTCCCAACAGGCCCAATGTTTTGAATGCAGCAGATGGGTCCACCTTGAATGTATCAAACCAAATGTAAGATCCTGATTACCTTTTACTGGTTACAAATGTACAAAATGTATTTCTTGAAGTAAAGATGTGATCGCATGCAAGATGGCTAATTAGATGTTTTGCATACTCCTGCGATCTAGTGTTGTGTCCGGATTATCATAAGAAGTAATGTTGAGATACACTTCCTTCAGCTGTCATGATTCGCACAATCCTTTTAGAGTTGAGCCAGACTTCCTCTAACATTCCTACTTAATTTTCTTTTTCAAATCGAGCAACTATTTTGTTAAATTGTTGAAATATACATTTAAATCTTCTTCCTCTTTGAAGGTCAACAAGCAATACCGCTCCTCCACACATTATTGTTCAATGGTAGTCTAAAAAGTAATGGTAATTCCACTATCACTAAGGTAGACGTCTGACAATAGAATATTTGATATAGTTACACCACTATTCCATGGTCATAATCCAAAAGGTGTGTTTAGAGTCAACAAAAAGAACAAACATCCACATTTTATGCTGGACAGTATTGCTTCTAAACACCCTTTCACTGCTTTCTTCCATACCTTCAAAAAAGATTTCATGGTTTACATGCATAGTCTTTCAGGTCTGTATATCTGTAATGTAAAACAAGCGTACTTGTTTTTCTTTTCTTTTGTCACTGACATATATAAACTCATCAGTCACTCCTATGGCAAGCTTTTACAATTCTGAATGCTCAGTGCTGGGTTTTGTGTGAGAGGGTGCCCATGCATAAGCATGCTAAGTTTTCTTTGGCTGCATGGAAACATGTAGTGTAACCTGTCAAACACTTTAAAATGCTAGCTAGTCCTAGAGGTGGATGTAGAATTCAACCGTTCTACATAAAATAGAATTGGATGTCACTAAGTACAAAGTATTTCTGTATTATGCAAGCCCTAATGCATCCCTTGAAGATTCCAGCGAAGTCCAGACACATACTCACTGAAACACACCAACCATTAGTAACCTGTAAAATTTGCCAAACAACTCTTTCAAGGGGTGATCAATACAAAAAATACTCCTTTGGCACAGCGAATATGGTGCAACACGTAAACAACTTGCACCCCAACAACTTTGCTTGAGCTGCAGCACAGAGATTGCAGGACAACCCACTTGCTGCTGCACCAAGCACATCAACTGCTGCAACAGCATCTTCGACAAACAGTCCATACTCACATATTGATCGTGATTTTGGTAAACTTAAATTTCTATTCATTTATTGCGATTAACTTTTGTGTTACGTGTAACAGTCTATTGACCTGATAAAAAACAGGAAACAGGAGCATCGCTATGCTCCACATTAGTCATAAGACATTTATCGAGCTTTTTAGTTGTAACAACTACCCCGGCCGAAGGCAGTGGGAAATCTGCACACTTGCTGCCTTTCTTGGCTGGGATTATCAATTATTGTTCAATTTTATATTCTGATTCAAAGTCAAGGCCGTTTATCGAGCCTTTTTGTTGTAACTACTTCCCCAGCTAAAGGCAGTGGGTAATTTCACACTTGCAGCCTTTCTTATTTTTTACATTATTCATTTTCCACTGAATCAACACATCATCCACACGTACACACACCTACTTGCTGCCTTTCTTGGCTATGGTTATCAACTATTCTATTTCATATTCGTATTCAAAGTACAGGCCCTTTATCAAGCCTTTTTGTTGTAACAACTACCCCGGCCGAAGGCAGTAAAACATTTGCACACTTGCTACCTTCCTTGGCTGGGGTTATCAATTTTTTTTTAATTTCATATTCTGATTCAAAGTCGAGGCCCTTTAATCAAGCTTTTTTCTTGTAGCTACTACCCCGGCCGAAGGCAGTGGGAAATTTGCACACTTGCTGCCTTTCTTGGCTAGGATTATCAATTATTCTTCTTGTAATACAAATTCAAAGTGCAAGCCCTTTATTGAGCCTTCTTGGTAACTACTACCTGTGAATGGCAGTGGGTAATTTGCACACTTGCAGCCTTTCCTATTTTTTACATTATTCATCTTCCACTCAATCAACACATCATCTACACGTACACATACCTACATGCTACCTTTATTGACTATGGTTTTCAACTATTCTTCTACTTCATAACCATATTCAAAGTGCAGGCCCTTTATTGAACCTTTTTGTTGTACTACTACCCCGGCCAAAGGCAGTGGGAAATTTGCACACTTGCTGCCTTTCTTGGCTGGGGTTATCAATTACTCTTGAATTTCATATTCTGATTCAAACTCATGGCCCTTCATCATGCCTTTTTCATGTAGACACTACCCAGCAGAAGGCAGTGGGAAATTTGCGCACTTGCTGCGTTTCTTCACAGGCGTTATGAACAATTGTTCAATTTCATATTCCTGTTCAAAGTGCAGGCCCTTTTCGAGCCTTTTTGTTGTATCAACTACCCCGGCCGAAGGCAGTGGGACCCCGGCCGAAAGCAGTGGGAAGTTTACACACTTGCTGCCTTTCTTGGTTGGCTTTATCAATTATTCTTGAATTTCATATTCTGATTCAAACTCATGGCCCTTTATCGAGCCTTTTCGTTGTATCTACTACCCCGGCCAAACGTAGTGGTAAATGTGTGCACTTGCTGTCTTTCTTGGCTGGGATTATCTATTATTGTTCCATTTCATATTCTGATTAAAAGTCAAGGCCCTTTATCAAGCATTTTTGTTGTAACTACTTCCCCGGCTAAAGGCAGTGGGTAATTTGCACACTTGCAGCCTTTCTTATTTTTTAACTAGTTCATCTTCCACTCAATCAACACATCATCTACACGTACACACACCTACTTGCTGCCTTTCTTGGCTATGGTTATTAACTGTTCTTCTATTTCATATTCGCATTCAAAGTGCAGGCCCTTTATCAAGCTTTTTTATTGTAACAACTACCCCAGCCGAAGGCAGTAAGAAATGTGCATACTTGCTGCCTTTCTTGGCTGGGGTTATCAATTATTCTTGAATTTCATATTGTTATTCAAAGTCAAAGCCCTTTATCGAGCCTTTTTGTTGTAGCTACTACCCGGCCAAAGGCAGTGGGAAATTTGCACACTTGCTTTCTTTCTTGGCTAGGGTTATCAATTGTTCTTCAAGTAATTCAAATTCAAAGTCCAAGCCCTTTATTAAACATTCTTGGTAAGTACTACCCATGAATGGCAGTGGGTAATTTGCACACTTGCATCCTTTCTTGCGTCTTTTCTACCGCACAGTCTGTGTACTTTGTGCACTTGCTTAACTCCTTAGATGAGATACCCGTTTCTCAGGCTCCCACTGCGGAATCCAACTCGCAGTCTATAATGGACTGGAAAACCAAACACCCATTTCCTTTACAAGGCAGTGGGTTGTTTGCGCATCTGCCACCTTTCTTAATTTTCACCTTATTCTGCATCCACTACCTGAAACACACCTACCTGCTGACTTTCTTGCTGCCTTTGCCAAGTATTATTCTAATTCAAAGTAGAGGCCCTGAAATGGGCCCGGTGTTGTAATTTTTCAGCCCTACTGCCCACAGTGGGAACTGAGTGCACTTACATTGCTTGCTTCGATGTGGTAGCCATTTCTCAGGCTCCCACTGCGAAATCCGATGCACAGTCTGTGTAATAATCTGGGTAACCAAAGATCCACTTCCCTTACAAGGCAGTGGGTACTTTGCACGTCTGCAGCCTTTCTAATTTTTCACCTTTTTTATCTTCCACTCAATCAACACATCATCTACACATACACACACCAACTTGCTGCCTTTTTTGTCTGGGGTTATCAATTATTCTTGAATTTCATATTCTGATTCAAACTCATGGCCCTTTATCAAGCCTTTTTGTTGTAGCTACTACCCCGACCAAAGGCAGTAGGACATGTGCACACTTGCTGCCTTTCTTGGCTGGGGTTATCAATTATTCTCAAAGTAGCTACAAGCTCAGGAACAATATTTTCATTTGGAAACAAATTGGAAAGTAATCGTCTTTGTAAAACTTCTTTGCCATGTTCAGTCATTTTTCCAATTCTTATATCTTGTAGAATAATTCCATGATCCGCATCATTTGCTTGTCGCATATTTGTAATAACTTCCTTATATTCAAAATATGACCAAATGTTAACATTTCTAATGCTACCCAAAGACTTTCTGGTATCTTCATGCGTAAGTGTTTTAAATACTGGTTGTCCTTTTACAGGAGTAAATTGTAGTAGATCTCCAAATCTAGAACAATCATTTGGGTGAGTCTAGGTCTTGCTGTAACACAAAATCAAGTACTTAAATCTGTTAAAGAAATTCAATATTTAGCTGAAAAAGAGCCAGAAAGTACAGATATTGTGAAAGCAAATATATTGGAAACTTATTATCGAAATAGAAGTCATCATCTTGAGAACATTTCTCTATGAAATGCTGCAAAACTATACCTTTAAACGGAATATTACAGAAAACATCAATGATGGTATATATGCTGTGATTGGTTCTGAAGGATGTTTGGTGAAACAAAGAAAAGGACATTTGATTAATCACCAAAAACTGAGTTGCGATACTCCTAACAAAAGATAATTTTACTATTTATCTCTTTTGCAACTCTTCAAGCCATGGCGTTCAGAATAGGAATTACTTGGAGATTTTCAGAGCTACCAAGATTTGTTCAACACAACTAAAGATATTATAGAATGTCCTGTTTTTGCTAATTATGTGAAAATGTTGAACAACGAAATTGAGCAAGAAGCTACAATTGCAGCTGAGATTGCTAGAGACAGTTCTCAAAAAGTCAAACTTCTGCCCCGTTGAGTCAGGATCCACTAGGAGAACCAATTCTTCAAAATGAAGCAGCAACTACCATGGAAGAGGTGGAAACAGCAATGTATCAAACTCAATAAGATGTAATAAACTTAGGAAACTTGGAAGAACAACTAAATGTTCATCAGAAACAAATATATGAGCACGTCAAAGAACAGATTGACCATGGATTGCTTCATGAAAAGAAAGAGTGCTCTTGCTCATCATTTCAACCTATCCGAATGTACGTGAGTGGACAAGCTGGAACAGGAATACGTTTTTTAATTAAACTAATTACAACTTATCTACAGAAAACAACTGAGTCGCATTTGTCTTGTGTTGTCACTGCTTCAACTGGGTTGTCAGCACACAATATTAAAGGAATTACTTTACACCGTCTATTAATGCTACCAGTAGAGCATGAAAACAAATTGGAATACCACAAGCTATCTGGAGAATCTTATTGTGAAGTTTCAAGAGTCTTGAAGAAAAACAAACTTCTCATTATTGATGAGATAAGCATGGTATCAAACTTAATGCTTGCCTTTGTGCATTTAAGAATGCACAAATTTTTAAACCGGAGATGTGACGTATTATTTGGAGGAAAACACGTCATAGTTTTTGGAGATCTACTACAACTAAAGAAACATTGTGTTATGCCACACCATCGCAGACTTATGTCTGTATCGACTAGTGCCTTCGATCTCCACTGCAGACAGAAGGGTTCACAACTTGAATTCAGCTTTACATCTACACTACGGACAGCATTCAAGTTACAAATTGATTTATGTAAAGCAGAGACAATTTTGTTAATGGATGCCACAAAAAAGGTTCCTCAATGGCTGTACTAAGTACTGCCTTCAAATGTACGCTGCGATCAACAGAGTTTATTGCCTGATACCAGAAGCACATCAGTACTACAGACAACATGGAATTTAGTCTCGATTTATTTAAGGCAGAGACATTTGTACTATGACCTCAGATTCTATTATCTGTACAAAATAGCATTCATTGATGTTTGTGTCGAGTAGTACCTTCGATCTACATTGCGGACAGCAGGGTTCACAACTTCAATTCAACTTTGAATGTAAATTTGTCTTCAGTATCTGTGCTGAAAACTGCCTTCAATCAATTCTGCGCTCAGTAGAGTTGACAACTAGATACCAAGACCGCCAGCACTACAGAAAACATTCAATACAATCTTCATTTATTTAAAACAGAGACAATTGCAAGATGTCCTCAGATTTTCTTAAAGTTTGAACAGTAGGAAATTCAACCTTCATTTATTTAATGCAGAGACAATTCTACTATATGTCTTCCTACTTTGTTTAAATAAGTGACAAAAAGCATTCGTCTGTGTCAACAACTGCCTTCAATCTACACTGCAGACAGCATGGTTCACAACTTGAATTCAGTTTTCCATTTACACTATAAATAGCATTCAAGTTAGCCTTGATTTATGTACGGCAGAGACAATTTTGTTAATGGATGCCACAAAAAACGTTCCTCAATGGCTGTACTAAGTACTGCCTCCAAATGTACACTGCGATCAACAGAGTTCACTGCTTGATACCAGGAGCGCATCAGTACTACAGACTGTAGGAAGGTGGATATCTGACTATATGGTTACCCCAAGTTTTTAATAATATAAGAACATAGATATAAGGTGGGCCCAAGGGAGAGTTTAACGACCAAGCACAGTTACATTCCCCAAAAGAAGACAGTGTAAAGAACAAAAGTAACTGTGGGTCTGAACACGCTATCCGTTGAACAGTGTCTGACATACAGCTCAAAACTTAATATAATATTAAATCAAGACACAATGTGATTCAAGCACAACAAGATACTTCCATGCTATGAAAGTACCCATCAGGACGTCCCTTGGTAGGTGCAGAGGGATGCCCGGAGTACCGACGGTTAGAGGGGTGCTCTACCTACCTGAGCCGCAGCCAGGTGAGGCGTAGTGCCATCCTCCTACCAATCAGTACCTCGGAGGACCTGCACCTACCAAGGGACGTCCTGGTTACACTTATATCACGTTAAGTAAAACTTTTTTGCTCACCTTGATTACAAGCAGTAGCAAGATGTGGTCCTGATGAAAGCAGCGGATACCTTGTTAGGTCCATAGACTGCAGAAACATGTTGACAGTTACCCTCTAAATAGTAAATATTTATTTAAATCTACTATGCTCCCGCACTGATTTTTACATTTTGGAATATAGGAGGTACCTAATAATTTCTTCTCCTCCTTTCACTCCAAATTTATATTCTTCACCTCTCTTACACACTCATTATTATTTTTCTTTACGCACTGCTTTTTTAGTTATCCTCACATGGCAACCTGTCGTACACCTTCAACACACTGGGGCATCCACTTTACAGTTTTCATGTGGCTGCAAGAATGCTCTCCTTGGTGTGAGGAGGCCCAGATGATGACAAGGGCGGTACCGGACGATAACTGATGGGTCCTTTCATAGCATGGAAGTATCTTGTTGTGCTTGAATCACATTTTGTCTTGATTTAATATTATATTAAGTTTTGAGCTGTCTGTCAGACACTGTTCAGACCCACAGTTACTTTTTGTTCTTTACCCCAACTTTTTGCCTAGTGTTTAGCTGGTTTTTTACTTAGTTGGCCTGGGATCCTGCTATTTAGAGCCCCAGGCTATCTGCTCTCTCTGTAAAATGGACTCCATGTACTTTAGGTACATATCTAATTGGATATTGGGTCACCCTTGTGAGCCCCTGTATAGTGTACCATAGGTACCCAGGGCATAGGTGCATTCAAGACCTACCAGGGGCTGCAGCATGAATTATGCCACCCCTGGCTAGCCATCCAAACTGACACCACAGGCTGATCACTCAGCTTGGGCAAGGTGGTGTAATCACCCCTTGCTTAGATATAGTATCCCTATATCTACCCTTATATATAGACACATAAATGCCTAAAAGTCACTCCTATTGCAGGCCTTGACAATCCTGAAGGCAGAGTGCTTGGTTTTATGTGAGATGGTGCTCTAGCATGAGCTGAGCCCATCTGCAGTGTTCGGAACCATGTCCTTATAGCTGTTCTATGATATATCCATACCACATACTCTTAAGTGCATTATAATCCTCACGGTTAATGCTAACTTTGATTTGGCTTTATCAAAACATGTTGTGTAAGGTGTCAAACACTTTGGAATACTACCCCCCTCCAGTCCTGGCGGCGGGGGTAGCATTCCACTCTTCTAGAGGGAGAAGACATGTAGTTACTGCTTTGCCCGGTTAAAGTTAAACAGAGCTTCAGCATCACAAAATGGATGTTGCTGCCACAGACATGAGTCTGACCTCCTGCTGCTGGATGAAACTCCGGCAGGAGAGGCCTGGACAATAGGTTTCCTGTCCAGGGAGGTGCTAGCACCTCCCCAGACAGCCTGTAGTAGATTGGGGCTGGGTGGGTTCAATTGAAAGATGCTTTTCCAGACACTGCCTGGGGCACACAAGGTGCTCCATGCATAGCCCGGTTCAAACCAGTTGCTGGGGAACTCCAGCCCCAGCTCTGGTGCGAAACTGGACAAAGGGAAAGGGGTGTAACCACCCCTTTCCCAGGTTCTATCCATAGGAGGGACCTAGCAGGTAATCCAGCCCCTTAATTTAGTATAAAGATAGGAGCTGTGTCTAGAGACATTAGATTAGATTATCTTGGAAAGAAACTCTGAAATGAAACTCTTGGACCTTCGACGTTCCATATCGACTGGAAGACTGAAGACGTCTCCCTTGTGGTCAAGGAGTGAGCACCCTGTGCAAACAGGTACCACCAGTAACTTGCCGGTTTGCTTTGTTGACGCTCCCGCCGGAACACAAAGACTTAGCGACTCAGGAACTGGACTTCCAGACTTCTCCGACTCAGATCCACATCCACAGCAAAGCTGAGACCCGTGGTGGACATGAGAGACGTGGGACTGGACATCCTGGACTACTTGCTTTTTGGTACCTGTGCAGCTTCTAAGGTACCCTTGAAGTTGTGCTTCGGGGTTTGAGAAGACCCACACCCGAGCAGTATTTGCACCGAAGTTCAGCCCTCCACACTCCCCGAGTGCCACGTGGGGCCCGCTCCTGCATTTCAGCTTGATGCATCTTCCCGGTTGCTAGCCCATTGGCTAGTGAGCCCTACGAAGACGAACCTTTGAATCAACAATGCTTGCCTGGTTGCTCCAGTCTTGCTACAGCTTTCCTGTGAAGCAGAAGCGTTCCAGATCTTGCTGGTCTGAACAGAAGCCCATCTTCACTTCCTGTGTGTGTTGCGGTTACTAAGGCTTGTTGGGTCCAATCCAGATACCAACACTGCAGTCACCTAAATCCTTTGTGGGACAGCTTGTATTCAGCACCTGGTCATCGTCCACGCGTCCTGGTCCACGTGGCTGCAGAGACAAGCTTCACCTCTTCACCTGATTGCATCTCGACATCGCATGATTCCTTCCTGGTTCCTTCCTGGTCACTGGCTAGTGACCCAGACTCTGTCCCCTCTGCTTTCAGGTTCTTCTCGACTCCGATCCTCCCTTGGATCCACCCGGACACTTTCCTCCTGGTCGCCTGCAGCACTTTCTTGCAGCTCTCCATAGGATTCAGCGACAAAACCCGACACGAAAGAACACCTATGCACCTGGCTTCCCTGGGTGAGGTAACTCGAGTACTCCGGTGCTCCCATGGGTATTTACTATCCAAGTGTCCTAGTTTAACAGGGTTTTCCCGTAGTCCATCCGGAAGTGTCCAAAATCTACTACTTTGTAACTTTTACGTTCCCATTCTAACTCTATAGTAACTCGCGTGTGTGTTTAGACACGGCAAACGCATCCTGTGGGACTCCTACTTCCTAACCTTTTGTTGTCCAGTGTAGCCCCAGCGATTCCCTAGGCCCTAGGCCTATTCACCTTTCCTGAAGTGATTATTATACCACTTACTTAGTATATGGTTCGTGAGGCCCCTAGGGCTGAATTGAATTTGTGCAACTTATAGTATGCTTAATGAGTAACTTGTAACGTATCTCGCACTCTGACCTCATAAAGAGTGCAGATGGGTTGTGTTAGTAATAAATACATATATATTTGATATATACCTTGTGTGGTGTCCTTTCATTTGATATTCAAGGGGTTATAATTGGTAAAACATCTGGCTTCACATGCTCTCTGAAATTTTAGCCTAAGACTGCTTTGTCCAAGCTACCACTAGGATAGCTGGTCTATAAGGTTGACTTTACAACCATCACCATAAGGGTTGTTTGGACTGATACAGGGTCCCCACTAGAATAGTGGACATCATATACCAGGCCAACTTCTCACATTGGTGTGCAGCGGTTGGGATAAGAGCTTGCTGTTTGTTTTACCATATAATCTTAAGATATCATTTGAAAGATCACATTAAGGTAACTAGAGGTACATATAAATCAAGTCTTAAATAATTAAGTTCTACTGAAATTAGTTGTTGTAGAAAACACGCTTGGATGGTCATATCAAACTACAAAACTCTCACCACAGCCCCATATCTAACAATTACATTTCCTGCTTGCAAGAAAAAAAAATAATGGGGCTCCGCCTGGGAAATTTTCCATCAACTATGGACCAACCAACTTGGCTACATGACGGACCCAAAATCTGTAGACTATGTGGAGCAGCAAGGAGGACATTATTCTTCTAGTTTGTATCTGCCCGAACTTAGCCCAAGCACGAGCAGTCTTCCTAAAAAAGGCAATGAACGAACGAGGCATAAGAACGTGTAGATCGGCGATTATGTCAACTTTTGAACCCAACAGATACCCGCTTGAACTGTTTACTATTAAAGTTCCTCGTGGCTCACGCCCAAGCGATAAAACACAACCAGGCACCCTGTCCACATAAGGACAACATAACTACGGTAGTGCAGTGAGAGGGCTCTTTTGAACTGAATAATGTATAGATATCAGAACTCTTGGAACTATAAACTACATGGACTGCTTAATTGCTTTTAACAACAAATTCTAGCACTAGAATCAGAATGTTTTAGAATGAATTAATAGAGAATTTATCCATATAAAAGGAAATTTTAAATGCGCAGTTGATTTTATAAAATGTATTGTTATGGTTTTAATTAACTGAAACAATAAAACTTTTACTATCTTCTTTCTATCTTCTAGTTGTTGTAGAGCAAAATACCAAGCACACCCTGACTACAACTCCTAGAGAGGTTTAGTAGGTAACACTTAGTGTAGGTAGGTGCACACACCACACCTCACTAGAAGATGTCTCTGAGAGCAGAACCTAGTTGATCTCTCCCAATAGAAGTTGACCTCTCAGGGCACCTTCTAGATATGATACATTTACCTTCCATGAGCTGAGACGCTTATGCAGAACTAGAAAGTTAAGCCAAGGCTCAGACCCTACCCTCAAGCACCTGATAGAAATACTAGAGGAGTATGATGCTAATAAAGCATCTAACCCAAGTCCTTCAGGCGGTACACTGTCATGCCTGCCGATCCACGGGAGCCGTGGTTGGCAAAGACATGGTTGGCAGAATAGCAGACAACCGGTAAGCGCATGCGCAAGTCTAGCGCATGCGCCTTTGCGCTATTTAATCTCCCCTCTCCATAGTGAAGACGCTTTGCGTTCCTTCCGGGTTCCAGTTTAGCTTCCGGGTCACGGTGGTGGCGTTTTCGGGCTCCGACTGATTTCCTCGCGTCTCGGCGTAGGGCTTCGTTTCTGGACACTCTCCTTCTGATCAGCTAAGTTGGAGAGTCACTTATTATTTCTAGTTATCTTCTCTTATGCGTGTTCGTTATTTGGTGGTTGTAGACACGGAGACGATTGATGTTTACAACCGTTAATTGTGGAAGACTAGTCTACGTTTATAGTTACCTCGAGGAGGTTTATTTCCTTTGTGGCACAATTCAGTGTTGAATTGAGATCGAAGTGATTAAGAACTTCGCATTTTGCAAGACAGGGACTCACTACTAAGACACAGGATTTACTTTTATGGAGAACAGAGAGTCAACTTTCAGAAAGGCACTGGACTTATTAGGAATACCTTGTTCATATCCCCCATTACTTACCTGACTGTGAAGTTAACAGAAGGAAGATTGATTACGGGTAGAAGCATTACAAGTAATCACCAGGTACCATAGATCTCAGCGTTTTAACATAAAACACTTACTGATAACATAGAAAGAATACCTAATCACTCTTTCTTTATCAACAGGATGGGTTCAGACGAGTGTTGACCAGTTCTCTTGCATCTGGGATTCGGATTCCAGTGTTTTCCCCTGCTTTCCTTGTTTTGTTCCCCTGTGTCCCTGGCACTGGCATCTACTCTTATCACCAAGTGTATATATATAATTGGTGTGGAGTGAACCGGTGTGGGGGAGCTCAGGATTAAGCTTCAACTGCATGGTGTTTCCGAGACAACCTTCTACCAGGCACGACAGAACGCAAAGCCTGATTAACATATTTGTCGCCCAAACACCATGGAAGTGACGCTAACGGATTTAGCCAATATGATGGGGAATCTCCAGATTGAAACTCAGGCCCTGGCTACGAGATTAGATAGAATGGATAGAGAAGGAGCTGGGACAGCTTCGGGTTCGCAAGCACACGTTATACAAGTAGTTACTCCTGCTCCACCTTTGCCTCTTGCGCCCCCGGAAAGATTTTCTGGTAAACCTACACGATGCGCTGCCTTTATCAGTCAGTGCCAGTTACATTTCATGTGTAAACCCACTTGTTTTCCGACCGACCAGGCAAAGGTGGCATTCATGATTTCATACTTGGGTGGCTCTGCCTCCAATTGGGCCATACCATTGATAGAAAGAGATGATCCATTACTTATAGATTATGATAGATTCAAGGGTGAACTCCGTAAACTTTTTGATAAGCACACCTTCACCCACGCTGCCGATACAGAACTCCTTTTATTGAAACAGGGAAACAAGGATTTGCCTACTTATATAGCCACCTTTAATCGTTTAGTGGCAGAAGCTAATTGGCCCCAGGACAAACGTAGTGCTTTATTTTACAAGGGACTCCGTGATGAGTTAAAGGACGCCCTAGCACATGTGGTAGATCCCCCTGATACATGTCCTGAGTTGATAGATTTGGTGGTTAAATTAGATCACAGTTTGGGTGAACGTAGAAAAGATAAGAATAGATATGATTATGGTAAAACTTATTACAGAGAGAGAAAGACAGAAACTGAGTCCTCAACAGGCTCTTCTGCGGATGGTGTGGAACCTATGCAAATAGGAAGCATCAAGGGGCCAATCAGTGAAACAGAAAGACAGAGAAGACGTGATCAGAAGCTATGTCTATATTGCGGTAAGGCAGGTCATTTCTTAAGAGAATGCCCTATTAAACCTAAGCAGAACAGAAGGTCGGAAAACTAGCAGACCCGAAGCCAAAAGAGACTGAGGCATCGGGTCATTCTGGATCTATAGTCTCTTCCAACACTCACAGTCAGAGTCATTTCATGGTACCTTCTTTATTGCAGTGGCAACAGTCTGAGACAAAAATCCCTATCATGCTTGATTCCGGGGCTTCTGGTAATTTATGGATCAGGAATGGGCTCAGCAACATAAGATCCCTGTAGCCTCAAAGGCCATCATAGAAGAAGTGTGTACCATTGATGGCAGCACGCTTAAATCGGGTCCCATTACACAGTCCACCGATAAAATACTGGTTACCTTAGTGGATGTTCACACAGAGAATTTGTTATTTGATCTTATTCAGTCACCACAGTTTCCTATAGTATTAGGACTGCCTCGGTTAAGAGCCCACAATCCTTCAATAGACTGGCAGAAAGGCAGTATAGAGTTCAATCCCAAAGTGTGTAGCGAACATATTAAACCATTGGGGTTACAAGATGTGCAGGAAACCAATGAAGAAAAAGTCTATTTACATCAAGACCAGGAGATAATGCACATAGGTTGTAGTGTTACTACACATACAGAGTTGCAAAGTGATGAGCCAGACACCGTCCTGCCTACAGTCTACGCACCTTTTTTATCTATTTTTGATGCCAAAGAGGCCACTTGTTTACCCCCACATAGGGTATACGATTGCAGGATAGACTTACAAGCAGGCGCTCGCATTCCTACTAGTAGGGTTTATGCGCTAACAGAAAAAGAAAATGTATACTTGAGAGAATATTTAGACAAGATGTTAGATCTGGGTTTCATTAAAGTGTCAAGATCCCCCGCCTCTTCAGCCCTTTTCTTCATACCGAAACGAGAAGGGGGACTGAGGTGTTGTATCGATTATCGCTCCCTTAATGCGGTGACCATTAAGAACCGATACCCACTCCCTCTCATTTCTTCTTTATTGGATCAAGTTAAAACTGCCAATTTCTTTACCAAACTCGACCTGAGAGGTGCATACCACCTCGTAAGAGTTAAGGAGGGGGACGAATGGAAAACGGCTTTTTGTACTAAATATGGACTATTCGAATACCTAGTCATGCCGTTTGGTTTATGCAACGCTCCCTCTGCCTTTCAGTATTTCATAAACGACATCCTGAGTGATATTCTCGATCAATGTGTCATTGCCTACATCGATGACTTACTGATTTATTCCGATACATTACCAGACCACATCCTTCATGTCCAATCTGTCCTACAGAAACTACGGGACAATTACCTGTTCTGCAAACTGGACAAATGTTTTTTCCATAGGTCACGAGTATCCTTTTTGGGATATATCATTTCATCCCAAGGTCTGGAAATGGATCCTAACAAGGTACGAGCGGTAGTACAATGGTCGGCGCCTTCCTCGGGGAAGGAGGTACAACAGTTCATTGGTTTCGCCAACTTCTACCGACGTTTCATTAATCATTTCTCAGACATTGTGACACCCATTACCAGATTATTGAGGAAGGGTATTCCCTTCGTCTGGACGGCTGAGGCAGAGGATGCATTTCAGAGGTTAAAGAATGCATTCACGAGTGCTCCAGTCCTGAGACATCCTGACCAAAACAGCCCTTTCGTGGTAGAAGTGGATGCTTCCCAAGTAGCGGTAGGGGGTGTGTTGTCCCAAGTTCATCCCGACACGGGTGAACTTCATCCAGTGGCTTATTATTCTCACAAACTGACCGCACCCGAAGTCAATTATGCGGTGGGAGAAAGAGAGCTGCTCGCAATAAAGAAGGTACTTGAAGAGTGGAGACCTTATTTATTAGGCTCTCGATATACGGTCACCATCATCACTGACCATAGAAACCTTCAATATCTGAAGACTACTAAAGCCCTTTCTATGAGGCAGTTGAGGTGGACTCAATTTTTCAATGGGTATGATTTTGAGATACATTTCAGATCCTGGCGTAAGAATGGAAAAGCTGATACTCTTTCCAGATTAGGTTTTGATCCTTTGCCCACTTTGGAAGTTCCACCTACTATTCTTGAATCCAAGAAAATCATAGGGGCAATCAGTAAGGAAGAGAGATTCATGAAAGAAGTCAAAGATGCACAGCAGAATCCCCTGATTTTGGAATATTTAGGGAAACAAGATACCCAATGGAAGGAAGGGTTAGGATATATACAAGGAGGTTTATATATTCCCACAGAACCATTGAGGCAGAATGTTTTACAGTTGTGTCATACTCAGGGTCTAGCAGGCCATCCAGGATGCAAGAGAACTATAGAACTGGTAAAACGGTATTGTTGGTGGCCCAGTATTTCTCAAGATGTGCAGAACTTCGTGAAGACATGTCATGTATGTGCACAGAGCAAGGCATTACACACCAAACCTGTAGGTCTACTAAATCCAATTCCAACACCTCCAGGTCCATGGCATACAGTATCAATGGATTTTATTGTAGAACTGCCTCGCACTAACTTGGGGAACACCACTGTTTTAGTGGTAGTGGATTTATTTACAAAGACTGCTCATTTCATTCCTCTGTCTGGTTTACCTACTTCAATGAAACTTGCCCATGTGTTTTTACAGCAGATTGTTAGGTTGCATGGCATACCCTTTGTTTTGATCACGGATAGAGGTACCCAATTCGTTTCTCGATTTTGGAGACAATTATGTGACCTGTTACAAGTGGATGTAAGATTATCCTCCAGTCACCATCCTCAGACGGATGGGCAAACCGAAAGGGTCAACCAGAGTCTGGAACAATTGATCAGGTGTCAATGTCTCCAGTCTATGAAAGAGTGGGATGAGGTCATCTGGTTATCGGAGTTGACATATAATAATAGTCACCACTTTTCCACCTTATTTACACCTTTCTATGGTTCTCAGGGATTTCATCCTCGGGTGTTACCAATACCCCTTTCTGCTACTTGCAACACCCCCTCGGTATCTGCTTTGGTACAACATCTACAGACTACTCATAATTCTGTGTCAGATAATTTAGACAAAGCCAAGATACAATATAAGAAGAGGGCAGATGCACATCGAACACCTGAACCAGTATATAAGGAGGGGGACCAGGTATGGCTGTCTTCCAAATACATTACATTGAGAGGGGCATGCAAATTCCAACCTAAATATATTGGCCCTTTCCTTATCTCTAAGGTTATCAACCCAGTTGCCATGAAACTTGACCTCCCTGTGTCCATGAAGATACACCCTGTATTCCATGTCTGGCTCTTGAAGCCAGTTACACCGGGTACACGGTTACCGGTGAGTCCTCCACCGGTTATAGTGGATTCGGAAGAGGAATACGAGGTGGAAAGTATTATTGACTCCCGTAGAAGCAGAGGCAGACTGCAGTACCTCATACATTGGAAAGGATATGGCATAGAGGAACGTAGTTGGGAACCTGCAAGTCAGATACATGCACCCAGATTGGTGCGTTTGTTTCATAGACGCCATCCTGGAAAGCCCAAACCAGTTGGGGGCAGTTTGGGAGGGGCGTACTGTCATGCCTGCCGATCCACGGGAGCCGTGGTTGGCAAAGACATGGTTGGCAGAATAGCAGACAACCGGTAAGCGCATGCGCAAGTCTAGCGCATGCGCCTTCGCGCTATTTAATCTCCCCTCTCCATAGTGAAGACGCTTTGCGTTCCTTCCGGGTTCCAGCTTAGCTTCCGGGTCACGGTGGTGGCGTTTTCGGGCTCCGACTGATTTCCTCGCGTCTCGGCGTAGGGCTTCGTTTCTGGACACTCTCCTTCTGATCAGCTAAGTTGGAGAGTCACTTATTATTTCTAGTTATCTTCTCTTATGCGTGTTCGTTATTTGGTGGTTGTAGACACGGAGACGATTGATGTTTACAACCGTTAATTGTGGAAGACTAGTCCACGTTTATAGTTACCTCGAGGAGGTTTATTTCCTTTGTGGCACAATTCAGTGTTGAATTGAGATTGAAGTGATTAAGAACTTCGCATTTTGCAAGACAGGGACTCACTACTAAGACACAGGATTTACTTTTATGGAGAACAGAGAGTCAACTTTCAGAAAGGCACTGGACTTATTAGGAATACCTTGTTCATATCCCCCATTACTTACCTGACTGTGAAGTTAATAGAAGGAAGATTGATTACGGGTAGAAGCATTACAAGTAATCACCAGGTACCATAGATCTCAGCGTTTTAACATAAAACACTTACTGATAACATAGAAAGAATACCTAATCACTCTTTCTTTATCAACAGGATGGGTTCAGACGAGTGTTGACCAGTTCTCTTGCATCTGGGATTCGGATTCCTGTGTTTTCCCCTGCTTTCCTTGTTTTGTTCCCCTGTGTCCCTGGCACTGGCATCTACTCTTATCACCAAGTGTATATATATAATTGGTGTGGAGTGAACCGGTGTGGGGGAGCTCAGGATTAAGCTTCAACTGCATGGTGTTTCCGAGACAACCTTCTACCAGGCACGACATACAGGAGAGGGCCATCCCTCAACAGAAGATTTCCCTGATGAAAATCTAGGGGATGAGGATGATGACACTGATCAGGTCCAAGTTGCAGAACTTAACCAGATCAACCTAAGCCTACATGGGGCTGGAGGAGGCATAGCCCCATCCAGGCCCCCAAGCAGGCTTAACCATGAGCCCAGAAGGAGGAGATCCCTTTACAGGGAATCTCACCACTCTGGTGACTCAATAGGGTCAGATACCTCTGCTCTCAGGAGAATGACTTCCCCTGAGAGAAGGGAACATCTAGCTATGATGGGAAAAGTCAATCTTAGGATCAAGAGGCAGGAAATGGCCCTTGCAAAAGAGACCCTGGCTCTTGAGAGAGAAAAAAAATTGTGTGGGCTAGAGTCCACTGGTGGCAGCAGTACCCCTAGGAGTAGGGAAGGATCATATGACCATAAAAACCTAAGTAAGATTGTCCCTCCCTACAAGAGTGGGGATGACATCCACAAGTGGATAACTGCTTTGGAGAGGGCCTGTAAAGTACAACAGGTCCCCCAGAGTCAGTGGGCAGCTATACTATGGCTCTCCTTTTCAGATAAAGGCAGAGATAAGCTCCTCACAGTTAGTGATAAGGATGCTGATAACTACAATGCCCTGAAGAGTGCTCTAATAGATGGGTTTGGCTTAACCACTGAGCAGTATAGGTTGCTGTTCAGGGATACCCAAAAGACACAGACTCAGAACTGGACTGATTTTGTAGATTGTGCTACTAAGGCTCTGGAGGGCTGGATATTGGGTAGCAAAGTACATGACCATACAGGATTGTATAATTATGAGGGAGCAGATCCTTAGTAATTGTCGAAACCAGCTTCTACACCAGCACTTGGTGGACTCTGATCTGACCTCTCCTCAAGAATTGGGTAAGAAGGCGGACAAAATGGGTCAGAACCAGTATTAGGAATAAACATAAGGGTGGTGACCAGAAGAAAGATTCTACCAAGCCTCAAGAGAAAGGTGGGGATAAATCTAAGGACAAATCCTCTATAGGGCCCCAAAACTCCAATGTGGGGGATGGGGGGGCACAATCCTTCCTCTAACCTCAAGAAACCTTATCGCCATGTCTGTAAGCAGCCTGGCCATTGGAAAACTGACAGCAGTTACCCAAAAGCCAACAATAAGGAATATAGTCCTCCAAGTAACACTCCAAAACCTCCTGTTACTATTAGTAGTAATCCCCCAGGTGGTGGGAGTACCCCCAAAACTGTGGGTGGGTATACTTGGGGAACTCAGGTGGACTCTGGCCTATCCAGGTCCCCTAAAACAGAAACTCTAGTCTATGAGGATGGCACGGGGTTTGCCAACTTCACTGCTTGTCCCAATACCTTGGGCAAGCACAGACAGGAGCCCCTCATCAATGGTTAGAAAGTTGAAGCCTATAGAGACACATGGGCTAGCATCACTATGGTGACTGAGAGACTAGTCCCCTCAGGACAACTTTTACCTGGGTTCACATACCAGGTGATCAATATTGATGGAGTGCAGAAAGATCATCCCATGGCAGTAGTAAATCTCAGCTGGGTAGGTGTCACTGGCCCAAAGAGAGTGGCAGTGTCTACAAACAAACTTGCCTGTAGATTGTCTACTGGGAAATGTATTCATTTATCTTATAAAGCGCACTATCACCTTGCAGGCATCCTGGCGCTGATGGCTCAAAAGGTTGGGAGAGTGTCAGGCGGGACAGGACAGAATGGACAGATTGCACTTACTTAGGAAACAGCCACGTTTTAACCTTTTTTTCTGAAGAGAAGAAGCTCCCTAGTATGCCTAATCTCCCACTGGAACAAGTTCCACAGCTTGGCCGCGGCCACCTCAAAGGATCTACCCCCTGATCTGTTCTTCCTAAATCTAGGCACTCTCACCAGCCTAGCCGCTGAAGATCGAAGCAGCCTGGTTGGGGTGTACCACGTGAATTTGGATTGCAGGGCTAGAGGGCCTGAAATGGCCGGGGTAGAGGGCCTGAAATGATCTAGAGATCTCAGCCTGGGCTGAGGTAGATAGAGAAACCCATTCTAAAATGGTAGGCCTTCCTGAAAAGGTTAGTGGGGCTGTGATGGTCGCAGCCCCAGCTCAAGCTGATCTCCTTCCTGAAAGGTTGGAAGGGCTGTCATGGTCACAGCCCCAGCTCAAGCAGACTTCTTCCCTGAAAAGGTTGGCAGGGCTGTGATGGTCACAGCCCAAACTCAAACAGATTTTAGTGTGGTGAAGCCTGAAACTATGGATCACTCCACTAAGCATGGGCGGAAAATCCGTTCCGCTCGCGGATTTTACGGATTTTCGGTAAATTCGCAATCCGTGAGATTTGCGAATTTCCCGCAAAATCCGCGAGCGGAACGGATTGGGTCAAAAGTTCAAGCTGACTTTTGTAACTCTTTTAGAATGGCGCCGGCAAGCTGCCAGAGCCATTCTAAAATAGTTACAAAAGTCAGCTTCAACAGGAAGCTCTAATAGATAAAGTAAAGCAGGTGCTCGAGTTGAAGCTCAAATTCAGTTACACAATCATTAATCACCCCAAACTTGGGGTGATTAATGATTGTGTAACCTAATTTGACCTTCAACTCGAGCACCTGCTTTACTTTATCTATTAGTGCTTCCTGTTGAAGCTCTTTGTAGCTATTTTAGAATGGTGCTGGCAGCTTGCCGGCGCCATTCTAAGTGGGGCTGAGGGCAGAAGGGCAGAAGGGCACAAAAGTGGGATAGAGGGCAGAAGGGGACAAAAAATGAGTGGGGCAGAGGGCAGAAGGGCACAGAAAAGAGTGGTACAGAGGGCAGAAGGGCATAAAAAACTAGAGGGTGGCAGTGAATAACCAGGCAAAAAATAAACCCCGCGAACACGCAAAGCGCCCCGCGAACACCCGCGAACACGCAAAGCACACCGCGAACACGGAAAAATATAAAAATCTGCAAATTTGCACGAATTCACAAATTTTGCGGATTGCGAATTCGCAAATCCGCAAATCCGCGGATCATGAATTCGCAAAATTCACCCATGCTTGCACTCCACTCAGACAGAGAGTATTAGGGAGGAAGAAAAGTCTCCCTCCCATCAGACATTAGGTGAGGGTCAGCTCCTCAGGGAATTGACCCTACCCCTTGTGAAGGAACTGCCCCAGAGGTAGTCAGGCCTAGCCTGGCAGAGCCCCTGATGTCAGTGGACCCTTCCAAGGTGGGACCCAGTCTGGAGCAGGTAACCTGCCCCTCTCTACCCTGCCTCAGTCAGCCCAGGGCTGTAGAGGTCAGGGAGGCCAGTTGACCCCAAAGGTCCCTCTGTCCAAAGGAACCCCCCCCCCATCAGCACTAGCAGCCCTAGCCAGATGAAAATTCCAAAAGCCCTTAGGTAGGATCCTACCCCAGAGGGACTCTGTTGGGCACAGCCAAAACTGGGACCTAATGGCCCCAAACCTGACCTGTCCCTCCAGTGGTCCAACAAAAGGGACCCAGCCTCCAGCTGTAGGTAGCCAGAGGTTGACCCTGAGAGCACAGTGCAAACTCAGTCATGGAAAGAAAGGCATACATGGTGGAAAGTGATTGGAGGAAGCTGAGCCCTACATTAGTGATATAAACAAACAATGGTCCTAGACCTATAGATTTGGTACACTGCTCAAATCAGAAATTGAAAATTATTCAGGAAATAGCAACTTCGATTAGTCTGCTATCTGTGAAAGACTGAATCTTTGAAAACAGAAACCTTACACCACGGTACTTTAGAAAAAATATATATATTCTTATTTAATTTTTATATTTTACACAATTTTATCAATTTTGTCAATAAAAACATATAGGTTGCCCCAAAATAGGAGAGTGCAAAGAAAAAGTGTGGTTTCAAAAGGGGTGAGCAAGTGAAGTGAAAGGAAATAGCACAAAGTGGTTGATAAGAGACAATTTTATAATTTAAACAATCAATACTGAATACGCAATTCCATGAAATACCAGTATTGGACACCTAGCCAACAAACATCAGTTCATTTGAATTACGAACAACAACATTGTAGGGTTCTCATAACAATGTCCACAGTCTTGCACTGCCTACAAAGTTGTGGAGGAACTGGTCTAAGGTGTATATGTAGAAAATGTCGACGTTTCGACTCAACTTATTCCCGAACGGTAATTTAGACCTGGGGATTGCGAGTCTTCATCAGGACAGGGAGCAAAAAACGACGAGGCAACCAGGGAGTATTCAATAACCCTAGAAACAAGAAAGTGAGAAATTCGGAATTATTATCCGTGGTGTAAAGGTACAGCCTATCCCAACCGGGATGTGGCAGATTCTCTTACCCTTTGTGGTAGAGAGGGCATTAGCTAGGTGATCCAATTTCACCAACGTCTCAAACAGGACTCCTGTAGAGACAAAAATGGAATAGGGTCTAAAATGTATCCCAATCCCTAGGTGTTTAATTCTACCTATACATTAGTTAATATGACAGGGGCATCTATTTACCTTGTAGTTATATTTGGTCCATGTAAAGGGAGTCTCTTACGTGGATGCGAAGGGTAGTACCTAAAATTAATTTAGACATCATCAGTATACCCCATTAGCACTTATTTGAAGGTAATTGATGTATTGCTGTTTTAACAGTGTCAATTACCTTGACTGTATATGAGCCCAGCCTCCACAAAGGGAAAAAAATCCAAGTTATCACTCCGGAGATGTACCCTGCAAAAATGACAGTAGTTCCTGGTTCATTATGTCATAATGTGACTTATTTGAGGAGGGTTATAAAAGGGGGGGGGGTTCCTTTAAGTAAACCGTATGGGCTTACCTGACTGTGTACTGCTGAAGAAATTAATTCCAAAGAGCTTCCGGATATAATCTATATTGTCAAAAACATAAGTGGAGAAACTGACTTACTAGGGGCACATAGAACCTCTATGTAGGTCTACAATCTCATTATACAGTGTGTCAAAAGGGTGGATCTAGGAAAAAGACCTACCCGATATCAAAACAATTTGGGCGTCACCATCCGAGCCTCTCAGTGCTTCCGGATGTCGAGTTGTGGTGGAGATTAGTTCCACTAAGTTCTGAGCGCTGTTCAAAAAACGGAAGAAACGGGGAGATATGTTCAAATGCCACGCCGAGAAAAGGACAAATGTTCATTTAAAAATGACAATAGCTGTCCAACCTACCCATGTCTTCGGGTACGGGGTCTTGCAATTCCGAGCCTCTCGGTGCTGCGGTATGTCGTCCGTGACTCTGAAGAGTGTTTCCGTGTAGATAAACACCCAGAGTGCAGTGCGCAGTCTGCATAGAGAGAGGACTGGATCGGACTGAGTGTCCAAGTCCTGGGCGATTGTACTTAGAAATTAAAATTGGAATATTGGGAACAAGAATTTTAGGTGCATTCAGAGCTGTTGGGTAACCAAATATTATTTAGGGAAAAAATTAATTCAGGAGTCCCGAAGCGCATCAAGCCGATGTAGAAGTAGAAAGGGGACTGGAAAAGGATTACAATGGCACCCGAAGTGAAGTTTTATCGCAAAAGGTCACCCTTGAGATAATTAATTACAAAATTATGAAAGACAGCTCATTAAGTCAGTCATCTCATAATTGGGGCGAGTTTGATTTTATTATTCATTTTAGTGTTTAGAATAACATCGGGCCAGTGTTTTGGTGGAGGCAAAACAAAGGACTAAAATTGTGTCAACCCCTGTATGTTGGTAAGGGTGGAACCGACTATATTATGCCTATGTCGATTACCGGGACTGAGATAGTGTCCATTGGCTATTTGGAATAACCCTGGGTCGATGTCTATTTAGTTGATGCCTGTAGCAACAGAAGTGGACTCTGTGAACATAGCTAGCTGTAGCTAATGTGTCATATATGAGTTACATTGATGACATATCATAGGGTTCATATGACACATAGCCAACAATATGGAGAAGAAAAACATATCAACAATTCGTACCTGACATGTACCACATTTTCAAATATATTAGTAGATATAAATGACTTAGTGTAAATATCATTTCACGTAACCAACAATGACACTTGTTTGTTCAACTCTTCTAATTCATTCAGCCCCTTGTTTACAGTGTCGAGGGTATAAATCCATTTGCACTCTCTTCTGTTTAAGATGTTATGTAGATCACCTCCTCTGGGATTGGCCGTTATCTTTTCTATGACCCACCATTTTAGAGTGTTTTCATGATGTTCAAATCTATGGAAGTGATCCACCAGTGGCGCCCCTTGGGTCTTACACACTGCGCCACTGGTGGATCACTTCCATAGATTTGAACATCATGAAAACACTCTAAAATGGTGGGTCATAGAAAAGATAACGGCCAATCCCAGAGGAGGTGATCTACATAACATCTTAAACAGAAGAGAGTGCAAATGGATTTATACCCTCGACACTGTAAACAAGGGGCTGAATGAATTAGAAGAGTTGAACAAACAAGTGTCATTGTTGGTTACGTGAAATGATATTTACACTAAGTCATTTACATCTACTAATATATTTGAAAATGTGGTACATGTCAGGTACGAATTGTTGATATGTTTTTCTTCTCCATATTGTTGGCTATGTGTCATATGAACCCTATGATATGTCATCAATGTAACTCATATATGACACATTAGCTACAGCTAGCTATGTTCACAGAGTCCACTTCTGTTGCTACAGGCATCAACTAAATAGACATCGACCCAGGGTTATTCCAAATAGCCAATGGACACTATCTCAGTCCCGGTAATCGACATAGGCATAATATAGTCGGTTCCACCCTTACCAACATACAGGGGTTGACACAATTTTAGTCCTTTGTTTTGCCTCCACCAAAACACTGGCCCGATGTTATTCTAAACACTAAAATGAATAATAAAATCAAACTCGCCCCAATTATGAGATGACTGACTTAATGAGCTGTCTTTCATAATTTTGTAATTAATTATCTCAAGGGTGACCTTTTGCGATAAAACTTCACTTCGGGTGCCATTGTAATCCTTTTCCAGTCCCCTTTCTACTTCTACATCGGCTTGATGCGCTTCGGGACTCCTGAATTAATTTTTTCCCTAAATAATATTTGGTTACCCAACAGCTCTGAATGCACCTAAAATTCTTGTTCCCAATATTCCAATTTTAATTTCTAAGTACAATCGCCCAGGACTTGGACACTCAGTCCGATCCAGTCCTCTCTCTATGCAGACTGCGCACTGCACTCTGGGTGTTTATCTACACGGAAACACTCTTCAGAGTCACGGACGACATACCGCAGCACCGAGAGGCTCGGAATTGCAAGACCCCGTACCCGAAGACATGGGTAGGTTGGACAGCTATTGTCATTTTTAAATGAACATTTGTCCTTTTCTCGGCGTGGCATTTGAACATATCTCCCCGTTTCTTCCGTTTTTTGAACATCGCTCAGAACTTAGTGGAACTAATCTCCACCACAACTCGACATCCGGAAGCACTGAGAGGCTCGGATGGTGACGCCCAAATTGTTTTGATATCGGGTAGGTCTTTTTCCTAGATCCACCCTTTTGACACACTGTATAATGAGATTGTAGACCTACATAGAGGTTCTATGTGCCCCTAGTAAGTCCGTTTCTCCACTTATGTTTTTGACAATATAGATTATATCCGGAAGCTCTTTGGAATTAATTTCTTCAGCAGTACACAGTCAGGTAAGCCCATACGGTTTACTTAAAGGAACCCCCCCCCCCCCTTTTATAACCCTCCTCAAATAAGTCACATTATGACATAATGAACCAGGAACTACTGTCATTTTTGCAGGGTACATCTCCGGAGTGATAACTTGGATTTTTTTCCCTTCGTGGAGGCTGGGCTCATATACAGTCAAGGTAATTGACACTGTTAAAACAGCAATACATCAATTACCTTCAAATAAGTGCTAATGGAGTATACTGATGATGTCTAAATTAATTTTAGGTACTACCCTTCGCATCCACGTAAGAGACTCCCTTTACATGGACCAAATATAACTACAAGGTAAATAGATGCCCCTGTCATATTAACTAATGTATAGGTAGAATTAAACACCTAGGGATTGGGATACATTTTAGACCCTATTCCATTTTTGTCTCTACAGGAGTCCTGTTTGAGACGTTGGTGAAATTGGATCACCTAGCTAATGCCCTCTCTACCACAAAGGGTAAGAGAATCTGCCACATCCCGGTTGGGATAGGCTGTACCTTTACACCACGGATAATAATTCCGAATTTCTCACTTTCTTGTTTCTAGGGTTATTGAATACTCCCTGGTTGCCTCGTCGTTTTTTGCTCCCTGTCCTGATGAAGACTCGCAATCCCCAGGTCTAAATTACCGTTCGGGAATAAGTCGAGTCGAAACGTCGGCATTTTCTACATATACACCTTAGACCAGTTCCTCCACAACTTTGTAGGCAGTGCAAGACTGTGGACATTGTTATGAGAACCCTACAATGTTGTTGTTCGTAATTCAAATGAACTGATGTTTGTTGGCTAGGTGTCCAATACTGGTATTTCATGGAATTGCGTATTCAGTATTGATTGTTTAAATTATAAAATTGTCTCTTATCAACCACTTTGTGCTATTTCCTTTCACTTCACTTGCTCACCCCTTTTGAAACCACACTTTTTCTTTGCACTCTCCTATTTTGGGGCAACCTATATGTTTTTATTGACAAAATTGATAAAATTGTGTAAAAATTTGAATATAAAAATTAAATAAGAATATATATATTTTTTCTAAAGTACCGTGGTGTAAGGTTTCTGTTTTCAAAGATTCAGTCTTTCACAGATAGCAGACTAATCGAAGTTGCTATTTCCTGAATAATTTTCAATTTCTGATTTGAGCAGTGTACCAAATCTATAGGTCTAGGACCATTGTTTGTTTATATCATTAGATACCCAGGTCCATACCTTCAGGGTCACCCCATTCTTGTAATGAGCCCTACATTAGAGGAGCCTCACTCCAGTACTCCATCTAAACACCAGCCTTTTACTTTGCCAAAACACACCACAGGTAGAGATTCCCTATGGTGGAGACCCTATGATACCCTTAGGGTGAGGGACTGCTTAGTGGACCATGAGATAGGGGGTAACCATGCTAGTGCAGGTACTTCCTTATATGGGTACTTAGGCAATATAGGCTTACTTGGTCAAGGATAGCCTTATCTCCTTTCGTTTGGGGGGGGGGGGGGTGTAGGAAGGTGGATATCTGACTATATGGTTACCCCAACTTTTTGCCTAGTGTTTAGCTGGTTTTTGACTTAGTTGGCCTGGGATCCTGCTATTTAGGGCCCCAGGCGATCTGCTCGCTCTGTAAAATGGACTCCATGTACTTTAGGTACATATCTAATTAGATATTGGGTCACCTTTGTGAGCCCCTGTATAGTTTATCATAGGTATCCAGGGCATAGGTGCATCCAAGGCCTACCAGGGGCTGCAGCATGAATTATGCCACCCCGGCTGGCCATCCAAACTGACACCATTGGCTGATCACTCAGCTTGGGCAAGGTGGTGTAATCACCCCTTGCTTAGATATAGTATTCCTATATATACCCTTATATATAGACACATAAATGCCTATAAGTCACTCCTATGGCAGGCCTTGACAATCCTGAAGGCAGAGTACTTGGTTTTATGTGAGATGGTGCTCTAGCATGAGCTGATCCCATCTGCAGTGTTCGGAACCATGTCCTTATAGCTGTTCTATGATATGGCCATACCATATACTCTTAAGTGCATTATAATCCTTGCGGTCAATGCTAACTTTGGTTTGGCTTTATCAAAACATGTCGTGTAAGGTGTCAAACACTTTGGAATACTACCCCCCCCCCCCCCGCCAGTCCTGGCGGCGGTGGTAGCATTCCACCCTTCTAGAGGGAGAAGACATGTAGTTACTGCTTTACCCGGTTAAAGTTAAACAGAGCCTCCGCATCACAAAATGGATGCTGCTGCCACAGACACGAGTCTGACCTCCTGCTGCTGGACGAAACTCCGGCAGGGGAGGCCTGGACAATAGGTTTCCTGTCCAGGGAGGTGCTAGCACCTCCCCAGACAGCCTGTAGTGGATTGGGGCAGGGTGGGTTCAATGGAAAGATGCTTTTCCAGACACTGCCTGGGGCACACAAGGTGCTCCATGCATAGCCCGGTTCAAACCAGTTGCTGGGGCACTCCAGCCCCAGCTCTGGCTCGAAACTGGACAAAGGGAAAAGTGTGTAACCACCCCCTTCCCAGGTTCCACCCATAGGAGGGACCTAGCAGGTAATCCAGCCCCTTAGTTTAGTATGAAGATAGGAGCTGTGTCTAAAGACATTAGATTATCCTGGAAAGAAACTCTGAAATGAAACTCTTGGACCTTCGATGTTCCATATCGACTGGAAGACTGAAGACATCTTCCTTGTGGTCAAGGAGTGACCACCCTGTGCAAACAGGCATCACCAGTAACTTGCTGGTTTGCTTTGTCGACGCTCCTGCCGGAACCCTAAGACTTAGCGACTCAAGAACTGGACTTCCAGACTTCTCCGACTCCGATCCACATTAACAGCAAAGCTGAGACCCGTGGCGGACATGGGAGACGTGGTACTGGACATCCTGGACTACTTGCTTTTTGCTTCCTGTGCAGCTTCTGAGGTACCCTAGAAGTTCTGCATTGGGGTTTGAGAAGTCCCAGACTCGAGCAGCATTTGCACGGAAGCTCAGCACTCCACACTCCCAGAGTGCCGCGTGGGGCCCACTCCTGCATTTCAGCTTGGCGCATCTTCCTAGTTGCTAGTCCATTGGCTAGCGAGCCCTACGAAGATGAACCTTTTAATCAACAATGCTTGCCTGGTTGCTCCAGTCCTGCTCCAGCTTCCCTGTGAAGGAGAAGCACCCCAGACCTTGCTGGTCTGGACAGAAGCCCATCTTCACTTCCTGCGTGGGTTGCGGTTACCAAGGCTTGTTGGGTCCAATATGGATACCGACACCGCAGACACCTAGATCCTTTGTGGGACAGCTTGTATCCAGCGCCTGGTCATCATCGACACCTCCTGATCCACGTGGCTGCAGAGACAAGCTTCACCTCTTCACCTGATTGCATCTCGACATCGCTTGGTTCCTTCCTGGTTCCTTCCTGGTCACTGGCTAGTGATCCAGACTCTGTCATCTTTGCTTTCAGGTTCTTCTCGACTCCGATCCCCCCTTGGATCCACCCAGACACTTTCCTCCTGGTCGCCTGCAGCACTTTCTTGCAGCTCTCCATAGGATTCAGCGACGAAGCCCCACACAAAAGAACACCTATGCACCTGGCTTCCCTGGGTGAGGTAACTCGAGTACTCTGGTGCTCCCATGGGTATTAACTATCCAAGTGCCTTGGTTAACAGGGTTTTCCTGTCGTCCATCCGGAAGTGTCCGAAATTTGCTACTTTGTAACTTTTATGTTCCCATTCTAACTCTATGGTAACTCGTGTGTGTTTAGACACTGCACACGCATCCTTTGGAACTCCTACTTCCTAACCTTTTTGTTGTCCAGTGTAGCCCCAGCGATTCCCTAGGCCCTAGGCCTATTCACCTTTCCTGAAGTGGTTCTTATACCACTTACTTAGTATATGGTTCGTGAGGTCTCTAGGGCAGAATTGTATTTGTGCAACTTATAGTGTGCTTAATGAGTAACTTGTAACATATCTCGATCTTTGACCTCAAAAAGAGTGCAGAGGGGTTGTGTTAGTAATAAATACATATATATTTGATATATACCTTGTGTGGTGTCCTTTCATTTGATATTCAAGGGGTTATAATCAAGCTCAGCGCCAAAGATATTACTAACTCAGTGCACCAGAAATCATCACTGCGTGACCATATTGAATGAGATGACTTATTTAGAAAAAAAATATCATACTTTTTGTAGATATACTTCAACTTACTTCTGTGAATGGACAACCAATATTTATTAGAAAAATTATTTTCAAGACTTTGCTACCAATGCGTCCTGCTTGGACCACACATCATCACAGACTCCACAGAACTTTGTTGCTTCAGGTGCCACTAACTCGTTCCACCACTTATCATCGCTTCAAAGAGAAGTCCCATTAGTGTATGGGAAAAAGCTTTGAAGCTCGTTGTTTCCCTCAGTTGTTTCCCACAGGAAAAGGAGGACGATATGATGACCGACCTGTGCAGATTCCTGCATCTGAATACCGGACATCAAGGTTGTATGCAAAAGATCCAATATTTCAACAATGTATTCCATATTAGTTTCATCTTTTGTATGAGAGTGACTTGTCTGGACTTTCTTATGCAGTGAATAATATATTGAAAACAGGTGTACATCTGATTAAACCCAGATCTTTTGACTGGGTGTGAGTATTTGATTGATTCAGATGCTCCGTCCATCACCACCCTCTTTTGTACCGCTTTTGGCCACCATAAGTGTGGCAGGGTATGCTCAGATGTGAGTCCCTTGCCCACTTTGCCTCTGGATTCAAGCAAGCCGGGCTGAAGACGGCTGGAATGCCAGAAACCGGTCCTCGGAAGCTTGTTTCCGATCCAGGGAAGACATGGCTTGGCAGTTCGGGCTGGACTGTTCCCATGAGGCACAGGGTCAGACTGCTTTGCATATAACCATGTCTGAACTGGGGTGGCAGAGTGGGCTAAAGAACGGTGATGGATTAAACCCAGATCTTTTGACTGGGTGTGAGTGTTTGATTGATTCAGATGCTCCGCCCATCACCACCCCCTTTTGTACTGTATTTTAGAGTGGGCGTATCAAAGTTTATATTAGAGCATCAGTATGTGCATCAGATTATCACGTGGATGATTTCATCAGTGATGTCATCAGTAATGTCATTTGAGATGTCATCAGTGATGTCACTGACCATGTCATGAGTGATGTAACATGGGACGTCATCAGCAGTGCATTGCAGGCGCGCAAGTTATAGTTAGCTCAACTAACTATAACTGGCGAATTTCTCTGGTTTTATATGAGTCAAATGTCCAACTAACTATAACATCCCTGAAACCTATGGTTTTTTCAGTGAATTTCTAAGGTTTTTTAAATGCTAATTCCTAACTATAACGTCTGTAAAACCTATGGTTTTTTTCAGTGAATTTCAAAGGTTTTTTAAATGAAAATTTCATATTTTAATATTTATAAAACCTATATTTTTTTCGAATTGTGTTTTAATATTTTGCAAGTCTATTATCCTTTTTTAACTAGAAAATTATGTAATGTTTTATATCTTCCCCCAAAAATATGTATATCATTTTTTTTTAAACTACAGTCCCGTATGGGTAGTCTACCAAGCTTGATCAGCACGCGAATCCTATCCACCACATTTAAATGATGCCCATTTCATATCCCACAGGTTTGTGGCACCGCGTCCCGCGTAGCAACATATATGTATGAGGTCGCACCAGCTGCTACTTTGGTATGTGACGGGTACGCACTACCAAGCCACGCGGAACATCATATACGCATGGGATCGAGCCTGCTGCGCGTTGCGTATGCAATGAGTACACGCTGCCACACCCTGTGTTACGTCATAGACGTACGGTCTCGAGCTGAGTATGCCATTCCCTCATTTTTTTGTCTCAAAACGTTATCTAAATAACTTTAAAGTGTATATGAGAGCAAGCAATAATCAAAAATATCTTAACATTTATATATTTCTAAATGTAATTAACATATATTATAGTAAATATATTTTCTCAAAATCACGTCAGGTGCAGTCTCCTTGCGCGCTGGGTGCACGATTGCCATGTGACCATAAAAAAAGCATTTCATTAGTTTATAACATTTCCCATTGCAACAGTTGGAAAACGCCACCCATTTTAGTCAACCTCTGTACTGCATTTGATGAGACACACCTCTTCTGCATAGAGAGCTTTTTTCTAAACTTTTTGCAATGTACACATATCTTACACTGCACACAACATGCAACCATCATCTTCATCAATATTCATACTTTGTAAAGTAGCCTTCCACCTGTGATAGCCATACACCTAAAAGTTACATAACCAAAGGTTTCCCCACTGCCAGAGGTAACATGGTTGTATTCGCTGTCCACAGCACAATGTAATGTAGTACGGTCCAGAGATAGTATCATGCATAGATAATGAACAACACGGACACAAATAGGTAATGGAAGTGGGTACGCTCAACACCTTTTTCTTACCAGGGTCTCATATCCAGTGACGTCTGTGCTGGATGCGTGTGGGGTGAGTGTAAAGCAGCCTTCAGGGAATGGTTGCTGCTAGCATCAACTACAACAGTAATTATTGGATCACACACAGAGATTCAATATTAAAAGAATCAATAATTTGTGCTGCAGTAAGGTAGGGACAGTAGATGTGAAATAATACAGAAAAAATTGCATCGTAAAAGAACCACAACTTGTGGTACACTGAGACTCAATCAATAGATCTGAAATAATACACAAAAATATTATATCACAAACTCTCCATCAGTTCTAATGCACTCACATAGCCACATCAAAAGCATTCAGCATGTGCACAGCCAGCGATGGTGCGTGCTGCGGGCGGGCCGTACTAGGAGCAATATCTGTTGCCATCAACACTGCATCATCTGCAATAGCGACTCAATCTGAATTGTGAACACTGCTGTCTGCAGTATAGGCCAGACAGAGTGGTCAGCAAAGGCCCAAAGCCACATAGCATTGACTTGAGCTCCACAGTTTGCAATACGTGAAGCAACAAAAAAGCATGTGCGGAGCCTGCAACGATGCGTATTAGTGGTACAGACAGAACACACTGGGGCAATGTCTTTTCTTACAGGACTGCGTCATCTACAACACAGAGTCAATCTCAAATGTGAACACTGCTGTCTGCAGTGTAGGCCAGAGAGAGCGTTCAGCAAGGGCCCACAGCCACGTGGCATTGACTTGAACTGCCCAGTTTGTCATACGCAAAGCAAAAAATAAAGCGTGTGCGGGCCTGTAATGATGCGCATGCGTGGTGTGGACACAGCACACTGGAGCAATGTCTTTTCCTACAGGACTGCGTCATCTACAATAGCGACTCAATCTGAATTGTGAACACTACTGTCTGCAGTGTAGGCCAGAGAGAACAGTCAGCAAGGGCCTACAGCTAAGTAAGGTGGACTTGAGCTACAGTTTGTCATACGAGAAGCACCGAAAAGCATGTGCAGAGCCTGCGATGATGCGTATCCATGTTGCGGACAGAGTGCACTGCAGCAATGTCTTTTCCTACAGGACTGCATCATCTACAATAGCGACTCGATCTGAATTGTAAAAACTGCTGTCTGCAGTGTTAATTGAAGGCAGTACGCACACAGACAACCATGAATAATTTCTCTCACTTCCTCTTCACAAAATACAACAACATAAATTACAAAAAACTCTGCAATAAATAAATCAAAACAATTTCAATTGCGATTTGTGCTGTCCACATTGTAGACTATTCAGTGTTCCTTTGGACTTGCAAGATGAATTTGGTCATTGTAGTAAACCTATGAGTCATCTAAAAAAATGTCTTCAACCAAGTACACTAAAAGGATATTGTATATATTTCAATAGACGATGTACTTACTTGACTACTGGATTCTGTAATTAAACAATCCCCACTCGATCTAAATTGTGAGCCCTGCTAACTGCAGTGTAGGCCAGAGGCACTATTCATTAATGCCTCACAGCCACGTACCGTTGAATTCGAAAGCATGGAGTTGATTGCACCAGATCGGAGGGGGTACACAGAAATAATCACAGACTTGAACTTCTGACTTCCTCAATCATAGAATCAAGACCCCGTTTCACTGTTTGGACCTGCTCTACCGCTGTGTACTCCACCTACTGGTGTCAACCAAGCACAATAATCATGTGCAACAGTTAGCTACGGAAGCATTGAGTCTGATACACCTCCACAGAGGGAGTTCTATGAAAACCAAGCAGCAGGTAGTATCGGACATTTTCCATTGTGGAATGAAGACGCCGTTCCACTGTTGGGACCTAGAGTTGTTTGCACCTGATCGGAGGTGGTACACAGAAATAATCACAGACTTTAACTCCTGACATCCTCAATCATAGAATCAAGACCCTGTTTCACTGTTCCGACCTGCTTTACCACGGTGTACTCCAACGTCTGATGTCAACCAAGCACAATATTAATTTGCAACAGTGTGCTACGCAAGCACAGAGTCTCATGCACCTCATGATTATTGGACTTGATTGACTGTAGTCGCTGGACTACACCGCTGTACAACAGGTCCGAACAGTGAAACGTGGTCTTGATTCTTTGATTGAGGATGTCAGAAGTTAAAGTCAGCGCCAAGAAACCAACCCGGTGACCGTTGCGCTTTACAAGCAATTTTAACATACCATAACAACATAACATGTGCAGCAGTTAGCTACGGAAGCACAGAGTCTGATGCACCTCAACAGAGCGAGTTCTATGAAAGCCAGGCAACAGGTAATATCGGACATCGTCCATTGTGGGATTAAGACATCATTCCACTGTTGGGACCTAGAGTTGGTTGCACCTGGTCGAAGGGAGTACCTTCATCTCCACTCTCAGGTGCAGTTCTAACATCGTCCATTGGGGGATCAAGACACCGTTCCACTGTTAGGACCTAGAGTTGGTTGCACTTGGTCAGAGTGGGTACACAGAAAGTAATTATCACAGCCTTTAACTTCTGACATCCTCAATCATAGAGTCAAGACCCCGTTTCCCTGTTCCGACCTGCTGTACCACATTGCAATCTCAACTTCATGCACAGCAATCACTGCTTCATTTTCCAGTACTTATTGTCCAAGAGGATCTTGACTACATGGACCACTAGTTTGACTATATTGAGAACTTTCATTAGCTATTTCAGCTGTAATAGTCTTTTCCTGTTCAACTTCATCATTCAACATTTTTAAATATATAGGAAAAATTGTACATGCAATGCTATCTTTACATGCATTAAAAGAATCTTCGTAGCAGTCAAAGTCTCCAAGTAATTTACTTTCGCTACGCTATGGTTTAAACAGTTGCAGAAGTGATAAATAGTAAAATTCTCGCTTATCTTAAGTTTCACAACTAAGTTTCTCGTGGTTTATGAGATTACCCTTTGCATGTTTTACTAAACAACCATGACATCCAACTACTGCATATTTTCCTTCTTTTAACTTCTGCTTAACATTTCTTTTGAAGCTGTAATATTGAAGTACTTCATACAGACATAGCTGTTCCAGATGTCCACTCCTTTTTGGATAGTATGTGTGCAACAAATTCGTTTTAAGAATGTCTGTACTGTGTGGTTCATTTGCTGCTAATTCTTCAATTTCTTCAAATGATTTCAACACTTTATTTCATTTGCAGCCAAGACCTAAACTTACCCAAATGATTCCTCGTGACTTTGAATATAAACTTGAAGAGCACAAGCGGTCTGAACATTCATACGATCTAATTTGACGATTTGACGGTGGGAAAGCATTTTCAAAGTAAAGCTGTGCAATTTTTTACTAAGGCCTTTCTCTTGTGCAATTTTTCCCCACATTTGTTGCATCTCTGTTTTTTCTGATTTTGTTATGTACGATGTGTACAAATATGGTACGGAGTTCCTCTGTGAAAGTGTGCTAATTTAGCACAGTTGGAGCCCATGAAGATAAGTGTGTCACTGGTGGACCACTGATGTGTAAGTGAAAGATCGCATAAGATTACCTCGACCACTTCATCAGATAGGTTTCTCGAGCACTAGACACTCCCTTGTGCCACCCGTACAATATGACACGCGATTAAGTGGTGCCATGACATAGCTCTCAGAAACTACAGCCCGTAGCATGTACTTACTATCGTTAGAAATCATTACCAGCTATTTAACAATTGCCTATGACATAATAATTGTTAGTACCCATCACTACAAGTCAATCTGCATCATAAATCAGTGACCAACAGTCTGTATGACCACTTGCGAACCGTATCCTTTACTCCACTACAAGATGGCGACTATAGCCACCACAGCAATACAAACAATTGAATGACACTACTCTAATCCTTCCACATGACTGTGGCACTGCACTGGCTGCCGTCACAATTTCTTGACCCGCCGCCGACCGCCTCTCACCATCCCGGTGTCGGCGGCAGGATAGGTCGAACGCTGAGTAGCATTACGCAAGCTGATGAGTCCCTGCTTTCCATGCTGAGGAGGTGAGTGAACGGTACCACGGTACTTCCACATTGATGTGCCTCCAAGGGACTCCGGCTACTTGTGGGCCTGGTGAATGCGCAGTGGGGCCGCGGTGGGGCCCCCTTGGGTCCGATGCGCTGACGGGTTGTTCTCTGGCTTGCCAGGGACATCGCAGCAGCTCACTGGGCTCAGAGGGTTTCACGCAGCATACTGCTCAGACATTGAACTGGAGCCCTTGACCTGGCTGACCGCAGACCGTTCGACCTTACCTTTGTCCATCAGCCCCTCAAGTGTTTCAGCAATGGCTCCCATTACACTTTGCCATGCTTACAACGAGTATTCACTAATTGAGCTGGATCTTCCCCTTCTTCTTTCCCCAGTAGGACCCAACTGGTGTCCCCGCTATACCGCCGGCTACTGTTGCATATACAATTTGCCTACAGTATAGGTGTGTCTTGTCCTGACCAGCTTGAGTATTACCCTACATTTTTTTGGGTATTTGCTGTAATTATAACTTTTTAACTTGAACAAATGTACACCAGCACTAAATGTATTTAGTTATTGAGCCGACTACAATGTGACCTGCACTGTTTCCCACAGGTATCACCACTGTTTTTATGTACATACTTAGGTCTTATCCATGAGCATGGTTGCTTTGCTAGACCGCATGGGTTGGTACACAGAGACAACATGTGTGTTTATATGGGCAATTAACATGTTCCCCCAACCTATTTTGTCCTATTTACAGGTCTACCACCAGAGTACAGGGTATGTAGATTCCACTTACCTTGTAGTGTAGATAGTTCCACTTGATCCTGAAGAAGTGTCCCGATCACTATGACCCTAGAGACACGAAACATGTTGATTCTATGAGAGCAGGACATATACCAATGGACACATTAAGACCAGTTCCTTGCCCCTCTCATACTTTTAATCTAGGCAGTTTACCTTCGAAATAAATATTAGTTAGGATTAACTGACCTATTTTAATTCACTCTTTCCTTACATCTACACATGCTAGGCCCCTCACCCCCACTGCACCCCCCAGCAGGAACAAAAGATCCCCGACAAAGAGCCCCGGTTCCGGGTGCCCATCAGGTATTGCAGCGCCAACCTGACGAGGGGCAGGCTCAAATGATGAAGCATGACACTTAGCTTACTGGGTGTGTGAAAGCCCTAGTTCTAACAAGGAGAATCCCCTCTCCTTCACTTACACATCGGTGGTCCACCAGTGACACACTTATCTTCATAGACTCCAACTGTGCTAAATTAGCACACTTCTACAGAGGAACTCCGTACCATATTTGTTCACAACCCTCTGGGGCATGTACGCTGGACCTCGGTAAACTAACCCCTTGTCCTTCCTTTGTCCAACAACGTTATGTACGATGTAACAGAAAGTGCAACATCAATTGAGTTATTTGCAAAATACTGAATGTCCATGTTCACATTCCACATTTTTAAAATGACTGGATTGTAATCATAGATATACTTTGACATTTCTGTTCTTTTCAAGTTGTAGGTACTCTTTGGCGATTTTTGAGTTATTGTGTGCCTTACAGAAGAAAAAAGAAGAATTTACTCTTCCTTTACAAATGACTGGACGAGGAAAACCAAACCGACATTTGGTGTAAAATTTTCCTTTATACTTGTATTTTCTTCTGCAATACTTTCCACAACAGTGACTTTGGAAACCTAAAACTTGCTGTCTCAAGCTTCTATCTCCTTCTTCTCTTGGAATCTCACATGTCGCATACTGTTCGATGAATTTGAATTTTTAGAAATTTATAGAGCGCACGTTCACAATGCAGTTTCATGGCGCTAGAGGGGTTCCTGGGCAAGAAAGAATAGAGAGGACTATAGGCTGAATGCCTGATGGAACAAGAAAGTCTTGAGGGCCCTACTAAACTCCATGTAGGAGGGAGAGAGTCTGATGTGGGGCGGGAGGGTGTTCCAGAAGGTGGGCGCAAGAACCGTGAATTTCTGGCCTCCCGATCTTGATTTCTTGAAACGGGGAATGACTAGTAGGGATTTGGTGGATGAGCGGAGATCTCTAGAAGGGCAGTAATTGGTAATGGCAGAGTTGATAAATGCAGGAGCCGTGCCTGTCCGGGCTTGAAAATTAAGGCAGCCAAGTTTGAAAAGGGCCCATTGTTTGATGGGAAGCCAATGAAGAGCAATGAGGAGGGGAGACGAGTGATGAAATTTAGATAGGTCATGTACCAGGCGGGCTGCCTGGTTCTGCACCAGCTGAAGGCGTTGAAGTGCATAGGCGGGAGCACCATTATAAATAATGTTCCCATAGTCGATCTTAGATAAGACCATGGCCATTACGATCAGTTTGAGTGCAGAGGGAGAGAAAAACCGAGATACTTTCCTAATGATGCGGAGGGTAAAGAAACAGGAAGAAACTACAGAACTAATGTGGGAGTGCAGAGTCAAGTGATGATTAAGTGTGATGCCAAGGGTCTTAACTGAATGAGAGGGGGTGGGGGGTAAACCAAGAGAGCGGGCCAGAATGAAGAAGACCAAGGGTTGCCACTGCCACCAGTCAAAATCAGCTCTGTTTTATCCGGGTTGAGATTGAGATGGTTAGCATTCATCCAATCCCGGATAAACAGCATGACAGACTGGAAGGCAGTGACACCTGATGAGGGGGAGGAGAAATTAAAAATAAGTTGGAGGTCGTCAGCATAGTTGTAAACTGTGACCTCCATTTGTTGTAATGCAAAAATAAGAGGGAAGATGTAAAGGTTAAATAAAAGGGGAGAAAGAGAGGAGCCTTGAGGGACACCGCATTGCACCCTGCGTGGCGGGGCAGAGAATTCGGCCAAGTGGACGGCCTGGGTGCGGTCAGCTAGGAAGGAGCCTATCCAGGCCAATGCTTGTCCTCCTATGTCCGCCGCCTCGACACGGGACAAGAGAATGAAGTGGTCCACTGTGTCAAAAGCGGCGGACAAATCTAGGAGGACCAGGGCCTGAGGGGTATTGGTGTCAAGCCCCTCCCTAAGTTGGTCCATGACCGAGATGACCACCTTCTCAGTGGAGTGGCGGGGGCGAAAGCCCACCTGGCAGGGTGCAAGGTAGTTGCTGTCCTCGATGAAGGCGCTGAGCACCTGGGTGGCATGGGACTCAGCTACCTTACCCAGGTAGGGAAGAAGGGATATCGGGCGATAGTTTGCCGGGGAGGAAGGATCTGCCCCCGTTTTTTTTAGTATGGGGAGGATTATAGCAGTCTTAAAAGTAGCAGGGACAGAGCCGTGCGTAAGGCAATCATTGAGGAGGGTAAGAGCGGGGGATGGACATTCATAAAAAATCTGACGGAGAATGCATGCCGGGCAGCTGGGGAGCCCGACTTAACGCGACTGAGTAAGGGGGGCAAGGATTCTCTGGTAAGTGCGGGGATGGAGATAAGGGACTGATTATTGCCAGGAGGCTGGGGGTGGAAAAAGTGAGCGAAGGGGGGGAATGTTAGCTTTAATACAAGCTATTTTATCAATGAAAAATTCATTGAGCGAATCGCATAGAGCCTGGGAGGGGGGGATCTTGGGCTGAGTTCTGTCCGAGGATGCCAGCTCGTGGACGGTGGCAAAGATCTCGCGCGGCTGGCTTTCTCTAGCTCGAATACGCTCCGAGAAATATTCTGTCTTAGCTGCCAAGATGGCTAGTTTGAATTTGCTAAGAGTGGTGGTGTAGTATTGTTTCCGGGTTGGGCAATATGCTCTTCTCCAAGCTCGTTCAGCCTGCCGTAACTCCAGTTTCTTGGCTTTGAGACCAGGGCTGAACCACTTTTTGGCATTATGGGTGCGGTTGATAGTAATCCGCTTCAGGGGGGCCACTGGGTCGCAGGCTTTGGCAAGCCAGAGATCAAGGGTGGTAGCCTGGGAGTGTGGGGTCAGGCCCGATAGATCCGGGCATGTGGCAGCTAACGAGTTGGACAAGGATGGAATGTCGACTTGATTCCAATTCCTTGCCCGGGTGTTTTTAGGGCAGGAGGGTGTAGTTTTTTGGCTCAGATCCAAGGAAAAAGCGAGCATGGAGTGGTCTGACCATGGGCAGGGCGAGATGGTTGGAGCAGAAATCGGGATGTTTAGTGTCCAGATCTGATCAAGAATATGGCCCCGGATATGGGTAGGACCTTGGACATGCTGGGTAAAGTTGAGGCTAAGAAGCAGTTGTGTAAAGTCCTTGGATTTGGTATCCTCGGCGGGGTCGGTGGGCCAGAAATTAAAGTCTCCCAGAACGAGAACAGAGGCACTATTGACTACTAAGGTGGCCAATAAGTCCTGGAAGGCAGAGAGAAAGCCTGAGGATGGTTGAGGTGGCCGATATGTTAATACGCAGGTAATAGGTATCTTGAAGGAGGTGGAGCGGACTACGAGGCAATCGGCTGCTGGTATCGTGGGCGACACGAGTGTCTGAAAATGGAGTCCCTTACGGGCAATCAAGGCAACCCCGCCGCCTGCTCTCTCCTCCGAACGGTCTGCGTGGAGCATGGAGTAGTGAGGCGGGAGGGCTGCCAGGATGCTTGGTAGAGAGTCGGATCTGTACCATGTTTCGGTTAAAAACAATAAGTCCGGAGAGTTGGAATCTAAGAGATCAAATATTTTGGTCTGGTGCTTGACAGCTGACCTGGTGTTCAGAAGGAGGGCAGCAATGGGGGGGAGGAGGGGCAGGTGTGATAGACTTAGGCGAGGCAATGTCAAGGTGTTGGGCATAAGACAGTGTTGCGGAATTCAGTGGCCAATTATTATTGAGGGCGCGCAGTTGTTCGGGAGAATATGTAAGGAATTGCGCATAGTGGTGTGCCCCTTGTCCCGGTCGGTCGCGGACGGGCGCAGGCGGGCTTGCCTTTGGCGCGCAGGCGGCGCGCCCGCTGCGCCCGCCCGCTGAGCGACCGGGGATAGCACATTGTATATAGGGGGGGAAACGGAAGGGGCGTGGCCTGTCAATGGTGGGCGTGGCCAGTGGCCTATCGGGGAATGGCGGCGGGGCTGCCCAGAGTGAGGAAATGCTCAGGAATGAGCGAGTAATCAGGTAAAAACACAGTAATCACACAATTTTAAAATGCAAGTTCTAGCGCTCTCCAGGCTTTGCGCCTCAGGAGATGGTGTGGCCTCTGGCTCGCGCTAGCAGTCAGCGCGTTAAATGCCATCGGCGGGGGGGCGTGGCCTGTCAATGGTGGGCGTGGCCAGTGGCCTCCGGGGAATGGCGGCGGCAATGTGATGGCCCGGAGCAGCGATAGGATCCGCTGTGCGGGGCTGCCCAGAACGAGGAAATGCTCAGGAATGAGCGAGTAATCAGGTAAAACACAGTAATCACACAATTTTAAAATGCAAGTTCTAGCGCTCTCCCGGCTTTCCACCTCAGGAGATGGTGTGGCCTCTGGCTCGCGCTAGCAGTCAGCGCGTTAAATGCCTTCGGCATGAAAGACAATACTGTTTCATCAGAATCATTTCCAAATTTAGGTGCATCCTTGATCCATAGTAGCATATTTATATGAGGTGCACCTCTTGCTTGATACTACTTTCTCCAAAAGAAATCGGTAACTTCTCCAAGAGGTGGATTCTTTTAATTGCAGATAAAAGAAATTATAGCTTGAAATCTATGATTAAAATATCTGCACACATTTACTGGATCCAATGAACACATTCACCAGGAGTCTTTATTTCAACATTTTTTATATTGGAATTCCCTTCTCTTAGAAACTCAAGCAAATCTTCCCATGCATACTCTGCACAGCTAAGTGTAACAAACCATGTTGGTGTACCAAAGTTCTGTAACATACACTTGAGTTCTCCGTGACGACGATACCAATACTCATTTGTTCCACGTTGATATGCCATCAAATTGATTAACTGTGCTTCTAAATTTTCATCTGTTTCTTGAACTTTCTCCACAAATTCTTTCGCAGAAAGAAGTGATTGACGAACTCCAGTTTTAAGTATGTGGTTCACTGCATATGACAGAAAAGACAGATCACTTTCAAACAAAAGGTGAAATATATCCATACAGGTCGATCATCATACCTTCCACCTTCTCCAGTAGGAAACAGCTGTAGAAACTTCCAAGCTGTTCTCCCATAAACTAATTTGAGTTCCCTGTGCTTTTTTCATTTCAAATAACTCAATGCTGCTTCCTTTAACTGTAGCGGCAGAACCACATTCATACTCCAACCCCCTTCCACCCCCCCTCTGTCCCCCTCCTCCCGGGCCCTCAATCCCCCCGCTCTGCTTCATATTACTTCTTTTGAATGCTAAGGACATAATGTGTAATGTTAATAAATCTCTTCAGTCCTTGACTTGTCCACTTTCTCTATTTGACCACTTGAAATTTCAGATTCATCTTCTAAACGTATTACCTGTTCATCCACATTTACAGTTTTGTAATAAATATTGTTCTCTATAAGATATAAGGTAGCCTTTTCAACTTTATTAACATCCACAAATTCTTGCCATATTTCCTGACTCTTTGTTGGTACACCATTTACTCGAATGACTACTGCCTCATTTTCCTCTTTCTCTCCAGCAATAGTTTAAATATTTTTCTTAAAATCCAAAGGTAAGTACACCACTCTTCCTTTCAGCCCTCTTTGCAAGTCTGTTGGTGGCAGTTTACCTGTTTTAGGCTCCATGTGAATTATAGTTTGAAAAGGATGAACAGATTGAATTAGAACCGACTCATATGTATTCAATTCTGTCAGTTCCTCCAGAATAGCTACTAATTCTAAGTTATTATGTACTGCTCTAGCAGGCATTTTGTTCTCTTCTAATTTGTTGTAACAATATTTACATATACTTTGAGCACTACCTAACTCAAATCAACCTTCCACCAACAAGTAAGTTGAAAATTCTACCCACTTACCATTGTTCTCCTTTTCACTTTTCAAATACAAATCAACATTCCTACTTTGACTTTTATAATGAGTACGTCGACAACAAAGACAAATATAGTTTAATATTTCAGAGCACACTACATTAAACTTTCAATTTCTTCTTCAAACTGATCAGTACTAATCACTTTCCCATCTCTTCCAACATCTGTAAATGTCAAACTTTCTCTTCTATGGACTGCTCTTCTGAACCAAAACATTGCATTTCAATATCATCACACTTTTGTTTGAACATCTGATAAAGAACCATATACATGACATGTATTTAGTTCACTTAAACATAATGCAGGACTTTTTACATAGTACAGTCTCTTTACAAACTTCCGCATTTCTGAATGGTGTACTGCTAACATCCTTAAGTGATTAAAAACACTTTTACAAACTTTTCTTGAAAGACAAGCCAGAGAATGCCCATAATTCTCAGTATATTTTCTTACATTACATAGATCTAGTCCTTGTAACAATGTAATCTTCTGTTTAATACTTTTCTGTGTATAATCTCGTAGCAAATTTTGCATTATTTCAATAGATTCCTGTCAAATACTACAAATACTACTACAACCCCACTTATACACAGGAGCTTGTGGACATTTCCCTTGCACTTCTTCAGCTATTAACTCTTCTGCACTTTTACCAACCATTTCCTCCTTTGGAAGAAGACAACCATCCTGAACTTCGTAGCAACAACCTCCAGTATCAACTGCAAATGGTAAACTATTTTCCTAGAAGTAACTTTCCTCATTAAAAAAGGCTCACTAGTAGAAGTATGTTTCCAATGTACACTAAAGATTTTGCAAAAGTTGGTTCTGTTCACAAGTCCTTTTTTCTACTTTTGTCTTTCAACTCTTTGACTATTTTATCCAACTGTTTGATTTTCTCTTAAAAATCAGAATGAATAACTTATGTTTTCAATTGAAAGCAGTATCCACTATACTTTCAATACGCTGCTTCTCTTTGAATTGCAACACTTTCCTTTTATATTTGCCGCATGTTTTCATTAAATTCTGAATCACTCTAGATAGAAAAAGTCTCTGACGAATTACTTGAAATTGCTTTTGTCTCCGAGTAACAGATATTGTTTCTTTATCATGTTTCATTTTCCTGGTATTTGAAATTGAAGTCTGCTTCACCTTACTTGAAAATTCATTTTTTTGCTTTGTGTGATGTTTTTTTCATTAAATGTTCATAATATTTTTTTAAAAAATTGCCGACTACTTTTACTAGAAGAAACTGTTTCTGTACTACTCGCATTTTTCTCTAATTGAAGATATTTCCTTTTGGTCAAATATATATTTTTCTTCTCTTTTCTTTTTTTTCACTATGTTAAAATATTAACATACAATTACAAAACTTCTACTAATGACTACCTGACCCAGTGCTGCAACGTGATGGAGCACGACAGGGGCACAATAGGATGACAAGTAGTGCCATAGAACATACAGAAAGTATTTATTTAATTATTTACATACACCTTTACAATTTATATGTAACTGCACTACCTAGTACTTTTCACCTCTCCTCCACACCGCACCACCCCACAGCACTCTCTCTGCAACCCACCGCAGACAACTTTATAGATAGTATTTTTTTAAATTGCAATCTATGTACTTAGGATGATATTATCAACCAAACGGCACACACAAGAATTACCATTATTAGCCTAACAATTTTATCTACAACTTCGCAAACATAACACTGCATCCAAGGCTTTAATTGGGGGGGGGGGGTCTCTGGGGGTCAGAGCACCAGCACTTTATTTTTGGGGGCCTCTATGGGGGTCTTTATGCGGCTCTATTTTCGGGCCTCGCAAAGGTAGTCCGCTTGATTTCTTTTATTGCACTGCAGTGAGACTGTGAGAGTAAGCACATTGCTCACTACTGAGAAGTGCAGACATCATGCCAGGTGAGTCGCATTGTAGGAGAAGGGAAATCCTTTAAAGAGAGCCATTTTCTCTCAGGATTTCCCTTCTCTTTTTGCAACGTAGGAGCAACATCATCGTAGGGTGATTAGCAGACAGACCACCAGGCGCGCAATGCCCATTGCCCCGGACTCTCTGAGACCGCTTTCCGGGCGCACACACAGAGCCTCACCTGAGTACTTCACAGGTCTTCAAAAGACCTTTTATTTGTAAATGAGACTGTTCTTTTTCATCCCTTTTTACAGCCCCTACATCCCCACTCTGACTATTGCTGAAAGAATTAGGCTCCCCCGAAATTTCGCTCTGGTTGCTCCTCTGCAGATGACCACAAGCAGGCAACTCCAGCACGACCCTGCTCTGACCTTACACAGTGTCTTGTTTTAGTGCTACAAAAACACACGCTTTGCCTGGCTGACTTAGTTCTCACAGCTCCTATTTAATATGAAGATAAAAGCTTTGCAATTCCTTTTATATACCTATACTGTGCTTCACATGATAATATAGAACTTCAGGTTCTCACCACCCCAAATTAGCTCTCTGGTATGCTCTCTCAAATATAAGAAGTACAGGTATTCAGTGTCTGTGAGTCACGGCCACTTTAAAGCAGTGTTCCTATATACAACTGGACAAAACGTTATGTTTCTAAGTTAACGTCTTACACTGAAAAGCTCCTTTACATTTCTTTCGCTAGATGAACCTTTGTTTAAAACACCACCAGAGAAGGGTGGTGAACTATGCTCCACAATGAGCAACTCAAAGCTTTGTTGTTCTTTATAAAAAACATCTGCCTGTCAATGCTCATCACCAGCCTTTTCGACCCCTTAAGAGGCTGGGTGGATGAGTATAATACGCTGTATTTAGGATCGGAGGTGGAGGGTGCACGGAAATAAGGAGGGATAGTTGAATAAAGGGCGAGTAGATGCATGGCCAGATGGATGAATGGATAGGTAGATGAATGGATGTATCAATGTATGGATGGGAGGATAAATGAATGCATGGACCAGTACTTAGGATAGACGGGTGGGCTGATAGATGCCTAGGATTGGTTCTGGGACAGATGTATCTATGGAAATATAGGCGTATGACTGCATGGATGGCACAGTGCTTACCATAGGCGAGTGGGCTGATAGATGCTTAAGATAAGTGCAGAAACAGATGTATGTATGTATATAAGTAGGAATGTATGCATCAATTAAAAAATGGTTGAATGGCGCAGTGCTTTGGATGGATGGATGCTGGGCTTTAATTGGGCCGGGTCTGAGGACCGGCAGTTATTTTCAGGTAGCCTCCAAACGGGTCTCTATCGAGATCTATTTTCGGCCCTTGCAAAGATAGTCATTATTTTTATTGCACTGCAGTGACACACATCGAAGTACGCATGCTCATTTTGCTCACTACTAAAAACTGGAGACATCATGCTAGGTGAGCCACGTTGTAGAAGGAAGGGAAATCCTTTAAAGAATGTTTTTTCTGAATGTAGGATAATAGGAGGGGATTTTCTAAAGCACACAATGCTACTTATCTTGATTTGAACCACGCTCCTACTTGCATAGCCCACACCCCTTTAAGAGGTTTGTCCCCCCTTTTAGAGCACCCCCAGTTTTTTTTCCCACTTAAAACCCTGACTACACCATAGTTTCAAAGAAATAGTCTAAGCTTCCATTGAAATCTACAATGGCACCAAGTTTCATAATTTGCCATCAACGCTGGCAGCCTTCTACCACAGTGCAAGAGTGTCTATCAGCACAAAGATTTGTTATCCACAGAAATGTTGTGTGATTTGTATAGCTGTCTACTGGAACACTCATCACCAAAAAGGTAGTAAAACATGGGAATTTGCGAGAAAAACATATACCATACCATAAGGCGATTCATAAATGGGCCCACTGTCATGGTTTGATTTCTGGAGCGCCTGCAGAGTTAGCCTTTGTGATACAGAAGTTATATACTACAAAGGCCAGAATGCTTAGCAAGCAGGGAGGGGTTGTCATCTATTTAAGTCCCTGCCTGCAGGGGCGCTGTGTACGTGATTTTGAACTTTGAAAGTGTTTCGTGCTAGTACCTGTGTTGGAACCGCGTTTGGCAGAGAGCCGGTCAAAGCGGAGTTCTTGGAGTTCCAGTAACGGCGTTTCTGTTGGATGCGGTTTGCCTAAGAGAGAGTTGATTCAGGACTCGTGATTCCCCGCAATTCAGCAGAGAGCCAGCCATTGCGAAGTTCTCTATTGCCCTGTAGCGGCGTTCGATAGCCGCTGGTGCTGGTGAGAGCATTCCGACCATTCATCCTGTTCCAGGCTGGAACAGGAAGCGGTGAACTAACTGCAGGGCTTTCAAGAGAACGCGGCTGGAGAAGGAAAGCCGTTTTAGAGATAGTGTTTTCTCTCGGCTGAGAGAAATAAGTGCGGGGAGCGCCGCCTTCCCGTTTTACGTGTTCAGCGGCTGCTGAACGTGGGTGGTACACCGGCCGGTGTCTATTGCCTTTCCCGAAACCATTCAAGGATTGTCTACTCTTCGAAGAGATCGGAAACTCTATTAATGGATTTCGTGAGTACACTCATCTTTGGAGGTGCCTTTATGTACCTTTGTTGAAATTCATTGGAACTAGAGAGACTTGGGATTTCTCTTCACTTCCGGAAGAGTTTATTGAGAGACTGTTTATTTTTAAATATATTGCGAGACTATTCAAACACTAAAGGATTATTTTTGGCACTGGGATTGGTTCTTTGATTTTTTGGATATTACCTTCCAAGGGTTTTTTTTGTTTATCACAGGAAGGCTGGAAGGTATGCATGGGGAGTGGGTGAAGTAGAGGATTGCTGGAGAGGTAGAACTGCCTCAAGTGAAATTGACTTGTTTATGTATTATAGAGTTGTGTTGCTTGAGGTGGAAGAAGTTTCCTTCACTATCTACCAAGAGGGAGAAGAAACGATTGCAGTTAGTTTACTTGGTAGGTGGTGGTATAGTGAGAATTACCAAGTGTAGTCAGCATTGTGAATACTTACCTATTGTTTGTTTAATCTTCTTTTCTCGTTTCAGCCTCCTCTTCCCGTTCCAGTCCCTTCCGGACCTTTTTTCCCTCACCTGATTACCATACGCTCTGTAGTATTTGATATTCAGAGTGTAGGGCAGTCTGGAGGTGGACCCTAAATAGCATCGTCCTGATCCTGAGGATACTAGGTCGTGACAGAATCACGTACCCAAGAATAGGTTTCCTCCCGGTCAGGGGGTGCTATATAGATGGCCACTCTGGATGATGTGCTGCATGCGTTGAGTTTGGTTCAACATGAATTAGAGGTGTCTAGAGGTGAAACTGCGGCATTAAAAGAACGGTTTGATAGACAAACACTCAATCCGTTCGATGCGAATGTCAGCGGTTCCCCTATACAGGTTACTGTGTCTCCCCCTATACCATTGGCTACCCCGGAAAGGTACTCCGGGGATCCGGATAAAATACAGACCTTCTTGACTCAGATCACTCTACACTTTTCATGTAGACCAGCCTCCTTTCCTTCAAATTTGTCTCGGTGGCTTTTGCAATCTCGTATTTAACAGGTGATGCAGCTAATTGGGCTGTGTCTCTAGTGCGAACTGACGATGCTCTGTTGTCAGATTGGGATGAATTCCGTACGGAGTTCGAAAGAGTCTTTGATAGACGTGCCACAACGCTTAGTGCAGATAAGGAGTTGTTAGGGCTGCGTCAGGGTAGGAAGGAACTCATTACCTACATGACTGCTTTCAATAGGTTAGTGGTGGAGACGTCCTGGCCAGAAGAAAAACGGATGGCATTGTATTATCAGGGGTTGAATGAGGAACTCAAGAATGTGTTAGCACAGATAGACCCCCAACCTAAAACCTGTATTGACTTGATCAATCTCACCTTACGATTAGATCACCGTATGACAGACAGAGGGGGAAATAGTAAGAGAGGTGATAGATTTGGGAGCGGGTGGCCTGTAGTGGAACATTCTAGTGGGAAGGACACGGACCCAGAACCCATGGAGATAGGGGCAGTCCGACCTCCTTTAACGAAGGCAGAAAGAGAGAGCAGAAGATCTTTAGGTCTCTGCATGTATTGCGGGAACAAGGGGCATTATGTCCGGGAATGCAGTCTGAGGCCTAATAAGACTAATAGTTATTCCCCCGCTAAACAGTTGGCAGTGGCTGACGTGGGAGCTAGTCATGTATGTCTTCCTAGTGTTCATGATACACTATTCAATTATAAACCCCCTCTTGAGTGGAAAATACCTACATTGGAGGTGTCCACGTGTAAGAACACCGAAACCCACCTGGAATTGTCCATGATTTTGAACACTGACCACCAAAGCCATCCTGTGGTGTCCATGATTGATTCTGGAGCTACAGGTAATTTTATAGACCAGGGGTTGGTAGAGAGATGGGGTTTGGTGAGGGTGCCCATTGAGAAACCAGAGCTCGTTAGGGCAGTAGATGGCACACAATCAAGGTCTGGCCCTGTTACTGCCCATACTGAGGAGGTGGAATTAGTCATGCCTGGGGTGGTAGGTAATCATCGAGAAAGGATTGTGTTTAACATCATAGATGCTCCTCATATTGGGATAATACTTGGGATGCCTTGGTTGAGGCAACACAACCCCTCTATTGATTGGAGAGCGAGAACAGTGGGATTTGAGTCTGAAGAGTGTATGACTTGTTGTTTGTTATCCCCTGAACCCTGTGTGTCTTCTTTAGCCCAAGGGAGCAATTCAGCCACTGCAGTAGAAGAAAAGGCTGGGTTGTCACAGGAGGGTCCTCGTGGTCATAATATGAGGAGTGAGGGTGAAGAGGGAATGCTACCCTCACATAGGGAGAAGGAGGTATGTCGGATTTTGGATTCACGATTCCGACAGAGGAAATTATGGTTTCTGGTTTCCTGGAGGGGGTATGTTGCTGCTGAAGATTCATGGGAGCAGAGTTCTGAGGTCCTTGCTCCTATTGCAATACGCCACTTTTTTGCTAGTCATCCGAGCAAGCCTGGGGCAGGTAGGCGCTGGTAAGGAGGGATATACTGTCATGGTTTGATTTATGGAGCGCCTGCAGAGTTAGCCTTTGTGATACAGAAGTTATATACTACAAAGGCCAGAATGCTTAGCAAGCAGGGAGGGGTTGTCATCTATTTAAGTCCCTGCCTGCAGGGGCGCTGTGTACGTGATTTTGAACTTTGAAAGTGTTTCGTGCTAGTACCTGTGTTGGAACCGCGTTTGGCAGAGAGCCGGTCAAAGCGGAGTTCTTGGAGTTCCAGTAACGGCGTTTCTGTTGGATGCGGTTTGCCTAAGAGAGAGTTGATTCAGGACTCGTGATTCCCCGCAATTCAGCAGAGAGCCAGCCATTGCGAAGTTCTCTATTGCCCTGTAGCGGCGTTCGATAGCCGCTGGTACTGGTGAGAGCATTCCGACCATTCATCCTGTTCCAGGCTGGAACAGGAAGCGGTGAACTAACTGCGGGGCTTTCAAGAGAACGCGGCTGGAGAAGGAAAGCCGTTTTAGAGATAGTGTTTTCTCTCGGCTGAGAGAAATAAGTGCGGGGAGCGCCGCCTTCCCGTTTTACGTGTTCAGCGGCTGCTGAACGTGGGTGGTACACCGGCCGGTGTCTATTGCCTTTCCCGAAACCATTCAAGGATTGTCTACTCTTCGAAGAGATCGGAAACTCTATTCATGGATTTTGTGAGTACACTCATCTTTGGAGGTGCCTTTATGTACCTTTGTTGAAATTCATTGGAACTAGAGAGACTTGGGATTTCTCTTCACTTCCGGAAGAGTTTATTGAGAGACTGTTTATTTTTAAATATATTGCGAGACTATTCAAACACTAAAGGATTATTTTTGGCACTGGGATTGGTTCTTTGATTTTTTGGATATTACCTTCCAAGGGTTTTTTTTTGTTTATCACAGGAAGGCTGGAAGGTATTCATGGGGAGTGGGTGAAGTAGAGGATTGCTGGAGAGGTAGAACTGCCTCAAGTGAAATTGACTTGTTTATGTATTATAGAGTTGTGTTGCTTGAGGTGGAAGAAGTTTCCTTCACTATCTACCAAGAGGGAGAAGAAACGAGTGCAGTTAGTTTACTTGGTAGGTGGTGGTATAGTGAGAATTACCAAGTGTAGTCAGCATTGTGACTACTTACCTATTGTTTGTTTAATCTTCTTTTCTCGTTTCAGCCTCCTCTTCCCGTTCCAGTCCCTTCCAGACCTTTTTTCCCTCACCTGATTACCATACGCTCTGTAGTATTTGATATTCAGAGTGGAGGGCAGTCTGGAGGTGGACCCTAAATAGCATCGTCCTGATCCTGAGGATACTAGGTCGTGACACCCACTGCCACTACACCACCCACCGCCCATCCTTCCTTAACCTTACAAAATCAAAGAAAGAGCCCCAGCAAAGCTAGTAGAGCCCATATAGAAATACAGGAACTTAATTTCTGCCGGAACGCTCATCAGCAAAGCATAATAAAACATGCAAATGTGCGGCTAAAACATATACCATGCCACAGTGCGCTTTATAGGTGCTCCCAGTGGTACTACATCACCTTTAGTACCTCGACATCTGCACGTTAATAAATTCTGTGTTTTAATCACCAACATACCCACCTTCCCTACACCCACCCCCGCCCTTGCTTAACCGTACGAAATCAAACAGAAACTCCCACCATTCCCAGTAGCGCCACTATACCCATAGCCGGGATTGATTTTAACAGGTGTCTGCTGGAACACGTATCAGCAAAAAGTATTCAAACATGCAAATTGATGGGTAAAACATAAACCATCCCATAGGACGGTTTATAAATGGACCCAGTGGAACTACACCACCTTTACTAGCTAGACAGCTATATATTACTAAAGTCGTTTAAACACTCTGTCGAGTGTATAGCAAGGGATGGGGAGAGTAAACAAAGTTGTAATTCCAAAATTTTGAATATACCGTTCCTTTACTGTATCTATATTAAATACATTAAATGGAATGAAAGAATTGACGAGTGTCTCAAAAGGGATAGTGAAGCTGAGCACCGGTAAAACCTGGCCACTTCAACACCTACGTATATTCAGCACAGGGACACAGCCTGACAAACAGTATCACTTATAATCACATGTACTTTACTGATGTCAACAAAGTCATACAGAAAATATACCGAACATTTTCATTTTTTTATCTCTCTCACATTTATAAAACATCTCTTCTAAAGAAGCACTCCCCAACCACTTCTACTTCATAAGAACAGGCAATCATTAATACGTTTACTACGTATATTTTAGTATATCTATCTTTTTGTTATTCACTAGTCAGAAACTTCTAAAACTATTAACTATACCGAAATGCAAACCAGAAACCATGTTCATATTATATTTCAACCTATGATCAAATGATTCAAACTATGCGTACATATAAAAGGAACATATCACTTTTACTATCTCCATCTCCTCTCCATGTAATCTCCAAACACTGTAGACAACCTCACAGTACAACAACCTACCTCAACTTACATTCAAATCTACCTCTCAGTGTCAAAAACGAGACCACAACCTGCCCACATAACATTTCTGGGTTTCGTTTTTATCGCTTTTAACTTAATAACACATACATCTCCTACCCCCCAACCCACTATTTACACAAAAAGTATAATTTGCAAACGTGGGACATTTTGTTTATCTCGCCCGAATACATCACCAAACCCAAATTAACGCTGTACCTCATTTTCAAAACCATACAGTCCTTTAAAGATGACAAACTACACTTCTTCTTTGTGAAAAAGTCCTAAACATATATAAAGTACTTATTTAACAACAGATCACACTTTATGCATATTATGTAACCAACATGAAACACCATACTTTACTAACACTATAATATTTTGAAATAAAAAATACTTTCAAACTTAAAAACATCACCTCAAATACATAATCACTACTACAGAACACATAACACTCCTTGTTCATTTCTACCTCACCTTTGTATTTGGTATGCAAATTGCAAATATCACACACACATGGAATTCTTTCTTTGTCACACACTACATGTAGAGCACCGCTTTCATCAAAAATGGAACCAGTAATGGCACAATTTCTCTGTCGCTCCACACATAAATACATGTAAAGAACAAATCAGAATACTTCATTCCTTCAACGACATTCCAAAACATATCTCCATTGTCGGGCGCAAAGAGTGTCCAGGCAGGAATACCAATAACCCCAGGAGCGAAGCTTGTGCCTCAACTTTTCCCAAAGGTGTTTCCCTCTCTGTGTTACAGAGAACACAACAGCGAGGAAAGAAGCACTCCAGAAAAAGAAGAGACCAAGGACAATATGTCCGCAGATGCGAGCCACAGGCAGGAAAGGCGGATAGGCTCAGACAGGAAGATGGTATAATCACTGCAGAGGAAGAGAACAAAACAAAAAATACTTAGATTATTTAACAGGGAAGTATATATAACATAAGCTCGTTCAATGTCACCCCCATACAGTGTGCTATCCCATACTCACCGGCGAACATGTGGCTGAAGACTTGATACCTAATGTCTTGGTCTCTTATAAAAAAAAAGGTTTCTGCAGAATATGCACCACACAAAAGAAAAGTAAGTTCCCAAAAGGTCTGAGTACTTTAGGCTCCAAGAGTCCTTGTAATAATCACAATAGCCCAAAAGGTCCTTCAAATATTGTCGTTGCTTGTATGTTTTTTATGGACTTGACATAAGCAGCAACAATGTAGCTGGGCGGTTCACAAGCTAGAAAACAATGCGTGATTTCCAGGCGATGCAGCAAGTAGAAAGCGCTGAGAAGACGCTACAAAAAAGGTGCTAGACACGCGTTCCGTGTATATTGTTCGCATAAAGTTTTCAACAAAGGAAAAAAAAAGGCGCCTCTGCCCGTTACTCCACGGGGACGCCAAGTATCTGGTTTCTTCGAAGATTCAGAAGTGCACTCTGCTTGCAGAGTGAAGGCAGCGCGTGCACAGAAGCTTGGTCGCGATGTGGGTCTCGATGGGGGTAGCTGCAGAATCTGCGGGACTAACGACCTTCAGGGGTGGGGTGACGGGAGGAACAACCCACAGGGATGCAGAGAAGATTCTATGAACAAGAAAACGTAGCTCTCAATGTACGCACCGAACAAGGGAGCAAAACGCTGACAAAGGTGGAGCTTGACTCAAAGGCAGTAGGAGAAGTCAGCGTGGAGAATCGGGGAACAGGGAATCCAGAACGACATAACTCAGGTCAGGGCAGGAAAGCAAAGCGCCGCCATTACATCTCAGGTAGCTTAAGAACCTCCCTTCGTACCAGGTGACCTATCGCAAGGCAGTATGGGACAGCGCACTATTCATCCCTCTTATGAGGCATTATGGTCTTTGTAGTGCATTTGTGGTAGCGCTAGTTCGAGGTCTAACATCCATTGGTTAATTTTGAATTTTCCATATACGAAAAGCGACTTAATATTCCGTGCCACATACAGGTCAGAAGTTCAACCTATTTTATCACCACACTTTCTGGAACATTCTACGACACCTGCCGCTTAATTGTTCATAATTTTTTTTCAACCTAACTATATAGTTTTGCAACTTTTTATCGAACATTTAACAGCACAAGCAGGTTAAAAGTTCACAATAGGGGTAAGTAGTTCATCAGCTTTATCCCCAACTCCAGCAGCACCTAAGCTTACGCCCCCAGCGCTATTAGACCCATAGGAATCAGTGCTTTACACTTTACAAATGTAGAATTCATTTGATATGCACAAATTTACCTTTGCACTTCCTATATAACACCCCCTAAGCACCATACACAAGTTATAATGTTTGAAACAAAAGTTCCTCCGAGTAGGTATAACTACATGCTGACACTACTTGGACAGATGTGGCACAGCGGCCAGAGCACATGACTTCACAGCATATGACACATCGTTTGGGCTCACGCCTTCATCTCTGAGTCCGGCAGCAGCTCAGCTCAGCATCATGAGACTCTAGACAGTACCTCCATATTTTCCGTACCCCAGGACTTCAGACCAGTAGGGGTCAGTACTTCGTCCTAGTAGGTATAAACTACTTCAGCAGGTATAGTACAGCAGGCACGGCACATGACTTCACAGCATTAGACACGCAATTTGGGCTCACACTTTAATCCCCGAGTCCCGCACCAGCTCACCTTACCAGCATCAGACTCTAGGCAATACCTCACTAAATTTCCGTAGCCCAGCACTTTCAGGAATGAATACTTTGCTTTACACCCCCTCTATAGCACACCCTAAACACCCCACAGAGGTTACAGTGCTCCCCCCTCCTCTTTCCTACTTTTTACACCCTTTTTTCCCCTTACTCGCTTCAACGGAATCACAAAATGGCAGCCAACACTTCCTAGTTGCAAACGATCGCAGCACTCGCAGTCAAAAGCAGCAAGCTTGTGCTCGTAACGCCTCAGCCAATCAGATGGCAGACTTCCCAAATATCAATATCTGTAAATTTCGATATTTCTCAAAAACTACTGAACGGATTTACACCAAATAAACAAAAGTGCTTTTTTCTAGACCAAGACCCTTCTCCCTGCCAAATTTGGGGTCATTCCGTTCACCTGTTCGACCTGTAGCCTTGTCTAAAGTTTCCTATGGAAATTACCATGGAGAAAATATGTTTTGGGACCCCCCTATTTTCTCAGCCCCCCCTTGACAAATCACCCCCAAACTTTCAACATAGGAGCTGATATAAACAAAGAATTTGTTTGGAAAATTTCATGAAGATTTATCGTACGACGCCAGAGTGATAAGCAAAACAAAAAAATGTATTCCTATGGAAACTAGGTCCTAACTATAACTACCTACTGGACCAGCACTCTCGTTGGGTAAAGCCACACTTTCGATTTATTGCGATAAAGTTTTACAAATATATATATATATATTTTCCCCAACAATCATCCCTTTAGGATAGTCATATCCCACATTAGTGTAAAACTAATATATATATATATATATATATATATATATATATATATATATATATATATATATATATATATATATATATATATATATATATATATATATATATATATATATATATATATTACCTACTGGCAGTCGCCAGTATGTAGTTATAGTTAGGATTGTTTTCCATAGGAAATCCGCAACATTCTATTGGGAATAACTTTGGCGCCGGTTGAGGAATCTGCCTGTAATTGTCGTTAAATTTGCCTCGCTACGCTCCGCTCCTTCCCTGAAAGTTTGGGGGGGATTCGTCAAGCGGGGGCCGAGATAAAAGGGGGGTCCCAAAACGTGTTTTCCCCATGGTAATTCCCATAGGGCGATTGGACTCACTTTTAGCCCGAACGGCTGAATGGATTTCCACAAAACTTGGCAAAATTGTAGGGACTGGTAGCCCGATGTGCCTTTGCTATGTCTCAAGATATGTGCTCCAGTGGATTTTGAGTAATTTGGGTTAAAAAATATATATATATCTGGGCGGAGCCTAACCACACATCTGATCTGATTGGCTGTCAGCACTTCATCCAAGAAGTGTTGGCAGCCATCTTGGGACCAATATACATGATAGCACCTCATTAAAAAGCATTGTAGTTAATAGAGGGTTTTAGGACTTTAGTTACATTATAAATCATTTGTTGATGGTACCATACTCATTTTAGGAATTGTGGTGTTTTCTAAGGTGATTTTACCCTGTGAAAAAGCCTTCTGTTGTGATATCATGAATCATGTTTGAAAGAAAACTAATATCTCATGATTTTCCCACAGTGGTTTGGAAGGGGATCTATAAGCTAAACTGAAAGCATATTTTCTGTAAATTCACATTATCTTTCTCAGTCATGTGAGAATGAAGTCTGACATTCTCAGTAAAACATGTACATCCAACAAGGACAGAGACTGTCAGTTGATTCCTTTGTGTTCTACTGCAGCCTCCTAGAGTGTTCTAAAGAACAACTAGAGCGCTAACAGCACTTATTACAAAGGTATAGCACACCTGAAGCCATCGTGATGGGAATAAAGTGGTAACTCTTAAAACATTTAATTTAAAAAGGAACAAAATGAGGGGGTATATTATGCCATAGAAAGTATTATTAGTGCTGCAGAAAGAAAAATTCGGGCACATTTTGAGTGACTTCTCAAATCCTCTTCTATTTCATTAAAAAATACTGACATGCAGTCTCCCAAGATGGCCACCAGAGACAAAAGAGCCCAAATGTAGCCCAAATATCACCCAAATGTAGCCCAAGTATAGCCCAATGACAGAATGTCCCAGAGTGTTCTAAAGAACAACTAGAGCGCTAGCAGTCCTACTTATTACAAAGGTATGGCTCACCTGAAGCCATCTTGATTGGAATAAAGTGGTAACGCTTAAAACATTTAATTTAAAAAGGAACAAAATGAGGGGGTATATTTTGCCATAGAAAGTATGATAAGTGCTGCAGAAAGAAAAATTAGGGATCATTTTGAGTGACTTCTCAAATCCTCTTCTATTTCATTAAAAAAATTCTGACATGCAGACTGAAACATGCACTTTGAATACCAGCAGCAGACTTCCCTGGTGAGCAGTAGCTTTACTGCTTTCTTAAATCTGCAGTCCGCTCTAGAGTATCACTGAATCTGCCCTGAAAAGTCTTGTACTGTGAATTGCTGATTTGCACATTGCCTTATTTTGCACAAATAACTGCATCTTTGCTCATATTACAGCATCATTTTTGTTTGTATAGTTGTCAATCGTAGTTCTTTTCAATATGAAGTCCGCTTAGGAGTGTCCTTGAATCTGCCTTTCAAAAGCCTGTAATGTGAATTGCTGATTTTGCACTTTGCTTTATTTTGCACAGATAATTGCATTTTTGCACACATTATAGAATTACCTTATGTAGAGTCGCCGATTGTAACTCTTTTTTACGGACTCAAAACTTGTTATTTCCTATTTTTAAGTCACTTGCACATACAGACCATGATGAATTTGCAGTTTTTATTACTTGATTTTAAATGTAAACGCATTGGACTTGTTTTATCGTGTGATATTCCGTGATGTCAAAATTTATGTACTTTTATGGATGTTGAATCCGAATAAAGATCTTTTGACTTGACTTGACTGACTAATCTAATGAGCAACTAGAGTGCTAACATTCAGAATTGATGGCAAATGTGTGACACATCTGAATGCCTTCTTGATGGACCCAAAGTAAACAAGCATTGAAAATGCAATAGATCTCGCCCTCGTTAAAGTTAAAGACATTCTGTTTGTAATGAGGTGGCTGTTAAGCTTTGCTTTTATTAGTGTTTTTTAAACTTTCATGTTAATAACATGCATCTGTATGCATATATGTATATGTATGCATGCATTTACATTTGTATTTACATAGATATACAGATTATATATGTTTATATATGTATGTATATATATATATATATATACATACACATACATATATATAAATGCATATGCATATATATGCATATATATATGTGTATATGTGTGCGTGTAGAGAGAGGTAGAGAGGTAGAGGTGTAGAGGTAGAGAGGTAGAGGTAGAGAGGTAGCGGTAGAGAGGTAGAGACTAGTAGAGAGAGAAGTAGAGAGAGGTAGAGAGGTAGAGAGTAGAGAGTTAGTAATAGAGAGTAGAGAGTGAGTAGTAGAGAGTAGTAGAGAGCAGTAGAGAGAGTAGCAGAGAGTGAGTAGTAGAGAGTAGTAGAGTGAATAGTAGAGTGAGTAGTAGAGAGTAGTAGAGAGCGAGTAGTAGAGAGTAGTAGAGAGTAAGTAGTAGAGTGAGTAGTAGAGAGCAGTAGAGAGTGAGTAGTAGAGAGTAGTAAAGAGTGAGTAGTAGAGAGTGAGTAGTAGAGAGTAGTAGAGAGTGAGTAGCAGAGAGAGAGAATAGTAGAGAGTGAGTAGTAGAGTGAGTAGTAGAGAGTGAGTAGTAGAGAGAGAGTAGTAGAGAGTGAGTAGTAGAGAGTAGTAGAGAGTGAGAAGTAGAGAGTGAGTAGTAGAGAGTAGTAGAGAGTGAGTAGTAAAGAGTGAGTATTAGAGAGAGAGTAGTAGAGAGTGAGTAGTAGAGAGTATTAGATAGTGAGTAGTAGGGAGTGAGTAGTAGAGAGAGAGTAGTAGAGAGTAGTAGAGTAGTAGAGAATGAGTAGTAGAGAGTGAGTATTTGAGAGTAGTGGAGTAGGAGAGAGTAAGTAGTAGAGAGTAGTGGAGAACATTCCAAAGTTTGGCACAGCACCACTTGCACAATAAGTCCAATCAAATTATATCACTTAGAGTCCTTATTGAAGCGCTGAATCTTGGTGTATATTCAAATGCTTTTATTTTCCTTAAGTTTATGTACCACAGCCAGCTGAAACGTTTCATTCTGTACAACAGAACTTCTTCAGGGCGTTCTTATTTCCTTCAAGTTATGTCGGTATCCTGTTGTCATATAACTAGGTATTTCTTCCAAATGTTAGACGAGACGTAAGTACATTCTTATTCAAAGTGACTAGGTATCAATTTTACCCACACAATTCGGGCAGACTTGAGTAATTTATAGCATCCTCAAAGTCAGTCTTTCAAAAATTCCAAAGTATAGGACATGATAATCCAAATCCAAATGTTTCTCAAGAAAAGTCATTTTCAATCGTTCGGAATATCGGTGTTTGGGCAGATATGACCCAGGGACCCCCAGTATGCAAGGGGAATTAGTCTCCCCTCTGCAAACGCACCAGTGGCCTGCGTTGCAGAAAGGTGTAAAAAGGGGCATAGCCTCATTACACCTCTGTGCAATGCAGCCCCCTGGCGCATACTGGAGGTTCCAAGTGGGCTAGTTGGACCCCAGGGACCCCTAGTATGCAAGGGGAATTAGTTCCCCCTCTTCAAACATGCATGGGGGCTGCGTTGCAGCGAGGTGTAAAAAAGGGTGTGGCCTCATTACACCTCTCTGCAATGCAGTCCCCTGGTGCATACTGGAGATTCCTGGTGGGCTTTCAGGTCTTATATAGTTAGGAATTAGCATTAAAAAAACCTTTGAAATTCACTGCACTCCACACCACCCTGGGTTAGACACTGGCTATATGCAAATCAGCTCTGACCCTGTGCCTCATGGGAACAGTCCAGTCCGAACTTCCAAGCCATGTCTTTCCCAGACCGGAATCAAGCATCCAAGGACCGGTTTCTGGCTATCAGCCTTCATTCAGCCTGGATAGCTTGACTCCAGTGGTGTGGAGAGCCTGGGACTCACGTCTGAGAATACCCAGCCCACTCGGGGTGAAAATTGCAAAAAACACAGTTGATGGACAGAATGTAGAACAATGTCATACATTCACCCCAGTACAAGGATCTGGGCCTAAATCCATCGTTTTTCTGCACTCCACACCACCCTGGGTTAGACACTGGCTATATGCAAATCAGCTCTGACCCTGTGCCTCATGGGAACAGTCCAGTCCGAACTACCAAGCCATGTCTTTCCCAGACCGGAATCAAGCATCCAAGGACCGGTTTCTGGCTATCAGCCTTCATTCAGCCTGGATAGCTTGACTCCAGTGGTGTGGAGAGCCTGGGACTCACGTCTGAGTATACCCAGCCCACTCGGGGTGAAAATTGCAAAAAACACAGTTGATGGACAGAATGTAGAACAATGTCATACATTCACCCCAGTACAAGGATCTGGGCCTAAATCCATCGTTTGTTTGCACTCCACACCACCCTGGGTTAGACACTGGCTATATGCAAATCAGCTTTGACCCTGTGCCTCATGGGAACAGTCCAGTCCGAACTACCAAGCCATGTCTTTCCCAGACCGGAATCAAGCATCCAAGGACCGGTTTCTGTCTATCAGCCTTCATTCAGCCTGGATAGCTTGACTCCAGTGGTGTGGAGAGCCTGGGACTCACGTCTGAGTAATATGTGACGTCATCAGCAGCGCATTGCAGGCGTGCAAGTTATAGTGAGTCCAACTAACTATAACGTGGGAATTTCAATGGTTTTATGTCAGTAAAATTTCCAGATAACTATAACTGGTGTCTAACCTATGTTTTTTTCAGTGAATTTAATAGGTTTTTTAAATTCTAATTCCTAACTATAACTGGTGTGAAAGCTATGGTTTTTTCTGTGAATATATATATATATTACCTACTGGCGGTCGCCAGTAGGTAGTTACAGTTAGGAACTACTTTCCAAGGAAATCCACAACATTCTATTTGGAAACTTTGGCGCAGGTGGACGAATGTTCGCGAATTTCTCCAAGAAAATGGCGTGCTCGGTTCCAGTCCTTTGTCAAGCGGGGGCAGAGAAAAAAGGGGGGTCCCAAACGTGTTTTCCCCATGCAATTTTCCATAGGGACCTTTAGCCAGGGCTACGGCCCGAACGGCTGAACGAAATTACAGCAAATTTGGCAAAAAGGTAGAGTTCCGTTCGCAGATTGTGCTTTTTGTAAAATGGTGTATATCTGTTCAGTAGTTGCTGAGAAAATCACAAGTAAAATCATAGCGATATCTAGAGACAGAGTTCTACACATGGATGGAGATCCGTTCAATTACGAGCGCGAGCTGCATGCTGATTGGCTGTTAACTGTCTTTCAATACTCGAAACCAGGAAGTGTTGGCAGCCATCTTGTGCCTCGGTAGAACCGAGTCACCAGAAAACAGTAAAACAAAGTTGAGAAATAAGGAAAGGGGGCAGGGTAGAAACATTCTGACCCTATAGGCTTGCTCAGGGGGTCATACATGGAATTTTAGGGTCAATTTTAATTCTTTTTAAATAAAAATTTGCGGCATATACGAATGGTACTCGTACATGGTGGAAATGGGAAAAAAACCTAGAAGTCCGTTTTATTCATTAGGTTTTGGGGGCAAATTCCGGGGGCAATTTTTAGAGCTATATTTCTATGACAGTATGTAACACTTTCCATTTTTTTCCTGTATCAGTTGTACTCTGTACGCATGCGCAGCCTTGTTTGCAAGTTCACTTTTTTTTCTTTTTCTTCAAGTTCGCCAAGCAAATCTCTCCTGATTTTAGGTATTGAATTTGCCGCTTTGTTTTCCCGGGTCGTGTGTGTCATCCAGTGCTATACTTTTGTAATATATTAATAAACATATTGTATGTATATTTATTTGAAATGTAGTGTCGAGGCGTCAAACGTTAATTACATACTCCGTTCAACCGCCATTTTAGTAGTTTTCCTCCATTGTTTTTATTATACCTGTTACTTTCATTTTACCCTGTACATATTTTCTCTGTGATCGAAGAGATTTCTTGCCACAGACACTATGGTGTTTGTCCTTGGCCTCCGATCTTATCAGACGTGGTCACACGTATACCTAGAAACTAATTTGAAGGACGTAAGCCACAGCCCTTAGAACGTGTGCTCGTCCAGAAAAAAATATTATTAAGATTATGCGTTTATTATGCGTGGTAAATGCATACTAGTTGTAAAAGCATGTGTGGTAAAGCGATATGCGCGCTAATGGTTTTGTGGTGACGATCAAGCATGCTTATGAACCGGGTCTGGGCATGGTGGAGTCTAGGGCAGCAGGCGTAGGGCCACGCAGTTCCACTCATACAATATAGAAGTAATATAGGATTTTTATAAGTTTTGAAAAAATTATTTCAGAATTATCCTAGATTAAGTCTTTTGTTAGTATGTTCATTAAAACATGAATATATGTTTTTAAACATTAAAAACATTTGCGTGTTTCGCGTACAGGGCGCCGTACATGACGTAACACGGAAGCTTTGATGCGACGCGTAACATCAAAGATTATTCGTAGCGTATGCTGAGAATGAATAGCAGTACAAACTATGGTGCGATCACTTTCTCACTGTCAAATCAGAGCACAGGGCTCGCTATGAGAATGGTTAGAAGTGGTCAGTCATTGGAGATCCAATTCAGGCGTGTGGCTTATCCACAGTATCATAACGTTATTTTTTAACCTGTTTAAGTTTGAGGTTTGCATGAAATACTATGCTATAGGCAGATATGGATGTTTAGGCAGCGGTTATATCCATGAAGCTTGGTTATTACCATTTACATATAGGTGCCTAAGGGAGGGAAAGGAAGTCTATCTGAATGGTGAGGATTGCACAATAGCAGCAGATCATTGCTTAGTTTGTAGACACATACAATTACATGCTCTTGTAAACAAGATGCGCCTAATTTGGACTGAGTATGGAAAGGTAGTCTGACACCTGCTATCATAACAACGTTCAGTTTACTGGAAACGGGAGTTATTTACTTTGAAATAATGTAGATTGTTATGCAATGTTAGCAGGCATCGCTTACATGATTACGGTAACTGAGCGTGTGGTTTGATTAAAAAAAAGTTGTGTTAACTCCTCTGCATGGGAAGCTGGATGTTTCAATCTGGCTGTCGATTTCAACCTTGAAAGCAGAGTCAACCAAATGAGTCGTATAAGAGCGCTATTGTCTCAAAAAGAGGTCGCTGTTATATCTGCTACAGATTTTTTTTTTAGTATACTGCATATTATGTTGTGACGAGGTTTACCAGCCCTGCTCTGCCAGTGCCTGTGCTCTGTCTCATTGGAATGTTGGAGTCTGATGATGCCTCAGAATGTTGGGACTGAGAGAGGCAGAGCGACAGTCGGTCATGGGCTGAGCAGCTGACAGGCTGCTCCTGGTGGGGCTCTAATCTACCACATATCTACATGATGTCCTGTACCTTATAACCTGTTATCTTCATGAATAAAGCATTCTGAAATACTACCTTCCTGAGTGGACCTTCCTTCACTACATATTTGTCCTTCATGTAGCAAACACCCGCACAGAAGTGCATAATTTATTAAATACAGACGTGCTCTTGAATTTTGGGGAGTTGATTTAGAGTATCTTTAATGTGTCCTTGACTATGGGGTTACCTTACTTTTTCAAAGTTAGAAGCAGTGACTTCTGTAGATAGTATATTTGGTGTCTTGTCTGTGTTTTTCCATTCGATTTTTTCCAGCATCTTTGGTGGATTCTCCTTAATTCTCACATTAGTTGTCGGTCTGCTTGCATTCATTTGTTTACTTAAATATCGATGCACATCTTGCAGCAGACGAGAATATGTCCCTATTGCTGCTGGTCCCGAACCTAATGCTTAGTTATTATGGAGCGCTGCCTCTGGCTACATTGAGTGCAGTTTATGGATTATCATTTCGATTCTCCTTTTTCACATGCATTCAACCTGTGTTCCATTGCCTGAGCTGCGATTTCGACTGGGCCCTGGATTTGTGTCTCTGCAGTACGGTGTCTCCCAACACGGATTATGATCAGCTGATGAGCCCCTTAGTTGCTCATGAATTGTTCTGTTCTGGCGGCAGGATTATAGCCTTAGCAGCGATACATGGAATAATGCGAAGTTGGAATGTTTTTGCAGCGGTGCACGACTTCTTGGCACATAGTTACATTGAAGATGACCCGAGTTTTCCTCTGATGGTGATAGAGGCTCCGGTTGTTGAGGAACATGTATGTTCATTCCCACTATTGAATTGGATGGCTGAAATGTTTTCAGATGAGAACAATGACTTCTTGTTGGAGGCTGTTGCTACATACTGTGCTTACACGCTGTTGGATTAAGACTCTGATTTTTCTACGTATTCTTTATTATTTAGCTACTGCTTTCTATCAAAGAGCGAATAATTTTTTGGGGAAATGTGAACTTGACTCTGCTTTTTAGGCTTGGACTCTGCGTTTCTAATTCGCCCACGTTTCCATCACGAGCTTCGATCAAGGAAGGGTGCCGTGGAGCTGAGCCTTGCAGTCATACCCTGTTAAGTTAGCATGTGTTTATTAGAAGCTTACACACTATTTTTGCTTTCCTGCTCTGCTTTGCAAACGACACATACTTTTGATATTGCTTAGAGAACGCTGAGTATTTTGGTTTGTATGAGAATAATTTGGTATGCTAGATTTGTAAACTGCCTCGCTAGTTTTGTGTGTATAGTGAGAGCATGGAACATCAAGGTTGGTAAACAGTCATAATATCTATTCCAAAATATAGAATGGACATAATATCGAAGTAAAAATATAGAATGGACAAAATATCGAATGGACACAATATAGTGGTTAAAAATATCGAATTTAAGGTAAGTAATATCGATTTTCAAAATATAGAAGTCAAAATATCGAAATATACAATATAGGCATTGAATATATCGATTTTTTAATAATATCAATTTTTTTAAAGTGTTTTGTATGTTAGTATATGTGTGAAAAGTGTATATTAATGTTTGTAATGTATGTTTAATGTATTTTAAGTAATGAATTTTATGTTATTTAATTTTTGCGTAATTTAATTCTGTAGCGGGTTGTGGGTTTATAGGGGAATAGGGTGGGAAGTAATTTAATTGTAATTAATTAAATATTTTTATTTATTTATTGGTATTCATTTTGAATTTATTGTTATTTTGTAATTGGTAATTAATTTTTATTAATTGCCAATTAATTTGTATTAATTGATTAATTGTTAATTATGTTAATTTTCTAAATTTATTTTCTGTAGCGGGTTGTGGGTTTATAGGGGAATAAGGTGGGAAGTAATTTAATTGTAATAAAGTAAATATTTTTTTTCATTTATTCGTATTGATTTTAAATTTATTGTTAATTAATTTTTAATTGGTAATTAATTTCTATTAATTGGCAATTAATTTTTATTAATTGGTAAATATTTTGTATTAATTAAATATTTGATAATTATGATAATTGTATTAATGTATTTTCTGTAGTGGGATGTGGGTTTATAGGGGAATAGGGTGGGAAGTAATGTAATTGTAATTAATTACATATTGAAAATACTTTTTGTGTATTGATAATTAATTTACTGTTAATTTTTAATTGGTATTAATTTTTATTATTAATTAGTTTTTGTTATTTAAAATTAATTCGTTGTTGAATAATTATGAATAGGTTATAAATCTTTAATAACTAATATGTAGTTGTATTTCTAATTAATTATTACATAATATTAAATTGGTTAATAATTTCAATTAATGTTTTATTAGTATTGATATTTAATTTATTTTTAATAATATATTAAATCATTATTTTCCCTACTGTTAAACTCACTGGAGTGGGAATAGTAATTTTCACCCTCCCGCTATCCAACGCTTTCCCTACTGTTGCACTCTCTGGAGTGGGAATAGTATTTTTTACCCCTACGCTATCCAACGCTTTCCCTACTGTTGCACTCTCTGGAGTGGGAATAGTAATTTTTACCCCTACGCTATCCAAAGCTTTCCCTACTGTTGCACTATCTGGAGTGGGAATAGTAATTTTCACACTCCCGCTATCCAACGCTTTCCCTACTGTTGCACTCTCTGGAGTGGGAATAGTATTTTTTACCCCTACGCTATCCAACGCTTTCCCTACTGTTGCACTCTCTGGAGTGGGAATAGTAATTTTTACCCCTACGCTATCCAATGTTTTCCCTACTGTTGTACTCTCTGGAGTGGAAATAGTAATTTATACCCTTCCAATATCCAACGCTTTCCCTACTGTTGCACTCTCTGGAGTGGGAATAGTAATTCTTACCCCTACGCTATCCAACGCTTTCCCTACTATTGCACGCTCTGGAGTTGGAATAGTAATTTTTACCCTCCCGCTATCCAACGCTTTCCCTACTGTTGCACTCTCTGGAGTGGGAATAGTAATTTTTACCCTTATGCTATCCAACACTTTCCCTACTGTTGCACTCTCTGGAGTGGGAATAGTAATTTTTACCCCTATGCTATCCAACGCCTTCCCTACTGTTGCACTCTCTGGAGTGGGAATAGTATTTTTTACCCCTACGCTATCCAACGCTTTCCCTACTGTTGCACTCACTGGAGTGGGAATAGTATTTTTTACCCTCCCGCTATCCAACGCTTTCCCTACTGTTGCACTCTCTGGAGTGGGAATAGTATTTTTTACCCTTACGCTATCCAACGCTTTCCCTACTGTTGCACTCACTGGAGTGGGAATAGTATTTTTTACCCCTACGCTATCCAACGCTTTCCCTACTGTTGCACTCACTGGAGTCGTAATATTAAATGTTACCCTCCTGCTATCCTACGGTAAAATATTGTACATTTTTTATTAATAACTTAAATTAATTATATCTTAATTTTAAGGTTATTTGAGTATTTTTAAGTATGTTTTAGTTAATTATATTTATTATTTCATTAATTTTAAATTACTTTTAAGACATTTAAAAAAATTCGATATTTTGACTGACTATATTTTTTACAGACTATATTTTGGATTCGATATTTTTGTACTTACCTGTTTGTAGATAGGAATTCGATATTTTGGCATTCTATATTTTGTTGACTATATTTTGGTAAGTCTATATTTTGTCATTCTATATTATGTCAGTGATCCATCAAGGTTATCTTGAATACTGTGTCTCTTATTGAGAATGATCCTCGCACGTTCGAGCCATAACACATATGCAGCTGTGGCCACCTCTGATACTTGCGCGTTTCATAATGCGTTGTGGAGGCAAAGTTACACACAGTTGGAGAACATTCGTATCTTGACAGTTTGTGGAGCACTGAATGTGATGCACTACTGCTGACTACCAGACGTATGGGTCTGCCCATGTAATGCTAAGAGACTTTGTGTAGTTATAAACTAATCTGTTAGGTAGGGAGGGTGAAATTTAGGTATATTTTAAAAGTATTTAACTTTAACATTTTAGGATGCTTTTTCCGTTTGTATTTGATAGAATCGTAACAATGCAGATAACCTTGTTTCTGATAATATGTTTGGTTATATTATCTAAGGTACAGTGCATGAGATTATGGCGTTATAAATAAAAATTTCAAAGTTGCACGTGTCTTTATTTACATCTTGTTTTGGACTGGTGTAAGACTATAATGAAAGAGTGCTCTTGTTATCCAGTTTACTTCATGTAATTTAAGTTGCATGTTCTGGGTTGACTAGTTATTGGTGTTTTTGCTCTAGGGTTAAGAGTTAAGAACCAATGAATGATTGATTGCTAGTCTGGTAGGGGGTTTGTGTATTAAGGTGGGGTTTGGTACACTGCAATTCATTGAGGTCCTAAGTCTTTATGCAAAGTTCTGTGTATGAGCAGATTTCCTGGAAGAGTAGTTACAACAAAAAGGCTCGATAAAGGGCTTGCACTCTGAATATGAATATAAAATAGAAGAATAGTTGATAATCACAGCTAAGGAATGCATTAATTAGATGTGTGTATGTGTGGATGATGTCTAGATTGAGTGGAAGATGAAAAACGTGAAAAATAAGAAAGGCTAGAGAGACGCAAACTACCCACTGCATTGTCAGTAAAGTGGATCTTTGAATTTCCAGGTCATTACACAGATAGGGTGTTGGATTCTGAAGTGGGAGCAAGAGAAACTAGTACTACATCTAAGGAAAAAAGCTAGTGCATAAAGTACACACAGTTTGGCAGATTTACAAGCCACGAGCCAACCAACCTCCACCCCTTCCAAATGCAAGTAATGCCACCTCCACATTTTTTATTTTACTTTATACTTCTTCACTTAACCATTAGGCGATGTACAGTACAGGATGACTGGCGCGGTGTAGAAGGTTCGAGATAGGTCAAATTCTTCAAGGTCAGAGATGTTGGACACGTTCCTTCTTTCTCTTTCATACTTTATGAGTGACATGCATTTCTTGTGATTGCCTTTCCTGGTTGCACTGCTGTTATCTACCATTTTAGTTCTGTTACCTTGGGGTTGAGTGTCCAATGGGACTTCTGTCTTCTTCCTCTGCAGTTGATGCACCAGTGTCAGAGTTTTACCTTGATGTCTCTTTGTTTAGCTAATAGCTTCATCTTTTCTCTCTGTGCGCTGTCCTTGAGGTGAAGTTGTTTGTCCTCTAGAGAAGGGGTCTGCATTGGGATCCTCGTTTGGACCTTCCCACCAAATACCAGGTCAGCTGGTCGTTTGCTTGTAGTGCTGTGTCGGTTTGTGAAGTACGCTCACCATAGCTGGAATGATGCAGGTTCTATTGGTGCTCTCTTTAATGTCCCCCTGATCCCTCCAACGTAGTATTGGCTTGTGGGGAAAGATGTTTTATCTTCTGATAGTAAATGATCATGTAGTGCCTGAATATTTCAAATTCATGGCTGTTGAACGCGGGCCAATTGTCTTTCTTGATAATTTTGAGAATACTGCATGTAGGTAAGATAGGAGCATGCCTGTTTCTGTCCAAGAGCAGAGGCGGCACGCGGCCCGGCCCAGGAGCAGAGGTGGTACGTGACCCTGTGAGGTAAGTTTTATTTGCTTTACCCCCCCATGAAAATGATATTGCTCATTATGAGTTCAAAGGGTAATTATCCAATGCATATGTGACACGGCTGTCTAGCTGTTGTAAAATCTGAGCAAACTGATGCAAAATCCAGTCCAGTGACATGAAATGATCATGTTTGTTTAAAAACCTGTACATATTCAACAGACCCTATTCAAACTGTTATTCACTGAACAATAATAGCCCTCTATTACATGGAAGCCCAGCAACACTATTTTATTAACACATTTATTATTTTTGTATGTGTGTGGGTATTTATAAAGCACAAACCTAACCAGGCACAACAGAGCACTGTACAACTAGTAAAGTTAGTGAGCACTATTAGGATGGAGGGGTGAAGAGCTGCTGTTTTCAGATTAAGAAGGTGGATCTTCTAAAAAGTTGTAGTGTTCTTTAAAAAGATAAATCTTTAGCTATTTTCTGAATAAAAGAAGGAGTTTGGCAATTCTGATGGTCATAGGGATGTTGATGGTAAAGGCCTGTTTCCTGGTAAATACCTGTTTCCTGGTAAGGCCTGTGTCCTGAATTTTGTTCACCTTCGGCCTGATTTCTGGTTTGGCAGGCTGGAGTCTGACAGTGATGGTGCCAAAGGACTGTATATCTGCCACCATGACAGACAGCTGTCTGCCAAATTTAGAGCTCACCGCCGGTCCAGGGGTTACACATTGATTGCATTAGTGTAGTATCTGGCTTGAGCTGATGTGATGAATTGTCTGCGTTTTGAGCAAAGAGATTTTAGTGTGACGTCATTGGTGATCTGCTTTTCTTTCATTTTCATTCTAGTTTGCAAACAGTTTACTTATTGACCCTAAGATATTTTAAGTTCTATGGGGTAGAGGGTTTATATCTGCACTTGTGTGTTTCATTGGTGCATGGATTTTTCTTTTTATATGTTTTTTTTCAGGAGTGTGTTTTATATAAGGGAAGGGAGGGTATGGATGTCAGTGGCTGGGTTGGTGATACTGGGTGAGATCTTAGTTTTCCCTATAATTTGAGCATACAGAAATACTTGAAGGGTCTGATGGTTTCTATTTCTGTCTTGGAATGACCTTGGTGTGTTGTTAGGGCTTGAGGTAAAGTGAAGTGGCAACGTGGCCAGTCTACCCCAAGAATATGTAACCTTGCATTTTCTGATGATGTCAAGAAGGACAAAGTTGAAGATGTTGCCCTTGTCACAGATTGATTTAGTGATGTATTGCCTCACATTGTACTGATACGGTTGAGGTGGGTGCTTCTGTTTTTTTTAGCTAGAACTGTCAGTGAGGTGAAGTCTGCTAGAAGGGTGGTGTGCGTGTATTGGATGGATGAAAATATCATAAAATGCATCTATGAAGCAGCCCTGTGTGCCTCCCAAAGTAAAACAGATGATGTGAAACAATCATCTATATACACGTTTCTTGTAATAAAGGATGTACCGCACATATGTATAGCATCCCATTTACGTTCTGAAGTATGTGTTCAGTTTTGCGTTTCCTATCTGTTCCCAGTACAGAGCTTAAGGAAGCACATGAGTACACTAAAAAACAGACCTGCAGAGCAGTATTTTATGTTTATTATGTGTCACTATTTTTGATTTGATCTTAATGTTTTCTTCACACTTGTGCTTCAAAATGCTATATTTGGATCCCCCTTTTTTCAACAATTTGCAGTAAATATGTGGTGTAAAACCCACCATTTGAATCCATTTTTTCAAAATGTTCTTGCAGGGGGAGGACCCCCCACACCCTCCTTTTGCAGTTCGGAATCGCTTGCTTCACTTGCACGCCTATTACATTAGGGTACAACATTTTTCGCCACACCACTTTCAAAATCCACCAGCCGCCACTGGGTGAATGTATGGCATTGTTCTGCATTCTGTCAATCAATTGTTCTTTTTACGTTAAAAGTTCTCAAGACAAGTACAAAATTCCCATTATCCAAGATCTTATGTGTGGCTCTGCATTATATACACACTATCAGACTTGCTATTGGAGAAGTGTAATGTAATCTTGATCCCATCTGAGAGATTGTAGGAGTGCATCATATTCATGTGTAGTCAGAACGCGGATACATTATGAGTAATAAACATTCTTAAAGTAATTAGAGTATCGCATATATCAAAGTATTCCTCAGAAGTTACTTGTGCATAGAATGTGATTAATAAAGGTTTACGTTACATTTACATATTTATGTAGTAGGATAAGTTAACATAAATGTTTGATATTGTGAAGTTATTACATTTGAATGTGTGTAAACTATTGACGGACATTTTTACTTGTAAAAAGAATTAATTTCATACTGGTGCGTAAAATTATATCCTTGCGGTACTTTACAATTATACATGTAGTAGTAATCTGCGTATATTGCATGTGTAGAAATGTACATATATTCTGTAACCCTATGCACTGTTAACTAGTCCAAAGTGTGGGCCTCGAGAAAAGTTAGATTCATGCTCACGAGACTTAACATGTAAATCATATTTGATCTTTCTTGCAAAATGCATTTTGCTTGTATTTTGTTTCCACTGAAGGTATGAAGAGAGAAAACCTCATTAGTTAGAATAGGAGGGTTTTGTTTTCACCAGCTAGCAAGGTATGAGAAGAAGAAAATTGGCAAAGAGAAGCGTTTTAATGAGCAAGACGGCAAGTTCTCATTGGAGAGGAATGGAATGACCAAGGACAAGCGATGTTGCAATTTATTGATGTAGGAAAGGTGATGAGAGTACCCAGTTGTGCCAGAGCTGTTAAAAAGTCTTGGGTAAAGATCATGTGGGATTGTGTACTGTGACTGCAGTTGATATTTCATGCTGAACGGAGAGAGGGACAGGGAGTCATCTTAGAGTTTTCACTGAGAGCAGACCTATGCTTCTGCTTGTGTAGCTTTATACTTCTCGACCCATTGTTGGAGTGCCTTTTACCGAAGACTCCGACAGCTGACACCTTTTTGATTTATGAGGCAAAGCTAGTTTGCTCATGCCCAATAAAGAGGATCATCTGATGCAATTTAACATTAATTTATTTTTCCTGATCATCTGCATTACCATCCTAGAGCTAGGGGTCTGCTTTGTATTATATATTGTGAATCTCTTCAGGAGATTTGGACTTGTCTTGGGTTCTCTGTACTTTTATATGATTATGTTGAGATTGATCTACATTGATTTGTTTGTAAATCTATAATTAAACTCTACTGAACTCAGATTAACAGGCATATGCATCAAAGTAAATACCGGGAGCAAAGGGGCAGATTCTTAGAATCTACCCCTTTGCTACCGGTATTTTTGAAGTTGGGATGCATCATCCCAAATGCAAAAATCGCAATTTAAGGAATCTCAAAATTGAGATTCCTTAAATTGCGATTGCATTTAAGGAATCCCAAATTGAGATTCTTTAAATGCAATGCATGAAAGTCAAAAAAATAGCGAATTCGCTAATAGGAGTAGCAAATTACCATGAAGTTGAACTTCATGGTAATTTGCTAAAACTTTGAAAAAAGCACTTTTGTGCATTTTTCCAAAGTTTCATGTTGCGCACACACATGCCCTTAGGGCATGTGTGTGTACAACATATGTGCAGAGATCAATTTCAAGGGGTGCAACAGGGTGTCATTTTGACACCCTTGCACCCTTGAAATTGCATGAGCAATTTGCGAGTACCTACTGGTACTCGCAAATGGCTCATGCAATCTCCAATACATTCCTATGGGCCTGTAGGCCCATAGGAATGAATGGGACAGCATTCCTTAATTGCGACTAGCAATTTGCGAGTAGCAATTAAGGAATGTTTAGGAATCGCTATTTTAATAGCGATTCCTACATGCATAGGCTTTTGCTATTCCTTAATAGCGATTCCTTAAAAATCGCTATTTAGGAATAGCAAAAGGCTACGTTGATGCATCTGCCAGTAAGTTGTCCAATGACTTATTGTGTAGTCACATTGGTTGCACTGTATTGAGATGCTCACAAGTGATGTTCTCCCTTCATTTCTTATGCTGCTAGAAAGGTTGTCCCTCTGGAGATAAATGTGTAATTGGGCCCAGGCTTTTACACTAATATACTTAGCCCCAGCTTGTGTCACACATTATCAGCTCTGCTCACATTACCTCCTGATATCACATAGCGGGAGATAACATGAGATTGAATCCAATGAGCATGTTTTGAAGCTGGGCACTGCTGATGTACATGAGGGGTTTTCACAAACCCCCCAGGACATTGGTGTCAGTCTCGCAAGCTTTTGTTTTGGGGGTTTCGTAGTGTCCAGGGTCAGTTCTCAGCACAAAACTCTACCTGCTCTCTATGACACTGTCCCTCACTTACCGCAAAACTAATGGGCTTGAGGCCCAAACCCTCCACAGACCCCACGCTGTTCAGCCCCCACCTCCTCTCACACGAGACCTGTCTGCAAGATGGCAGGCCTGAACTATGATATACATTTCTATGTGCAACTAATATATGAAGATTATCTGCCAAACAGCGGGCTTTAACAGTGAAGACGTAAAGGTATTTTTCGAAACAAATACTTTATAACCTAATGCTAACATTTATGCTTCAAGGAAAGTTAAGCAAGGAAAACGTCGCTTGCTTAGTCCCATTATATTTGTGGAGCGTTTACCACAGAAATGTGTTCAAAAGAATACCTCCTCCAGTCACATATTTTGTGCACTGTTGTGTACATGTTTCTAGTGTCATGTTTTTCTGCTGAGAGGTCAGTTCAACTGCAACTGCATTGGCTTACACTGTATGTCCCACTAACATGTTTCCCGAGGGTACTTTCCCACACTTTCCAGTTTCAGTGAAGGCCCACTGACGTTTTTCCGTCGATTCAAGCAGTAGAGCAGATGTCGAACTCAGTTCCTCCCTGTTAATCCACATGATGTGTGCCTAGTTTCGTAGGATTTCATCATTCCACTTACAACAGCAGGCTTGGTGGGAGACTCCTAAAATATCCCTGAAATTCCATCTGGAAACTTTGCTGTGATGTGTTTAATTTCGCCCAAATTTGCTGGCACTGTTATTAGAGATTATGAAACGGTCAGCTGGACAGTCTAGTGGCCTCATATGTGATTCATTAGAACGCTGGGCTAGTTTGATAGTAAGTAGCATGCAGTGCTTAATTTGAGCTGGTGCCCACCTGTACGCACTTTTGGGGAGCAGCACTTATCTTTTCTCAACAGACTTTGACCCAGAGCAAGAAAGAGAAAAACACAAAAGAAGGAAAGCAGGAGAAAGAGAAAAGCGTGAATACAGAGACAACGTGGGAGAGCAGGGATGAATCTGCAAGAGTGAAATAAACGGGCAGGGAGTGTCTGATGGGGCAAGAAAGATGCATAGGGTGGTATCGGGAGTCAAGACTACGCAGCCTTGGTTATCTGCAATCCCAACATTCATCAAAGCTGCCGCCAGCTTCTGAGGAAAACCTTTGAACATTGCACTTATTCTTTTACAAATTAAGCACCGCCCCTGGATATAATCGAGCACCCATCCTATTGTAACCGGTGGTAACACTTCTGTGGGGTGGAATGACTTCAATAGGAATTTTCCCTTTGCTTCTGTCTCTGCAGATGATGGGCCCAGGGAGGTTTAAGTGACCTGAGCTCTTCCATTGCAGGATGCAGAGGACAGATTATGCCTTAAGAGGAGTTTAGGATAGAGGTGATGTAACTCTGTGATTAAGGGTCCTCGTCAAGACACATTGAGATGAGCAAGCAGCATGAGTGCATATTTGCACACAAACACTAAAAAGAAGGAGAGAAACACATATTTGTTTACACAAGCAACGAAACCTTAATCCCTTAACTGATTGGCCTCTCCCACCCGGTGATGAGCCTTTTTTTATATTTGGGCTAGTTTGTGCTTAGGCCTCCATAAAGTCTTGCCCACATAAGGTATCCATGGCAAAATAAAATATATACATATATATTTATTGAATTTTCGATAGACATGCAGTTGTCAAACATGCAGACAATCATGGCAAACAAAAGAAACAACATATACAGGAGCCAAACATAATGAACATGGCGATATTTGGGCATATATCCTGTGTCAGCCTCGGTCGGCAGTAGGAGTTCCTGCAGGGCGGTGATGTGGGGAGGGGGAGGGGCAGGGTGGGAGGTAGTAATGTATGGATTACGGAGTTTGACAGGTGAGTAAACATATAAATAAATAAAACGAATTTCGTGCGCGCACTGCATCGCATTTAGTGATGCAGTGCGCGCAACGAAATTCGTTTTATTTATTGAGAAGCAAAGGGGCCAAGTTGTCTTCATCGTGCAATCTGTTCCCAAAGATACCCACAATCCTTGGTATTCAAAATGTTGGGTAATGAATGTTAGTGGCATAGGTAATTCTCCCTCTTGTATGTAATTGCCACAGGGAATATCAGGGATTTCGCCCCAATTTATTCTCAGACCTGAGAACAATCCCTACACCAGGAAAATCTCACCCAGTCTCCTCAAGGATACCACCGGGTTCGACATGTACAGTAGTATGCCATCCGCATATAGGGATATGCGTTCTTCCCAGCATACATCCACGCCAAATTTGAGTCCTTTTTTCCAAACATCCTGGGGAATCTAAAGGTATCTAGGGTTTGGGATTCCCCTAGAGGGGACCAAGAAATAGGCAAAGTATAACGAAATTTTTTGTTTTTTAATAATATTGGAAATAAATGCTCCAGATGAAAGTGTCTGTTTTTCCCTAAAAATGGCATCAACGAACGGTTTGCTGTGCTACAGTCACTGTTTTGTTAGCTGTGAAGACCATGCAGAGCTGAATAAAAATATCTATTTTTTTTACCATACTTTTGGCATTTTTCAAGGAGTTTGCCCCTTTTTCCTAATTTTGTGCCTTCAACCTAATCCCAGTTTGTGGTGGAAACCGGTTTGAAACCTATGGGTGAATCAGGAAAGCTACACATTTCTGAAAAGTAAATAAAAATCTTAATTCAGCCAGGGTCCATATGTATAGATCCCTCAAGGTTTTCCTAAAGAATCTAACTGTTGAAAAATAGAAATATTTAAAATGAGTATTAAAAAACAACCATTTGTGAAAATGTTGTCATCTGCAACTTTTTGTCACGATGGCCGATGTACCAAAAGCAATATACCATTACATCTGCTACATCCTTTTGGTTGCGGGGATATATAGTGACTGAGCTGCACTGTACCATGGTTTTCAATTGTGTGGCGAATATAGACCAATTCATATGGTGAAATATGTCGAGTGAAAAATGGGTGTCAAGGAAACCTATGTATTACTGAAATGGGCACCAGGTATGAAGTTTAGGAGCCATGTTTATTTGTAGATCTCTGAATTTGTGGGTACCCGTACTAGCATGTGATTCAGAGAGTATTATTTGAAATGTCTTCTTTCTTACTCACTGGCTTACATTTGGAAGGCACAAATGCAGTGAAATCTAATTTGTACAATCAAATGTTCTACTATTTTATGTTACCACATGTTTACCTATAAAAATGGTACCTTACTTGTGTGGATAGGCCGAGTGCCTGCAATAGTAACAAAATGCAACTTGGACGCATCACATTTTTCCACTGAAAACTGACCCTTTTATCCAATGTGGGTATCTATGGATTTTGGAACCTAGCTCAGGCAGCACCTAAGGAAACCTAGCAAATCTGAACATTTTTTAAAAGTAGATGCTGAGGGGAATGTAGGGTATGGAGACTTGTTGGTCTCTGTCCAGAATTTATTTACAGAGAATCCTTTGCAAACCTTAAATTTTGACTAAAAAACTAATTTTCCTCCCATTTTTGTTATGGAAAGTTCTAGAATCTGTGCGGAGCCACACACTTCCTTCCACTTAGCATTCCTCCAAGTCTTCTGATACATATGGTGCATAACTTGTGTGCGTAGGCCTAGAAGACACATGAAGACACACGCCAAAACATAACATGAGCACATTAAATTTTCCTACTGAAAAATTATCCTTTTTTGCAATGTCAGTATTTGTGGGTTTTGTGCCCTAGCTCAGCCGGCACCTAGAGTAACCTAGCAAACCTGTTCATGTTGTAAAACTAGACATCCAGGGTATTCCAGGGTGGGGTGGTTGGCTTGGCTCCCACCAGATATTTTTTTACCCAGAATCCCTTGCAAACCTCAAACTTTAACTGAAAATGACATTCTCCTCACATTTCTGTGATTGGAAGTTCTGGAATCTGTGGGAAACCATAAACTTCCTTCCACCTAGCATTCTCACAGGTCTCCCATTAAAAATGGTTCCTCACTTGTGTGGGTAAGCCTAGTGCCTGCGACACAAAGTGGCCCAAATGCAACATAGGGGCATCACATTTTTCCACTGAAAACTGATGCTCTTCTGCAGTGTGGGTAGCTGTGGATTATGTGTCCTAGTTCTGACGGCACCTTGGGCAACCTCGCCAATCGGTACAGATTTACTTACACAGAAGCCTTTGCATTCCTCAAGCATTGATTTAAAAATCACATTCTCCTCATATTTCTGTGATGGTAAGATCTGCAATCTGTGGGGAGCCACAAATGTCCTACCAGCTAGCATTCACCGAAGTTTGTGGAAAAATGGGCCTTGCAACAAGTAGGTACAAAGGAAATGTAGTTTATTTGTACATCGGAGTCCATGTTCGTAGCTGCCCACCTCCTGGAGATCTTCAACTGACTGACTAGCCAACGGTAAGGAACTCCTGGTAGTGTTAGGCTTGAACGTAGGACCATAACTAAAAGAGTAAAATAATTGAATAATCATTATCACACTCACTTGTGTGGGTAGGCCTAGTGCCTTTGACAGGAAACAGCCCAAAATGCAACATAGACTCATCAAATTTTTCTACAGAAAACAGCCCCTTTTTTGGCAAAGTGGGTAGCTGTAGATTTTGGGCATCTAATGAAACCTAGCAAACCTGCCAAATTCTGAAAACTGGATACCACAGGGAATCCCTTGAAAACCTCAAATGTTGACTAAAAACTCACATTTTCTTCACATTTCTGTGATGGAAGTTCTGGAATCTGCATGCAGCCACAAATCTCCTATCACCTAGTATTACCCCAAGTCTGATGATAAGAACTAGTACCTCACTTGTGTGGGTGGGCTAATGTCCACGAGAGAAAGCGGCCCAAAATGCAACATGGAAACATCAAATTTTCACTCCATAGGCAATTCAATAACAAACTCTAAAAAGCCAACTTCAAACCATATATTAATTAAAATGCAACATACATGTAATTACATGTAATAAAAAAGAAACATTTAATTGCTTCACCTATTAGATTCAAAGCTACAATAGTTAGCAAGTAGGAAACCCCAATTGCCAATTAAGGGGTACGATTAAAAGAGAATGCAAACAATCATGGCTCATACTTCACATTGACTTATTTAACTCTCAGAAATATATTTGACACAACTAACTTCTGAATGTAATTTAAAAATATATTGTAAACAAAAAAAATCCTTTATTATATGCTCATAACAGATGTGCAGCTGGCATCTCTTTTATTAAAAATGTTATCAAAGAAGATTTAAACAGACTTTTTAAGTCTTATGCTTATGGCTAGATTTCTATCTTACTGCAGCAAAGCCAAGTGATGGATCCCTGAAGAGCCTTATATGGCAGCAAATAACGAATCAAGATTCAGTTTCGAACACTCGCCTCAAGCAGCCCCTGCACAATCTGGATTCGATGGATCTGTGGGAAGCCCCTCTGTCCAGGAAAAAAAAGTCATTTCTGCCCTGGTTGACTTAAATGAATTAGGAAAATGCTCTCATGGTAGCTGGGTGCACAAACTTTACGACCCTTTGCAACTGCCTATTGAACGTCACCTCTCTGGAGGCAGCGGACACACCAGCTGATGCGACTACGATTTGGCCTCATTCCGTTAAAGGGTTACATATATGGTAGACTGAAGGGATTTGCGTGTCACTTAAACCTGTTTAAAGGGAGGATCCATGAAATTAACATCAAGGGGGCATATTATCAAGGGGGTTTATCTCCGCTTTTTTGGCTTTAAAAGCCAAGAAAGCAGAGATAAAATTATCTCCCTATTACCAAGCTGTCGCTAACACCAGTTAGCGACAGCTAGTAGGAGATAGCGACCATCTTGGGCCCCACTTTGCATGTCAGTGATATTTATCACTAATGAGATGCAAAGTGGGCGTGCCAAGATGTTAGAGACTGAAAACAGTCGCTAACATCGCTATCTCCTATTACCAACTTTTGGAGATATTCGCGCTAAGCGGGAATATCTCCAAAAGCTAACACCTGCCCTGAGCAGTTCTTAGCCATGTTATCCAATGGGAGGTGGATAACATGGCTAAGAGCATTTGCTCGATAATGCATGAATATCGCTGACTTTTCAGCGATATTCATGCATTTCGGCCGTTTTTTATCGCATTTGCGATAAACCTTGTTAATAGCAAGGTTTATCTGCAATAAAAATCGCCGATGTGCGGCGATAATTTTTGTCTCTAAACAAGTTAGAGACAAAAATTATCGCTAGTTGTTGGTAATATGCCCCTAGATTCTTAAATTTTTGATGATGGTAACAAGTACCTTGGGCCGTGGAGAATAATAATTCACTTTTCGAATGTTGCCGTTAGTCTTAAATTACTGTGGTATTGTTTCTAAAACCTTGATTTTCGGAACCTGTGTGGCACCCTTTGGTTAACTACTGGTAAATTGGGCCCTACAATTGTTATTACAGATTTCGTAGTTAATGGCACTGCAGAAATGTACATTTTGTTCTTACTATGTTTCATTCTGTAATTAGTTTTTAATGTTTTACTCTGCTTTCAGTTTTACTTTAGCAGAGAGACCACAATATGAATGTGAATTTTATGCCTTTTACCTGAGGCTTTGAAGTACTGTATAGGGCTCCCTTTGTTTGCTGTTTCGCACCGATCAGCATTGAATTTCTTAAACATATTATATTTTTATTGAATGTATATGCATTATAATGTGTTAATTCAATTATAGCAATGATTTTTATTAATTCTGAGAACTAAAATCGATCTACCTTAACAGACTTTTAAAGAAAATTAAAAGATTAAATACCGAAGAAGAAAAGCAATCAGTGGGTTAAAATATATATTTTTACATAATTATGAAAACGACCTTAGATGTAACATTTCCTAATAATTACAATGATCTTATTAAATCTTTTAATATAGATAATTTTCATATCTCAAAATGTTGAGTGAACTGATCTAACCACCCAGTTTACAGAGTCCGGTGTTACACAAAACTTCCAAGGGAATTGCTCTTTTTTGGGTACATTCATGGAGACACAAACATATGGTTTCAAAAGCTTTTAGGGTTGGGGGGTCACACGTGTTAAACATAATAGAACTGTAATGAATGAACATAATTTAAGACAGTTGGAAAAAGGAAACAAGATTGTCAACTAATCACTTATGAATAGACTTTGAAAGCACATTTCAATTTATCTGGAAAAATCCAGAAGATTCTGGAACAAGCCAGAATGTTCAGGAACAAACTAAAAGGTTCTGAAACAAGCCAGTCGATAGATATTGACAGCACATGGCAATTCATCTGGAGCCAGCCAGACTGTTCTGGAACAAGCCATAAGGTTCTGGAACCAGCCATGTGATGGAGGCAGTCATCTTTGATTTCAGGAGGATATAAATACAACGTCTTTCGACCTCACATTTTGCTAGGCAATTAGAGTTCCAGTGAAAATATCACCAATGCTTCTCTTTCTGACCTAGCTTAAATACGCATCCAGGAAATATTCTTCCTCTGTGAATGTACTTCCTGGAGAAAGATATACTGATATTTTTGATCCTTAATTTCCTAAACACTAATGACCGGATTTACAGTACATCACAAAAGCTTGCTTTCTGGACCTAGGTCCAGCTACCTGACAAATGTGGTTTGAATCGGTTCATTACTTTATGGGGTAGAACAGTTTAAAAAAGACTATGGAAAATGCATGGGGCAATTTCACATAGGGAGCCCCCTTTTCTCTCAGCTCCCGCTTGCTAGGAGGGAGCTGAGGTGGATGAATATATATATACATACATATATTAACTATTAGTGGTAGCCAGTAAGTAGTTATATTTAGGACCAACTTTTCTCATAGATAAAGCATTTTTTGTTTTGCTAATAAAACTTTGCCGCTGTTTGACGAATATTTATGAAACTTTTAAAACTAGTGAACAACTTAATTCAGCTGCTCTGTGGGATGTTTCAAGGTGATTAATGAAGCGGGGACTGAGAAAAAGGGGGGGGGGCATAACGGTTTTCCCCCATGAAATGTTTGTGAGGACTTTGTAATTTGTAGACAAGACTATAGCCTGAACCTCGGAACCTCATTACACCAAATGGGACAGAAAGCTAGATCTTGGTTCACAATTGTGCTTTTTGTGATTTGGGGTAAATCTGTTCAATAGGTTGGTAGTTATTAAAGAAAGTAATGTATTGATATCTACTGACTTGGATCCTCTGTGGATCTGCTTGTGCCCGTGGATCCATAGCCCAATAACAAAAAACTCACCCACTCACACACCATTCTCCAGCATCTGAAGAAATAATACTCGTGCCATTAAGTAACTTCAGCCTACAAGTTATCATTTCTAAACATAAGTGTAACTATAAGTATAACTATAACGGCTGAGTTTCTATGGTTTTGTGAGGGTAAACATCAACCTAACCATATATCCCTGTAACCTTAGGTTTTTTCGCTGTGTATACCTGTGTGATAAAAGTAGCTACCAAGGGGCATGCCACCTTCTACCAAGTCCACATTTAGTTTAAAGCAAATGAGATACCATAGGAGCTGCACAGTGAATGAAAGTCGCTGGGGCCCTATGCTGGCTAAGGAGCTAACGGCAGACTGAAAGAAAATCTCCTGTGCTGCCAGTGTCAGTAAAGAGGCATAGGGCTAATTGAGAATGAATGTTGATGCAAAAGGTGTATGCGCAAATCATTTGGATTTTTGAGATAATAATTGTTTTATAAGCTAATATTTTTGTTTAGTTTTGATACATCAATTATTGAATGTTAAGTATTGATAATTATTGAATGTTAAGTGCATATATGTTATCTTTTTGCCCTTGTGTATTTGTTGATGGTTGCATAAGGGTTTTGAACATCGGTAGAAGGAATAATTAACAGATTGATTAAAAGAGCCATCATTGATTAAGGACCACAGATTTTCTGGTAAAGGTACATACTTTTGCTAAAGAGAACATGATGTTCCATCCACATAATGTTTATTCCTTTTAGCCGGTTAGGTCAAAGGGGTCGGACATTCTTTTTTAATCAAGTGGGACTCGGCATAAAAGAGTTAGAAGCCCACCATTCTACTGATTTACCAGATGAACTTTCAACATCTGGACAAAGAGGAGTTCCTTCCCATCTGTGGGCTTCTGGAGGACTGAAGTTTTCTCAACAGTTAGAGGGAACTGGTTATCTAAGCAAGGCTTTTAAATCCTGTAGTAGACAACTACTCTGGTAAATGAGGTCACATGTTTTTCTCTTGGTCCATGGATTTATATGGGAAGGCAACTCATGGCCAATTATTCACCTAAAACAAGTGGTGGAGCACAAATGGCTTCCCCTACAAACAAGAGCCCATTATAGTCTTCCACAATATTATACATTTCATCCTGGAAGTCCAGAATTACATGTGGGGTCCAGTGAAAAGTGTGTCTCATCAGGATTCAGGTTCATATATGTACACAAAATTTCTGCTGCAGTATATGCACCAGAACATTCATATTAAGAGAGTGTAGTGCATGTGAGAGTCAGACATATTTACAAAGAAGATATAGTAAAGTGTTGATGCTTAACGTTTCCCTGTATTAGTACATTATTAAGACTGAGTGGGTGTGCTGGCAACAGTTTTTTTTAGCTTTTTTACCTCGTCAGATGTGCAATTTAGAGATAAAGTGTTAAGATGTGCTGCTATTTAAATTTCTGTCTTGATCTGGGTTCTCTGCAAGTACCAATACCCACATTTGCGGAAAAATTCTAAATTCACAATGACTACTTCTATGATATCGAAGTTTTAGTTGAGGGGGTAAATACCAACCTCAATTTATAATCACAATCCTTGTAAAGATTACCATCACAGGAGCCAATGTAGTCACTAAATAAACCTGAGCTCAACCCCATGGTAGCTATGGCACAAAGCAGATAGGCTTAACTTGGTGGTGATGTGTAAAATAGTCATGCTTTATCAAAACAGTAATAACGTCGGAATGCAATCCAATAAAAAATCCCAAATTGAATTAGAAAAATAGAGTAAAATGCAATAAGCAAAATGACAAAAATTCAATGTGAGGAAGGGGAGCTATGATTTTTTTTTAAATGTTGCCAAAATAGCACCAAGAAGTATAAAGTTTCAATGATAGTCAATTCAATTCAAAATTCCTTTATTCGACTGTATACAATACAGTCATAAAAGTACAATAAAAAACATATACATTCAAAACAGTGTTAAAAAGACAGTTTATCAAGAGCGAGAAGTCACAAGAAAAGATACAGATTTTAAAGAATATAAATATGCTGTTTATCTAAAAAACATATTACTGGGGGAGGCATAATTCGTTGAACAATTAACCTTCCATGCTTTTTCTGAATTTCAAGGCTGTTTTTAGAAAATTACATAAAAACAAGGTACTTTCACAGTGTAGCATTTGAAGATAAAGTAATGCAGGCCTTATTTGTACAAAGTTCAATTGCTTAAAAAGGGGTTTTAAGAACAGTTTTCGTGGTATCGTGTAGTAGGAGCATATGAATAAAAAGTGAGCCAGGTCTTGCGGAGACTTACTGTCGCAGCCGCAAGCTGTCAACACTTGTCCCCTGTGGGCCCCACTAGGCATAGCTAGCAACAAATGATACAAATCAAAGCGAAATCTAGACATCAGAAAACGTTCGTATTTGGGCCAGGATAGATAGGGATCAATTTGCACGCAAGATTTTGTTAAGACATGCTTCCTCACGCTACCTTTTTTAAGCTCTGACTCTTCCCTAGCTAGCTGCCGATTCAACATAAAGGTATCCTTCACATAAGTTACATCTTGTTTGGATACTTGCTGTGGTGCTAGGAAGAGTTCCAGCCGACCCAATTCATGAAGACAGTTTCTGATATATTTTAATCAAGGTATCTTGTATTTCCCATCCCAATTGAGTGCTTCGAGAAGGATGTTTTGGGTAAATGGTATATCATCATTCGTCCAGCAGTTTAACCAACACAGCAAAGGGTTGACAGCTATTTTATCTCCTAGGTAGGGCATACCTAGTTCTTCGTGAATGGAAAAATTAGCTGTGCCTTTAGGTAGACTTAGCACTTGTTTTAGGAAATTGTTTTCATTTGTTACGAGGTCACCCACAGGAACAAAGCCCCAAATTTCACTCCTGTAACAGGCCACAGCGGTGCTTTTAGCTTGATACAGTTTCATCAGAGCAACCGCTGGCGTATTTCCCATTTTACGTGCAAAGTCTGTTTTTGCAGCATTTGTCCTTGCTGTTTCTCCCTTTTTTTCCTTAACGCAGGTCCCCAAGTGAGTTTATGGTCAAACAATACGCCAAGGTATGAGAAAGTCTTTGTTATCGGTATTTTTTCCCCATTAACGAAGAAGAGATAAGACTTTTTTGAGCCAGAACCTATCTTCATGGCAAATGATTTTGTGTTGTTGATGCTTAGGCCCCGTGATTTCATAAATGAAAAAAAAGAATCAAGTAATATTTGAAGGCCCAGTGCGGCTCTGGAGATAAGGACAGCGTCGTCTGCATAGAGCAGAACAGGTACACCCTTTCTCCCTATGTATGGATAGTCAGTATTTGTGTTTAAAAGATGCTCCTCAAGACCATTAATATATAGATTAAAAAGAAATGGCGCTAAAATACAGCCCTGCCTAACCCCCCGATTTATCTTAAAATCTCTGGTAACTTTCAAGTCTTTTGTATAGCGGACATTTGCTCGAGTATCGCTATGGAGGTCGGCTAAAAAATTAATCAAATTCTTCTCAACCCCCATTTTGAGCAAGACGTCCCAGAGCCTGCCTCTATCGACACAATCAAAGGCCGATGATAAGTCCATAAAGGCCATATACACAGTTCCTTTTCTGGCCATAGTATATTTGCCACTGATTAAGTATAGCTTCAGGCATTGAGTTATTGTTGAGTGCCCTGGTCTGAACCCATATTGAACGGCGGACATTACATTGTTGATTTTAGCCCACATGGTCAGCCTATTTAAAATTATTCCTCCCACTACCTTGGCAACTGAGTTTATCAGGGAGATGGGCCTGTAACATGCTGCATTGTTTCTGTCACCCTTCTTGTAGACGGGTACTATGGTTGAGGCCCCCCAGGACTTTGGGCTCCCGGTTGCGACTCCAGCATTGACAACCGCAGTAAGGATTGGGGCCCAAAGTGAGATATTGGATTTAAATAGATCTGGAGGAAGGCCGTCTGGGCCCGGGGCCTTATTACTGGTTAAGCTATGAATCCCCTTCTCAACTTCTTCAACTGTGAAGTGCAGAGAAGCTTCTTCTATAATTTTAATTTCATGTATCACCTGTGGTTCATTGTTCTTGAAAATTAAACTAAAATGAGAGACCCACTCATCCTCGGGTATGTTAGTTCCAAGACTGGAGGCATTAGGGTCATCGAACATTGGCTTATTAATTATGCTCCAGAACTTAGAGCTGTTACCCAGGGTTGATGGGTCAAGCAAAGACTCCCAGACATGTGCTTTTATGTCCTTTTTCCGGGATGCCATGGTTGATTGATAGTCAATGTTTGTGATAGACAGAGACCAAGGTGCATTTTGATGCTGACTGCGATGGAGCCTGCATTGGATGCATCAACCAGGTTCATCCTGGTCAAATATTTTATCTCCTCTCTTTAGTCCTTAAATTCCCGTTCCAGCACAGGAGTACACTTTTGAAACTCCATTGAAACTCAGTGGAGGCATAATGAGACTCACGGGTTGTCAGGCAGAGGCATACAGCATTGTCCAGTCCAGATTCAGTGGATACAGGTTAGCTGGACAGGTGCAGGAAAAGCCTCTTGTAGCTTGTTGTATCCCTGTGGCTTGTACAGGAGGTCAGGCGTATGACACTTGGAGTCCACTTCTTGGCCCTGGGTACAAGAGCGAGCAGCGTTAGTCCTTCAGGGCTTCTCTTATGTAACAGACAGCAGGTCTAGTCCTCTTCTGTACTTTCTTATGTCCAGCAGTGTTCTGTAGTTGGTGCCTGGAGATTATACATTTATACATTGCACAAGCTAGTGGGTACGACTGGCTCCTGGGCCCTCCCTAACCAATGGGATAAAAGTTTGCAGGGCCAACCCTATTCACTGTGGGCATTTTCAAGATGGCGAAAGTTTACAGCCAGACTAAACTTGTCCTCTGAAGGTTGGATATATGTTTGGGGAGTGTACTCTGGTAATCTTGGTGTCTTCCCACGTCTAACACTAAACTCCAGTTTGAAGCAGGTTCTGTGCCCACAAAAATCCCAGGAACCGAAGTCTAGTAGGACAAAGGCAGGGTTTTCCAACAGCAGGACTGTAAATGTACAATAATTACCTTGCCTTCCTGTTTCTGTACCTTTCAAGTGCACTCCAAGTGTAATATGTAAAAACCAAAGGCAGAAGTATGGTGGAACAAAAGAAGGGGTTTCCAGCAACCAGACAGTGATCATGGAGGAAAAGTGTATTTCCTACACTCCTGAAAAACCTAGATGGGTCCTCTAACACTGTAAGTTATAGTGTGGATTCAGGCATTCAAAGATAAAGCGCAAATAGCATTTCAGACACCTCAAGCTAGAGTCTCTGGTTCCCAGGTTACTTCATGTCCAAGAAGCATATATTCTGGGAAAGCAACTACATAAGTGCGTCGCAGAGCTAAATCAGCTAATTTGTATACAAATGTATAATGAGCTCCTAAAATAATATTGGAAATAGTAATATAGAATTCACATTCCAATGATATTCTTTAACAGCTGTCCAATAAAATGCTGCCTTGTTGTATGATTATTCTCAATTTTTGTAACCTTGCTACTAGGGGAGACGTGCCAACCCTGCCATCCTATCTCCTGGCAAGAAGGGGTCAAGACGGGTAGGTTTCAAGTGCACCATTTTTCGGTGTCCAGGTATTAGTGGTCTGTTTGAGGATCCAGATCAATCTCCACAAGCACACCTGCACGTCCAACCACTGTCTCCCATAAACACATTTCTTATTTCAATGAAATATGCTAAGTTTAAAAATAAGACTTTAGGATTTAGTAAATTAAATAAAGACTCCCAAATCCAAACCAAAACAAAGGGGACAGAACAAAAAGGGGAAATACTTGTTTCCAGCACCTATTGCTTCTCTGCCGAGCTGCAACACAGTTCTCAGCGTTTCTGTCCAAATAGGAACACTGCTACATGTTTTAACCCTTTGACCAAACTGGGGAACCAGAAGTCATTTTAGTAGAAAATCTGCCTTGTAGCTGAAAACAATATGAGGTAGACTGGTATTTTCTGTTTGAAAGGTGGCATTCCAATATACTTACAATAAGGACCCAGAATTACCGAGCAAGAAAGCAATAAGCTAACACACCCTGAATTACACCTCTTGCAGTTTTCTTCTAAGAAGTTCAGGGTTCTTTGGCAAATGCAAAGGTTTAGGGATTTCCATGTGCATTAATTTTGTAGAGGGATCTTGATTTTTGGAAATATTTTAACACTTCTTCTGCCTTGTTCAGTAGTGTAGCAAGAGGGGGTCCGCACTGGTTGACACCCGTTTTGGGTGCGGCACCCCTCTCTTACCTGTGGCAGCCGTCGCAGGAATTGCCAGCAACCCTCCTTGCTCTTACATGCGGCCGCCAGCCTGAAAACGCAGGTACCGCCACGGGTGACACAACGTTTAGCTACCCCATTGGCCTTGTCCTTGCGTTTTTCACACATTTTGTCATACAACCCATTGGACAAATGTTCATATTGCTAGGGATAGCCAATCAGGTTCAAAGCTGCACGTCCCATCGAGAAACCCAAGAAGACGGCACCTGTTGAAGGTCATGTTACCTACACTGCTCCTTGCAAAGCCCGATTCTTGTAAGGGAAATGAGGGGAACAGAACGATTGGTTTGGAGGAAGATATCGGACGTGTTTCGTAAATATTTTTTGGCCTCATTTTCAAGTTTTGGCACAGGGCAGAGCAGCAAGTCAATTTGCTGCGCTACCCTGTCAAAAGGAAAGGGCAGGTATTTATGATATATGGCACATTCATGTCCTTTCCTGTGGTGCTGGCGCCATTTTAGCTGCCTTGCACCAACGCAGGCAGTTGGCATGATTATTTTTGTGGAGAAAGGGGCACCTTCCTGCATAAAAACAATCACAAGAGGTGTTTTCCTTGTTCTATGTGCAATGCGGAATTCAGCACACCAGGGAAGAGGAAAAACTAAGAGAAACGACAACATTTCTCCTTGTTACGCCCAGTGGTTAATTTGTAAACTAAAAAGTGCCAGGGCTCTCCCCAGGAGCCAACGCGAACAGGAAAGATTTGCTGGGGCAAACTGCCTCCTGACTAAAGCCCCAGCACTTATTATTCTGGAGAGGACTTGGCCTAATGGCTAGAGCTGCCGATTTCGGAGATGGAGAACCAGATTCGAGCCTTGGTGTGGCTCAACATCCTGTGATTCTGGGGAAAATTGCATGCCTTTCAAATGAGTGTGTACTTAATTGGTACTATAAGCGCCGATGCTGAGGATTAGGTGCCGGTGCTGAGCACCAGAAAGTACAGATTCAAATCAAGCACTGGTTACGCCTGCTATGGGAATGGGTAAGGTTTTGGCGCTGCTCCAGGTTTATTTGAGTTTGTAAATCTGGGGCTGCATCAAAATGCATGGGTTTTACGTGGGAACACCCACAGCAAAACCCATGGAATGTTTCTTTGGCGCTAAGTATGACAAGGCAGAGCAAAGCTCAATATCTGTGGGGCCATTCAAAGCCGTGCAGGGTGGCTTTGCCTCGCTTAATAGATGTGATTCAGAGGCCTGAGCCACCTGAGCGTCCAAAATGTGACCCTCTGGCAGAGCAGGCGTTTTGTAAATGAGGCCCTTAGGTGGAGATTCTCAAACATATTGCGCTGGGTTAAGTCACAAAGAAAAGCTAACCAGCACAAAATGTTTTTTCCTGATTCACTATCAAGTGCAAAACTTGTTTTGGGCTGGAAAGCACCTAAATGTAACAGCAGTCCTCCCTCGCTGGCCTGAACAGGAAACACACCCAGGCTCGTAGTCAGCCAATCACAAAGCTGCCTTGGCAGTTTTGTGATTGCTCTGAGGGCCGTGTTTCGGCACTCAGAAGCTGACTGGGATCCTGGGCATGTTCTTTATACAGGCTGTAATGCAAGACAGTTTGGACGGCCCGAAAGTGCTGGCCAAGCAGTTTTTGGGCACTTAGGAGGGTGCTGCCACCCCTCCCCTGTCCCTGCCCCTTCAACCAAAGCTGCAGAAGTAGAAGAAAATAAAATGATACTAAGTTGAGTTATTATCATTTTATTTTCCCTTTATTTCACTGCCAAAAAGCAGTGAGGCGATGCTCCTCCCCCTTAGCGAAGCACAGCTGAACCATTCCTGTTCCAGCAGCTCAGGCGGCTTCCACATAAACAGATCGAACTCATAACGACCATCTTGTTGGAGTGCATAGTCCCCGCAGTAATATATAAGACTATAGTGATGAAGCTCAGGTTGCGACGACCCTTAGTAAGAGATTTAAAGTTAGTATAAGTAGACACCAGGTCTCAGACAGGGATAATTCACCATTTTGAGCTCCTCATCTGAGTGCAAAGAATCCAGACAAAATAGTGGCATTCTCTACAAAAGTGAATGTGTTCAGTCCATTGGAGGAGCAGAAACGTTTTTAGTGGACAGTGGTGTGTTCAAAAGAGGGCCCTTCACTCGACAGGTTCAGGCTGTTTGCCTTATAGTGGATTCCAAATAAGGGCTGCAAACACCCGTTCCTGGTCTTACCAGCTTAGAGTATGCCCATAGATAATTGGCTAATTAAGCTCCTTCATGGGACAGCCTCCTTCCACCGAGGAGTGGTCAAGTGGGCACCCAGCAGATTTGAATGAATGGCAAGTTCTTTGCCATAGACATTTATGCCCATAATGTCATCATAATGTGGGTTTCTTGTAAAGCGCACTGTTACTTTACCCGAGTGTCCTGGCGCTGTAGACCACTGGGGAACCCGTCCTGGTTTTCTCTGTGAGATGGTCCCTTTCTGGGTATCTCCAGGGTGAGACCAGGCATCCCCGGCATCTGTGGGGGGCCGTTGTAGAGATGAGGCAAGCTTAATGCCCAGAGTTACCGAGTGTGTTCCCTGGTTAGAGTAGGCACTGAGGCGTGAATTATCGAGTCTGAGGCAAGCTTAATGCCCAGAGTTACCGAGTGTGTTCCCTGGTTAGAGTAGGCACTGAGGCGTGAATTATCGAGTCTGTTGATCCCTGGTCCACGACCCTGCTGCATCGGGAATTGAACCCTGGTCCCGGGCCGTTCTCTGCTTACAGGTCTACCGCCTCTAACCAGTGAGCCTCACCTCTCCACATCATAAATGTGTGAATGGATCAAACACATCTTTACAAACCAATCTCCAATACAAAGATTTATCAGACAACACAGTGAACAGAAAATTCTTTCTATACCTAAACATAATGATGAAAGGCCGTCTTGAGTCTGGTCAAATACAATCCCAGAGGGTTCCCAGCCTTCAAAAGCATTACATGACCATACACATAGTAGAAGTGTGTTAAACATAGCATATAACATAACATACATTTGATTTGATTTAATTAGATTGTATTCTAAAACACAGATATACGAACCAGGTTGCTAGGGTCTCAGGTTGGCTGGAGGGTACTGTTTTCCAGCTACAACTATTTGAGTAGTTTATCGCCAAGTCCTGTCCCCACAGCACCAGTGGACCCCAACCTAGGTAAAGAAGTGCTCCACTTTACTCCTTGTTTATCTCAGAGTTGTGAGACAGACCAATCCAAGTTGTCTTCAAGGTAGTGCACCTAGTTAAGACACAAAACACTCAGGATGACACTCTAATAGCTTTGATATCTCATTCTCCTCTTAATTTACTTTTGACAAGAAAACGACTTTAATACACACAAAAATATATTAAACGTAAAGCATTGATAAACAAAAAAAACCTGAAATCGCCTGCTCCATCCGGACCAGATTCATCACCCCATCCACTATAATCAGGGCAGCTGGAATTATGCGACAGGAGAGGACCAAATAATGCGTCAGAAAATACTAATTATAAAACGTAATGCAGCACATTCAGTGAAAGTTTTACTTTATAAGTTTGTCATTTTTTCCACGTTAACACTGTCGGATCAAAGGTCTCCCATCATTGCTACCAGTTTAACATCCAAATACAGGCTTTCCATTGCAAGGCAGCATATGTTGCTGCAATTATAGCAGCGGTTTATCCGTTTAAACTATGAGGGAGGTGAGATTAAAATCTTCAGATCACGCAGCAGACAATGGATTATGTGGCAACTGCAGCAAACCCATAACTGTATGGAAACTGAGCGGATTCGCATAATTCCAATGGCCCTGACTTTGATAGTGCTATGCACTAGCCACTGTAAAAATACGAAGTGAGCCTTAAGGCTATTTTTATTCAATGGAAAATATTGGAGAAGCTCACTCCCCTGATTCCGAATACCTCTGATGTCGCGTGAAAGGACCAGAGAACAGTAACAGTCTTGTAAAAAATATTCTGGAAAGGGTGGCTGATCAAGCGTCTGCACTCCAAAGGGGCAAATGTACCTCTTGGTCTTCTCTGCAGTGATTTGGTTTTCGGTGACTTGTACTGGAAAGTTAATACTTATGGAGCCCCTGCAATGAAGTCCTCTGGACCCAAAGATCTATCCGCTGACCCCCTTCTATGCAACAAAGTGCCCACCCGGCTTGGTAAACAAGTGATCGCTTTCTTTTTTTTTAAGTTTGAAGTTTATTAAGGCATAAAGAGAAAAAGACAGGGCATGAAGAAACAATCAGAGGTTATAAAAAACAATAAAACTCTCTTACATCAAAAGAATATTTGAACAATAAAGGATGTGAAACAAAAAACAATGAAATTTGAAATTGCAGAAATATTGAGGGAGGGAAGAAAAACATGAGAGGCATACATCATATGGGTGATAACAAAGAATCAGAAATTAGGATGCATTAACAAATTTACAAATACTAAGATAAAAACAATTCACGGTGGTTTTTGAACTTCAACAGAACGTGGTGGAGAAAGGGGGGAAGGTCTGGCAATTTTAGATAAATATTCGGTGAGGGGGAGCCATAGAAGATCACGTTTAATTGCTAAAGAAATAGGGGAGATAAAATTAGTGTCTAGGCGATGATTGAAACAAACTGCGTTCCACCATGCAGAGAAAGAAACATCTTTAGCCTGTTTCCAATGTGTTGTAATATGATGGAAAGCAATGGCTATCAGGAGATCAAGTAATCTGTGTTTATGGTGGGATCCAGAAAGGTCAGAGGAGAGGGAGCCTAGGAAAATCTGAAGGACAGAAAAGGGGATAGTGAGTTGAAAAAGTTTTTGTATTTGGGACCAAACGAGATGCCAGAAATGGAGAATGGGAGGGCATTCAAAGAGCATGTGCTTCAGATCAGCCAGAGGGCAGGGACAGGACCAACAAGTGGGAGAAGTGTCTGGAGAGAAAGAGGATAAAATTACGGGAGTGTATAATGTACGGTTATAGATAAAAAATAAGGTTTGGGTAGTGTTGGCAGCTCTAGATGTGTTCTGAAGTTTAGACCAAATTTTATCCCAAAAACTAGGGAGCCAATTTTGAGACAAATCATCCTCCCATGCCAACTCAACTTTGGATTTAGTGCGATCAATAGATGTTTGAAGGGATTTATAAAGGAAAGATGCAGAAGGGGATTGGTCGAGAGCATTAGAAATGGAAAAATGAAGTTTAGGAATAGTATTGGTGGCAGGGAGAGAGGAAAGATACTGGGTAAGGGAGGGAAGAAGAGATAGATATTGTTTTCGAGAAGAGGAAGGTAATGAAAATTGAGTTTGAAGTAAGTGGAAGGAGAGAGGGGAAGAGTCAGAGATGAGTTGAGATATCCATTTTAAACCACGGGAGTGCCAAGTTTTCCAGTAGATTGAACGATTTTTAATTTTAAGAAGTTTATTATGCCAAATAGGTTGGGAAGAAGTAGAAGAAGTGGAGGGGTAGGTGGATATCAAATATGGCTGAAGAATAGAACGGGTATGAGAAATGATGGGAGATCGAAGAGAAGTGACGTTAGAGGAAAAGGAAAGAACTTCATTGAATTCATAAGGGTGAAGGAAAGATGATTCCAATGTCAACCACAGCGGAGGATAATATGGAAGATCCGAAGAAATCCAACGGAGAGCTTGTTTCAAGGAAAAAGCAGTATGATATGACTTAAAATTGGGGAATTTAACTCCGCCTAAAGATTTGTCTTTCTTTAAAGCAGAGAGGGCGATTCTGGATTTCTTGTCTTTCCATAAAAATTTCGATAAGATAGAATCTATTGATTTAAAATGATGATTGGGGATGCGAATGGGAATCATAGAAATAGTGTATAGGACCAAAGGGGCTAGCATCATTTTTATGGAATCCAGGCGACCCCACCAGGAAAGAAAGAGAGGGTTCCACCGATTGATGGAAGAGGTAAGTTTACTAGAAAGGGATTCAAAATTAAATTTGAGGGTATCAGAGAGACGAGGAGCGAACCAGACACCTAGGTATTTAATCTTAGAGGGTTGCCAGGAAAACCCGGAGGAATCAAAAAGATGTTTAAGACATAAGGGATTCAGTGGTAGTATTTCACATTTGTCCGCGTTAAGTTTATAGCCAGATACACTAGAAAAAACGGAGACTTGATTTAAGAAGGAAGGTAGGGTTGTTTGAGGGTCCGAGCAATAAAATAAAATATCGTCAGCGTACACCGACAGTTTAACTTGTTGTTGTTGGGGGGTAAATTGAAAACCGGAAATGCTCTCGTCAAGTCTAATTTTGGTTAAAAAGGGTTCTAAAGCTAAAATAAACAAAAGAGGAGATAGAGGGCATCCTTGACGAACTCCCCTTTGGAGGGGAAAATAATCAGAAGTGATGCCGTTGGCAAAGATGGAGGCATGGGGATTAGAGTAGAGTAACGAGATAAGAGAAATGAATTTAGATGGGAAACCGAACCAACGAAGAGCTTGGAACATAAAATCCCAGTTGACTCTGTCAAAAGCTTTCTCGGCATCAAGAGAGATGGCAGCCAATGGGGAAGTAAGGGAAGAGGCTCTACTTAAAATGTTAAAGAAAACACGAGAATTGTCTGTTGAGAGACGTCCTTTAACGAACCCAGATTGTTCCGGACCGATAAGGTCTGGTAGTAGAGGGTCCAATCTAAGAGCTATGATTTTGGCAAAAATTTTATAATCTGTGTTAACCAGGGAGATAGGACGATAATTTTTGCAGAGAGTATGATCCTTGTCTGGTTTGGGTATTAAACAAATTAAGGCTTCTTGGAAGGTACCACGGGAGGAACCAGAATCGACAAAAGACTGAAATAACAGGAAAAGTTTAGGGAGGAGAAGGGAAGAGAAATGATTATAGAATTCAATGGTGAAACCATCGGGACCTGGGGCTTTACCTTTACGTAGGATTGAAACGGCATGAGAGATTTCAGAGGGGGAGATGTCTAGATTTAACGCTTGAAAATCAACATGTGCAGATTGTGGGGAAGGAATATCTTGAAAATAAGCTAGGAGATCATCAGGATCAGGGATAGATTCAGGAGTGTATAGGTTTTGGTAGAAGGAGACAAATTGAGCCAGTATGTCCTTATCTTTGAAGAAGGAAATACCGGTTGGACCTTGTAATGATTCAATCTTTGTTTTTTCCTTGCGAATTTTAAGGTAATTAGCTAATAGTTTACCCATTTTGTTCTGTCCTCCGTAATAACGGGAATTACATTTAAGGAGAGTGTTTGATGCCGCATTAGTGGTAAATTTATTGAATTCAATTTTGGCAGAAATAAGTTCGCGAAGGGAGGAGTCAGAGGAAGAGTTATAGTAGGTGTATTCAAGTTTTTTAATTTTATCTAAAAGTTGAGTTGATTTGGCGATTGATTGTTTTTTCTTTTGAGAGACAAAATCAATGATAAAACCTCTAGCAGCTGCTTTGAAGGAATCCCACACCGTAACAAAGGAAGACCCAGGGAGATGATTGAGAGTAAAGAATTCAGAGGTAAAAGCTGTAAATTTAGTGGAGAAAATGGGGTCCAGGAGTAAAGAGTTATTAAACCTCCAACGTCCTGAGTGAGGAGAAAAGGGAATAAGGTCAATGTCAACAAAAACGGGAGCATGGTCTGAGATTAGAATGGAACCGATGTCCGAATGTGTGGCTAATTGTGCCAGGGGTTTGCTAAGGAAAAGGTAATCAATACGGGATTGGGAGTGATGTGTGGGGGAATAGAACGTGTACTCTTTAAGGTCAGGGTTACATAGTCTCCAAATGTCTACTAAAGCATAATTCTGAAGAGAGGCAATAAACTGAGAATGCATCTTAGAGGGAATAAACTTAACCTTGGAATTTCTGTCAAGAAAGGGGTCCAGAACTTGATTGCAATCACCACCAAAAATAACATATTTCTCATTAATTGTAACTAATTTGTCAGAAATAGCAGGCCAAAACAATTTATCAATGCCTGTAGGAGCATAAACATTGAAGATAACAATAGGAATTTTATCAATAAGAAGGTTAGTAATAACCCAACGGCCATGGTCATCGTTTTCATGGGAGACAACTGAAACATTTAACTTTTTATGACATAAAATAACAGTGCCATTTTTCTTACCCAAAGCAGGAGAATGAAAGACATGTCCTACCCAGCAACGCTTAAGTTTATTAGCCTCCTTATCAGAGAGGTGGGATTCTTGGAGGAGAGCTACATCAGCTTTGAGGCGTGTCAAGTGTGTTAGGACACGTTGACGTTTAATGGGGTTATTTAACCCCTTAACATTCCAAGTAACTACTCGGAATTTGTAACTTCAATAGAATGGTGTGAAAAAAGAATATATTGAAAAGTGAATATGAAAAGAAAGATAACAGTAATAGGCATGTAAGAAACAAGAGGTGAGAGAGAAAGAGAGCAGAGGAGAGGAAAGAGAGTGGAGTAAAGAGATAGGAGAGAAAGAGGTGAATAAGGGTTAGAGAAAGAGAACAGTAAAGAATAGAGAACAAAGCGTGTAGAAAGAATAATATCATAACAGATAAAAAGAGATCAAAAAAGGACTGAGGGATGACGACGCCAGAAGAGGACGACATCAACAACGGAGACTTACATCGTCGAACACCTGAGGAACCAGCGAAGGAACGAAATGGAGGGAAATATAAATACACCGGGATGCAGACACACGGGAAAAGGATCTGTAAGAAGGCAAAAGAGAAGAAGAAAATATTAAAAACACACATGGTAAAGTAATAAAGAGTAACATAAGAATAACATAAGAATATGGATGAGATAGACAGGGATGGAGAGCACTCAGTCAGACACAGGGATCAGAAACAACGAGAAAACATGGCAAAAAACAGACAAAACAGAACAAAATGGTCAGACGGGTCGTGCAGTGTCCATGCTCTCGGCTTCATGGCGACGCAGGAACTCTTCAAGGACGAGTGGATCTTCAAATGTAGTGGTTCTTTCTTTATAGGTGACCTTGAAGAGGCAAGGATGTAATAGACCATATCTGGCGCCAAGGGCTCTCAAACGAGGTCTCAAATCCAGGAACTGTTTCCGGCGGTCGGCTGTGACCTTAGCAACATCCTGAGAAAGGTATAATCTACGGCCCTCCCACATAACTTGTTTTTTAGCCTTGACTGCAGAAAGTACTTGGAGGAGATCAGTGTATTGAAGGAACAGCATGATGACACCTCGAGGTTTATCAGAAACTTTCGGGCCAAGTCTGTGCGCACGTTGAATATTCAGAGAGATGGAAGAGGGAAGGTCTAGGATTTTTGGTAGAAAAGTTTGAAAGAAGGCTGTTGGATTAGACCCCTCTGTAAGTTCCGGAAGATTATAGAGGCGTAGGTTGTTTCTCCGGTTGCGATTTTCCAACTCCTCCGACTGTCGTTTTAGGAGAGAGACATCTTTTTCCAAGAGCGAAATTTTTGCACATGAGGTATGAAGAGTCTCTGTCGATTGTTCCACCAAAAGAACCCTTGATTCCAACGTGGACCACTTGTCATGTAGAAATTGTAAGGTTTTAGTAGTTTCGGCCATGAAGGGTTTAAGTGCTCGAAGTTCCTCCAGAATAAGATCCATGGAAGCAGAATGTGATGATGAACCTGGAGATGGAGGATCTTTTTTCAAACGTTTCGTCGAACCAGGTGGTAAAAGCTTACTAGTTGAAGTAGTTTTAGGAATTGCGCCGTGAGTAGCGTTAGGTTTGAGAGAAGTGGGATCATCCATATTAGGAGTTGTGGAATCAGAGTCTGAGGAAAGTTGTGGCTTATTTTTTGATGCTGTAAGCTTGAGAGTACGGAGTTTCCCCATATAAGGCAGGAGAAGTAAATACAATGCTACCACAATGTGCTGAGGAGAAAAGTGTTGTAAATAGGAAACAAAAGGTGGTTTTATAGTGGAAGCACCAAAAAACGTGTATTTACTGCACGAAAAACGATGAAATGCAAGAAAAATAGTTAATTAGAGCAGTCAATAAACATATAACTTTTCCTCAGGTATAGCTAATAAAGTTCCGTGGATATAAACTGTCTCCTCATGTCAAAGAGTTTTACACGAAAGCGCTGAATGTAACAGGAAATGTTCAATGAGTGTTAAGCAAAGCAGCGCGCCACTTTATTATGAGGAGATTATCATCATGAGCCATGAGGGAACATTGATGAAAAACGATGTGTAAATACTGGTATTAATTCGAAGAACCAGCAGTGAAATTCACAGATTGAAAGTAGCAGAGCAGAAAAGGGCGTTTTTAAGGCAATTGGTCGGTAGAAATAGCAACCGCATTGCATATGCTGAGGTAGATAGGCGGCGCTCGCTGTGAAGAGAGCGCGCGGCAAATGCAGGAAATGGCGGCCGCCGAGGAGGTGAATAGCGTCACTTACGGAATATTCGCATTCCGACGGGGTAGAGAAATGCTGCTCGGCTCTCCGTGTTCAGCTCATGTTCCGATGCGCAAAAATGGTATTTGCGCTCACCAAGGTCCGGTGTGAGCGAAGAAAGTCGCCGGCTCCGGTGGTCGACTTACGGAGCTCCGGTGCTAAGCCGCCATCTTGTGCGGCGTTCAAGCCACGCCCCAAGTGATCGCTTTCTGAAGTGATCGGACAGCGTCGATTGCCCAGTGATTGGGCACTGTATATGGTACTCCAAATATCAATAGAATACTCCATTGGGGTAAATTCTGGTTCTGGGGCAAGTACACCAGAATATCGACAGAATATACTCTGGGGTGGATTCCAATTGGATCAGGTAGAATATGCATCAGCCCCAGACATGCGGCTGATTACACAGAGAGGCAGAATCTTCAGTCAGAAGAGTGGCAGTGGGTGACAACACTACAGTACCTTGGCTACTTCTAAGACCAAGTGGAGCATCTCCCCCACCCACAGTAACAGTAGACACATTTTACTGACAGGAAAGGGGCTGCGTTGTACACATATGAGCTCGCAGATCAGCATGGCTCTGGACAGCCTTTGCCCAACACCAGCCAACTTTTGGAAGACACATGCACGTGGAGTGCGATGGACTCAATCATGCACTCAGACATGCTTAAAGACCTCATACTCTCATAACCATATACACATATATAGCTACACGCATGGCATGTCCCACACAAGGTAGCTAACCCTGGTTAGGAGGGAATGAACTGATAGTGTACATGGGAAGACCATTAGGGCCCATATGTACGAAACCATTTAGCATTTCTTAGTGGACGAATCGCAAATTGAGGGCCGTTAAGAAATGCTAAATAGGCTTTCCATATGTAAAAAAGCGGAAATGCGGTTGCAAAATACTATTTCTACAAGGTAGAAATTGCATTTTATGATTCCCAAAATAGTAAGAGGCCAATAGGGATTTCCTATTTGTGATCTCCTAACCTAATGTGCATAGCATTTCAGAAATGCGAAATGGGTAATTAGGAAATGCTGTAACCATCGGATCCAATCCAATGGTAAACCATTGGGTAATTAGGAAATGCTATTACCATCGGATCCAATCCAATGGTAACCAGGTGCAATTTGTAAAAATGCACCTAAAAGGCATTTTTACCAGTGCCACAGAGCACCCACTTGCCCGAGGGCATTTCAGTACTCTACACGAGCACCATTCTTTTTACCCTTTGTTTAAAGGGGGGCCTAAGGGCCATAGGTATAAATTCTTTTGCCTTTCCTAATTTGCGATTTCCTATTCAGAAATCACAAATTTGGAAATGCAAAACCATTCATACTTGTGGGCGCGAGGCTCATAGGAACAAATGGGTTTGCATTCCCTAAATAGCGATTTCCTAATAGTGATTGCTACTCTGTAGAGATCACTATTAGAAAATTTCTATTTTCTGACATACCATTTTGCATTTCCTAAATAGCAATTTCTTAGGATCCTCTATTTAGGAAATGAAAAGTGGAAGTTTTGTACATGTGGGTCTAAATAACTCTCTCAGAGGAGTTAAAAGGCCTGTTCATGCAGAGCAATCATGCTGCCACCACCATCAGTATCCCGTAATACTGGCAGGGAGGGAAGCAACCTTTCCTTTAACAAATGGGTGAACTTAGGGTGTGTGAGAAGTTGGCCTGGTATATGATGTCCACTATTCTAGTGGGCACCTTGCACCAGTCCAAACGACCCTTATTGATGGTAGGTTGTAAAGTCAACCTTATAGAAAGCTATCCTATAGGCTAAGACTTAGAGGCGAGTTAAGCAAGTTGTTTCACCAATTATAAACTCTTGAATGAACAAATTAAAGCACACCACACAAGGCATATATCAAATATATATGTATTTGTTCTAGACACAACCCCTCTGGACTCTTTATGAGGTCAGAGGTAAAAGTACAATACAAGCATACAATAAGTTGCACAGTATACGTTATGCCCCAGGGGCCTCACAAACCATATACTAAAATAGTGGTATAAGAACAACGTCTGGAATAGAAAGCAAAAACAACAAGTGATGGACTGAATGTGGATCAATGTCACACACTCCCCCAGTCAAAAGATCTGGGCCCAAATCCATCGTTTTTTTACACTCCACACCACCCTGGGTTAGACAATGGCGATATGCAAATCAGCTCTGACCCTGTTGCCCCATGGGAACAGTCCAGTCCGAACTACAAAAGCCATGCCCTTCCCAGAACGGAATCAAGCATCCGAGGACCGGACCGGTTTCGAGGTAACACCTCTCATCAGCCCGGCTAGCTTGACTCCAAGTGGTGTGGAGTGCCTGGGACCCACGTCTGGGCATCCCCAGCGCACTTAGGGCGGCAATTGCAAAAACAACAAGTGATGGACTGAATGTGGATCAATGTCACACACTCCCCCAGTCAAAAGATCTGGGCCCAAATCCATCGTTTTTTTGCACTCCACACCACCCTGGGTTAGACAATGGCGATATGCAAATCAGCTCTGACCCTGTTGCCCCATGGGAACAGTCCAGTCCGAACTACAAAAGCCATGCCCTTCCCAGAACGGAATCAAGCATCCGAGGACCGGACCGGTGGATCAATGTCACACATTCAACCCAGTCCAAAGATCTGGGCCCAAATCCATCCGGTCCGGTCCTCGGATGCTTGATTCCGGTCTGGGAAAGATATGGCTGTTGTAGTTCGGACTGGACTGTTCCCATGGGGCACAGGGTCAGAGCTGATTTGCATAAAGCCATTATCTGACCCAGGGTGGTGTGGAGTGCAAAGAACGATGGATTTAGGCCCAGATCCTTGTACTGGGGTGAATGTAAGACATTGATCTACATTCTGTCCATCAAATTGTTTTTTGTAATTTTCTCTCTGAGTGTACTGGGGTAGCTCAGACGTGGGTCCCAGAGCCTCCACACCACTGGAGTCAAGCTAGCCAGGCTGATGAGAGGTGTTATCTCGAAACCGGTCCGGTCCTCGGATGCTTGATTCCGGTCTGGGAAAGATATGGCTGTTCCCATGGGGCACAGGGTCAGAGCTGATTTGCATATCGCCATTGTCTAACCCAGGGTGGTGTGGAGTGCAAAAAAACGATGGATTAGGACCCAGATCTTTTGACTGGGTTGAATGTGCGACATTGATCCTCATTCGGTCTATCACCTGTTGTTTTTGCAAACCTGGAATAGAAAGCAGGCCTAGGGCCTGTTGATTCGCTGACGCGGCCTAGAACCACCAAAGGTTAGGATCTAGGAGGCCCACGGGAGACGCGTGCAGTGTTGAAACACAGCCGCGAGTTACCATTGACTGTCAATGGAGACGAAACAAGTTACAATTTTAAAGATTAAGGGCACAAGGAGGTGAACTATGATGGTACCCATTTAGAATAGGACACTTGAAGAGTCAATACCCACGGAGGCACCGGAGCACTCGTGTTACCTCACCCAGGGAAGCCGGGTGCATGGGTGTCTTTTCGTGTCGGGTTTCGTCGTCGATTCCAATGGAGAGCTGTGAAGAAATGCTGCTGGCGACCAGAGGAAAAGTGTCCGGGTGGATCCATGGGTGGATCGGAGATGTGAAGAACATGAAAGCAGAAGAGACAGAATCTAGATCACTAGCCAGTGACCAGGATGGCGATAGGAAGCTGCCAGCCAATGTCGGGGGATTTCAGGTGCAAGAGGTGAAGTTTGTCTCTTTAGCCACGAGGTCCAGGAGGTGTTGACGATGACCAGGAGCTGGATTTGAGTTGTCCCACAAAGGATCTAGTTGACTGCAGTGTCGACATCCAGATTGGACTCAACAAGCCTTGGCAAACACAATCCACACAGAATGTCAAGATTGGCTTTAGTGTAGACCAGCATGGTCTGAGGCACTCCTCCTTCCGAGAGGAGTAGGAGCAAGCCTGGAGCAACCAGGAAAGCAAACTAAATCAAGGATTGGTCTTTGTGAGGGCTCACTAGCCAACGGACTAGGAACTGCAAAGACTCGTTGAGCTGAAATGCACAAAGCTGGCCCACAGGACACTCTTGGAGTGTAGGCCTCTGAGCTTTGGTGCAAAAGGTGCTCCGGGCAGGGGCTTCAAATACCCAAATGCACAACTTTGGGATACCTCGGGAAGTGGGTGCAGGTTGCAAAATGCAGGATGTCCAGGAGTTCCGGTGCCACGTCTCTCATGTCAGCTACAGGCCTCAGTTTTGCAGGGAGCGCAGGTCAGCATCAGAGATGTCTGAAAGTCTATGTCCTGTGTCACAGATTCTTTGAGATCCGGCGGGAGCCTAAAAAATGCAGAACTGCAAAGATGCAGTTGGTGACTGTTTGAACAGGGTTGTCACTCCTTGACTACAAGGGAGATTTCTTCTATCTTTCAGTCGATATGTCGAAGGTCCAAGATATATGTTGCAGAGTTTCGTCCAGGGTAATCTAAAGTCCTAGGGACTGGGATCCTATTCTTATAGCAAAGATTAGGGGTTGGGCTAACTCTAAGGTCCCTCCTATGGGTGGACCTGGGGAGGGGGTGGTTGCACCCCTTCCAATTTGTCCAGTTTCACGCCAGAGCTGGAGCTGAGTGCCCCAGACAACTGGTTTGTAATGGGAAATGCATGGAGCACCTTGTGTGCCCCAGGCAGTGTCTGAAAAGCATTCACTGAATGCAACCCACCCTGCCCCAATACACTAAAGCCTGTCTGGGGAGGTGCTAACACCTCCCCGGACAGGAAACCTATTGTCCAGGCCTCCCTTGCCGTAGTTTTGTCCAGCAGCAGGAGGGCAGACTCGTGTCTGTGGAAACAGCATCCATTTTGTGATGCTGGGGCTCTGTTTAACTTTAACCAGGTTTACCAGTAACTACATGTCTTCTCCCTCTAGAAAGGTGGAATGCTGCCCCCACCACCAGAACTGGTGGGGGGGGGTAGTATTCTAAAGTGTTTGACACCTTACACGACATGTTTTGATACAGCCAAACAAAAGTTAGCATTAACCGCGAGGACTATAATGCACTTAAGAGTATATGATATGGCTATATCATAGAACAGCTATAAGGAGGTTCCGAAAGCTGCAGAGGGGCTCAGCTCATGCTAGGGCACCCTCTCACACAAAACCAAGCAATATGCCTCCAGGATTGTCAAGGCCTGCCATAGGAGTGACTTATAGGTTGATATGTGTCTATATATATATATATATATATATATATAGCTATATATTGACGAATCTGCCTGAAAATTTCCTCAAAATGGCCTCGTCGAGCTCCGGTCCTTCTCTGAAAGTTTGGGGGGGATGCGTCAAGCGGGGGCCAAGATAAAAGGGGGGTCCCAAAACGCGTTTTCCCTATGTTAATTTCCATAGGGCGGTCGACCTCACTTTTAGCCCGAACGGCTGAATGGATTTCCACCAAATTTTCCATAATTGTAGGGACTGGTAGCCCGATGTGCCTTTGCTATGTCTCAAGATATGTGCTCCAGTGGATTTTGAGTAATTTAGGTTCAAAAAAATATATATATCTATAGGCGCGCCCCGGTACGCGCACCAGGGAGCGCACTGTGCGCGCCACGCGACTTGCGCACGGAAAGCTGATTGGCTCACAGGTGTCTGTAAACATTCTAAACAGTACGGAGCGGCTGCCATCTTGTGTCTCAGTAGGATTGAGACACAAGAGGTGGCAAAAATCAAAGGGGGAAATGAGCAAAAGGGAGCAGGGTACACCCTCCCGACCCCCTAGGTTTGATGTGGGGGCAAAAAAAGGGTCCCGTAGGACAAATACAATTTTTCGATTTTCGCGGGGGGGAGCGCCCGGTACGCGTACCGGGGAGCGTACCATGGAGAAAAAAGAATGACACTTTTTTTTTTTTAAATAGCATTTTTTTTATAAATTGGAGGTAGTTCTGAAAAGAACTTTTTTTTTGTTTTTGTTGTTTTATATTTTTGTTATACTTTTTAAAACGATTTTAAATTTTTGGGGGATTTTTTTCAGGGGAAAAACAAAAACAGGGATTCAAAAACTGCTCAACAGGAGCAAAAAAATGTGAAAATTTAGGGTCTGGGAGAGCAGCGGTGTTCCTGTCTCTTTATAGCAATGAGTTCAACGCTCTGCTCCCCATAACAGAGCAGTTCGTCACAATCCACACATAGAAATTTAATGCCTGCAAAGACCGGCTGTACGTTAGGGACCATTCTTTCACGTGTTGTTCCTGAAGGTGTTGCTCTACCAGTGGAGGTGCTGCCGCCATCTCTTGGTAAATTCCGTGCCAGCTCCCTGACACTCTTCCTGGAATAATTATTTGGGTGTCTTCTTTTGACATGCCTAATTAAATTGGCATTTCCAAAGCTATATTTTTTTTGAGGATTGCCTCTGGATAAAATACTGCCACTTATTTTGCAGGTTACTTTACCAGCATTAACTTTTTTTTGTCCTTCAGGGATGTCATAAAATTTCCAGATAAAGTGGTCCTTTTTTTTCTGGAGAGGAGGGTCCTCAGGCAAAAAAGCATCTGAATCACTGCTGGATGACTCCCTTGCAGCCATTGCTGTAGATCAGGAAAATTATGAGAAAATACACAGAACACCTCTTGCTCTGTCCAAGTGCAAATCAATAGTGAGAGAAATGGGTGGGTTTCTCAAAATTTTGAAAAAGAAAACTTCTGAACCAATGAAAAGTGTTATTTTAAAGTCACATGGCTTGACGCGCTTACGCTACACGCCCTTGGGCGCGTCCCGGGGCGCGTAGCGTAAGCGCATCGGGGCGCTTACGTTGCGCCATCGTATATGCTCGGGCGCTTACGCGGTGCGTCATAAGACGCGTCTCGCGGCTACGCGATACGTGTCTTATGACGCAAGGTGTGGGGTGGCGGCTAATCGATACGTCACAATGTGGTTTTCGTTCGCGGCAATAGCGCTATCCGGACCTCACCGGTACGCGCCCCGGGGCATGCCATAACATTGCGCTTACCAGTGCGTTCACAGGTACGCGCCCCGGGAGCGCCTCGGGGTAAAAAAAAACCAAAAAAAACAAATTAACATATTTATACAATATAAAATTTGTTTTAAAATTTTACACTTTTTATACCTATAAATATTTGCTATTAAAAAACCATTGAAATTCACTGAAAAAACCATAGGTTTCACACCAGTTATAGTTAGGAATTAGCATTTAAAAAACCTATTAAATTCACTGAAAAAAACCATAGGTTTCACACCAGTTATAGTTACCTGGAAATTTTACTGACATAAAACCATTGAAATTACACGTTATAGTTAGTTGGACTCACTATAACTTGCGCGTGCAATGCACTGCTGATGACGTCACATATTACATCACTCATGACATGGTCAGTGACATCACTCATGACATCACTGATGAGACCATCCTTGTGACAGAGTGACAGACCTCCTTTCACTGTAATGCAACCCTGGAAACACATATTCCAAAATAGAAACATTTTTTTAAAAATGGAGATACCCATACCCGTTACAACAACCAATTCAATAATTCCACCATTTATATACACATCCACTCATTGACCAACAGTTCTATATAGTCACTCATACATACACTCACTCATCATCTGTAGTGATACACCTATACATCCTGTTACACACCGACAGTCATCCAAAAGATACTCTCACACATACTCACACATGCAAATAAACTATTGAACATCCATTTATTTGCATATACAGCTATACACACACTACCACCTTACTTCTAAGGAAACTTACACATACTTACTCTCTTAAACAATCATTTATAGAAAAACATACTTATTTAAACAGGAACTCTTACAATCCCTCACTCTCACATATACTCACTTATATACATCAATATTCACATATAGTAGATTAAGTCATATGTAGTTACTGATAAAGACTCTAGTGAGACAGTCATTCACTCACTAACACACACATATACACACTCATCCACCCATACAGTCCTGCACATATGCTGTCTTCAAAACACATACAAGCAGAGAGTCAGTCACTCATGCATCTATGTGCAAAGGAATACCCCCACCAAACCATATAGGCACTCATAATGATATTAAAACAAACATCTAATAACCCATATACACACACATGTAGCTAATCACCAACCCATGCAGCCACTTATACACAAAGTGAAACACAAATACATATATTTAAATATTTAAACATTACTTGTTAATAGATGTATTCACCTATGCCCTGGGTACCTAAGGTACCATATGCAGGGGCTCACAAGGGTGACCCAGTAACCAATCTGGGAAAGAGCCACCCTGTTGAGCTTGACTCTAGTCTGGCACTGTGAAGAGACATGAGAGGTATACGATAAATGGAAGGCCCTCAGGCTGCCGGTGAAATACCACTATTCCTATTGTTTTTTCACTTACCCAGTGAGGCGAGATGAGCCCCGTGGGGCTCTCGCTTCTGGCTCTAAGCACCCGGCACCTGCTGGGTGCCACCCGCTCTGGGAACAAGGGAAGGCGGGGAGTTTGACTGGTGCGGTGCACCTGTCACACAATAACACAGATGTCCTAAGGCGAACTCAGGGAGGACTGAATTCTCCCACGTAGCAGAAGGGCAAAAGCTTGCTTGATGTGGATTTCCAGGATGAATATAGAACGTGAAAGCAGGGGCCTCACGATCCTTCTGACTTTTTGTGTTGCAAGCAGGAGGTGTCAGAAAAGTTACCACAGGGATAACTGGCTTGTGGTGAGCAAGCGTTCATAGCAATGTCGCTTTTTGATCCTGCAATGTCGGCTCTTCCTATCATTGCGACGCAGATTTCACCAAGCGTTGGATTATTCACCCCCTAATAGGGAACGTGAGATGAGTTTAGACTGCCGCAAGACAGGTTAGTTTTACCCAACTGCTTGATGTGTTGTTGTAATAGTAATCCTGCTCAGTACAAGAGGAACTGCAGGTTCAGGCATTTGGTATATGTGCTTGACCAAGGAGCCAATGGGGTGAAGCTACTGTGAGAAGTTGGCCTGATATATGATGTTTCCAATTCTGGAACCACCTTGTATCAGTCCAAACAATCATTTATGGTGTCTGGTTGTAAGTCAACCTTATAGACAAGCTATCCTAGGGGTAGCATGGACTAAGCAGCCTGAAAGGCTAAACTCAAGAGGTCGTGTTAATCGAGCTGTTTTACCAATCACAATCCTGTAATACCAAATGAAAGGACACCACACAAGTATATATTATAAAAATATATGTGTTTATTACTAAAATAATCCCCAGTACTCTTTATGAGCAAAGGGGCACAAGCGTTAAATCAAAAGCACAGTATAACATATGAAAGTTGCACAATTATGGATGAGGGCGGGTGACCACTCAAACCATATATTAAAAAAGTGGTATAAGAGATACCAATCGAACAATGGTTAGGTCTAGGGCCTAGGGAATCGCTGGGAGCAGTCGGGACAAGCAATGCTGAAGTCGGGAACAGCCCGCGGGATTCGGGTGTAGTGCTTAAAGTGCACGCATGCACCAATGCAAAGTCAATGGTGCGTAAAAGTTACACAAATAGAGTTTAAGGATACTTCCATTGAACCTAGAAGGACAAAACTTTAGACACAGACCCTAGAGGTGTGTACCAGTGTGAGAACACCGGCGTTGCTGAGTTACCTCAGCCACAGGAAGCGGGTGCATAGGGTCGAAGTGGCGTCGGGTTTCGTCACGCAGGTTGTTGGTGCTTGAAGCTGAAGATGCTGCAGGCGATGTGAAGGAGAAGTGTCTGGTGTGATCCAAGGGTGGATCAGAGTAGAAAAGTACCTGAAAGCAGAGGGAACAGAGTCTGGGTCACTCAGCAGTGACCAGGGTGGAACCAGGACGGAACCAGGCAATGTCGGGCGCAATCAGGTGGTTGTTGAGGAGCTTCTCTCCGCTGCCACGTGGGCTCTGGGGCATCTGCGACGTCCAGGAGCGGGTCACAAGCTGTCCCATGCAGGTTCTCACCGTCGGCGCTGTCGGCTTCAAGATCGGAGAAAACAACACTTGGCAAGAGCAATCCACGCAGGACTGGAAGATTGCTTCTCACTCGGACCAGGAGGGTCAGAGCGGGTGCTCCTTTTCAGAAGAGAGAGTGCAAGTCTGGAGCAACCAGAATCACAAGTCGTATTTAGGTTTTTGCCGGCACAGGGGCCACAAGCCAGCTGGCAAGTGACCGGGCCAACGCGTCGAGCCAAAGAAAGCAGAAGGGCCCCACCCTTCTGCTTTCTTTGGCTCGACGCGTTGGCCCGGTCACTTGAATACATTACTTTTCACTGATTATTGGCGGTCAAAGCATTGAGAATCATCAAGTGACGTTAACTGTGGTAGTTGAACTTGTGGCTGTTGCGAAACTTGCAGCAGGGTTTAGTGACTCGTTCATTCCCTCAGGTGCCTCAATATCCATTGCCGTAGTTGTGTGGCTTCCCAAGTTTGGCGTATTTACTCCACTTTTGTGGGATTGTGAACTGTGGATAGTTTCTGGCCTCTCCCTATGTGTTTCATCAGTGATTGACTCGGTTTAGAGAAACCGAATCATGGTGAGCGATTTTCACAGATGAAAGCTCATATAATACAATGATATGGACTAGTAGGTATATTAAGAATGAAACAAATATGTTTCAGAGGTCTACACTTCATTATGACGTTTAAGATATTCAAGACTTGTGTATAATGATTGTTAAACATAATCTATGGCTATGTTTCATTTGCATTTTGAAATAAATGCATGTCAATAGTAGCATTATAAGTCCCATGAAGTGTTGCGTTTTTGTGAAGTTACAGTAGAAATTGATGATTTTGCTTGTTTATAAAATTTGAGAAATGAGTCAGTATTGATGTTCCTAAGCAGGGGTGAACAAAATAGTCTCCTTGGAGGGAACAACCCTAAGCCACGACGGGCGAGCTACCATTGGTGCAGCAGGTGCAGTGTACCGGTGCCCACAACCCGAGGGGCCCATTTAAACTTGAAAATTGCTATACATTAATACCTCAACAGCAGTCTAAGGGGGCATTTTCCTTTTTACCCCAGGGTCTGTGGCATTCTTGCTACGTTACTGCTAAGCCATGGGGCAGCTCCCTCAGCAACAAAACACCCTGGTGGTATAGTCGTACATTACTGCTGCAGGACTGCGGGCCAACCGGCGATCATACAGCAGGAATGCGGGAAACCCTTCATTTTTTCCCAGTGTGTCTCTTCTCTCTTGATGCTTCCCCAGCGAGCTGATCTTACTAAAACAGGTCCAGCTTTAACTTGTTTACTGCGGCCCCGATTTTCCCGCAGTGCGGCACTTCCGCAAAACGAACGGGCCGGGTCGGCCATTGGCCGACGGCAGCACTGGGGAGGCAGTGCTGCCGTTGGCCAATGGCCGACGGCAGCAACGAAGGGGTTAAATGTGCTAGAAACAATATGCCTACCAGCGTACCCCGAGTATTATCATGATGTTGGTTTTCCATGATCGTGTTGATTTCATGATCTTCCTGATGGAGGAGTCCGGGTGGACGTGAAAGCATCGAGCACTATTAGGGCTCTAATATTGAACATAGGGGGGTCCGTGACGGACCCCCTGGGGCTTTTCAATGTTGGGAGGGGGGCAGTGCGGCCCCCCTCCTGGAGCCTTTTATGGCCCTGGGGACCACCACCTCCCAGGGCCAGCTCCTGCAGTGTCCCAGGGTGCCTACCCCCGGGACACTGCTGTTTGCTATGTTTGGGTGGGAGCCTTGTGGCTCCCGCCCTACCATAGCAAACTGCTTTTGTATTTGAAAAAGAGAGCAGGAAACCTGCTCTCTCTTTCAAGTAGGAAAGCAGAGTGCTTTTCGTCAGAGAGAGCAGCATGTAAGCTGCTCTCTCTGATGAAAAGCAATGCCGGCTCCCGAAGGATGCGGGGAGCCGGCTGGGACCGTGGGGGCTTTGGGGCTCCCCCCACGGTCCCCATTGTTATATTTCAGCCCCAGGGGATGGGGTCCCTGGGGATTATAAAAAATTAGTGATAGAGGCTATTTCTTTTTACGGTAGATTTACCGTGCGCGTACCATGCTCGTACGTACGACGTATGGTTCGAAGTCTGTAAGTCGTCCCGTGAGCGTACCTAAGCAAAAATATTTTTTCAGATATTTATGAAGTGTATGTGTTTAGATGTTGGGTGGCTCTAAAAAGAGCCCTTGTGTTTATTTATTTTTTTTTTTTTTTTTTAAACACCTTTATTAGTATTGTGCAAATCATACACAGCTTCCTGCCTACAACCCACCTGGGCCGGCGAAGCGACAAAGTTGGAAACAGTCGAGCAGTCGGTAAGAAGATGTACACAGCTTGACGCCGTCAACCCAGGGGCACGGCAGCGTGAAATCACAATGCAACCAGTAAGCTGAACATGAGCCCTCGCCTGAGCCGTCCTCGCCCATGTGCATATGTTCCCCAGTGGCTCAAGGAGGGGGGGGTAGGTCACGCAGGACGGGTGTGCCCATACAGAAATGTAGGTGTATTTTGTATTTTTAGAAACCCTCCAAACTCCCCGAAAGAACCACCAACCCCCCCCGCTCTCCCTCTGTCCTATTTGTCCACAAACCCACTCAATGGAAGCAATTCTACATCAAGGCCTCGGCAATGCCCCCTCCCCACTCTCCAAATGCGGTCTCCCTGGAATGTGTCAGGGAAAGACTCACTCCCATCCCTTTTCCAGAACTCAAAATCTCCCACCCGTCCCCTGTCTTGTGACAGCCGGGTATCAATACTCCACCCGGCCATCTAACCAGCCCTTCAGTCGTCCTCTTCCCTTTAGTGAAGTGGTGAAGGCTATCATTGTGCTTCCCCTCCCTCGGCACCCTGTGTGTCCGCTACCTCACTGTAGTGCTCCGCTTGCGTGCAGCAGTACACCATGTCCCTGGCCCATCGTTTTTTAGTCGGGGTCAGTCCTCTCATCCAACACTGTGCCACCGTGCGTCTCGCCAGCAACAAACCCATATCCACCAACCGCCTACACGCCATCGGCAGAGGCTTCGAGTAGCCAAGCAGCGCCAAAGCTGGATCGACCCACAGCTCGTGCTCCAGTATTTCACTGAGTTCCGAGAAGACCGCAATCCAGAACTCTTGGATCTTGCGGCAACTCCATGCCATATGCAGGAAGTCTGCCACCGGTGCGTGACATCGCTCACATTCTGGAGATTGGCGGAGGCCATATCGGTGTAGTCGTTCGGGAGTGTAATACACTCTCTGCAAAAATTTGAAATGAATTAGCCTGTGTCTGCCATTCAGAGCCACTTTTTTGGTATTACTAAAGCAGTACGTCCACATTGCATCGTCGATATCTATTTCCAGGTCCCTCTGCCAGGCTAATCGGGCTTTGGAGGGTTCCTGCGCCCTGTGTGAAGTAATACATCTGTACAGGTGCGTCGTCAAGTGCCGTGGGGAGGGGTGGGCGATGACGTAAGCAAGTTCTGGAATGTCCGGCGGCTCTGTCATATCTGGCCAGCCCTTGTGTTTATTGGGAGATTTTAGTACCTACAAGTAAGTACCAATGCCGAGTCTGAAGTTCAAGAGGAAGACTCTGTTCCCATCATCTATAAGGCTTGTCACCGGGCTTCCTTTCCTGATCCCATACTTTAATTTAATCCCATGTACCACCCAGTTTCGCAACATGGTCTTGCATGTGCACTTGCCTCCATATATTGACCGGAACCAATAAACCAAAGAACATTTCAATATCCGCAAGAGTCATTACCATTGAAGAGGCAGCTTCAGTTAATTCTTTATAATATGCAGTAGGATTTTTCCTAAGATCAGGTAACTGAATCTTAAGAGACAAAACTTCACTCCTTTTCCACGGAGTATAAAACCATTGTTCTTGGAAACGGGCCGCCACACCCGGCCTACTGACATTACCGAGCTGATCCATTAGCTCTGTTATTTCGGGGTGATATATGGGATGAACCTCCGCATCAGAAACTGAGATACCAAAGTGGGGCTCTTCTCAAGTAGCCTACCCCTAAAAGCAATCAATGTCATAATACTGCCAAAGTCTTGGCCAGGCTCCATATTACTAACATATACACATTCTTTAATATCATATAAAATCTGTGGTGCGCATCTTTGAAACACTGCTCCAAAAGACTAATCAAAGTAGCAGACATATGCTTAAGGGCATGCTGTTGAACCAAAGTCTCATAATCTTTCATAAAATTTCACACATCTTCCACACTGTAAATGGGGTTTCAGCCCCACTGCGCAGCCTGGTTAGCTACTACCTTTTTCTCTGCATCTCCCACTTTAGCTCGCACATACGGACCCATACTCTCTTTAAACTTTGTCCAGTCTCCATCTCCAAACCCATGCACAGGCATCCCATCACTGAAGGAGACTGGAGGATGAAAAAGCAGGGAAGGAGAGGCAACAGGAGTGACTGGTACTATCGATGCTGAGGGTTGCGTCACAGGAGAAAAAGGTGGCGAGAAGGATGCTGAGACAATGGGTGTGAGGAGGGTGCTAACAGTCACAGTTGCCGCGGATGGCAAGGAAACAGAAGGAGGAGGAAGAAAAGAATGAGCTGATGCCATTGCAGTTGAAAAAGCAGCAGTAGATACATGAGCAGAGACAGTGGATGCAACAGTAGCAGGCGGCTGTGAGGGCAGTGCAACAGTGGGATATATCCTTTGTGAGGCATACGGGGGTGGGGTCGATTATCTAATAATTCCTCCACAAAAGTATCATTCTCTTCTTTGGCCACATAAGATTTATCAATATGTAATCTAAACCTTCCAGCTTCACGTTTCATCCCTATCTCTTTTTTATCTCTGTCATGAGCTACAGCTTTCTGAGCCAATGTTTGCATCCTCCCCTTTCGTGCAACCTTTATCATCTTCAATCGCCTCTGGTTGGAAAGAAAGAGAGTTGGAAAAAATGGAAAGGAGGAAGTGTGCGTATGATGTGAGGAAAGCTGTTAAAAAAACTGTTGTGAATGTTGGAGATCTGGTGAGGATAAAATTACCCCAGAGAAAATTTGGTGTTTCCAAATATAGGCAACCTATAAAAGTTTTTTTTTTATTCAAATCTTTTTTATTGAAGAATAAGAAAGAAGACAATACAGTAAGGTTCGTACACAAAGATGAAATCAAAATAGCTGGTCGACAGTAATACAAAATGAAAATACCATTGTTTGATAATGCTTGATGTACGAACAACATATGTAGAAATAAACAAATAATGCTTGATGTAAGTACAACATATGTAGAAATAAATAAATAAATAAAGACATAAAAGAAATAACTCATAATTGTACAGTTACATGCAAGTCCAATCCAACTGTAGGAAGTCCAGTACACAAGGTCGTAGCAACATAGCCTTGCCCGAAAGATACACATTATCACCTCAAGGGTATGCATCAGTGCCATCACGGCGGATCAAAGTGAAAGGAAGACCTATCGAGTGATTTCCAGAGATTCTTGTTAGAGGGTCGCCCGGTAGAGGAATGCAGTGCTGGGTTATCCGCTCCTCTCAGGAATGAGAGCCAATCTTGCCACATCTTGAAGTGTACTTCAGTGGTATTTTTCCATTTACACAAGATCACCTTACATGCCATAGTGAGCATCAGATCTAAGAGCCGGCGGTCCTGTGCATTAGGTATATTTGGCTCTAGAGCCCCCAATATGACATATATGAATTCCCTCCTCGGCTGTATTTTAAAAACATGTTGAATGCAATCAAAGATTCTCCCCCAATAGGTTTGTAGGGTGGGGCAGTGAAAGAGCATATGGGCTAGATCACCAGTTCCAGTCAGGCAGTTCCAGCACCGGGGGGTGTCTCTCAGGTGGCACTTAAAGAGTCTATCTGGGGTCCAGAATGTTCTATTTAGTAGCATGTATTTTGTATGGGTGAGGATAGGCGATATTTTGTTGGAGAAAGCAGTTCTGTGTAATGTATCCCAGTCAATCGTAATCCCCGTAGAGTTGGGCTCTGATTCCCATCTGAGTTCTACCTGTCTGTGCGTTTTCCTGGGCATAGGAAGGAGCAACTTATACACTTTGGAGACAAAGTGGCCAGCCGCCAGGAGACGCGGTAAGTGGGATATGAGCCAGGGCGTATGGGGACTGAGGTCACGTGTTGAGATGGTGGCTTTCAATTTCAGGAATTCATAAAAGGCCATGGGAGGTAGGTCATGTGTTTTTTGCAGGGAGGAGAAAGGGAGGGGTTGTAACCCCTCATACAGGTCAAACACCATATTAATGCCCTTCTCGGACCAGGATTCCAGGTAAAGAGTTTTCCCTTCATGTTTAAAGTAGGGGTTCCTCCATAAGGCTACGAGCGTGGATTTTCTAATTTTTAAATTAGAGTCATGGACTTGGTCTAGTCTCAATAGAGCACGCCTAGTATTCATAAAAATGTATTTGGAGTGGGGTAGGTGAGATAGATCCATGGTCAGTAGGGCAAGTGTTTGATAATAGATTGTTCAATATTTATCCACAATGGAACGTAAGCTGTGGTATCTACCAGCCATTGTGTACCTTGTTTGCAGAGAAATGCTGTTTGGTAGTTCCTGAAAGAGGGAAGACCCAGACCGCCTTTTTCTTTTGCTAATTGTAGCTTCTTCAGTGATATTCTGGCTTTCTTACCCTGCCACAGAAAGCCACCAAACAGTTTGTCCACTCTGGAAATGAAGTCATCAGTGAATGTCATAGGCAACATGCTAGCCAAATATTTCACCAATGGGGTGATCATCATCTTAAGTGTTTCTGCCCTTCCCCACCAGGAAAGAAACTTGGGTGACCATCCATCCAGTAAAGTCGAGATTTTCTTTAAGGTTGATGATTCATTGATTTTAAGCGTGGACATTAAATCTTTATCAAAATCTAGGCCTAGATATTTAAAGCAGTGTGGCTGCCAAGTGAGACCCGAGTTACCCAGGATATCATTATTTCCTATGTTGTTGAGTAATTAGACCTCCGTTTTATCTTTTTTTAATTTATAACCCGATACTCTGGAAAATTCCTCGATGGATGCCATAAGCGCTGGTATGGCTTCATCTGCCCTCTCTGACAAGATAAGTACATCGTACGCGTAAGCTGTAAGCTTTACGGTGCAGTCTTGAAATAGAATGCCGGCAATAGCTTCGTTATGTCTTATGTGGTAGCGGAATGGCTCGATCTCCAGCAGAAACAGAGAAGGAGATAGCGGACATCCCTACCGTGTTCCCTGTTGTAGCCGTAATGAGGATGAGAAGGATCCGCCCGCCCTGACCTTCGCTGTGGGGCAAGAATAAAGGGACATTACGAGTTTCGTGAATGTTGCCCCCAGATGAAATTTATTTAAGACTGCTTCCAGAAAGGTCCAGTCTGCCTTGTCAAAAGCCTTTTCGGCATCCAGGGGTATTGCAGCTGTAGGTGTGTCAAGGAGTGTTTCCTTTTCCAGAACATGCGCCAATACCCTGGTGTTATTACTGTACAGTCTATGCTTTAGGAAGCCCGCTTGCGAGGGGTGGATCAGTTTGGGAAGGACTCGCTGAAGGCGAGCAGAGAGGATCATGGCAAGAAGCTTACAATCAAGATTAATGAGGGAAATGGGCCTATAGTTTTTTGTGAGGGAAGGGTCTTTACCATCCTTTGGAAGCACCGCGATTGTAGCTTCAGACAATGTCCCTTTTACTTCTCCTGTGTCTTCTATCTCTTGAAAGAGGCGGAGCAGGGGGTCTACCAGAAGAGAGGGAAAGGCTTAGCTGTGAACCCATCTGGACCGGGAGCCTTCCTGCATTTCAATGATTTAATTGCTATCTCAATTTCGTTGCCCTCAATCGGGGCGTTGAGATTTAGCTGCTCTTCCGGCGAGAGCATTGGTAGGTCACATTCTTTTAAATAATCCTTAATTTTGTCCCCTTCTACCAAGTCATTCTTAGCATATAGGATTGCATAGAAATCTTTAAACACTTCAGCTATCTTGTCTGGCTCCGAATGGGCAATCCCCAATGCATCTTTAATGACATTAATTGAGTTCTTCTGTACTTTGAATTTCAAGTATGCGGCCAAGCTCTTGCCCGCTTTATTTGATTCGCAGAGTTTGAACCTCTTTCTTCTATCTAACCACACTCCAGCTCTTTCGCTCACTATCTTGTTATATTCATACTTTTTGTTAGCCAGCGCATTCAACACTGTACCTTCCCTGTTTGCCTGATGTTTGTATTCTAGGGCCAAAATTTATTTTTTGAGGGTTTCCAATTTCAGATTATGATCTTTATTCATTGCTGACCTAAGCTTAATGCACACTCCCCTAATAGTGCTTTTTAATGCCTCCCAAAGAATGAGTTCAGAGGTGTCACCTTGTCTATTATGCTCCAAATATGTCTCAATGGCAGACTGGATAGTAGCTCGATGTTGCTCATTGTCAAGTACCTTGTCATTCAAACGCCAGAATGTTTGTCGGGAAGAGGGTTTCATGTTATTGATGGATAGGGAAATGCATGAATGATCGGACATAATTCTTGGCTCTATTGATGTGTCTCCTATTCTAGGTACACCATTCTGAGTTATAAGGAGGTAATCGATACGGTTGTAAGAGTCATGTGGGGAGGAGTAGAATGTGTAATCCCTGCCTGTGGGGTTCTGCAGTCTCCATGAGTCGACAAGGTGAAAACGGCTGCATAGGTTAAGAAGTGCCTTGTGTGCTTTGCTGGGTCTGAAGGCACATTTGGAGTCCCTATCAAGGGTAGAATCCATGGGAAGGTTAAAGTCACCACCTAGTATGTGTACGGCTGAGTCTGGGATGGTTCCAAGCTGTTTGGTTAGGTCCGACCAGAATCCTAGATCGTTAGTATTCGGGGCATAAATATTTGTGTTATCTTTGGATAGCCTGGCTGTAACCCACCTCCCCTTGCTATCCGCTGTGGAGGAAAGTATTTCAACCTTCGATTTTTTTCGCTATTAGCAACAGTACACCATTCTTTTTACCCACCGCTTCAGCCCCCACGACATCTGTGTAGTATTTATTCCTAAGCATATAAAACTGTTTGGCGTCAATTTGTGTTTCTTGCAGGAGTACTATGTCCCCCTTCTGTCTGCGCAAGTAGTCTAGTATTTTTTGTCTCTTGATAGGTTGGTTCAGGCCTTTTACGTTCAGGGAGAGTATTTTCAAATTGTCCATAGTGTCCATACCAAAAAGAGTATTAATTGCGGGATGCACCATTTAAAAATGACATGTATGACACGTAACCCACATATACCACAATTAAGTACACGTGTTCAGTAGTTTCTAATAACCCATACCCGTGAACCCATCCACCATGGACTTCTAGCATCCCTATCAATATAGGCCTTAACCATCCTATACGTAAGCCATCTTGTGTTTTTACTGGTGCGAACTTTGGACTATTATCTAGTATCATGACAGATTATTTTTATTATTATTATTATTATTTTTTACATTTGTATGGCGCACAGCTACCCAAAAAGGGTTTCCCGGCGCCTTTGGCATATGGATGAACAAAGGTATATGATGAGCATGGTTTTAGCACAGTTGTTTCTGGAAAAGCCAATATAGATCATTCAGATGTTTTGACACTCTTGTGGTTTTTGGTATTCTACACAAGAGTCTTGTGGCTGAATTTTGGATCAGTTGACGTCGCTTGATGACTGCTTGGTTTGAACTCAGGTAGAGGATGTTGCCGTAGTCAATACGAAGATGTAATTAATGCGTTGACTACGGACTTTTGTGTGGCGGGGGTGGCATCCATATAATTTTTCTCAGCCATTTTATTATGGTGAAGCATAGGCCTGCAACTTTATTTACCTGCTGTTTCATTGACAGGGCATTATCAATGATAACTCCTAAGTTCCTTACCTGGGTTGCTGGAGTGGGGAGATTTCCCAACTCGGGGGGCCAATGAGAGGAGTTCCAGAGTTCTTTATTTTTTCCTAGCAGGAGGATCTCGGTTTTATCACCGTTTAGTTTCAACTGGTTGGTGGTCATCCAGTTGAAGATTTTCTGGAGCCCAATTTTGAGTAGAGAAGGAACAGAGGGATTTGAATCTGACAATGAAAAAATAATTTGGGAGTCATCTGCGTAGGTCATTAGGGTTAGTCCTACGCAGTCCGCTAGGTCAGCCAAGGGTCTGAGATACAGATTAAAAAACAGCGGGCTGAGAATGGAGCCCTGTGGTACTCCATGTGGGGCGTGAAAAGATTCTGAGCAGGCAAGGTTAGATTTGATCTGGAAGGTCATATCAGTTAGGAAGGACTTAATCCATTTCAGAGCATCACTGCGGATACCGTTTCTCTCTAGTGTGGCCAGGAGTATATTGTGAGAGATGGTATCAAACGCCGCACTCAAATCTAATAGAATGAGTGCGACCATTTGTCCCTCATCCAGGAGTTTCCTAATGTTTTCCGTGGATCACTGAAATAATATAGACTGCCAAAATATCGACCTGCAAAAATATAGTTGACAAAATATCGACAGACAAAATATCGACTTTCTATCTACAAACAGGTAAGTACAAAAATATCGAGTACAAAATATCGTTAACAATAATATAGATGTAAAAAATATCGACTTTATTAAAAACAGTGTTAAATTAAATTAATATTAAATTTTAATGACTAAAATATACTTAAAAATACTTAAATTAAATTATAATAATTAAATAATAAATGAAAATAATAAAAAAAAATTACAATCTTATTTGTTGACCCTGAACCCTAAAATATACCCCTTTACCCAAAAACCCAAAACTGACCCTGAACCCTAAAAATACCCCTTTACCCAAAAACTAAAAACTGACCCTGAACCCTAAAAATGCCCCTTTACCCAAAAACTGAAAACTGACCCTGAACCCTAAAAATGCCCCTTTACCCAAAAACTGAAAACTGACCCTGAACCCTAAAAATGCCCCTTTACCCAAAAACTGAAAACTGACCTTGAACCCTAAAAATGCCCCTTTACCCAAAAAACTGAAAACTGACCCTGAACCCTAAAAATGCCCCTTTACCCAAAAACTGAAAACTGACCCTGAACCCTAAAAATGCCCCTTTACCCAAAAACTAAAAACTGACCCTGAACCCTAAAAATACTCCTTTACCCAAAAACTGAAAACTGACCGTGAACCCTAAAAATGCCCCTTTACCCAAAAACTGAAAACTGACCCTGAACCCTAAAAATGCCCCTTTACCCAAAAACTAAAAACTGACCCTGAACCCTAAAAATACTCCTTTACCCAAAATGTATCAATATTATTTAATTACCAATTAATTATTAATTAACAATAACAATAAAGTAAATATATTAGCACATTAGCTGTAATTATTTAATTAATTAATATTATTTTTCCCAATTAATTACTTAACAATAACACAAAATTATATATATTAAAATGTACTCTAATTAATGTAATGAACTAATTACAATTAATCAATTACCAATTAATTACTAATTCAAAATATGTACACAATTATATTAATTAATTAACTAATTATTATTAATTATCAATTAATTATTAATTATAAATATTTACAAACATATATTAATTAATTAATTATTATTAAATTACTTCCCACCCTATTCCCCTATAAACCCACAACCCGCTACAGAATTACATAACGCAATTATTAAAAAAACAAATTCCATTTAATAAAATATTTTATTACATTAATACACACTTTTCACACATATTATTACATAAAAATACACTATAAAATATTATATATTATTAAAAATTCGATATTTTTGCTATCTATATTTTAAACAGTCGATATTACTTCACTTACCTGAAAAACGATATTTTTGTAGTCGATATTATGTCCAGTCGATATTTTGTCCAGTCTATATTTAAAACTCGATATTATGTCCAGTCGATATTTTGGAGTCGATATTTTGTCTGTTCACCGTTTTCCGTAACACCCAGCAGAGCGGTCTCCATAGAGTATCCTGCTCTGAAGCCCGATTGTGTGGGATGGAGGGGGTCGTTTTCCTCAGCGAAGAGGGTGAGAGCAGAATGTATGTGCCTTTCCATGAGCTTGGAAAAAGCTGGGAGCAGAGATATTGGCCGGTAGTTTGTCAGGACAGCGGGGTAAGCTGAGGGGTTTTTCAGGAGTGGGTTTACCATCGCGTGTTTCCAACATGAAGGGACTGTGGAGAGTTTGAGAGAAGAATTTAGCGTGTCTGCTATAATGGTCAGGGAGGTGGTGTCAAGCTGTTTTAGGATACTAACGGGTAGTGGATCACGAGGGGAACCTGATGATATGGATTTCAAGGAGGCTTTTAGGGAGTCCACGGTTATAGGGGGCCATTTCTCTAGGGTGTTCAGTTTGTCCGGTAACACGGGGACATCATCCTGTGGGCCATTTCCATTGGAGATGGAGTTGATGTTAAGGATGATTTTTTCTAGTTTTTCATTAAAAAAAGAGGCAAGGTCCTGACATTGTTTTTTATTTAAGGGACGAGTCGTAGCAATTGTTTGAGCACCTGCAAGGTCCTTTACTGTATTGAATAAGATTTTAGCTTTATTTGCAGCATTGTTTATGGTGTTGGCCACATATAGGGCACGGGCCTTAATGCAGGAAGAGTGGTACGCATTTCTGGCCTTGTTGTATATTATCTTTTTTCTTGATTGTATTCTTTGCGCCATTGCCTTTCTAGGGCTTTACATTTTGATTTTCCTTTTTTAAGAAGTTCATTGAACCAGGGGGCTGGGGGGCGATGGGTGTTTCTTTTTGCCTGAGTTTGAGGAAGACATTTATTGGCTGCGTTTTCTAGCCATAGATTGGTGGCTTCGGCTAGACTTTCCATATTCTGGCCATGAGTAGGTGTGCTATTTGTTAGGGTTTGGTTCAATTTTTCTATATCAAGGAGTTTCCAATTTCTCATGGAATTTGCTGGCCATGCTGTATTTTTTGGGGGGGAGTTTGTTCGATTGAGGCAGAAGCTAAGGAGATGATGGTCTGACCAACATATGGGGCTGGTTTGAATCCATTTTAGTTCTAGGATATTGGAGAAAATGGGGTCTAATAAGTGTCCTGCCTTATGCGTAGGTCTTGAGTTGAGTAGTGTCAGGTTGAGAGCAGCTAGGTCGTCAATTAGGTTACAGCAATCCACATTTGTCGAGTCCTCAAGATGCAAATTTAGGTCCCCAAGGAGTGTAAAGTTCTTGTAGTCTAAAAGAAAAGAGGTGATATAGTTTGCTAGGTTAGCTGCCCATATGTTGGCATTTCCAGGAGGTCTGTATATTAGGAGGCCAGAAAAAGTGAAGTTGGGGTTTAGGGTGATTCTAAAAGAGGCGGCTTCACAGTCGGGAATATTGACTGGATGCATATTGCAGATAAAATCTTTGCGAAAGATAATCGCAATACCTCCACCTACTTGGCCCTGTCTATCTCTTCTTACGATGGCGTAGTTAGATGGGAGGGCGGTTGCTATATCCAGGCCGGAGCTTTCATGTAGCCATGTTTCCGTTAGGTGCTTCGTCTAGCAGGAAGGAGAGGATGTCGAGTTTATGTCGTGGCAGAGATCTGCAGTTTACGCTAAAAAAAGAGTATTTGCAAGAGGTGTGCTTTGAGCGTTGGGATGATATTTGTGTACAAGTATCGGGATCAGGATGTGGTTGGATATTAGTAATGAAAACATTGCAATTCGTACAGTGTGTGCTACCAGATTGCGAAAGCACGATGCAATCACAATGTAATGCAGGGCGTAAGGCTCTTAATTGATCGGCGCTCATACCTGAAGTAGGGTGGACTGTCGGAGAATAATTCCCTGCCCCATGTCCCGTACTGTCCCGGACGGGCCCAGACGGGCAGGTCTTAGGCTTGTCTTTGGCGCGGCTATGGCGCGGTTGCTGCGCGTATTCGCTGCGCGTCATAGGGCGTGTCTGGTTTATGTAGAGGACGGTCTAGTCTTCAGCTCCGTGTCTACACATCTGTTTGCCCAATCAGTGCCTGCCCCAGCCTGGAAGCCGGAAGAAGGTACCGCCCTGCACCCTCCACACAAACAAGCCTAGCGCTTGCGGTGGACCGGGGCTACAGGGGTCACAAAGTGTTTTTAAAAGGATGGTCTTACCAAGGTAATTTCCACAGATCTTCTTAGACAGCATGTACTAGTGACAGTTTGAAGACTCGACATGCAACATTCGGACAATATCTGGATAGAAAATAAAAGAACAGAGAGAAACAAAAGAAACACACCACACAAACCCCTACCCCTATCCTCAGTCCCCCCACCCACCCCTCCCCCAAAGTACCTTGTAGGCATGGCGATTGGAGAAAAATCGCAGCAATCTCCCTTGGTAACGTCAGAATCATAGTAAGCATTGGAACTGTATCGCCAGGAGGTCAATCTGTCAACAATAATAATAACAAGAGATGTATCCTAACATCCAACCTCTAACATCATAACCTCATGTACTTTGCAGCATAACTAGAGCGCTGTATAACTTTCAAACCAAAAGCAAGTGTATGGAATGCTACATTCACTGCTGTCGCCACCCGGCACATAGCATTACAGAAAATCCAGAGCCTTTTACAACATTTTCAATATTCTAAACTTGGATTATAGTATAACATATGGAGGCCATCATAGTATTAAACACACCTGTTTGAAAAGGTAGATACCAAGAGTAACCATTATAAGACTTACAACCCTTCAATAGGATGTCCATTATACTGAGCCAAGGTTGTCCAACACAAGACTTGTGCAGGCACCAGCATTACTCTAGCTTATGACATGTGGTGCGTAACTACATCATCATGAGGCCCAATTGCATGGTGAGATTAACGCACCAACAGTGACATAAAAAAAAGAAGAAAGCATCCTTTTTCAAACTGTCTTTAAACAATTGCATCCAACACAGATTACTTATTCACCACTGTGCGCTGCTGCAGCGACGCTGTTTGATCCATTGGTGACCATGCCCGGCTCTTCCTTACCATCCAACAGTCTTTTGAGCCTTGTGGGGTCCGTAAACATATGTGGGGAACCTTGTATGATCACTCTATATTTTGCTGGTCCTACAAAACCAAATTGCTACCCCAGTGATTTAAGTTGTGGACGAAGTGCTAGGAATGCCTTCCTTACATCCACAGTTTCCTTGCTGTAGTCCTGTGAGATATATATTTTTGAATTCTTCCATAGTATATGTTTATGCTTCCGGACAAAGGCTAGAATCTGCTTATAGGAAGGTAGACACCTGACTATGGTTACCCCAGATTTTTTGCCTTGTGTTTAGATGGTTTTCGACTTAGTTGGCCTGGTTCCCTGCTAATCAGGGCCCCAGGCTATCTGGACTCTCCTTAAAATGGACTCCATGCACCCTAGGTGCATAACCAAATTGGTACTGGACACCTTGTCAGCCCCTATATAGTGCACTATAGGTGCCAAGGGCATAGGTGCATCCAAGGCCTACCAGGGGCTGCAGCATAGCTTTTGCCAGACCTGGCTGGTTCTTAAATTGACACAACAGGCTGATCACTCAGCTGGGGCAAGTTGGTGTAATCACCTCTTGCTTAGATATAGTATACCTATATCTAAACCTATATCTGGACACATATAAACCTATAAGTCACTCCTATGGCCGGCCTTATCAATCCTGGAGGCAGAGTGCTTGGTTTTACGTGAGATGGTGCTCGAGCATGAGCTGAGCCTGTCTGCAGCTGTCGGGAACAACTTCCTTAGCTGTTCCGGGATAATGCCATACAATATACTCTTAAGTGCATTATAATCCATCGCGGTTATGTGCTAACTTTGGTTTGGCTTTATCAAAACATGTTGTGTGAGGTGTCATACGATATGGAATACTATCCCCTCGACAGTCCTGTCGACGGGGATAGCATTCCACCCTTCTAGAGGGAGAAGACATGTTACTTTACTGAAACGCGGTTAATCCTAACCAGAGCCTCAGCATCACAAAATGGATGCTGCTGCCACCGACACAAGTCTGACCTGCTGCCGACCGCAACTTGGCAGAGGAGGCCCGGACAAAGGGTTTCCTATCGCGGGGAGGTGCTACACCACCCCAGACAGGAGATAGTGTATTGGGGCAGGGAGGGCTGAAAGAAACTAGACAGTGCCTGGGGCGCACAAGGCTTCCCCTTGCATAATCCGGTCAAACCGGTTCTGGGGCACACCAGCCCCAGTCCCAGCGCGACCCTGGACAAAGGGAAAGGGGTGTAACCACCCCCTTCCTGGGTCCCACCCATAGGAGGGATCTAGCAGGCAATCCAGCCCCCTAGATTGATAAAAGAATGGGAGCAGTGCCAACGCACTCAGATTATCCTGACTGAAACGTATGAAACAAAACTCTGGACCCTTCAACATCCTACTCAAAGTAGAAGATTGAAGAATCTCCCTTGTGGTCAAGGAGTGACCACCCTGTGCAAACAGGCACCATCCAGCACCTCGACATTTGCTTTGTTGCAGTTCCCGCCGGAACTCGAGCGACAGAGATCAACAAGACCCAGCGTACCTTCCTTCTAACAGTCTGATCCACAGTCCCTGCAGAGCTGAGACCCGTGGAGGTGACCTGAAGCGTGGGGCCCGCCGTCTTGGAAAGACCACGAGGCGCTGACCGTGCAGCATCTGAGGCCCCCTTGAAGCTGTGCATTGGGGTTTGAGAAGCTCCAGCCCTGAGCCTCTCTTGCACCAAAGCTCACCCCTCTGCACTCACCGAGTGCTGCGTGGGGCCCTTCTGCATCTTTTGGCTCAACGCGTTGGTCCGGCCATTTGCCCATTGGCTTGTGGCCCCTGTACTGACGAACTTTGAAATCCGACTCATGAGTCTGGTTGCACCATACTTGCCCTCGCTCCCCTGAAAAGGAGCACCCGCTCTAACCCTCCTGGTCCGAGTGTTAAGCCATCTTCGAATCCTGCGTGGGTTGCACTTGCCAAGGGTTGTTTGCTTGAATCCGGAAGCTGGCACCGCCGACAGCGAGAGCCTTTGTGAGACAGCTCGTGATCCACTCCTGGACATCCTCGGTGCCCCAGAGTCCACGTGGCAGTGGAGAGAAGCTATACGACAGTGATCTGAAAGCGCCCGACGTTGCCTGGTTCCTTCCTGGTTCCACCCTGGTCACTGCTGAGTGACCCAGACTGTGTCCCCTCTGCTTTCAGATCATCTTTATCTTCTATCCACCCTTGGATCACACCGGACACCTCTCTTCATGACGCCTGCAGCATCTTCATCTTCAGACACCATCAACCTGCGTGACGAAACCCGACACTACTTCGCAACTGTGCATCCACTTCCTGTGGGTGAGGTAACTCAGCAACACTGGTGTTCCTACACTGGTACACACCTCTAGTGTATGTGTCTAAAGTTTTGTCCTTCTAGGTTAAGCGGAAGTCTCCTTTTACAGTAACTTTATAACTTTTACGCACCATTGACTTTGCATTGGTGCATGTGTGTGCTTTAAGCGCTGCACCCGAATCCCGCGGGCTTTTCCCGACTTCAGCATTGCTAGTCCCGACTGCTCCCAGCGATTCCCTAGGCCCTAGGCCTAACCAATGTTCGATTGGTATCTCTTATACCACTTTTTTAATATATGGTTTACGTGGCCCCCCGGCCTCATCCATAATTGTGCAACTTTTATGTTTAACTGTGCTTTTGTTTAAACGCTTGTGCCTCTGCACTCATAAAGAGTACAGAGGATTATTCTAGTAATAAATACATATATTTTTATAATATATAACTTGTGTGGTGTCCTTTCATTTGATATTACAGGATTGAGATTGGTAAAACAGCTCGCTTAAGACGACCTCTTGAGTTAAGCCTTTAAGGCTGCTTAGTCCATGCTACCCTTAGGATAGCTTGTCTATAAGGTTGACTTACAACCATCACCATAAGGGACTGTTTGGACTGATACAAGGTGCCCCCAGAATTGGAGACATCATATATCAGGCCAACTTCTCACATTGGTGAGCAGCGGTGTGGATTTAAGCTTGCTGTTGTTTTACCATTGCAATCTTTTATCAAATTGAAAGATCACATCAAGTACCTTAGGTACATATAAACAAAGCTTAGCATATTTAAGTTCTACTGAACTTAGTAGTTGTAGATCAAAGGGCTTAGCACACCCTGCCTACAACTCACTATCAAGGTACAGTAGGAAAACACTTAGTGTAGGTAAGTGCACCACTTACACTTCACTAGCAGTCATGGCTGGCACAGAGGGAACTTCAGGTTCTTCACCTGTGTTGGTTGACCTTACCAAGGCACCTTCCAGCTATGACACCCTCAGCCATATGGACCTGAGTGCCTTGTGCACTTCAAGGGGGCTGAGAAAGGGTCACAACCCTACCATTCCCATCCTGATAGCCATCCTGGAGAAGGATGACTTAGCTAAGGCGAGTGCAGTTCCCTTAGATGCAGGAGATGGAGTGAACCCCCCTGAGATTGAGAACTCCCCAGAGTTAGAGGAGGAACCTGAATCAGATACTAATGATGATTCAGATCAGGATCAGAGGACCAACCAGGTACTAGTGGGGAGGCTTAACCAAACCAACTTGGACCTACATAGGAATGGAGAGGGTGAGCACCTCCCCAGATCCTATAACATAGTTCCCTCAGGTAACAGAAGGTTGAGATCCTCCTCAAGGGATTCTCATATTTCTAGTGCCTCAAGGGAATCTCAAATGGGAATGACTTCCCCCCAGAGAAGAGAGTATAGGGCCAGAATGAGGGCTGTCCAACTCCAGATAGAGAGGGAAGAGGTAGCCCTGGCTCAAGCTAAACTTGCTTTTGCAAGAGAACAAAAGTTGAGTGGATTAGATTCCACTGGTGGCAGCATAATTCCTAGAGAGAAAGACAGGTCCTATGATAATAGAAACCTGACAAAAATTGTGCCCCCTACAAGGAAGGGGATGACATCCACAAATGGATGACTGCTCTGGAGAGAGCCTGCATGGTAAAGCAGGTTCCTCAAGATCAGTGGGCTGCAATTTTATGGTACTCCTTTTCTGAGAAAGGCAGGGATAGGCTACTCACAGTTAGACCTGAGGATGCCAAAAACGACTCTATCCTGAAGAGTGCTTTTATTGAAGGGTTTGGCCTAACCACTGAGCAATACAGGTTGTTGTTCAGAGATACCCAAAAAGCTCAGACTCAGGACTGGGCTGATTTTGTTGATTGTGCCACTAAGGCTCTGGGGGGTTTGCTGCATGGAAGTAAAGTCTCAGACTATACAGGATTGTCCAATCTTATAATGAGAGAGCAGATCCTTAATAACTGTCAGAACCAGCTGTTGCATCAATACCTTATTGACTCTGATCTGACCTCTCCCCAAGAATTGGGAAAGAAGGCGGACAAATGGGTCAGAACAAGGATTAAGCAGAAACCCCAAAGCCAAGGTGGTGACCAGAAGAAAACAGACCAGAAGGGTGGGGATAAGAATGGCAATAAAGAAAATATTCCTCCAAAAACAGCTCCAACACCTCCTGTCACTGTCAGCAGTGGTCCATCAGGTGTTGGGAGCACCCCATAAGAATTTGGCTGGGTTTACTTTTGGAGCACAGGTGGATTCTGGCCTAACCAGGTCCCCTAACTTAGCTACTCTTGTTTATGATAATGGCATGGGATTTGCCAACTTCACTGCTTGCCCAAACACTTTGAGCAAGTAAAGACAGGAGCCCCTCATCAATGGTCTGAAAATGGAGGCCTTTAGAGACACAGGGGCTAGCATCACCATGGTGGCTGAATGTCTAGTCCCCTCAAGGCAACTCATACCTGGAGCCACATACCAGGTGACCAATATTGATGGAATACAAACCAATCATCCCATGGCAGTAGTAAGTCTCAGCTGGGGAGGTGTCATTGGCCTAAAGAGAGTGGCAGTTTCACCAAACTTGCCTGTGGACTGTCTACTTGGTAATGATTTGGAAATCTCAGCCTGGGCTGAGGTTGAACAGGAAATCCATTCTAGAATGGTAAATCTCCATGGAAAGGTTAGTGGGGCTGTGATGACTACAGCCCCAATCCAAGAGGTCCTTCCTGAAAAGGTTGGTAGGGCTGAGCAAACCTCAGCCCCATCTTTAGCAGAAGCCCTTCCTGAACAAGTTAGCAGAGCTGTTATGATAACAGCCCATACCCAAACTGAGTCTCCTCCTGAAAAGGATGGTGGGGCTGTGATGGCCATAGCCCAAACTCAAACTGATTCCTGTGTTGTGAAGCCTGAAATGATGGATCACTCCACACAAACAGAGAGCATGGAGGAGGAAGAGAAATCTCCCCCTCACCAGACATTAGGATAGGATCAGCCTCCTCAGGGAACTGATCTTACCCCTAATGAAGGAACTGTCCCAGAGGTTGTTAGGCCTGGCCTGACAGAGCCCCTGATGGCAGTGGACCCTTCTCAGGTGGGACCCAGTCTGGAGCAGGTAACCTGCCCCTCTCTACCTTGCCTTACTCAGCCCAGGGCTGCAGAGGACAAGAAGGACAGTGAGTCCCAGAGGGCCCCCTGTCAAATAAAGCACCCCCATCAGCAGATTAGGGGCACCAAAGCTAGCAGCCCTAGCCAGGTGAAAACTTTAAAAACTCCTGAGGGATCCGCCTTAAAAGTAGTTAGGAACCTCCCACAGATGGATTCTGTTGGGCACAGCCAAACCTGGGACCCACGGGCCCAAACCTGAACTGTCCCTCCAGTAAGCCAACAAAAGGGACCCAGCCTCCAGCTTTAGGTAGCCAGAGGTTGACCCTGAGAGCACAGTGCAACTCAGTTGAAGAAAGAAAGGCACACATGGTGGAAGATAATTGGAGGAAGCTGAGCCCTAAATTAGTGGAGCCTCACTTCAATACTCCATATCAACACCAGCCTTTTACTTTGCAAAAACACACCCAAGGTAGTGATTCCCTATGGTGGAGACCCTCTAATACTCCAAGGGTGAGGGATTGCTTAGTGGACCATGAGACAGGGGGTAACCATGCAAGTGCAGGTACTTCCATATATGGCCACTCAGGCAATATAGGCTTACCTGGTCAAGGATAGCCTTATCTCCTTTCGTTTGGGGGGGTTGTGTAGGAAGGTGGACACCGGACTATGGTTACCCCAGATTTTTTGCCTTGTGTTTAGCTGGTTTTCGACTTAGTTGGCCTGGTTCCCTGCTAATCAGAGCCCCAGGCTATCTGCTCTCTCCTTAAAATGGACTCCATGCACCCTAGGTGCATAACCAAATTGGTACTGGACACCTTGTCAGCCCCTATATAGTGCACTATAGGTGCCAAGGGCAGAGGTGCATCCAAGGCCTACCAGGGGCTGCAGCATAGCTTTTGCCACCCCTGGCTGGTTCTTAAATTGACATAACTGGCTGATCACTCAGCTGGGGCAAGTTGGTATAATCACCTCTTGCTTAGATATAGTATACCTTTATCTAAACCTATATCTGGACACATATAAACCTATAAGTCACTCCTATGGCAGGCCTTATCAATCCTGGAGGCAGAGTGCTTGGTTTTACGTGAGATGGTGCTCGAGCATGAGCTGAGCCTGTCTGCAGCTGTTGGGAACAACTCCCTTAGCTGTCCCTGGATAACGCCATACCATATACTCTTAAGTGCATTATAATCCATTGCGGTTATGTGCTAACTTTGGTTTGGCTTTATCAAAACATGTTGTGTAAGGTGTCATACGATTTGGAATACTATCCCCTCGACAGTCCTGTCAACGGGGATAGCATTCCACCCTTCTAGAGGGAGAAGACATGTTACTTTACTTAAATGCGGTTAATCCTAACCAGAACCTCAGCATCACAAAATGGATTTTGCTGCCACCGACACAAGTCTGACCGCCTGCTGCTGACCGAAACTTGGCAGAGGAGGCCTGAACAAAGGGTTTCCTGTCGCGGGGAGGTGCTACACCACTCCAGACAGGCGATAGTGTATTGGGGCAGGGAGGGCTGAAAGAAACCAGACAGTGCCTGGGGCGCACAAGGCTTCCCCTTGCATAATCCGGTCAAACCGGTTCTGGGGCACACCAGCCCCAGTCCCAGCGCGACCCTGGACAAAGGGAAAGGGGTGTAACTACCCCCTTCCTGGGTCCCACCCATAGGAGGGACCTAGCAGGTAATCCAGCCCCCTAGATTGGTATAAGAATGGGAGCAGTGCCAACGCACTCAGATTATCCTGACTGAAACTTATGAAACAAAACTCTGGACCCTTGGACATCCTACTCGACGTAGAAGACTGAAGAATCTCCCTTGTGGTCAAGGAGTGACCACCCTGTGCAAACAGGCACCATCCAGCACCTCAATGTTTGCTTTGTTGCAGTTCCCACCGGAACTCGAGCGACAGAGATCGACAAGACCCAGCGTGCCTGCCTTCAAACAGCCCGATTCACAGTCCCTGCAGAGCTGAGACCCGTGGAGGTGACCTGAAGCGTGGGGCCCGCCATCTTGGAAAGACCACGAGGCGCTGACCGTGCAGCATCCGAGCCCCCCTTGAAGCTGTGCATTGGGGTTTGAGAAGCCCCAGCCCTGAGCCTCTCTTGCACCGAAGCTCACCCCTCTACACTCACCGAGTGCTGCGTGGGGCTTTTCTGCATCTTTTGGCTCAACGCGTTGGTCCGGTCACTTGCCCATTGGCTTGTGGCCCCTGTACCAATGAAATATGAAATCTGACTCATGAGTCTGGTTGCTCCAGACTTGCCTTCGCTCCCCTGAAAAGGAGCACCCACTCTGACCCTCCTGGTCCGAGTGTTAAGCCATCTTTGAATCCTGTGTGGTTGCGCTTGCCAAGGGTTGTTTGCTCCAATCCAGAAGCCGACACCGGCGAAAGCGAGAGCCTTTGTGGTACAGCTCGTGATCCACTCCTGGACATCCTCGGTGCCCCAGAGTCCACGTGGCAGCGGAGAGAAGCTTCATGGCAGCGACCTGAAAGCACCCGACATTGCCTGGTTCCTTCCTGGTTCCACCTGGTCACTGCTGAGTGACCCAGACTCTGTCCCCTCTGCTTTCAGATCATCTTTATCTTCGATCCACCCTTGGATCACACCGGACACCTCTCTTCATGACGCCTGCTGCATCTTCATCTTCAGGCACCATCAACCTGCGTGACGAAACCCAACACTACTTCGCATCTGTGCACCCGCTTCCTGTGGGTGAGGTAACTCAGCAACGCCAGTGTTCCTACACTGGTACACACCTCTAGTGTATGTGTCTAAAGTTTTGTCCTTCTAGGTTAAGCGGAAGTCTCCTTTTACAGTAACTTTATAACTTTTACGCACCATTGACTTTGCATTGGTGCATGTGTGTGCTTTAAGCGCTGCACCCGAATCCCGCGGGCTTTTCCCGACTTCAGCATTGCTAGTCCGGACTGCTCCCAGCGATTCCTTAGGCCCTAGGCCTAACCACTGTTCGATTGGTATCTCTTATACCACTTTTTTAATATATGGTTTGCGTGGCCCCCCGGCCTCATCCATAATTGTGCAACTTTTATATGTTTAACTGTGCTTTTGTTTAAACGCTTGTGCCTCTGCACTCATAAAGAGTACAGAGGATTATTCTAGTAATAAATACATATATTTTTATAATATATAACTTGTGTGGTGTCCTTTCATTTGATATTACAGGATAGTGATTGGTAAAACAGCTCGCTTAACACGACCTCCTGAGTTAAGCCTTTAAGGCTGCTTAGTCTATGCTACCCTTAGGATAGCTTGTCTATAAGGTTGACTTACAACCATCACCATAAGGGACTGTTTGGACTGATAGAAGGTGCACCAGAATTGGAGACATCATATATCAGGCCAACTTCTCGCACTGCTCCACGTGCTGGTAGCGCAATGGTTTACACACTATGGCTCTGGGCCCTTTCTGATTTTTAGTGATCCTGCCTGGGACTCTATGAGCTCTATCGAACTCCAAAGGTTGATGGAAGGTCATGCTGGTGGCTTGTGTGAACCAAGATTCTAAGAACTGTATACAGGAGCCCTGTGAATCTTTTGATCCTTCCGGAATCCCAAAATTGCAGAGGTTTCCCTTCCGATTTCTGTCCTCCAATTCGGACAACCTCCTTGTTGTTTGGTCCAACGCTATGGTCAGGCGCCGGAGCACTCCACATGTTTTGTTGTCCGAGTCTTCCAGTCGACTGATCCTTGTTTCAGCCTCCGTTAGTCTTGCGTTGGTGTCACGTATGTCCTGCCTGATTGCCATCACCTTTTCTTTGGTAGATTTGGCCAAGTCTCTTACTTCGTCCAGCCTACTTAGGATCATGTCTATGGCTTCACTGTTGTCCTTCTTTCCCTTAACGGGCGACCCTGGATTGGAATTATCAGACTTGAGCCTTTTCAGGCTCTTTTCATCTTTGCGCTCCATGTTGACTGTTTCCTAGCTCTTGTTGTCTAAAAGTGTAGCAGATGGGCAACCGTGGCAGTGGGTCGTGGCGTAACGTGAGTAGGCGTGTGGGTTCTTACATTGGTAGCACGGAGATGTGTGCTCTTAGGATTGTGAGGAAGATGGAAGCAAGATAGGAAGTTATTGCTATGTTACCACTGTAACTGTAGTTCAGGCGGTGATCAATTAGGTAAGCCTTAGGGTCAGCTAAGCCAGACTCATGTTCAATATGGTCATCTCGATGGTCGCAGCACCGTCCGACACATTGTGCGTGAAGTGTGCGCTCATACAGTGGATAGTCCTGTTAACTCCTGTGTTGGTCTGCCCCGGTAACGTATTTTGTGCCGTTTTTCACTTTTTCGTGTTGTGCGTTCACTTAGAGGTTACCCAAAGTGCCTTACTCCATATCTCTGTTACCCTTCTGAGCCGTAGTGGGTAGCGCCTGCCATTTTGTTATATTCCAGCCGGTTACATAGAGGAGATCCACTCGCGGTGCACAGCTTAATTACAGCTTCATTACAAGCCACAGAGAGGGTACAGCAGTAGCAATCACAAGCCCTGGTGTGGCGCGAAGTATGGGAAATGAAAGCGCGGGCGTGTTAGATGCCGTGTCAGGTACCCCTGAGTCTCCTCAGCAGCCGCTATTCCTAAGCGCCACTCACATTAGATTCAGCATGTCTTCCATGAGCGTTATCTCAGAAATCATATATTCAGGACATTACGTGTTGGATCCGATTCCCAGTCTGGATCTGCCAGGGCTTTCCACTCGGTTCTAACTACTCGCGCCCGCCCGCCATTTTAGAAATGCTCCCGTGACTCAGGTGTATTTTATATGGTCCGGGCTAATGGTGGCAAAAATCAAGGTGCGGGGTATCCACTGGGCCTCAGCATATCTTCAGTGGGCATTCTTTCCAGGTTTTCTCGGGTTTCACGATGTCAGGGCGCCATGTGCTAGGTCAGATTCCTGATCGGGATTTCTCAGTCAGCTCTAGCCACTCGCGCCTGCCATTTTGGAAAATGCTCCTGTGTCACCCGTGTGCTGTAAGTGTTATGGGCTAATGGTGGCAGCTAATCAGGGTGCGGGGTACTCACTCATGAGCCATGGGAGCCCAGATGCTTCTTGTAGATCGGCGGACCCTTTCACAAGGAGTCGGCGTCGCTGTGCAGAACGCTCGGGTGACGGGAGCGGCTGAACCGCCGTTCGCGCAAGAAATCATTGTCCACACCTCTTTAGGAGCAAGAAAGGCCACTTTATTTTAGGACAGGTGCATCATAAATTTCCTGAACACATTCATTATTTATTTATTTACATAATTCGACTCTACAGTGAGCCTACGAAACCTAAATCCCAAACCCCCGAACAAACTCCTGCCTACTACCCCTAGACCTACCCAACGAGCTACCCTTCAGGATGGCCAACCCGCTCCAGGCTGCCCACCCCCACTAGCAAAAACCCGCCTCCAAAAAGAACAAAGGCACCCGTCCTAACAGTGGCAAACCTACAAAACGAAGCAGCGCCTAGAGCACCGCAAAATAAAAAACCCACAAAAATAAATAAAAAAGAGGGAGGGTGGGTGGGGCAAAACAAACCTCCCTTCTAGCCTCCCGCCACGCAGTTCCCAACCGCCAGCCTGTCTCCCTTATATCCCCTCCGCTAATCAGTCCCCACCTGATTCCTGATTCTCGCGCGAACATACCCAGGAAGAGACCGGCTCGTGCCTGGCGCTCCCTGGGTCCCCCCTCGCGCAAGAAATCATTGTCCACACCTCTTTAGGAGCAAGAAAGGCCACTTTATTTTAGGACAGGTGCATCATAAATTTCCTGAACACATTCATTATTTATTTATTTACATAATTCGACTCTACAGTGAGCCTACGAAACCTAAATCCCAAACCCCCGAACAAACTCCTGCCTACTACCCCTAGACCTACCCAACGAGCTACCCTTCAGGATGGCCAACCCGCTCCAGGCTGCCCACCCCCACTAGCAAAAACCCGCCACCCAGGAAAACCTTTAGCGTTTTCCTGCCCCACCTAAAATTGGAAAGGAAGGAGCACACCACAACTGCACCTGAAGAACTTTGCTAATCAAATCCCTGAGTTCCAGAAGGTAAAAAGAGATGCCCAAAGCAGATAGATGCACACCGTCCTCACAAAATAAATGATGTTCAGAGACTTTTAAATGGAAATGATCCAAACTGTATATACCCAAATGGTGACAAAACAGTCGCATTGTTCTATTAACTTTCCTTCGAGCCTTTTCCAGGGCGGAATGGTTCCTCGCCCCACGCCATTGCAAACGAGGCACAAACTCAGTCTATATCAGCATGGTGCTCACCCATGTGGTTTTGATGATTTCCAGGTCTTGCTTCATCAATTTTAACAAAGTCAAACCAGAGAGAGAAACTAAGTCATTCTCGCCCAAATGCAGTACCAGGAGATCCGGAGGGCCCCCCAAACACTGTGAAACCAAAGCAGCCAGGGCGGGGAAAAGCCCACCCCAGCGCATGCCCCCTGTTCCATGCCAGGAGACTTCGTGTGTCATGCTGTTTAGACCAAGTGATCTCCCACAAAGCTGACTGGCAGCGGCTAAAGCTGCCCGTTTAACAAAAGAGTGCCCCAGTATCCACACCCTCCGTTTGGATCCGACGACTGATGGCCAAGGACCTAGGAGAAAAAGAAATGTTAGACAAGCAAAAATGTACTATTTTCTCACATATTTTTCACAGCACTTGGAACGCCAACGACCAATGCGACGAATTTGTGACCAGTCCCACCCCAACCGAGCGGCCTCCGTCGCCGCACCAATTCTGAATGAATGGGTACCAAATTGAACAGGATCCTTCCCCAGGCGCAACAAAACCTTGCGTAATACAGCCAACAATTGAGATGCAACTATGGGACTACCATCAGCATGACAAAAAATGGGCCCCTGGAGAAAATGTTGGGAGGACACAAACACTTCCCATTCTCCAACCGGGCAACATGCAGAGACACCACTCCTGCCAAGGAACACCCACTTACCCCTCCCCATCTGGTCGGTTTTGGACGCCCGCAGCCACAGCCTCACTCTGTCACTTTCCGACACCACCTCACTGCTGGTCATACCTACCCTGCCCCGCAACCCCAGCAACTCTGATGCCCGAAATGCCCCAAAAAACAACCAGACAAAACACAAACGAAATTTGGCACACTCAAAAGCATCATGGCAACACACCTCCAATTCCGGCAACAGCAACTGGAGCAACTCAAAAGTCACTGGCTGCCGGAGCTGCTGACCACCAGCCCGAAGCCTAGCCAAACCTTTCAACACTTTTCGAACCAACACCCCCCCAACAGGATCCCTCCCCCACCAAAGCTGCCCATAAAAAGAAATCCAAGCCAACTTGCCAGAAATGGTAGTGGGCGATAGGCCCTTGTCCGCCAAATGTAAAACAAACTGTAAGATGCATTGTTCATCTGACAAACCGGCCCTGATCGGCCCCGTCAAATCCTTACCAAACTGCAGAAACTCATTCCAGGCCTTCACATAACCCCGCCTTGTGGAGTCAGCCACTGAATTTCGACCAATTGGTGTACCCTCAATCCCCCAGGTCCCATACGTACTGTGGGATCGCTGTTGGTTCCAGGTCCGCCCCAGGAGCTAACTTGCGGAATTCGGACCACTGAAAGCGAGACAAAGAGTCAGCGATGCAATTAGAAGTACCAGGAACATGCCGTGCTTTAAAGACAATATTTAATTGCAGACACCGCAGCATGAATGCGCGCAGGAGCCGCAAAACACGCAAGTCGCGAGCCTTTTGGTGATTGACAAGGTGTACTACTGCCAAATTGTCCACATGGAACAAGACGGAGCGCCCAGGGGTGATACAATCAAGTCAGGCAGAGGACAAGTCAAAAAAGGACCAGCAATCCTACCCGCTGCAAGCTCGGCATCCAGCTTTTTCCGCACAACCTGTGGACTCTCCTTCGCAGACTTCAAATTGTCCGACCACCTGCCCACCCTGGGTCCCTGATACCCAATCCGAAACCCAATTCTGAAACCCCAAGACAAAATCTTAGCAGCCTCAAAATCAGGATACTCCACCAGCCAGAGATCGAGAACATCTTGCCTAATAGGAGTAGGAGCCCTTGTAAACAGACTGCTGCAGCTGTCCCCTACCCCCTGAACCCCGTCCTTGATCACCCCACCGCTGTCCAGGAAAACACTGGGTGAGCACATGCTTCCCCCCACACTGCGAGCACTCATGCTTGTACCTGCAAGCTGGTCTGTTACAAGAACCCCTGTTAAAATGCCAGCATGTGCCAGAGGCGGACGATTGACCTCTGCCCCAAACCCCCGCCCCAGACTGAGCGGGGCGAGCTGGAAAGGGCCGATAATACACCGGCTGCCCGCTAGCCGTGTGGGTCGTAGCAGGCGGATTCGCCGATGCCATCCATTGCAGCCATAATTCGGAATCAACCTCACCCCACGAACGCTCAGGAAAAGCGCTCATGCGCGCCCTGAACTCGTCATCATAGGACAACCAGGCAAAGCCGCCAAAGTAACTGTGAGCCTTGCGTATGACATCTGCATATTTAAACATGTCTATTGCCTTCTCTGGATGACGTTGGCAATAAACGCTGGCATAAATAAAAAAGGCCGAAGTCCAATTCTCTATTGACTTCGGAACACGAGGCCTCCGAGCCAATTCTAATTCCTCCTCTTTTGACCCTTCTTTAGCCTGGACATCCCTATGTAGAAGCCGAAAAACATCCACAAATGCACCAGACCATATTAGATTCTTTGTTTTTTCAGACAAATGGGACCCCAAAGGCATCCCCACCCCAGAATAAGGCAATTTTTTCGGTAGGATACTATCCTCCGTGACCCGTGTGGCAGCCACCCCGCCATCCCCTGCTGTAGAAACCTCCTTTGCAACTTGCACAGTAGAAACATTCGAAATTACAGGCCGCTCAAGCCTCGGTGCCAGAGCGACTCGCTCAACCACAACCCCATCACCCGTACCATTAGATCTTGTACTCTTAACAGGGAGACTCTCCCTAGGTTGCCACACAGACCACCACCCATCCTTACCTCTCGGCAACTGCTCCGAATGTTGTTGAACAGCCCCACGATCCCTTTGAGAAGGTCCAGACCTCACTGCCCCTCGTACAGCTGCATGGTCCGCACGAGACTCCTGCAAAACACGAGAAACAGTGGGTTGCCCCAACCCACCCCCTTTGGCCCGTGCTGCCAAAAGCCCAACATCTTTGTCTCTCAATTCCCCTTTTTCCAAATCATCATCATGAAAACTCCCACAGAAAGCTTCATCAGAAAATGCAACTTGATCACTGCCACTGGGCATAGCCCCATCACCAATACCCCCATCATAAAACTGCCAGTCAATGTTCTGAAAGCTGTGTGCACTGAAAGCTGTAGAAGAGCTATCCGCTCCAGACAGCCCCCCTGTAGGCCCACCACTGGAAACAGCCGTGTGGACAGTTCCCGGGCCCGTAGAAACAGCCAACAGCCGCCCAGCCGAAGGCGCAGATTGAAAACTGCGGCCGGTCGAGCCAGACAAGGAAGAGGTCCCAAAAACATTCTCTCCTAAAGCGGAACCGCAATCACCCCCCAATGGACGACCCACCGACGCCAGACCATGGACACCCCCTGACCCAGTCTCAGGACCACCCAGAAGGCCACCTGGCCGACCCCTAGGAACCGGGAACAGAGCTGGACCATTGGCCGGGGGCGCCCCCCTGGGTAACAAACCCTTCCCACCAGGAGCCATGGACGTGGGGGGGGCAGGCCGGGGGCAAGGCACACCGGTGGCCGCAGACTTGGTGGCCGTGGGGGGCAGCATGCTAGGTGCAGCTCCCGCAGAAACAACAACAGGAGCAGGGGGCGGGGCCTCAAGGGGGGGGCATGCCGGCAGCGCGGCAGTAAGAGACCTGACATCAGCACCACCCAGAGGTGGGGGGCCAAAAGTGTGGGGTGGAGCAGTACCAGGCCCCGGCGTGGCGGGGGAGAGCAGGAAACATTGCCCATTCAGCCACAGGTATGGGGAGACCCCATCCGGCAAAGGCGGCACTGTGGGGAAAGAGTCGAAAGGCACCGCAGCAGGGGGAGGGGTTTGCAAGTGCCCATGCAGATCCAGGCTCCGCCCTCGCTTAGGTTTGGGGCCCGCCTGTGGCTTCCCCGACTTCCCCTGTGCCATCCCGCCTGAGCGCGGAGCCTGCCGGCCCACGGAACGCCCCCGCCTCCCCCCGGGCGCCCCACGTGAACCAGCACTGAAAAACGGTAAATCACATACCTGCTGGAGGGCGCCCGGGTCACCCGGCGGGGGTTCCACCTCTGCGGCGAGCAAAACAAGCCCAGGCCCGTCCGCCGGCATGGCCGCCTCGCCGTCCTCCTCTTCCTCCAGGCCCGGCGACAAACACGCCTCCACTGCCCTGGAGACGCCCTCCGAAGCCTTGCGAGGGGGGCGGGCCATGCCGACCCACGCCTCCGCCGGAAAACCCGGCCGTAGCAGGTCTTCACGCCCGGCCTCACAAAGTATCTGAACAGCCCTCCGGACCTCCGCCGCTTCCTCCATGGGACCAGGGGCAAAAGGTAAACCACGAGCGCCGCAAAACAAACCTCCCTTCTAGCCTCCCGCCACGCAGTTCCCAACGGCCAGCCTGTCTCCCTTATATCCCCTCCGCTAATCAGTCCCCACCTGATTCCTGATTCTCGCGCGAACATACCCAGGAAGAGACCGGCTCGCGCCTGGCTCTCCCCCCATGCTCGTCTCTCAGTGTCGAGCGCGGCCGCGCTCCGGGTCATCAGCATTTGCGGCGCCTTCTAAACACATTTGCGCTCACAGACTTCCCCATTTATGTGCCGCTCACATTCCAGTTCACGGATTCGTCTTCTTTGGCAATTGCGGTCCGGCAAAAACGGTTCCAATTTCGTATTTGGACCCGTACCTCGGGAGAGAGGTAAACTAAGCCACCATTTCTCTCGGCGTCCAAGCCACGCCCCCGTCTACCTATAAAAGTTATCGAACTGTTAGGTAATGCTGTTAGGATACAAGACCATAAGGTTTGGAACCTCAATAAAATTGCTAAATGTTCTCCTAATGATGCTGAAGTGGACATCTCTCTTCCTTCCACTTCTTCTCCAGCTAATGCTGTGAGGAGGTCTGTAAGGGAAAAATCTACTTCTCATTTGAAAGATTTTGTTTAATTGTACTTTCTCTCCTCTTTTTGTCTGATTTGTTCTGTTGATTATAAGAGGGAGGTGTTATAGTATTCTTTTTTAACCTGAGCCACCCTTGGCTGCTGAATTCTGTGGCTCATGCATGTGTATGGTGTTCCACTGTAGAATGTAGCTTCTTAAGAAGGTTTTGCCTCAAGCTAAAGTCAGTTGTATGCTGGACTTTGGAGGATGAGGTTTCTTGCTTGGAGATTATAATAAAACTCTCAACAACTTCACCCCTGCCTTCCTGTTCTTCATTTCTGCGACCACACTACACGACTTTTCACGCATTGCAAGGTCTGTTCACCGTGTTTGCCTAGTCTAGGGTACAGATGGCCTACAGTTATCAAACTAGGCCTCCCATGTGTTGCATACTTTAGCACATGCGTCAGGACTCTGAGTTCATGCCGTTGCAAGCGCCCTCCTCGCAGGGCCGCGCGCTCAGGCACTATCCTGATCAGCATAGACAGGTAATGGAGCCATATCTGGGGAAATCAATAAATCCTGTATTTCCCTTTCGAAATAAAAACTGAAAGCAAGAGAAGCAGAATGAAAACACCTCGAAGGACTCTTAGTGCTGGCTAAACTATTCCTTAACGGTGTTTAAAAAATACATATGGAGACCGAATTGCGGCATTAAAGACAAGCATTGGCATAGCCAATAGTTCTCGCCTTTGGGGCTTTATAAGTATTTAGTTATGCAGCACAATATCCTTCATGCAACAACATCAACTGTTGCATGGCTAAACACTTATAAGGTCCCAAAAGCGAGACCTATGCCAATGCTTGTTATTCTAGACCTCCGAGGGTTTAAGCTTAAGGGCTAGAATCGGGCTGGCTGGCGGTGGATGGGCTCCAGATGTTTTCTCCTTACCGAATACATCTTCGTTTTTGAGGCCTTCGGAATCCCAGGTAGGCTGGACAGGACATAGGAGTTACCTGAGCAATGTGGCTGCACAGAGTTATTGATATATGAAATGAGAATAAGAACGGTCTAGTCACGGGTGGGGGTATGGAGACGGATTAAACTAGTTGCGGTGCTTAAATGTTGTACCCATTCAGGTCAGTTGGGGACATTCTCACCGAGTCCTTCTCAGAGTGCGGCCTTTTCTTCCTATAGTCAGGGTGTGGCTGAGTAGCGCCGCTTTAAGTGTATTCTCCATTTTAAGACTATTGAATATTGGTAATAAGCTGTCCTGCGGTTTCATATCATGTGTACCAGTCTTAGCTGCTTGTGGAGCTGCTTTTCGAACGGCCCTTGATAAAAGGATAGAAATAAAATATTCACATTTGCCGCAATAGTCCTTAAAATAGCTCTTAAAGGTGGCAGCCCTAATGGGGTTGCCACCTTGCCAAAAGAAATAGGCAGTGCCCTAGCAGAGAGGGACAGGTGGGCCTGGTATGGCGCCCAGCTTAATAAAGAGCCTGTCATGCCTGCTCCAGAGTAGGGATATGGAATGTTAATTGGACGCACATGTGGCCTCTGCTGAGCCCGAGGCTGTTGAGCCCGGATGACGAGCTCATTCCTCAGTTTAAGCACGGGAAATGGAGGAATTCGATGGAATGTGACAGAACATTCTCTCCTCTCAGATACATAAAAAAAAACCACAGAGCTCTAGGAATGTGTTATTTCTTTCTCCTTTCTTAAATATACATACATTTGATTGCCATTTGAGGAGGGGTACCATGATGTAAATTCCCCACACCCGTCCCACAACGCACACAGGGCCCCATTACTGCCTCTTTTACAGAGTATGAAGTATGAAGTTGTATTAGGCTCCAAGCCAGCTCGCTAGGAATCTGCGTGACCATGGCAACGGGCAACGAACATAGCAACAAATAGAGGAGGAAAGGGGTCTGTGCAGGGCTGCTGACGCCAGAACCGCGAGAAGCCATCATCTGAATCAAAAACTTATAGACCTAGAAGAAAAACAAGCAGTGGCAATGCTAATCGTTTTGGCGCTTGTACAGAAAAAAAGATTTGTGTCCAGTTTCGGTAAAACACAGCGCCCACGTACAACAAGACCAGTGCTGACCACAGCTGCCCACATGGGCATCAGAGTGCAAGCTTCCCACCTCGCATGTGCAGTCAGGTCCAATATGTGACTCAGAAGTGCAAGCGTCCATTCTCCGCAGGTAGAGTCTGGCCATGGGTAGTGCAAGTGGCTCTCCATCACAAAACAGGCACAGTACAGCCTCAATAATGTATGCCATCCCTCCAGAACAGTCAAAGAAAGGCTCCAGTAATGTAAGGGTCTCCTTTTCAAAGAGAACGACAGGAAGGCAGGCTAGGAGTCAACTTGATAGTGGCATCTTTGCTTACACAATGAATGGTTATCAGACGGATATTCAAAGTTGAAAGTTGCCTTCCCTCACAGAACATTCACAACACAACAGGAGCAGTGTAAGCTTACCCTTGCTTACCATGTGAAGATACGGGCTCTAACAGTGCAAGTTTCACTCACCTAAACAGCAGGTACAGGATACGCATCAGCATTGCAAGTTTCCTTCCCTCATAGAATGTGCAGCTTTGGCATCATCAAAGAATGCCTCAGTTGGACTTGAAAAGGTACCAGAGGCCGTATTACGTATTGGCATTGTTTGCGCCCAGCGCACCTTTAAAAAGGTGCCGGGCGCAAACAATGCCAATGCGCCCCATTATGGTGAATGCGCTGCCCTGGGAGCAGCCGTTTACTTGCTCTGCCCTGGGTGTAGTGCATTCATGTGAAAACACAGAGCAGCTGCTACGTGTTTTCACAGTGCAGGGGGCACCTGCCTGCACTTTCAAAAGGGATTAGAGATCCCCTTGAAGGCAGGTGTAGTCAGTGACTGCATCCGCCTGCAAGGGGATGTCTGGGGGGTCCATGGGACCCCCTTTACCCCTTGCAGGGGTCTGGTTTCAGGGGCCGCGCACTGACAGTGTGCCACCTTTTAAATAGCGCACTGTCAGTGCGCCTCCTGAGGGCTTCTTTGACTCTGCACCCTCGTCTGTAATATGGCGTGGGGCAGAGTCAATGGAATTCCCACCTATGCAAATGAGGGAACACCCTCTGTTGACAGCACTGGTGCTTTAAGTGCGCCAGCGCTATCGGTATTATTGAAGGGGATGCACAAGCGCCTGCCCCCCCCCTTCTATAATACCTTAGTGCCTCTGGGGCGTGCAAAGCATCCGCTAACACCTGTTGTATCCCCGGGGCACCTTATGCAACTCGGCCCCAGGTAGGCAGCAGCAATGCAAGCTTATACCCCTCTGTGGAGAACGTATCTGAGGCAACAGGTTAGGCTTCGACTGCACACAGAGGGGGGTCATAATATTCACAGACATACTGGATCAGGGGTCTCCAAACCGGTCCTGGAGGGCCGGATCCATCCCAGATTTTTAAAATTACTACATGTATCTCAATGGGGATATCCAAAAAATCTGGCATGGATCCGGCCCTCCAAGACCGGTTTGGGGACCCCTGTACTAGATGGTGGTGTCGCCGAGTGACCATGCACTATCCCCCAGCCTTTATTTATACAATTTGGCCGTGCCCGACCCTCTGGCTGCATGGTTGCTACAATGTAACAAGGAGGCACTCTATATCCCTTCCAACTTGTATTGGTGTGAAAATTAATAAAACAAAATAACAAATAAATCAAATCTATAAAACGTTAGTAAACATGCAAAACGTAAACAAACGGACAAAGAGTGGCTATACATTTATTCATTATTGGGCAAACCAAGTCAGGTCGACATATGAAGATATATAAAAAATAACATGTGTCAAGAAAGCCAAAGAATTGATGTGATTGATGAATTCAAGTGGATACAGCAGGTAAATAATTTATACGCAGCAAAAATGTCAAATGACTTCCTTCTGAGCAAATTGTGCACTTCTGCCAACATTCTGAACCAAGAACCAATGTTCACAGTCAATGATATTTGGAAAACTTTAGGGAAAATCAGAGCAATGTGAGCTCCCGGCCTAAATGGCATCCCAGCTCAAGTCTACAAGAATGATATTGACCCGCGGTCTCAAACACTTCTTCATTGTATGTGACATGCTCATTGCCCTGGCAGGTCCGCAGAGTTGGAGGAGTTCAGTTCTACATCCAATATTCAAGAAGGGAGATAGGCAGGATCCAGCCAATTATCGCCTCATCACCTTTCTTGATGTTGAAGGCCAGGCATACGGTTCTGTCCTTTTGAAAGAACTAGAGTGTTGGGCAGAGATAGTGCTGTTTTGTCAAACCAGTTTCAGGGTGAACTCTTCGACCACAGATAATATAGTTGCACTCTCAATATCTAATACTTCAAGCTACCAGCCAGTTGCTCCCCCTCTACATGTGTTTCATCGCCTACTCCACTGTGTTTGACTCAGTGGATAGGAATAACTTATGGAGGAAATTTCAGGGTTGGGGCACTCTAAACAACTTGCTCCGGGCAATATTATGACTATATACCTCAGCCTCGGTGAGGGTCAAGCTATCTCAAATGGTTATACCAAGAAAAATTCCAATGGGCAACAGCCTGTAGGCTGTGTCTTGGCGTCCTTGTTATTCAAACTGTGCTCTGCGGATATGTCCATGGCACTAAAACACACTCATTTGATACCACCAAAAATTGGAGATGCCAAGGTCACAATGCTGTAATATGTAGACAATATCGTTCTTCTGGATCACTCTAGAATTGGGATCCAGAAAGTACTCAATGCCCACCGTAAGTACAGCAAGGCTAACAAAATGACAGCAAATGAATCAAAAACTAAAGTTATAACTTGTAGGAAGACGACTAGGTAATGTAACTATGACTGGAATCTGAGCCCACTAAAAATCAAAGGGACAAAATAACACCACTATTTGGTCATGTGACTGTCTCTGAATGGAGAAACCAAAATTCACCGGAGTCATCTCAAAGCAAAGGCCGATTTGATAATCACCAGAGTCTGTCAACTTAACAACATACTAGAAAGCCCTTCTACATTCCCAATATGATGGGTACTTAGGGCATCTGTTCTACCTGTGATCAACTATGGTCACAAAGCCTTACCGGGGCATTTCCCCAAAATGACAGAAAAACTGCAACTTAAAGCATATAAAAGGTTCCTTAGGTTGCCCTAATATATAAGAGGATGTATGATCTGACTGGAATTCAGCTTAGAGGGCATAATGAGGTTAACATGGGTGCCTCCTAAATTATTATTATAGGATCATTAAGGCACCTCCCAACACTCTGAAACCAGCTCTCCAGCACGTATTTGATTCAAAGAAGAGCTCCTGGACCAACTACCTAAAAAAACTCACTCGACAATCTCCAAATAGACCAGTCTGAACTGAACAAACTCCTGATCTCGCATACTGCACTTAAAACTATCTTAAAAAAACAGACAAAATCATAGTCAAAGCTAAGTGACATGGCTAAATTGAAGACCACATCAGTGCAAGAAGCAGTGGCAACATTCTATGTCAAAAACATCCACATTGTCTGAACCCTCAACCAGATCTTTAGCACTCGATTGGGAAAGCTTGCCTTAAACAAATCATGACTGCAAGGCTGATGGGCCTCCAGATCAAAGAAATGAATCCAAATGGCCTACCCTTTCCTTGATTGATAATTGCAGGCTCTGCAGATATAAATCCGAGTCTTTCAACCATTTATTGTGTTGTTGCCCGGTGTTGCTGCACTCCCGGCAGAACTTGTTAAAAACTCTCTTTTTTAACTCTTTTTTGAAATGTTGTCTTCACAATGATGGAGCCAACTGATCTGGCCAAATTTGGCAAATATATCAGCCTAATACAAGAACTCTGTAAGACTGGCTAGATCTAGCCCAGAAAGACAAACCGTATCTCAACAAGCCATTGACCGTAAGGGGAGTCCTCTCTCTGAACTTGTGTGATTCTTACGCATCATAAACCTCGGTCCTTCCATTGTTTTTCACTCAAAGTCTTTTAACGTCTCCTTTTATACTGAAACCTTTAACCATTAGCACTCGACCAGATAGCGGTATTTTATAAGTATTCTAGCCACCACTAGGCACTTTATATTTCTGTGTTACGGCTGTTGTCTGCTGCTATGACTTTAGATTCTTTCTTGAATAGTTGCATCTTTATGGATATTTTAGTTACTGACAAGCACTTTATATGCTTGCTGATAACTTCAGGCCTCTGTCTAGTGCATTAAATGTAACCCAGAAGACACATTTTAAGGCTCTCTTTAAGAATCTTATATCCTCACAAGCATGCTTGTGATATTAGTTAGAATTAAAGGTTCTCTTTTATCACATTTTGATTGTGCCCATTACGCCACTTCTAATGATTCATTTAATGCACCTATTTTTGCCTAGAATATCTATTGTAAAGTCATCTTTCTCTCTTCAACTACTGTAAAGATTTTAATTAATCATACAATAAAAAAGGTAACAGTTAAAATATAAATCATGAAACTGATGTGCAGCTGACAAGTTCTCTGGCTGGGTGCCAGGTTGGGCCGGAGTCCATACATCTGGGTGAGACTATTCGAGCCTTGTATCATGGAGGGTCCATCTCTAATGCTCGTTTGAGATGTCAGCAGCTGGCTCGGAGCTGCCGTGGATCCTGCTTCTACTTGCGGGGATCTTACTGCCGAGGTGTGTTGGCTCATGCTGGGATTAGGAATTTTGGCATTGGCATCATCGCCCAAATGGTTGTAGCCTTCAATTTGTTCAGTCCTGCTGATCTGACTCTTTTGAACCACAATATTTTCCTGGATGCTATTGATTCCTCCCTTTGAACAGCTATCATTGTCCCTTGCAATCTGGTGACTTCCCACGCCTCCTTCACAAACTTTCATCCAGGTTGGCGATCCTTCATTATCACTCTATCATCCACACTGATGTCAGGTACCACCGCCTTGTGATCTTTGCTAGCCCTCTCGTTTATGGCTTGGCACTTCTCCTGAGTGGTTTGTATGCCGATGACTGCTGGCTTTCAGCTCAGCCCTGCTAGAATGACGTCTCAGGCACACCTCATCATCAACAGGTCACTTGTAGGGCACCCTGTTGTGCTGTGGGGTGTCTGATGGTACGCCCTCAGAAACTAGTGCAGGCAGAATTCTGCATCCTCACTCCTTTCAACTCCAATCTTGAATGCACTATTGAGTGTAAGTGCAATACGTCACACATCTTCATTGGACTGTGACCACTGGGGGGGTTACCTTCTGGTGCTTTCTGTTGAGATTTAGTAGATATGCCTGGAACTCTTGCCCTTGAATGACGGGCTGTTGTCAGTTTTGATGTCATCAGGGATCCCTAACAGCCCAAATATTTTTTCGAACGCCTGCCTAATGTTTCCAAATGCTTTCAACCTCACTAGCTCCATAGCAGGATACTTGGTGTATCCTGCTATGGACACCAGTGAGTTGACTATCAGGAAATCTTCCAAAATCTAAGCTAACAGACGACCATGGGTATAGGTTCGCTTTCTCAGCAATTACCACAGCAGCTGGCAGGTCCACCATTCATGATGGCGCATGAATCACATGCACCATCATGAGTGGTAGACCCGCCTTCTCCTCAACCCACTTGTCCATGCCAGAGAACCCCACCCTGTCTAAGGCGGGCTTTGGTTTTGGCGATGCCCTGGTGCCCCTGGTGGGCCAGTTCAACAACTCGGTCCCATAGACTTTCTGGGATCACAATTTGGCGGCCTTGCAGCAGCAACTTTACCTCACTCACACTGAGCTCATTGTAAATTCGCCAGGTCTTGCTTAAAGCTGCTTGTTCTTCAGGGGTAAGTGCCTGGGCACCATCCAAGAAGATACGCCACTCTCATCTCTAGAGCACTACTTTGGCTTTTGAAATGCACCTATCAGCTGCTGGTGCTTCCTGGATTTCTGCTAAGGATAGTCCCCGTGGACAAGCACAATCAACGATCATCTTCACAAAGCCTTCCCGCGCCATTGTCTTCTTCCGTGCTCTAGATTTCATCAGGTGCGAGGGGGTGTTGGGAGAGGTAATCTGCAAGGTTGTTCACCCCGGGTTGATACACCACTTCAAACGAATAATGTTGGAGCTGGGCCGCCCATTGCTCAATCAGCGGTGGCCCCTTCCTCTCAGTGATGGCAAACATGGGGACCAGTGGTTTGTGGTCGGTCACCAAGCGAAACCTTTGCCCACAGAGATAGGGGTGGAAATAACAATAAACCCACAAGATCACTAGGGATTAACGCTTAATCTGAGCATATCGGGTCTCACAGTCTGTGAGAGGTCTACTTGCATATGCAATGGGGACCCATGGCCCCTCGATATTCTCGTGGATCAGGACAGCACCTGGGCCCACAGGACTTGCGCCCACCACCTGTTCGGTTCAGCGCTTGGGGCTAAAATACACCATTGCAGCGTCATGCAGGAATCCATTCTTCACCTCCCTGAATGCCTGCGCTGCCCTTCTGTCCCACCCCCATGGGCAGTCATGGTTGGTCAGAGAACAAGCACGACTTGGAGAAAAAGCGTCCGTAGTAGTTGACCATTCCCAGAAAGCTGAGCACTTCAGATTCATTCTATGGGACTGCTGCTAAGTGGATGACCTCCACTATCTAAAAGCCGACTTGTAGACCTTCACTTGAGAAGTGATGACCAAAGAACTCCACAGCATCGGTGTAGAAGGAACACTTTTGGCTATGTAATGTTAATCCAGAGAGTGCCAGGCATTTGAAGGTGGCTCTCTCCCTCACATGATGGTCTTCTAAGATGTTCAATCAGATGAGGATATCATCACTCACATTGATCATTTCCACCAGTCTGACAGAGTTTCACAAATGGCGTCCTAAAAGACTTTGTCACCGAAGATATTGCAAAATTGAGGCGTAGATATCAGTGGAGACCCACATGGATCGAGAAGGTCATGATATATTTGCTCACCTCATCGAGCTGGTGGCGTCTAGCATTCAGATCAATCTTAGAGTACCAACGGGCCCCATTCAGGTCTGCTACGATGTCATCAACCATTGGGGCGATGTACCGATTGTAGCAAATGGCTTTGTTGAGCAGTCTCATGTCTATGCTATGTCTTTTAGCCCCGAGTTGTTTGCGCTTAAGGGCTATCACGAGGGGTGACACCCATGGAGTTGGTCTTGTTACTTTTTCGATCATGCTTAGCCTCTCCAGCTGTTCCAGTTTTTTTTTCAACTAGTAGGCATAGGTGGATTGGTATGATTCTGTGTCTTAGGGCTACCCGCCATATTGTTTAGTCTACAAGGTGCTTAATCTTCACCCCTATGAGGCAACCAAATAACTCTAGCAAGTCAACCAGGATGTTGTCTACATGGGACTGGTGTACTTATCAGGTAAAGAGGACCAGGCCCAATTCCTCCGCCATGTGTCACCCTAACTGGGTTCCAGTGTCTCCTTTTGTTACGTGGAACTTGGCTCGTGTTTTCATGCCTTAATTTTCAACTGCCACTTTGACCACTCCTCTCAGGGGTACTGGTTCTGTGCCGCTATAAGTATAGATCCTGGCTTTCTTGTATTATATTTTACGTTCTGGGACCAGTTTGTGGAACTGAGTTGTGTCCATGACATGTACGAATGCACCAGTGTCAATGTGAGCAGTGAATCTCAACTTTGCACATAGATGGCAGCCTCTTGCGGTGATTTTCTATGCCCGTGAATGACATTGCAAACACCTCTACATCTTTGTCATCTTCAGGGCCACTCACAGTCCCAACACATTGGTCGGTCAGCCCTTCCCAGCTATCCTCGATGGACAGTTGGTGGAGAGTAAGCGGCCCTCGCCCTCTGTAGCTAGAGCTTATTGCTGAACCACCACAGAAGAGCACTTGGCAAAGTGGTTTGCACGACCACACTTTAGACAGGGCTAACTTTGCGCTGGGCACATGTTTGGCATGTGGTGCACCATGCCGCAGTTTCCACAGACTTTCTAGCACTGTTAGGGTGTGGTGGCCATGCAGGGCTGGGCAGGGCAACGTTTTATAGCATCTACTTGTTCTTCCTTGACTTTCACAGCTTTTAGAGTCTCTGGGGTGCCCACACCTGTTGGACAGGCCACATGAAGGGCTCGCTCCCTCCCCGCATGACAGAGCTCGGACTTCAGCTCTCCAGGTGCTACCCACAGAAGCAACCCACACTCCGTCCCCTACGGGACTCCTACTCCCGGACATCTCTGTATCCCAGGCCCGGGCCTCCGTCAGCACCATTGCCCTGCCCGGCCGCCATCTTGGACACTGCACCACGAGGCCGCACGGCCTCAGCTCGACCCCAACCCTGGGCCTGGCCAGGCCCCGACATCCCGGCACCACCATCCACCCAGGAGGTGAACGGACCACTTGACAGGTCAATGGGAGAAAGAAGTGTCGATGGCTCTCCCCCGCCAGGTGCCGATCGCCCCCAGCCTCCCCGGGCGCTGGCTCCACCCCCCTGCTGGGTGTCTGGACTCCCTCATCCCGGACCTCCCGACCTCCAAGTGCGAGGGTCCGGACATCAAAGGCCGCCAGACCTATAACTGGGGCAGCTCCAGAGCAGGAAGGCAGTTGTATCCTGGAGTCGAGAGACACCGTGAAGAACTCATCCTTGACGGACTGCTGGCGCTGCCGCAGCCCTGCCTTGTGAACTGTCGTCCTGCCTGCTGGCGCTGCCGCAGCCTTCTGCAACCCTCATCCTCGTCGGGACCTGCTGGCGCTGCCGCGGACCGTTGTATCTACCACCTTCGTCGGGACCTGCTGGCGCTGCCGCGGACCGTTGCTACCTACGATCATCACGGGACCTGCTGGCGCTGCCGCGGCCCGTCCTCCTAGAACACCGAGCTCGAGGATTGTGAGCTACCCATCATCTCATCGCAACTACCAGATTGGTAATAAGACTGTCCCGCTACCCCCATTCCCATCCAAGAGACTAGAATCGAGGGGACCCCTGAGTCCAGACCTCCTTGTACCATTCTACCGTACCTCAAGATTGCTTATAAAGAACGTTAAATCTTATCCTTGTGTGGTGTCTATCTGTGGGGGGGAAGTTACTTGTCTGTGCGATCGCTGGAGACGGCTCTCCCCGGAGACCTCTCCCCTTGTCCTCGGCCGACCCTCCAGGTCCCGTCTAACATTGGTGGCCAGCGGCGCGATCCGAACCAACGCGTAATCGTACAGAAAGCAACTCACCCCACGACTAAACCACAATGCCGGCCCAAGAGAGCGGGTCTACAGGGAAATTCCAAATGGACAAGCTGGAGGAGTACAACCATCGAGAATTAAAACAATTTTGTATGGAACTGGGCATTGCTACCACTGGTCTGAGCACAAAAGATGACTTTAAACACGCCCTAGAATCATGGGCAGAGGCAAACCCCGCTGGTCCCCGGGACCAGCGCATCGAAGCACCAGAAACCAACCCCGCTCCTTCCGAGGAAAGGAGAACAGGTCTCTCCCGGGAAGAGATCCAAGAGCGAGAGAAAAACAGACTGCATGAACTAGAGTTGGCACGGCTCAAAATGGATGGAGAACTAAAACTAGCGGAACAAAAATTGAACCTAGAACACTTACGGCTCCGAGAAGAGCGGGAGGAAAAACAAAGACAAAGAGAGCTTGAAGAAACAAGCACTGGCGTTGCCAATAGGTCTCGCAGTAGGAAAGTTGGAGCTATTGGTTTTGTAAATGACAAAGCCCTTTATGTTTTTTAAATGAAAACAAAAAAAAGGCATCGTTATTTGCAATTGTAATAGCTCCAACCTTCCTACTGCGAGACCTATTGGCAACGCCAGTGCTTGTTGTTCACTGCGGCAAATGCCTCATTTCTACTGATGGAAAAGATGCACTTAAAGTGCTCTGTTTCTGATGTGCATTTTTTTGCGGTTTTCTACAGCGTGAACTTGAAGGCATCAGAGCGCTTTACTCGAGCACCAGTTTCGTTACAGGCGGACACATTTTTGGGCATTGGGAAATTAAGTGATCTACCCAGAATCACAGGATGTTCAAACATTAGCCTTATGCCAGACTCTAAAGTTGTTCCCACCTTCCGAGACGGCCCTCCAGCCCTTAAAGCCACATCCTAATTGCGTTACAACATAGCTTCCAGCAATATTTCCATGCTAAGAATTCAAATATCATAAAGCTGATTTTGTGAAACGGATGAGCATACTAATTTAACCGTATCGCCAGAAGCAGTATTTAGGTGCCTGCCATGCGATCAGTAACTCTGCCAAAATGGAGCGTCAGCGTCACTCAGAAAACTCCAGTCCGCTTGCTTAAAACTGGGCGTCACCTACCGACCACAAGAAGGTCGGCTAAAAAAACCAGATGGGCATTTAGATATCGGGAGCACTGTACAATAGCAGAAGTCTAGCACAAGCTTCTTCAAATTGTTGGTATTCCTGTCGCATTGGCTAAGATCATGCAATTCGTCGCCACTGATGAACAATGCAGTGCTCCATGAAAGATACATTAATCTATATAACAAGAGGGGAGCTGGGTAGAGGGTGGATTGTTGAAATAACTAGGAAGACAGTGGGTGAGGGGTGAGGGGGGAGGCAGGAGTGTTGCAGGGGGCGAGAGGAGGCTGCGTGTGAAAGAAAAGGCATAGGGGAGGAGAAGCCTCAGAGCGCACGCTGGGCGAAGCCCTTAGATGTGCTGTGAGCGGCCGGGAAAGTGAATAATTAGGGGAGGAGCATCCAGCTTTGCTAGTAGTATCAGTGAGGGACCCCGGCACCCACTCAGAGAACATGAGAACTCCCCTCTGAAGCGAAAGAGTAGGGACAGTGTGTGTGGGGGGGGGGGGGAGTCTCTCCTAAGAAGAGCATGGGGTCACTGTCACTCACTCATCGTTGTACTAAGGAAGCGCTGCACAGAAGCACGCGCTGGACAAGGGTTAGCTATAATAAGTACAGTAGTTGCACCGGGGGCTAGGGGGTGGGGAAAGGGGCATGGGGAGGGGGGCGATTGTGCCCCAAGTAGAGATTGAGAAAGATATCTGAACAAAAAAGAGCCAAGTGTTTGATCGAGAGACTGCAGAAGAAAATGTGCGGTGACCGAGAATCGAAAGACCACTACCCCTTCCACATACCTCAGGAAGTTTTAATTCATAGTCTGCTTAAAAAGTTTAAATGACTATATGTGCTTTTGTTTGCGAGAAGAAATACAGCTCATGCTGACGTCTGCGAACTTCCGCCATGGCCCCAGGAATGCACTGAGAGTCGCGCATGCGCAATGACTGCTATGGGAGGAGAGAGGGAGGGTGCCACGCAGTTCGGCAGTGCAGGCCACACAAATCCTCGTCCGCTTTACGGTGTATTCATGTATCGGACATATCTGGAAGGAAACATTTTCAGCGGGATACTGTACAGTCGGCTACATAGGGATGCAATACAATAACCATGCAAAGGTCGCGTTTCCCAGTTGCTTGAAAAGGTTTCAGCTATTGTCGTGCTTTCGAAAATATGCACAGTCTATTTTTTTTAAATAGAACATTTTAACAATATATCATGGTACATCGTGGCTTGAAAGAGGAATAATAAAACGTCGTTGGATGGTTGTAGTGTTTAACGCATATGAGTTACTTTAAAAATGGGAATTAATTTGCGGTGACCGAGAATCGAAAGACCACTACCCCTTCCACATACCTCAGGAAGTTTTAATTCATAGTCTGCTTAAAAAGTTTAAATGACTATATGTGCTTTTGTTTGCGAGAAGAAATACAGCTCATGCTGACGTCTGCGAACTTCCGCCATGGCCCCAGGAATGCACTGAGAGTCGCGCATGCGCAATGACTGCTATGGGAGGAGAGAGGGAGGGTGCCACGCAGTTCGGCAGTGCAGGCCACACAAATCCTCGTCCGCTTTACGGTGTATTCATGTATCGGACATATCTGGAAGGAAACAATTTCAGCGGGATACTGTACAGTCGGCTACATAGGGATGCAATACAATAACCATGCAAAGGTCGCGTTTCCCAGTTGCTTGAAAAGGTTTCAGCTATTGTCGTGCTTTCGAAAATATGCACAGTCTATTTTTTTTAAATAGAACATTTTAACAATATATCATGGTACATCGTGGCTTTAAAGAGGAATAATAAAACGTCGTTGGATGGTTGTAGTGTTTAACGCATATGAGTTACTTTAAAAATGGGAATTAATTTGCGGTGACCGAGAATCGAAAGACCACTACCCCTTCCACATACCTCAGGAAGTTTTAATTCATAGTCTGCTTAAAAAGTTTAAATGACTATATGTGCTTTTGTTTGCGAGAAGAAATACAGCTCATGCTGACGTCTGCGAACTTCCGCCATGGCCCCAGGAATGCACTGAGAGACGCGCATGTGCAATGACTGCTATGGGAGGAGAGAGGGAGGGTGCCACGCAGTTCGGCAGTGCAGGCCACACAAATCCTCGTCCGCTTTACGGTGTATTCATGTATCGGACATATCTCGAAGGAAACATTTTCAGCGGGATACTGTACAGTCGGCTACATAGGGATGCAATACAATAACCATGCAAAGGTCGCGTTTTCCCAGTTGCTTGAAAAGGTTTCAGCTATTGTCGTGCTTTCGAAAATATGCACAGTCTATTTTTTTTTAAATAGAACATTTTAACAATATATCATGGTACATCGTGGCTTTAAAGAGGAATAATAAAACGTCGTTGGATGGTTGTAGTGTTTAACGCATATGAGTTACTTTAAAAATGGGAATTAATTGTAAACTTAGAAAACAAGGCTGTGATTGCGTGGAGAGAGAGGGGAGGTGCTGGTGTGGGAGGGGGGAGGTGCTGGTGTGGGAGGGGGAGGCTGTGATTGCGTGGAGAGAGAGGGGAGGTGCTGGTGTGGGAGGGGTAGGCTGTGATTGCGTGGAGAGAGAGGGGAGGTGCTAGTGTGGGAGGGGTGAGTTGCTGGTGTGGGAGGAGTGCTGCTAGGGGAGGAGAAGCCTGATGCCGGATGGGGGCGGGAGAGGCTGGGCTTGCATGCGATGCGCGTGCATGTTCACATGAACTTCATGAAAACCGCGGGGCTGAAAGCCCTTTGGTTTGAAGAGAAAATAGCCGACTTGAATTCTCCCCATTTCCCATTCCTGCGGAATGGTAAAGGCGAGACCTAAAAAGACTGGCATATGAACACGAGCGCAAACTAGCAGAAATAGAACTACGTAAGCAAGGCAAGGACCTGGGGGTGCCAGAGCAACCACGCACCCCAGGAACTTCAGAACCAAGGGTCCACATTCCCAAAGATGTCGTCCAAGAGTTCTACCGAAACGACGACATACAGCAGTGGTTCAAGGCCTATGAGATCGCCATGTCCTCTCACCGGATCGATCGAAGTGACTGGGGAGCCGGTCTATGGGGGAGGTTCGTCAATGAAGGCCGTGATGCCCTGTTACAGCTCCCGGATCACTAAATGACGTCCTATGATCACATGAAGGCCGCCCTCCTCACTCGATATGGGCTGACACCCGAAATGTACCGCCAGAGGTTCCGCGACTGCACCCGAATCCCGGGTACAACTTGGGTGGAATATGTGAACTATTTCAGCCGAGCCCTTGAGGGATGGATCAAAGGGAGCAACGTAACGACCTACGAGCAGCTTTTTAACCTTGTTGTGTGGGAGCACCTCTCCAACAACTGCTTTGTCGAGCTCAGGCAGCACCTCCTCGACAGTAAATTGACTGATCCACGGCAGCTCGCCGCCGAGGCTGACCAATGGGAAAGCACCCGAGTGGGCCGGGGTGGCCTGAACGAGCAGAGCCGGAACAACCAAGGCCATCACCGTCCCCGAGGAGGAGGAGGAGGCCAGGGCCGGGGGAAAGACACCGTCCCGGCCACTCCCGCTACCAGCACCCCGCCCCCGGCCAGCAGGGGCAACCCCCCGATGCGCCCGGGGTTCAGAGCCAATGTTACATGTCATCGGTGCCAGCGAGTCGGTCACTAGGCCAATGACCCGAACTGCCCACAGAACCAGACTCCGAGGCCCCGCCAGGTAGCTGCCGCCGCCCTAGGAGAAGAGCAAGTCTCCGAGGAGCAGGAAGAATACGAACAAGAGCAACAAGAGTGGGAACCGGCAGCCATGGTCCTGGCGTGCCTGGGGGGGAGAGACATGGTCCCGCGGGCTCCCCTACCCGCCAACACCAGAAAGTACAGTCAGTGGGTGAGCATAAATGGGCACAAGGCCGAAGCCCTACGTGACACGGGGGCCAGTGTGACGGCCGTCCGCTGTCACCTGGTGACCCCCAAGCAAATAATACCGAACGTTCTCTGCCCCGTCCGTTCAGCCGACAATTCGGAGAGCATGTGTCGGATGGCCTGCGTCCCCTTCGAGTGGGGAGGAGTATCCGGCATGCTGAAGGTGACGGTCCGCGATGATGCCCCCGTGGACTGTCTCCTGGGGAACGATCTCGAGAGTTCCCCGTGGGCCGCCGTGGAGAGAAGAGAGCACTTGGGGATGTTGGGCCTCCCGGACTGGGCGTGCGTAACCACCCGGTCCATGGCGGCCCGCGCCATCCCCCGACCAGAAGAACCCGAATGGCCAGCACCTCCTCCCCCGATCACTCCAGTGGAGGACGCCGACACCGCCGACCTCCCGGAACAAACCCAAGAAGATGAAGATCCCTGGGGACGCGTAGCTGCTTACACGCCACTCGTCGAATTTAAAGGGTCGCGTTGGACTTAAAGTATCCAATTACCTCGCAGAGTGCCTGCCCTTCGGAAAAATAATCGCCATTTAAAAATAAATCGAAATAACTTTGGAATTTATGCACTACGCGGACCTCAGTTCCCTGGGACTCTATATCTAATAGGAGTACCTCTACAGAACCCACCATGTAATGGGATCATCTTAACCAATTCGAATCTGATATTTAAAAGACATCAAGATGAAGCTTTGAGGGTCACCCATGCACCTCCGACTTGGCAATTGGATGCAGTGCCATACGAGTGACTCCACCATTCTACTCCTTCAAAAGAACCTGTTTTCTGATGATAGCTGATCTATCACTTTGCCAACTACTCTCTTATTTGATCCCCTGTTATCTGCACTAATTCGATGTACAAGGTCCTGATGAAGGTGGCTTGTCCACCGAAACGCGCGTAGACCCGCCACAAGGGCCAACAACTACACCTTGGAGCCCTTGCACCACATTAGCGCAGTCATCTTGCTAATTGGAATCCAGTTCCTTTTTTTCATCTGTGTATGTGGTATGAATGTAGTATGATTGTTAGCACGTAAGTGAGTTGCTGTGTATGATTGTCTTTCAGGGGAATTCCGATTAATTTGTTATGGATTTTAAAACTGTTAGTTTTCCTTTATGAATTCTTTCAGACACTTTGTGTATTCCTTATGAATTGTATAAAGAAGATTCGTTGATTAAAAATTTATATGTATTTATACCCACATAAAAACAAAATAGAATAAGTAAATAAAAAATATATATTTTTTGAAGGAACTTCGTTGGTACCTTTTCTCTTTCTGTCACTACTTGTGTTGATTCATTAGAGATGCACTCACAATATTGAATTATACGGCCACTGCAGGAACATCCTTCTAGCTTTGTGTATTTCTTTTCCCCTCGGTTCCTGGGCCACAATCTATTTGTTTGAGGGGGTCCCCTTGTTCATGTCAAACCCAAGAAGTACCCGCTCAGCCCCAGGATCTCCCAGACCTGGCTCAGTGGCGTCAAGAAGGGGGACCCACCCAGGAACAATTCCGTCAAGAGCAAAAGACATGTCCCTCCCTCGAGGGACTACGACAACAAGCCCTCGCCCAGAGCGCGGGAGACACCGCCGGGGCCCACTGGATCTATTGGGACAATGATCTATTGTACAGCGAACAAAGAATCGCCGAGTTGGGGGCCAGTCGAGTGTTGGTGGTGCCCCTCCGTTTTAGAGACTTCCTGCTGAACTTGGCCCATGACGTCCCCCTGGCCGGACACTTGGGTCAGGACAAAACCTACAACCGCCTGGTGACCCACTTTTACTAGCCCAAAATGAGAAATGACGTACTCAACCACTGCCGGTCTTGTCCCACTTGTCAGGCCAGCGGGAAGAGCGGCCGCAAACTCAAGGCGCCCCTGCAGCCCTTTCCGGTGGTTACCACCCCGTTCGAAAAGGTGGGAATAGACATTGTGGGGCCCCTGGACCCCCGAACAGCACAAGGGCATCGTTTCATCCTGGTACTGGTGGACCATGCCACCCGCTACCCCGAGGCCATCCCCCTTCGAACTGTAACAGCACCGGTGGTCGGCCGAGCCTTAATGGGGATCTTCTCCCGGGTTGGCTTCCCCCGGGAAGTCGTCAGCGACAGAGGCACGAACTTCATTTCAAAATACATGAAATCCCTCTGGCAGCAGTGCGGGGTCACCTACCGATTCACAACCCCCTATCACCCACAAGGAAACGGACTGGTTGAGCGGTTCAACCGTACACTCAAGGGAATGATTATGGGGTTGGAAGAGCCCCTCTGCCGCCAGTGGGATGTGCTCCTCCCGTGCCTTCTCTTTGCCTACCGAGAAGTCCCTCAGAAGTCCCTCGGCTTCAGCCCCTTCGAACTCTTGTACGGGCACCCTGTTCGAGGGCCCCTCAGCCTAGTCAAGGAAGGTTGGGAGATGGCCCCCCTGAAAACCCCTCCAGACGTCTACAAGTACCTCCTGACCCTCCGCAACCAGACCAGGCGGTTCCGAGAAATCGCCAAAGCCAATCTTGAAGCCAGTCAGGAGGACATGAAGAAATGGTACGATCAGAACACCTCCTCCATAGAGTTCGTACCTGGCCAGCAAGTATGGGTGATGTCCCCCACCGAACCCTGTGCCCTGCAAGATAAGTGGACGGGGCCCTTCAAGGTGATCGAGCGCAAGAGCCCCGTCACCTATCTCATCGACATGGAATCCTCCCGGAACCCCCTCCGGGTCCTCCACGCCAACAGACTCAAACCCCACTTTGTGCGCTCGGAGCTCAGCCTACTGATGGCTACAGACAGTGGAGCGGAAGAAGACTCCGAGCCCCTCCCTGACTTACTGAGGACCCGTGAAAAAGATGGTTCGGTAGACGGGGTCCGACTGTCAGATGCCCTGACCTCAGAGCAGCGCCAAGACTGTCGGGCTCTCCCACTGCAGTTCGCAGCCCTATTTTCCCTCACCCCAGGGGTCACCCCCTGGTGCCTGCACGACGTGGACACTGGGGACAGTCCCCCCATCAGACATCGGGCGTACCGCGTGCCAGATCGGGTACGTGCCTGCATCCAAGAAGAAGTCTCCAAGATGCTCACACTCGGGGTCATCGAACCCTCGGACAGCCCCTGGGCCAGCCCAGTCGTACTGGTCCCCAAAGCTGCTGCTCCCGGCACCACCCCTGAGCTCCGATTCTGCGTTGACTATCGGGGCCTGAACGCTGTCACCCGAACCGACGCTCACCCCATTCCCCGAGCCGATGAACTGATCGACTGCATGGGGGCGGCCCGCTACCTCAGCATCTTCGACCTAACAGCGGGCTACTGGCAGATTGGCCTCACCCCCAGGGCGCAAGAACGGTCCGCTTTCTCCACCCCGGATGGCCACTACCATTTCAAAGTGATGCCATTCGGCATGAAAAACGCTCCAGCAACCTTTCAACGCCTGGTGAACCAGGTATTGGCGGGCCTCGAAGAGTTCAGCGCCGCCTACCTGGACGATATCGCGGTTTACAGCCGCCACTGGTCAGACCACCTCCGCCACCTCCGAGAGGTCCTGCAGGCCCTCCAACAGGCCGGCCTCACCATCAAGGCCAGCAAATGCCAGATTGGCCAGGGGTCCGTGACCTACCTCGGACACCAAGTGGGGAGGGGTCTGGTGGCCCCCCTCCAACTCAAGATCGCTGCGATACAGTCCTGGCAACCACCCGTAACGCAAACCGAGGTCCGGGCCTTCTTGGGGCTCACCGGATACTACCGGCGGTTTGTGAAGGACTATGGCAGCATTGTGGGGCCCCTCACGGCACTTACATCTAAGAACCAGCCAAAAAGAGTCGACTGGACTCCCGATTGTCAAACGGCCTTCGAGAAGCTGAAGGTCGCCATGTGCACCGCCCCGGGACTCCAGGCTCCCGACTACAGCCGGGAGTTCATCGTCCAGACTGATGCCTCCGACCATGGCATTGGGGCCGTCCTCTCCCAACTGAACACAGAGGGAGTCGACCAACCAGTGGCCTTCATCAGCCGACGTCTGTTGGCCCGAGAACAGCGCTGGAGCACCATTGAGAGGGAGGCCTTCGCAGTGGTATGGGCCCTCAAGAAGCTCCGGCCCTACCTCTTCGGCACCCACTTTCGGGTGCAAACAGATCATCGCCCACTGCAATGGCTAATGCAGATGCGGGGGGAGAATCCCAAGCTCTTGCGATGGTCCATATCCCTGCACATCGCCCTGGCCAGGATCACGCCAACGCAGATGGCCTGTCACGATTTTTCCACCTCGACGAGGAGAGTCCCCAAGAAGATGGGTGACTCTCCCCGCCTTCAGCTGGGGGGGACGCATGTTGGACAGGCCACATGAAGGGCTCGCTCCCTCCCCGCATGACAGAGCTCGGACTTCAGCTCTCCAGGTGCTACCCACAGAAGCAACCCACACTCCGTCCCCTACGGGACTCCTACTCCCGGACATCTCTGTATCCCAGGCCCGGGCCTCCGTCAGCACCATTGCCCAGCCCGGCCGCCATCTTGGACACTGCACCACGAGGCCGCACGGCCTCAGCTCGACCCCAACCCTGGGCCTGGCCAGGCCCTGACATCCCGGCACCACCATCCACCCAGGAGGTGAACGGACCACTTGACAGGTCAATGGGAGAAAGAAGTGTCGATGGCTCTCCCCCGCCAGGTGCCGATCGCCCCCAGCCTCCCCGGGGGCTGGCTCCACCCCCCTGCTGGGTGTCTGGACTCCCTCATCCCGGACCTCCCGACCTCCAAGTGCGAGGGTCCGGACATCAAAGGCCGCCAGACCTATAACTGGGGTAGCTCCAGAGCAGGAAGGCAGTTGTATCCTGGAGTCGAGAGACACCGTGAAGAACTCATCCTTGACGGACTGCTGGCGCTGCCGCAGCCCTGCTTTGTGAACTGTCGTCCTGCCTGCTGGCGCTGCCGCAGCCTTCTGCAACCCTCATCCTCGTCGGGACCTGCTGGCGCTGCCGCGGACCGTTGTTTCTACCACCTTCGTCGGGACCTGCTGGCGCTGCCGCGGACCGTTGCTACCTACGATCATCACGGGACCTGCTGGCGCTGCCGCGGCCCGTCCTCCTAGAACACCGAGCTCGAGGATTGTGAGCTACCCATCATCTCATCGCAACTACCAGATTGGTAATAAGACTGTCCCGCTACCCCATTCCCATCCAAGAGACTAGAATCGAGGGGACCCCTGAGTCCAGACCTCCTTGTACCATTCTACCGTACCTCAAGATTGCTTATAAAGAACGTTAAATCTTATCCTTGTGTGGTGTCTATCTGTGGGGGGGAAGTTACTTGTCTGTACGATCGCTGGAGACGGCTCTCCCCGGAGACCTCTCCCCTTGTCCTCGGCCGACCCTCCAGGTCCCGTCTAACAACACCACATGCGAGGTCTGCTTCCATGTCTTCAGCCCTGCTGTCTGCCATCTCATGGGACCGAGCCAGGATCAGTATGTTGTCTAACATGATGCCTGTTTGGCAAAGGAGGAGCTGCCTTTGGTTGGATGACCGTCACCCCTGGATAAGCTGAGCTCTGATTTAGTCTAGCCAGTTGATGTTCATGCAGGTGCCTGCCAGTTTGCAAGGATGCGCATAGAATATGTCCACTGATTCGCCATCAGTCTGCCGGGGCTACCGCAGCTTTAATCTTTCATAGTCGGAACTTAATTGTGGATCAAAGTGCCAGTTTATAGTAGCCACAGCAGCATCCACATCATCGTCACCCTCTGTGTTGGAGATATTTTCAAATAAGTTATATAACTCTGTACCGCCCACTTGAAGCATCATAGACCATTTGACAGAGCCTTCTGTCTTGGGTGTGGCATGAAAGTAATGTTCAAGGTATCTTATCTTTTGGGGCCACTGCAGGGCAGCAGTCACGGGGTCCATCAATTGGCTGATTGGCGGTAGTGCAGTCACTCACAGGTGTGGGCAACATTGAGACATGGGGGCGTTGCATTTTCAATGGAGCGGACATGCTGTTACTGTAGACGTCCTGCTCAGATGTTCTACTTTCAGAATCTCACTTGTGACAATGTTGTCCCCACCAGCGGGGGGGTGTGTGTGCACGATCACCCTGGTCACCCAGACATTACTTGGGGGTATGACACTTTGCACTGTGCTGTGCCTGCTTCCCTCTTACCTTTCACTGTATTGTCCCATTGCAAGCACATGTTGACACACTATGCAGCACTCTTTTCTCTTTTCACCATCCAACAATCACCATTTCACCAGTTCTCTGGCAAGGCCTCTTTTTTCCCCTACTGTGGTGTGGTTGCTAACACGGTTTATTGGAGTGTGTCACTATACTTGCAGTTGCCCCCTTATGCAATTTGGGGCAGATGTACGACCATTTTGCGACTCGCAAAACACCCGCAAAACAATTTGTGCATGCAAAATGAGCTGTACGCGATGTACAACAGGCAGTGGCAAATCATAAATTGTGATGCGACAGGTTACTGAGCCTGAAAAATATGCATGTGGAATTTGCGTGTCTCAAATAGTGACTCGCTATTTGCGAGTTGCAAACCTTCATGTACAGATGAGTTGCAATTTGTGAGTAAGCGCAAAATGACCCATTTGTATGTGCAATTTACCATGAATCAAAACCAGGGGTAACAGGGCCCAACCTATAAAAAACAGGCCCACAATGCATCACAAATCTTACTACAATGGCTGCCCAGTACATGATAGAAAAGAGGATCTGGATTTTGGCTGCTCAGCAGAGACTGGAGAGGATATTCAGAGTCAGGCTAAACATGTTTGACAAGACAGAGGAAGAGATATATGACCACTACAGGCTGAGTAGAAATGGTATACTAGAGCTAATAGCCACCTTGAAGCCACAACTAGAAAGCAAACCCGCACAGCAATGCAATTCCTACCCATGTCCATGTGTTGTGCTGTCTCCACCTAATGGCCACTGGTAGTTACCAAGATCTCATTACAGTGGTTACAGGGGTCTTGCTGAGTGCACTTTTGCTTTTCTTTTGTAAATTCCTCGAAGCCATAATCCACCACATACACAAACACAATCTACCTGTCCAGGAATGCTATAGAAAGTTAAAATACAATAACCCAAGTTTACAGGATAGCAACATTTTCACAGGTAATTAGCTGCATAGATGGACCCATGTGTCCATATGTCCCAAATCCCAACTGGAATACATATTCCGGCACCGCAAGAGCACACATTCACTGAACATTCAGGTAGTCTGCAATGCACAACACATCATCACAGACATTGTAGGAAAATTTCCACGGTGCACTCATGACTCTTACATCTTTTGCCACAGTGACATTCACCAGCGACTAGAAAGAGGGGAATTTGACAAAAGTTACCTACTACGTAATGCAATGTGATGTATATAGTGAAACATATCAGTGCAAACATTACTCTCTCTATGTTGTCTCACCTTCATATTTGTCCCACCAGGTGACAGTGCTTTTCCCTGTGGTCATAGATCCTCACGCCCCCTACCTGAATCCGAACAAACCACAGGAGAGATGGTACAACAGTGCACACAAAAGCACCTGGAGTGTTATAGAGCGCACTTTTAAATCACGCTTCTGGTGCCATCATGAAAGAGGTGGTTTCTTGCAGTATAAGCCTATAATGGCGTGCAAAATAGTTGCAACATGCGCAGTGTTTCACAACATTGCCTGCCGGAGGGCCCTACCCATGGAGGTGCCTGATTCAGACTCAGAGGACAATGTCCCTGTCCCACCTTCCCAACACCCACCCAAGTAAAGTAGACCAGCAGATGGGAGACAACAGAGGGACCTCTGGCCACATCTTCTCTATAGTGGCCCATTTCCACCTGCAGGGCCAGTGTGCGCCTTGAGTGGAGGGTGGTTGCTTGGACCAGACTACCAATCGCCCAGGTGTATGCACCTATCCTGCTTGCCCTGCTCCTCTCATTGTTCCTCTGCTGCCTCCTCTCCTCTGCCAGCTCAGTGCAGAGTTGTCCCATCACCCCAGTCAGTGCATCTAACTTGGCATCTAGCCAGGTCTGGTTGTCTGTGAATAAGAGGGCTAGGTTTGTGAATTATTGGGCCAGCTTGCTGTTGATAACCTCAACTGTCTCAGTTGCAGCTGCTGAATTTGCAGAATTTTCTGTTTGATGCCGCTGGACTCCCCATGTTCACCTGTGCCTGCCTGAAAGTGGGCACAAGGCCTTGTCCGTTGCCGCCTCTGCAAGCACTGCATTGGACACAGCTGACGAACTCTGGTGACAGGAGTTGTTACTGGTGCTGTTGCCTGCTGGGGTGTATTGCCCTGGATGTCTGATGTACATGGCTGTCACTCTGCCTGGACATCCAGGTCTGCCTCCATCAGGCCAAGGTCCTACTCATCCCCTGCTTCCTGTTGTGTGTACTGGATTAGCACAGGTGCATTTACGTGTTACATGTAAAGAAAACAAGCACTGGTGTTGCCAATAGGTCTCGCAGTAGGAAAGTTGGAGCTATTACAATTGCAAATAACAATGCCTTTTATTTTTGTTTTCATTTTAAAAACATAAAGGGCTTTGTCATTTACAAAACCAATAGCTCCAACTTTCCTACTGCGAGACCTATTGTGCACTGCACAGTGTGGGTGAAAGTGGCACTGCGTGGGTGTGAGTGGCTTTGAGTGAGTGGCGTTGCGTGGGTGAGTGGCGTTGCATGTGTGAGTGTTGTTGCATGGGTGAGTGGCGTTGCGTGGGTGAGTGGCGTTGCGTGGGTGAGTGGCGTTGCGTGGGTGAGTGGCATTGCATGGGTGAGTGTGGCGTTGCGTGTGTGAGAGTGGGCTTGCGTGGGTGTGAGTGGCATTGTGTGTCTGAAAGTGGTACTGTGTGGGTAAAAGTGGCACTGCATGGGTGTGAATGGATTTGCGTGTGTGAGTGGCGTTGCGTGTGTGAGTGGCGTTGCGTGTGTGAGTGGCGTTGCGTGTGCGAGTGAGGTTGCGTGTGTGAGTGGCGTTGCATGTGTGAATGGTGTTGCATGTGTGAGTGGCGTTGCATGTGTGAGTGGCGTTGCATGTGTGAGTGTTGTTGCGTGGATGAGTGGCATTGCGTGGGTGAGTGGTGTAGCGTGGGTGAGTGGCGTTGCGTGGGTGAGTGGCATTGCGTGGGTGAGTGGCGTTGCGTGGGTGAGTGGCGTTGCGTGTGTGAGTGGTGTTGCTTGGGTGAGTGGCGTTGCGTGTGAGTGGGGTTGCGTGGGTGAGTGGTGTTGCTTGGGTGAGTGGCGTTGCGTGGGTGAGTGTGGCATTGCGTGGGTGAGTGTGGCATTGCGTGGGTGATAGTGGGCTTACGTGGGTGTGATTGGCGTTGCGTGTCTGAAAGTGGTGCTGTGTGGGTGAAAGTATTTACAACAAGGGGTGGTGAGGGACAGAGTCTCTGAATTAAGCAGAAAGCTCTCACCCAGTCAAGAGATCAGGGCTAGATCCAACACCGTTTTTTAGCTCACTGCACCATCCCAGTTTCAGAACCTGGCTGTATGCAAATTAGTCTGTTCCTGTCCCAGTGCATGATGGGAACAGGGCAAACCAAACTACAAAAGCCAATTCTTACACTGGGAAGGAAACAAGCTCCCGGGGACCGGTTTCTGGCATTACAGCCGTCTTCGGCCCGGTTTGCTTGAATCCTGATGGTGCAATGAGCAAGGGTCTCACATCTGAGAATACCCTTCCACGCTTAGGGTGGACAAAAATATTTACAACAAGGGGTGGTGAGGGACAGAGTCTCTGAATTAAGCAGAAAGCTCTCACCCAGTCAAGAGATCAGGGCTAGATCCAACACCGTTTTTTAGCTCACTGCACCATCCCAGTTTCAGAACCTGGCTGTATGCAAATTAGTCTGTTCCTGTCCCAGTGCATGATGGGAACAGGGCAAACCAAACTACAAAAGCCAATTCTTACACTGGGAAGGAAACAAGCTCCCGGGGACCGGTTTCTGGCATTACAGCCGTCTTCGGCCCGGTTTGCTTGAATCCTGATGGTGCAATGAGCAAGGGTCTCACATCTGAGAATACCCTTCCACGCTTAGGGTGGACAAAAATATTTACAACAAGGGGTGGTGAGGGACAGAGTCTCTGAATTAAGCAGAAAGTGGCGTTGCATGTGTGAGTGGCGTTGCATGTGTGAGTGGCGTTGCATGTGTGAGTGGTGTTGCGTGGATGAGTGGCGTTGCATGTGTGAGTGGCGTTGCGTGGATGAGTAGGGTTGCATGTGTGAGTGGCATTGCATGTGTGAGTGGCGTTGCATGCGTTGCATGTGTGAGTGGCGTTGCGTGGATGAGTGGGGTTGCGTGGGTGAGTTGCGTTGCATGTGTGAGTGGCGTTGCATGGATGAGTGGCGTTGCGTGGATGAGTGGCGTTGCGTGGATGAGTGGCATTGCGTGGATGAGTGGCATTGCGTGGATGAGTGGCGTTGCGTGGATGAGTGGCGTTGCGTGGATGAGTGGGGTTGCGTGGGTGAGTGGGGTTGCGTGGGTGAGTTGTGTTGCGTGTGTGAGTGGTGTTGCTTGGGTGAGTGGCGTTGCTTGGGTGAGTGTGGCATTGCGAGGGTGATAGTGGGCTTGCGTGGGTGTGATTGGCGTTGCGTATCTGAAAGTGGTGCTGTGTGGGTGAAAGTGGCACTGCGTGGGTGTGAGTGGCTTTGCGTGAGTGAGTGCCGTTGCGTGTGTGAGTGGCGTTGCATGTGTGAGTGGCGTTGCATGTGTGAGTGGCGTTGCGTGTGTGAGTGGCGTTGCGTGTGTGAGTGGCGTTGCTTGTGTGAGTGGCGTTGCATGTGTGAGTGGCGTTGCATGTGTGAGTGGCGTTGCATGTGTGAGTGGTGTTGCGTAGATGAGTGGCGTTGCATGTGTGAATGGCGTTGCGTGGATGAGTGGGGTTGCGTGGGTGAGTTGCGTTGCATGTGTGAGTGGCATTGCATGTGTGAGTGGCGTTGCGTGGATGAGTGGGGTTGCGTGGGTGAGTTGCGTTGCATGTGTGAGTGGCGTTGCATGTGTGAGTGGCGTTGCGTGTGTGAGTGAGGTTGCGTGTGTGAGTGGCGTTGCATGTGTGAATGGCGTTGCATGTGTGAGTGGCGTTGCATGTGTGAGTGGCGTTGCATGTGTGAGTGGCGTTGCGTGGATGAGTGGGGTTGCGTGTGTGAATGGTGTTGCTTTGAGTGAGTGGCGTTACGTGGGTGAGTGGCGTTGCATGTGTGAGTGTTGTTGCGTGGATGAGTGGCATTGCGTGGGTGAGTGGTGTAGCGTGGGTGAGTGGCGTTGCGTGGGTGAGTGGCATTGCGTGGGTGAGTGGCGTTGCGTGGGTGAGTGGCGTTGCGTGTGTGAGTGGTGTTGCTTGGGTGAGTGGCGTTGCGTGTGAGTGGGGTTGCGTGGGTGAGTGGTGTTGCTTGGGTGAGTGGCGTTGCGTGGGTGAGTGTGGCATTGCGTGGGTGAGTGTGGCATTGCGTGGGTGATAGTGGGCTTACGTGGGTGGGATTGGTGTTGCGTGTCTGAAAGTGGTGCTGTGTGGGTGAAAGTATTTACAACAAGGGGTGGTGAGGGACAGAGTCTCTGAATTAAGCAGAAAGATCTCACCCAGTCAAGAGATCAGGACTAGATCCAACACCGTTTTTTAGCTCACTGCACCATCCCAGTTTCAGAACCTGGCTGTATGCAAATTAGTCTGTTCCTGTCCCAGTGCATGATGGGAACAGGGCAAACCAAACTACAAAAGCCAATTCTTACACTGGGAAGGAAACAAGCTCCCGGGGACCGGTTTCTGGCATTACAGCCGCCTTCGGCCCGGTTTGCTTGAATCCTGATGGTGCAATGAGCAAGGGTCTCACATCTGAGAATACCCTTCCACGCTTAGGGTGGACAAAAATATTTACAACAAGGGGTGGTGAGGGACAGAGTCTCTGAATTAAGCAGAAAGCTCTCACCCAGTCAAGAGATCAGGGCTAGATCCAACACCGTTTTTTAGCTCACTGCACCATCCCAGTTTCAGAACCTGGCTGTATGCAAATTAGTCTGTTCCTGTCCCAGTGCATGATGGGAACAGGGCAAACCAAACTACAAAAGCCAATTCTTACACTGGGAAGGAAACAAGCTCCCGGGGACCGGTTTCTGGCATTACAGCCGTCTTCGGCCCGGTTTGCTTGAATCCTGATGGTGCAATGAGCAAGGGTCTCACATCTGAGAATACCCTTCCACGCTTAGGGTGGACAAAAATATTTACAACAAGGGGTGGTGAGGGACAGAGTCTCTGAATTAAGCAGAAAGTGGCGTTGCATGTGTGAGTGGCGTTGCATGTGTGAGTGGCGTTGCATGTGTGAGTGGTGTTGCGTGGATGAGTGGCGTTGCATGTGTGAGTGGCGTTGCGTGGATGAGTAGGGTTGCATGTGTGAGTGGCATTGCATCTGTGAGTGGCGTTGCATGCGTTGCATGTGTGAGTGGCGTTGCGTGGATGAGTGGGGTTGCGTGGGTGAGTTGCGTTGCATGTGTGAGTGGCGTTGCATGGATGAGTGGCGTTGCGTGGATGAGTGGCGTTGCGTGGATGAGTGGCATTGCGTGGATGAGTGGCATTGCGTGGATGAGTGGCGTTGCGTGGATGAGTGGCGTTGCGTGGATGAGTGGGGTTGCGTGGGTGAGTGGGGTTGCGTGGGTGAGTTGTGTTGCGTGTGTGAGTGGTGTTGCTTGGGTGAGTGGCGTTGCTTGGGTGAGTGTGGCATTGCGAGGGTGATAGTGGGCTTGCGTGGGTGTGATTGGCGTTGCGTATCTGAAAGTGGTGCTGTGTGGGTGAAAGTGGCACTGCGTGGGTGTGAGTGGCTTTGCGTGAGTGAGTGCCGTTGCGTGTGTGAGTGGCGTTGCATGTGTGAGTGGCGTTGCATGTGTGAGTGGCGTTGCGTGTGTGAGTGGCGTTGCGTGTGTGAGTGGCGTTGCTTGTGTGAGTGGCGTTGCATGTGTGAGTGGCGTTGCATGTGTGAGTGGCGTTGCATGTGTGAGTGGTGTTGCGTAGATGAGTGGCGTTGCATGTGTGAATGGCGTTGCGTGGATGAGTGGGGTTGCGTGGGTGAGTTGCGTTGCATGTGTGAGTGGCATTGCATGTGTGAGTGGCATTGCGTGGATGAGTGGGGTTGCGTGGGTGAGTTGCGTTGCATGTGTGAGTGGCGTTGCATGTGTGAGTGGTGTTGCGTGGATGAGTGGCATTGCGTGGATGAGTGGCGTTGCATGGATGAGTGGCGTTGCATGGATGAGTGGCGTTGCGTGGATGAGTGGCGTTGCGTGGATGAGTGGTGTTGCGTGGATGAGTGGCGTTGCGTGGATGAGTGGGGTTGCGTGGGTGAGTTGTGTTGCATGTGTGAGTGGTGTTGCTTGGGTGAGTGGCGTTGCTTGGGTGAGTGTGGCATTGCATGGGTGATAGTGGGCTTGCGTGGGTGTGAGTGGTGTTGCGTGTCTGAAAGTGGTGCTGTGTGGGTGAAAGTGGCACTGCGTGGGTGTGAGTGGCTTTGCGTGAGCGAGTGAGTGGCGTTGCGTGGGTGAGTGGCGTTGCATGTGTGAGTGGTGTTGCGTGGGTGAGTGGCGTTGCATGTGTGAGTGGCGTTGCGTGGATGAGTGGCGTTGCGTGGATGAGTGGGGTTGCGTGGATGAGTGGGGTTGCATGGATGAGTGGGGTTGCGTGGATGAGTTGCGTTGCGTGTGTGAGTGGTGTTGCGTGTGTGAGTGGCGTTGCGTGGGTGAGTGGTGTTGCATGGGTGATAGTGGGCTTGCGTGGGTGTGAGTGGCGTTGCGTGTCTGAAAGTGGTGCTGTGTGGGTGAAAGTGGCCCAGAGCCTTTGATGTGGCCTGGCGCAGGAGAAATGCTGCTTCTGCTAATTAAATATAAAAAGTGTTTAGGGAGTCTCGGCTGCCAAGAGTAACAAGGCAGTTCTTGGAGGGGGGCTGCGCACCAACTGAAGTGCTCTGGTTGCACGGCCTGCAGCCGTGTGAAGTGATAAGCCTTTGAAGTACACAGGCATGCTGTGACGGAGGTGTGAGAGGTCTGGCAGGGAACAGATGGCCTGGCTGTGAAGCAGGGGGCGGGGCAGCGCTGGGGAAGCCTGTGGGAGGGTGATTGATGCCTTTGATGCTGGGAGGGAGGAGAGCCTTTTGCGAGCCATGTGCAGGAGAAATGCTGCCGATGCGCGTGCATGTTTAATCACGTGATTCACGTGAACTTCATGAAAACCGCGGCTGAAAGCCCTTGGTTTGACGATGATTTTGGCCACTTGAATTCTCGTTCCCTCAATGCGCTTGCGCGCATTGTAGGTCACGAGACCTAAAAATGGTCGTGTGAGGCACTATCTCAGTGGTCGGATCATGTTTTCAGTTCATGTTAGAGAGTTACTCCACAGTTTGTGTCCCTGACTACATATCCCATGATGCAACAGCTGTGACTTTTGATGCCAGAAATGCAGTGTCTGGGGTGTCCATGATGTATAACTATGGACTATGGGGTTCTGGCAGGTATGTTGGAATAATAGGTATTTAGCATTCACCAGAAGTCGATGCAGAGGTGTGGACTGTTCCTGAGGCACATGGCGCCTCTGTATCCTGTCCAGGATCCTGTTGTGGCTCCACAGATGGGGGGCCATTAGATGGTCCTGCTCTGGACCCTTGGGACTACCCCAGCTGTGCTCAATCATGCGTTTGCATGAGAACGCAGGTCATACCATCTTTTCTTGAGGTCATTGATAGACCTATCTGCAACTCCCAGGGCATTAACCTGTTGTTCCATCTCCCTCCAGATCTTGCGTTTTTCAGAGTCAGGAAATGTCTTTGAGGCCCTGCAAAACAGCTGCTTATGGTTGCTGCAGCAACCATCTGTGTGAATTTCCAATTCTCTTTCAAACATTTAGATTTTTCTCTTGCGCACCTCCGCTCCCGTCTCTCTCTGTTGGCTGGCCATTGCAGGGCTTGCTTGGTGCCTGGCTGCAGTCTTGAGTTTGCTTCTGGCTCCAGAGTGTGCTCCTACTGCTATGTGGGAATCACAATTCACACCACTTCCGGGTTTGGGGTCCTTCTGCTGTGGTCATAAATTGAGACCCTCTTGCAGTTTGTGACCCCCTTGTAATTAATTTGCAACCCCTCTTGCAATTTGTGGACACGTACAGACTCGCTAAATGAGAGCCTGGTAATTGCGATGTGACTCAATTGCGAGCTACAAATAGAGGGCCAGAATTGTTCGTACATTCCATTTAGCGACTCGTAATTTGCAAGTCACTATTTCTCACAACTTGCGAGCCGTTATTTCTCACGGTCGTACGTCTGGCCCCAAGTCCTTTATTCTATTATCGTTCTCATTATGTCCATTCCTTTTCTTTTTTTCTTTTCCTTCTGACGTGGGTCTTTGACTCAGTGCTTAATTTGAGCAGGTGCTTTCAGGTGCTCAGCACCTGCTTTTCTTTCACGGGGCCGGGGCTACCATTTCTGAACCTGCAGGTGGTGATCTCAATATTAATTGTTCAATTAAAAATGAAAAGAATAACATACATTGCATGATGACTGACTGGTAAATGTTCATAGGCAGGCTGGCATACGCCTGCCCAGGCAGGCATGATTGTGTATCACCACGTTAGTGATGATGTCATCACGCTGATCACAAATCCAAGAAGTCATTGACAAACAACGGCTTGCATTCTGTTCCCCTAGTCTGCTGCACCCTGCCACTGCCTGAGCCTAAACCTCCCATTGAATAATTGTAGCTGGGGGTTGGCTCATGACAGAGTTGGGGCAAGGAAGCTGCAAGAGAGCATTTGGAACTTGGGAGTGAGGGCTCTTGAGGAAGAATAAATGAAAGTAAGTGTGGACTTTCCACTTGTTGCATAGCCAGAGTAGCATATCCGGCAGCCCTGCATTGCTGCTATCCTCAATGTGCTCGATGAGGCTGTGGCCCAACACAACTTTTGTGCACCATAGCATCACCAGTAGAATCTGTGCGCTGCACCCCAGCATGGTAATTGCTGAGCGTGAGTGAGTCCAGTAGGCACCACAGCCATACTTACCGGCATTGGCAGCATTACTGCTGGGGACAATGCCTGTGCTGTAGCAAGCAGGATCACAGAAAGCTGAGCAGTGGATGCCGATGCCGTCGCTATCCCTGGACCTACTAATTGCAGGCAGCACTAGCAGTGACATGACCTGCTGTGGTCAAGCAGCCGCCTGTTCCGCAATAAACCCAGTCATGCCACACTGATTATTATATGCAAAAAAGCATTTTCATTTGGTGTACATTTTGTTTTTGCACTCAGTGTAGGTAAGAAAGTAAGACATCTTCTGCTTCTTTCGGAAGGACAACAGGAAAACGCAGAGTTCAAAATAGCAAGGACATGTACAGGCTGACGACAGGGGTCACAGGCAGCAGCAGTGTTAGAGATGAGCAACAGCGAGAGTAAAGAGGAGAAGAAACAACAAGAGAGGAGATAGATGAAACGGAGCAAAGTAGAAGAAAAGGAGGAGAGCAAATCAGATACAAAGAGAAAGCAGCCATGATGTGGAGAAGAGAGCATTAGGAAGAGAGAAGTTAGAATGAAAGGATCTGGAGGATAGGACAGAGGAAAAAAAGCAGACAAATGATAAAATGGAGACACAGCTAATCACTGCTAGAGAGTGATAGTAAACAGCCAAGATCGAGAGGTGCTAAAATGAATAGAGGGCAAATCAGAAATACAGGGTGTGACAAAGTTTATAGAAAACAATTAGAGAGGTGAGAGGATAGACTCTTAGAGCAAAGACTTAGGGGACAGAAAACAGATCAAGGTTAGAAGATAGAGACTAAGGCAGTGAGAGTGTTGAAAGTGGGGCTCACTGGAGGAAGACGTGTGCGGTGGCCTCCTTGGCAAAAATGTTTGCACCTGCACTTCTTTTTTTACAAATTAGGCACTGTTGACCAGGATATTGTTGGGCCTACCAGAGCACAACAGGCAGGCACAGTCACGCAAATGCTGTACTGTCGGATACACGCACGTATGCAGCGCTGGTACCTGGAGTTTGCGTCTTATGCAAACAATGCTCCCCAATGAAGTCATCTTCCTCGCTATGTGCATTGGCCCAAGCTGGCACTCCTTCCAGCTATACCCCAAGCCACTGCTATGTGGCACGGCAGGTACTCACACGGTAGCTGAATTAGCATTGCAAGCTTCTCTCAGAAAACGAGTACAGAATGGGGATCAGCAGCATACGGTTTGTCTACACACAGAATATCAACCTTAACAGTGCAAACTGCTCCATCTCATGGTAAAGGAACAATATGGGCACAAGCAATGTAAGAATACCTTCCTCTCCAAGCTACACTATCTCTAACTTTTGCACTCAAAGCACTATGTCTAAAAGCATCACTCTTTATCAAGAAATGCACATGAAGGAGAAATGGTACTCATCTACATAGAGCAAAACCATACCTTCATCTCAAGATTCAAGAAGCCCTGTTAGGAAAACACTTGCCTTCAGGATGCCAATTAACACACAATAGCAACACAGTATTTGTGTACTTTTATGCACCAAAAACATTGAAAAGTCCCCTGTCATTTACCCTACAGATGTGTCCTTTGGTGCCGCTGCGCTGTGGGGAGAGCTGCGGACTTTGTTTCTGACGACTCTAGTGGGTCATTTGGCGACCTGAGGAAAGAATCTTGCCGGGGTAGCTCGACGCTCCGATCCTGACCCCCGCCCTTGTGTTTCCGGCTTGGTGGTGGTGCAGAGGACCACGAGTACCATCAGCCCTGCGCCTGCACTGCCTCCCGGACTCACCAGCAGCTTGTCAGCCCTCCCGCCTACCAGCGCTTTAAAAAACCTTGCCGCACCCGCTGGCGCGGGTGCCGCTGCGCTATGGGGAAAGCTGCGGACTTTGTTTTCTGACGACTCTAGTGGGTCATTTGGCGACCCGAGGAAAGAATCTTGCCGGGGCAGCTCGACGCTCCGATCCTGACCCCCGCCCTTGTGTTTCCGGCTTGGTGGTGGTGCAGAGGACCACGAGTACCATCAGCCCCGCGCCTGCACTGCCTCCCGGACTCACCTGCAGCTTGTCAGCCCTCCTGCCTACCAGCACTTTAAAAAACCTTGCCACACCCGCTGGCGCGGGTGCCGCTGCGCTATGGGGAAAGCTGCGGACTTTGTTTTCTGACGACTCTAGTGGGTCATTTGGCGACCCGAGGAAAGAATCTTGCCAGGGCAGCTCGACGCTCCGATCCTGACCCCCGCCCTTGTGTTTCCGGCTTGGTGGTGGTGCAGAGGACCACGAGTACCATCAGCCCCGCGCCTGCACTGCCTCCCGGACTCACCTGCAGCTTGTCAGCCCTCCTGCCTACCAGCACTTTAAAAAACCTTGCCGCACCCGCTGGCGCGGGTGCCGCTGCGCTGTGGGGAGAGATGCGGACTTTGTTTTCTGACGACTCTAGTGGGTCATTTGGCGACCCGAGGAAAGAATCTTGCCGGGGCAGCTCGACGCTCCGATCCTGACTCCCGCCCTTGTGTTTCCGGCTTGGTGGTGGTGCAGAGGACCACGAGTACCATCAGCACCGAGCCTGCACTGCCTCCCGGACTCACCTGCAGCTTGTCAGCCCTCCCGCCTACCAGCTTCAAGGCCCCTCCTTGTTTTCTATTTAGCCTGAGAGATCCCGCGTAGCGCGGGTCGCACGCGGGCGAAGCCCGGGCAAAGGGCGGGCCGCCTGTGGTCGTCCGGGGACGACCAGGGACGGGACGGGCCACCCCCCTTGGATTTATCGGTCTTGGATCTATTGTGACATGTACTGTTAATCGTGGCTCTGGACTGGTTCTGGACTGGTCACCTGGATTTAAAGTTTACTCACGAAACTCTGACCCCAAACTGTTGCCGCAGGAAGCGGGGGGCCAGGGGCATAAGTCTGACAAGCCATTTGTTAAGTGTGGAGTCATTGGGTTACTTAGTATAAGGATTTGTGTCTGCCGCCTGGGGGAGGAATAGCGGAGAAGTGCCAGATTTAAAATGTCCAATCATCCTAAAACACGCTCTGTCATGAGTAAAGCCCGCACAATTGAATCCCCCAAACAAACGCTAGCGGAAACAAAAGACCTAGCCCCAACTAAAGGAAAAAAAAACACAGCAATTGATCTAATGTTAAAGAAGGTAACTGGGGAAATAGAACACATGGAAAGAAGTTTATCGTCCTCACCTAATCCCAATGCAGCTACTCCAATACCCTCTTGAGATCCGTCATTAGCTGATAGCCCAATTATGACAGGGAATGTAGCCACACCAAATAATGTAACTGAGGGTGTGCCCTGTGCTCAACCCCTACCCTCCCCGGGGATAGAAACCACTGGGCTCATCGAAAGGACCCCACAGAGAAAACCAAAACAACAGGGGAGGACTAAGGGACAACAGAGACAAAAGAAATCAATCATAGGAGGCAGTCGTCCTAAGAATAGGCAGGAGGTCATCCTAGTAGAAGATAACGCGCATATAGATACAAATCCTCCAGGATGGATTGAGGTAGTCCTAGGAGATCTCAAAAACATCTAGAAACCTTTATAATTGCTCAGTTAAAACCCATCATAAGCAAGGTGGATAAAATAGCGTGTGAGTTGTCTAAACAAAGTAAGATAATAGAACTCACCACCAAGAAACCTCCCACTGGCCCTAACCAACCAAATGATGTGGTCACTAATGACAACATTGACAAAAATATACCATCAAATAACAACTGTGTTAGCCATACCCAACATACAATTGCCCAGATTCATGAGATGCCGAAAATTCCCCAAGACCAGCGAGGGGGATTCAATAATGAACAGAGAAGGGGACACATTCACAAGACGAGTTCTAAAAATATGGACAAAGCCCCTCTACAACCACTAATGCAATGGGGGCACGAAGAGCTGAGGTGCCGGGTTTTTAGGAACCCGGTGGTGCCAGGGGATAACACCCGAAGACCTCTGAGTTCTCCCTGTTCCGGACCACAGAAACCAAGAGTCTTCTAGGTGAAGTCAGTGATCGAGTTTTATTGGTTGCAACCAAGTAACATGCGTCCTGGAATTACAACAGCACTGGTCGTAAGTTCTCAGGAGACTGTTCGTTTTTACAGAACCAGCCTTCTCCTTATATACAAAAATAACAGCTGCAGGCAAGAATTCTTGAGTTTATGATACGGTTATACACATATTTCTATAACAAGGCAAAGAGCGAAGTCATGCTGGCCAACCCATATTTTAGATGTCCAGTTTGTGATAGATTTCCCAGCCAGGCCCAGAACTCCCATCAGATATCGATGAAACCCCAATAAAACAGGGCACCTCCTTGTCGTAAAAACCGGCCATAAACAAGGAACATGGACAGGTGTATGTGTGTAGAAAACATGATCTGTAGGCAGTGAATGGTTTATGGCATGTTATGCATTGATGCTATCTTATTCGGCCACTGGGCGAGGAGCTGCCCGAACAGGTGTGGCTGGAGGCAGGGGAGTCAGTTTGGCCAGGTCATGGGGAAGTCAGCTAAGGTGGACGTGTCCTTTTAGATCAAGCTCGGCTTTAATCAATTGACTTATATGAGGGCAAGCCATAAGATGGATGCCGTTCACAAAATGGAGTCCGAGGGTTCAGAACGGAAACCATGATTTAAGGGTGTTAGCATCGCTCAATCATGACGCAAATGCACAGGGATAATGTCCTAATCATTACCGGTCTGCCGATACCAAATTCGTCATGGTACGATGATATTTTGTGACACGAGTATTGGACCTCGGTACCGGTATTACAGCAGGGCCCAGAATTCCAGAACCATAGACCCTCCTTTTGCCCTCATATTAGGCAATAACTCATGGTAATCTGAGTCCAAATCTGTATGAATGAATTCATGGAGATGCTGCTGTAGCATCATTCTGTTGCTCAATTCGTCCCTTGACACAGGCTTCCTTACACATGAAGTAGCACAGAGGCCACATATTGCAGGAGCGCACTGCACAAACAGGCAGAACATAAACAGAATGGCTAAGATCATCCCAATGAAGATCAGAGTTTTCCATCCCCAGGCAGAGATGAGTTCCCAGAGCCACCCTAGCAGGGACCAATCCCCTTTTTCCACGTGAAGGGAATCAGAGATTTTGTGTAGTTTGGAGATGGCCTGGTACACTGTCGGAGGATTATCAGGGATGAAAATGCAGCAACTGGATTGGATCACTCTACATACACCACCACGGTCGGCAAGTATGACATCCAGGGCGACCCTGTTCTGAAGAGTCATGTCGGTCCGATTGAAGCTCAGCTGTCAAGTTACTAAGGGCACCGGCCGTTTCGGTCACGGCGGATTCGACTACCCTCGTTAACTGGCGAATGTTCCTGCTGTTCACCATAAGCCCCCAAAACGGCAGAAAACCCTTTGCGAAGTCCCCAAACTCTTGACCCGCAGTGTCGTCTTGACTCACGACACCCCTAACTGTCCTTGTCCAATGGTAATCTGCCCCGGCCGTGTAGGTGGGTGGCAGCAGAAACAAGATAAAACATGTGCCCGAGAAGTCAGGGGGCAACCATGTGTATGCTTTGTCATGGCAGACGAAGTATGTACCCTTAGCCGCTAAGAATGGAGGGGAAGTTCGGGATGCGAACACATACGTTTCCGTGCATACGCTCTTCCCCAACTGTGCTTTGGGATCCCTACCAATACCTTGCAGACATAGGTGACCTCGGTGGGGTACTATCCAAACCGGGGAGGATTTCTGTGTCTTCTGGCTCTTACTCAAAGAAATCCCATACTGAGTGCTGTTCCATCTACTGTACGGGGTAAACTCATCTTTGGGAATTGTCCGAGACGTGTCAATATCCCTGCTCATATTCCTTATTCCTGCCACTAGTGCCTTGTTGCTGGACTTGCTCCCTATGGGACGCGGGGGATATGGTTCTATGGCAAATAGGAACATTGTCTGGAAAGCCCACAGAGACCCATAGTTACTGAATGGCAGGACGAAGTAAGGGATGCCCTTATCGGCTGTGTGCTCCATAAGTCCGCATATCCAACAGTTCGATGTGTTCATTATAGATTGGTGTTAGTGTACGAGTTGGATGAATGAGTTATTTACAAATTCTAGTCTTCTGGCAGACTCGTGTTCAGGTAGAGGGTGAAAGGAGTGTGTAAGAACAGTAGGAGGAGGTGTGGGCTGAGTGTTGTTCACAAAGGTAACTTGAAACGTGGATAGAGTATAGGCGATCAAGAACATTGTTATGCTACACAACATTAAAATACATAGTATCAGAAATCTTTTTCTGGTCATCACTGTGCATATTTGTTTTTTAAAGTTCGTGGGTCTAGCAGGTCTCTCTACCCTCGGAAACTCCATCCTCTAGTTGCTGCCCGCGGTGGGAGTTTGATTCTGCCATGGAGTGCGTTCTGTTCAGTCCGGGGTAATTCCCTCAGACCAACCAGAACCATTGACCTAAACGTCTCCAGCTGCACTCTCCAGACTTCAACCGCGGCCCTAGCAGCAGAACCAGATGGCGGTTCGAAAATCAAAAATGAGCAAATTCCCTGGGCGAGAGAGCTGTAAAATCAAAAATAGTTCTTGGTGGAAAAGAAGGTCATATTAATTTGTTTTTATTAGTCTCTTGTTCTAGACCTCAGATTGTATCGTCGTTTCCCAGGTACGGTGTGGTCTTCAAATAATGTTTCAGGTTCTGTAATGTCCAACTGCATTGACGGTGGCACAGATCCTTGTAAAATACGATCACTCTCCTTTTCTGTGCCAGTTCCTTTCAATCGTGCATCGCTGAAGGTCGCAAAGCGCGGTACGGATTCGGTCTCAGAGTCAGCGATTTCCTCCTGGACCCATCGGTCATATGGAAGGGGCAACGGGACCCGTTTGCAATGGGCGCCGTGCACCCAATGTTTCTTGCCATGGACACGTACTGCAGAGCGGGTAGTTAACAGGACCTGGAAAGGTCCGGTCCAGCGAGGCTCCTCATTCTTGGTTCGCCTGAAGTTCCGGACGAGGACCCAAGAGCCAGGTTCAATGGCGTGGCCTGGATCGCCAGACGCTGGTGGAGAGGAGCTGTGGACTAAGCATGGGCGGAAAATCCGTTACGCTCGCGGATTTTGCGGATTTTCGGGAAATCCGCAATCCGCGAGATTTGCGGATTTCCCGCAAAATCCGCAAATTCGCACGCAGCGGATTTTTTTGGCGGCGCGCGGCGTTGGTGATACAATTTTTGCGGCGCGCGGCGTTTATCATAGTTTGCCGAGTTGTTTTTTTCGATAGTTTGCGAGTGCTGCGCCATTTTGGATCTTGCTGTGTGATCCCGCGGGAATTGGCGAGCGCGATTACGTCATCGCGGCTTGCCAGCGATAGTTTGTCAACGCGAGTACGGCGAGATCACGTCTCGCGGTACTTCGCAATTGCGAGATTTGAGATGCGGCGAGCGAAAATATAAATTTGCAATTCTGCACAAGAAATCCACCAGCAAGCAGCATAAACCTTCTAGAAATGATGATTTTTATGTGAATAACTCCTTAGTTTGACATTTGCCTGCACTTTTTTAGCGAGGAGTCCATTTTGGGGAGGGGGGCAGGGGGGTGGGAGGAAGGAAGTGCCCCATAGTCTTCAACTTCCTGTTCCTGTTCAGCAGGCTCCTCCCAGTGCTTTGTCCATCTCCTGGTCACTTTTCATCTGGATGTGGAGCTGGAAGGATTACTTTTTGTGGATGCTGCTGGATCTTTGGATTTGAGGCCTTTTTGACTTTCTTTGGATCACTGTTGGATTAGAAATTTTACAAGTAAGTTTGTTTGGGGCATTACAGTTGCTGCAACTAAAATTTTGGAATTTTCGATTTTTGGGCTGTTTTGGGGCCTTTTGCCCAGGGGTACTCAGTGGTGGGTGGACTGATTCTTTCTGTGGGTTGTCTTGAACTTAAACATCATGGAGGCCATAGATGAATTGGGATTGTGCTGATTTTTCTGTGTTTTTCGATTTTTGACCTGTTGTTGGGGCCTTGACCAGGGGTAGTGAGTGGTGCATGGGCCTAGTCTTTCTGTGGGCTGTCTTGAATTTAAACATCATGGAGGGCATGGATGGAATGGGATTGTGCAGATTTGTCAGTGATTTTCGTTTTTTGGGCCTGTACTTGTGGCCTTTTCACCAGGGGTATTTGAGTCTAGCATGGGCCTAGTCTTTCTGTGGGCTGTCTTGAATTTAAACATCATGGAGGGCATGGATGGAATGGGATTGTGCTGATTTTGCAGTGTTTTTCGATTTTTGGGGGTGTTCATGGGGAGGGACATGCCATGTGGCTGGTGGCCATTTTGAGTGCAGCTACAGGCACTGGCCATGTGCTGGCAGGCAAGTGGCCATTTTGAATGCAGGCTTTGTTGTTAGGCCTCCAACCATTTTGCCTACTTTTCAACCTTTATTTATGCCCAGGGGCAGTGAGTCTTGCATGGGCCTAGTCTTTCTGTGGGCTGTCTTGAATTTAAACATCATGGAGGGCATGGATGGAATGGGATTGTGCAGATTTTTCAGTGATTTTCGTGTTTTGGGCCTGTACTTGTGGCCTTTTCACCAGGGGTATTTGAGTCTAGCATGGGCCTAGTCTTTCTGTGGGCTGTCTTGAATTTAAACATCATGGAGGGCATGGATGGAATGGGATTGTGCTGATTTTGCAGTGTTTTTCGATTTTTGGGGGTGTTCATGGGGAGGGACATGCCATGTGGCTGGTGGCCATTTTGAGTGCAGCTACAGGTACTGGCCATGTGCTGGCAGGCAAGTGGCCATTTTGAATGCAGGCTTTGTTGTTAGGCCTCCAACCATTTTGCCTACTTTTCAACCTTTATTTATGCCCAGGGGCAGTGAGTCTTGCATGGGCCTAGTCTTTCTGTGGGTTGTCTTGAATTTAAACATCATGGAGGCCATGGATGGAATGGGATTGTGCAGATTTTTCAGTGATTTTCGTTTTTTGGGCCTGTACTTGTGGCCTTTTCACCAGGGGTATTTGAGTCTAGCATGGGCCTAGTCTTTCTGTGGGCTGTCTTGAATTTAAACATCATGGAGGCCATGGATGGAATGGGATTGTGCTGATTTTGCAGTGTTTTTCGATTTTTGGGGGTGTTCATGGGGAGGGACATGCCATGTGGCTGGTGGCCATTTTGAGTGCAGCTACAGGCACTGGCCATGTGCTGGCAGGCAGGTGGCCTTTTTGAATGCAGGCTTTGTTGTTAGGCCTCCAACCATTTTGCCTACTTTTCAACCTTTATTTATGCCCAGGGGTAGTGAGTCTTGCATGGGCCTAGTATTTCTGTGGGTTGTCTTGAATTTAAACATCATGGAGGCCATGGATTGAATGGGATTGTGCTGATTTTGCAGTGTTTTTCGATTTTTGGGGGTGTTCATGGGGAGGGACATGCCATGTGGCTGGTGGCCATTTTGAGTGCAGCTACAGGCACTGGCCATGTGCTGGCAGGCAAGTGGCCATTTTGAATGCAGGCTTTGTTGTTAGGCCTCCAACCATTTTGCCTACTTTTCAACCTTTATTTATGCCCAGGGGTAGTGAGTCTTGCATGGGCCTAGTATTTCTGTGGGTTGTCTTGAATTTAAACATCATGGAGGCCATGGATTGAATGGGATTGTGCTGATTTTGCAGTGTTTTTCGATTTTTGGGGGTGTTCATGGGGAGGGACATGCCATGTGGCTGGTGGCCATTTTGAGTGCAGCTACAGGCACTGGCCATGTGCTGGCAGGCAAGTGGCCATTTTGAATGCAGGCTTTGTTGTTAGGCCTCTAACCATTTTGCCTACTTTTCAACCTTTATTTATGCCCAGGGGCAGTGAGTCTTGCATGGGCCTAGTCTTTCTGTGGGCTGTCTTGAATTTAAACATCATGGAGGGCATGGATGGAATGGGATTGTGCAGATTTTTCAGTGATTTTCGTTTTTTGGGCCTGTACTTGTGGCCTTTTCACCAGGGGTATTTGAGTCTAGCATGGGCCTAGTCTTTCTGTGGGCTGTCTTGAATTTAAACATCATGGAGGCCATGGATGGAATGGGATTGTGCTGATTTTGCAGTGTTTTTCGATTTTTGGGGGTGTTCATGGGGAGGGACAGGCCATGTGGCTGGTGGCCATTTTGAGTGCAGCTACAGGCACTGGCCATGTGCTGGCAGGCAAGTGGCCATTTTGAATGCAGGCTTTGTTGTTAGGCCTCCAACCATTTTGCCTACTTTTCAACCTTTATTTATGCCCAGGGGTAGTGAGTCTTGCATGGGCCTAGTATTTCTGTGGGTTGTCTTGAATTTAAACATCATGGAGGCCATGGATTGAATGGGATTGTGCTGATTTTGCAGTGTTTTTCGATTTTTGGGGGTGTTCATGGGGAGGGACATGCCATGTGGCTGGTGGCCATTTTGAGTGCAGCTACAGGTACTGGCCATGTGCTGGCAGGCAAGTGGCCATTTTAAATGCAGGCTTTGTTGTTAGGCCTCCAACCATTTTGCCTACTTTTCAACCTTTATTTATGCCCAGGGGCAGTGAGTCTTGCATGGGCCTAGTCTTTCTGTGGGTTGTCTTGAATTTAAACATTATGGAGGGCATGGATGGATTGGGATTGTGCTGATTTTGCAGTGTTTTTCGATTTTTTTGTGCTCTATAACTGAACTGATGTTCCTCTGTCTTCCATTTTTTTTAGGTGCACAAGACTCAAGAGAACCACCAGTGCCTGGAAGAAGTCCTGCAGCGGTGTGTGTGTGCAGCATAACGTCACGCGACGTCACGTCTGGCCTCAGACAACTCTACAATTCGTGCAACTGCGGCCTGCTGTCTGACCTGCTCTGAAGAAGATGGCCCCGCCCCCAAAGAAAGTTCTCCGTAGCTCCTCTAGCAAGAAAGTTGCTAGTAAGGAGCAGAAGAAGCAAGTTACCAAGGAGGCTGGTGTGCCACCCGCCACTTTTTTTGGGAGCAAAAAAAAAAGTACGCCTGCAGCAGCAGGATCTGCTGGGGACCAAGCTGGGAGCAGCACCCCTGCTCCATTGGGTTCAGTGCCTCCACCACCACGCCAACTTAAGTCAAAGCCCTTGAGTGCTTCAGAGGCAGTCAGTGTACTTCTCCAATCACCATCGACCAGTGATGTTGGCTCATCGCAAGAAAGTAGCAGCAATGTCCCTGAATCAACACAGGTTGTTGTAACTCATCTGACAAGTGTTGAACAACCACAGCCGCAACAACAACACCATGTGCAAGTACACGCCCAAGTACATGTGGAAGGAGAGGCAGCAAAAGGAGATGCGCAAGCAAAGGTGCATGGAGGTTCACAAGTGCCCACAATAGTTGTTCCTCCCGAAGTAGGGGCACATCAGGAAATCGACAATGAAGCCGAGGTATCATTGGAAGCCACTCCTCCTGATGATCATTCATTGTCTTCCACATCCCTAGCAAGGAAAAGATCAAGGGGGGTGTCTACATCTTCTTCAAGCCCACCTCGTTCTGATGCAAGTGATCTGTCTTGGGAACCACAACTGCGGTCTGACAGTGAGGCACACCATGATCTGATACCGGTACCTAAGCGTAAAAGGAAGGTCGTCCAAAAACTCAAACCTATGGAGTGTGATGAGGCTCAACAAGAAGTGACAGATACTGCTGGTGATGAAGCCTCTCACGATGACGACGAGCCAGTCATCACAAAGGTCACTGCAGCCCCACCGGGCATGCTGCAGAGAGACATTTTGACCCTATCCCGAGAAGCTGCTGAGCGTGATGATGATGTCGGCGAGGAGGCAATGGAAATGGAATCATTAGATTTGGAGTTAAGTAGTACACCAAAACCTACCGCTTCCATATTTCTTCGCAAGAAGGTACCCACCTCGTCCTCGACCTCAATTTGTGGTGGTGAAAGTGCAAAACGTACTGCGGCCTGCAGGACCACCACCACCAGTATCGCCGCCTCCTCCGGCCCCCAAAGACATTTCAAGTCTCCAGTTTGGGACTTCTTTAGTGTTTGCCCAAAAAAGGAAAACGTAGCCATTTGTAGCCTTTGTAAGCTTCGAGTTAGTCGTGGTAAGCTTGGTTCTAACTATGGTACCGGAGGCCAGAGAGGTCATCTTGAGAGAAGGCACCCTGTCCAATGGTTTCCGCACCTAGAGGCGGTCAAGAAAGCCGGAATTGCACGTAATGAAAACGTTGATTTTTCATCTGCTGATGACGATGAGGTAGAAGAAGACGATTCAAACACTTCACTTACACCCAGTTCCCATGTCAGCAGCACACCCCATGGGAGCCACACTAAGAGTGTGGGAGAGAGTGAGACATCAATGCGGAAAAGTTCATCAGCGAGCGTAACTGGGTCGAAGAGATCATCATCATCCCGTAAATCATTGGTCCAGGGCAACATTAAAAAGATGTTGTTTACAGAAGCACAATATGAACGCAACCACCCAATGACCCGTCTGTATAACACTAAGCTGGCTAAAATGCTAGCTCTGGACCTTCTCCCTTTTTCTTTTGTAGAAGGGGTTGGTTTTCTAGAATTAGTGACAGCGCTCTGCCCTAAATGGAAGGTTCCTAGCCGGTTCTATTTTGCCCGAGTTGCGGTTCCAGCACTACATGAAGATGTTCTGAAGGTGATTGGGGCAGCTTTGCAGAAGAGTGCTGTTCACACTATACATCTGACAACAGACATGTGGACCAGTGGCGCAGGCGCTGATTACATGTGCATCACTGCACACTGGGTCTCTTTTTCAGGGGCTAAAGCAAAGCTAAACTCAGGTGTTGACACTAACATTGTTTTTAAAGGTGCTCGGAAACATGCAACACTAGCCATGTTTGGTTTGGAGAAACGTCACACAGCAGAAAACATTTTGGATGTCTTTAACACAAAGGTCCTTAACTGTCTGTCCCCACTAAAACGCAAGGTTGGTTATGTTTCCACGGACAATGGCGCCAATATAGTTAAGGCCATGAGGGACGGTTACTATTTCAGAGTGCCGTGTTTGGCGCACTGTATAAACCTGGTTGTCCAAAAATTCTTGGGTAATAAACGCAGTGCAGCGTACAGTGTATTGGAGAACTGCCGAAAAATTTGCAAGCATTTCAGGCATTCTTTTAAGGCCCTGAAGCAGCTGAGGAGCATGCTATATCAATGTCAAATGCCAGTGAAAGCACTCATCCAGGAGGTGGTAGCACGTTGGAACTCAACCTTCTACATGCTTGAGCGTCTGTATGAGCAGTATACGGAACTCGATCAATATTTCTTGAAAGAGGGTATAGAGGAGCTGAGGATGGGTGGGCCGCAATGGAACATAGTTGAAAGCCTAACACGCATGCTTCGTCCTTTTGAGGTCTTCACGCGTGCAGTCAGCAAGGAGGACTCTAATTTGGGAAAAGCTATCCCATTGTTGTACATGCTGGAGGACCAACTGAAGGAGGTGTGTTCTGTGTTTGGAAAAGATGACAAAAAGCAAGACTCTTTGCTTCTGGCTGAGCAATTATTAGAGCTCCTACAAGGTGATGAACGTCTTAAAAAGATCCACTCAGAACAGCATTACATTTGTGCTACTATTCTGGATCCACGCTACAAAAAGGCGCTGGCAGGCAGAGCATTCTTTCCTTTTGGTGATGAAGATGTTACAAAGTACAAACGTTGGCTAGCCTTGTCAGCCAAGAAGTTTGAAACAGAACGGCTGGAAATTGAAGGAAATGGCAGTACATCAGCAGGCCATCCCCAGTCAAAACAATCCACTTCTGCACCTGTGGCTGTGGCACAAGTGACCTCTCAGCCGTTAAAGACACCGGCAACCGGATCATCTGCACGAAAGACAACAGAAACATTGGAGGCTGAAGAGGATTGGCTAGCTCTGCGTGGGTTTGGTTCTCAAAAGGTCAGAGGCACAGCAAGAGCTAAGCAAAGTGGAGGAACCTTGGAGGAGGACCTTGAGTCAATGGTGAAGGACTATCTGAATGACTCCACAGAGGTCTATGTTAATTCTGACCCATTGGCGTATTGGCATGGGAAAAAAGAATTGTGGCCACAGCTCACCAACCTGGCTTTAAACTACTTGTCTTGCCCACTCGCAAGTGTGTCTTCTGAACGGGTTTTCAGTGCGGCTGGTGGGATTGTAACTCCCAAACGGAGCCGCCTCTCGCCCAAAAATGTGGAGAGGTTAACAATGATCAAGATGAATCAGCACCTCATACCACCAGATTTCAGAGTACGAGAGAGCGTGCCGGATGAAGAGGAGGTGGCCAGCAACATAGATGAGGGAATTTCTACTCTGTCAGGTGACACTGACCTCACCCTGGCTGAATTCGCAGAGTATGATGACGAAGCCTTATTCTTATTCCTGGACCGTGATACCGACTTCGAGCCCTGAAAATGAGACAACGAATCAATAACTTTCTTTTTCATCCTTATTCACTTTTATTCCTGTGTGTCTGTCTTTCTTTGTTGTGCACAGTTAATATAATTCAAACTTTAATCAGATAATCACAAAAACAAGCCCATCAGCAGAACTGTCTTCACTTGTTTGCTAATTTATTTGAAGGTGCCGCAGTCTGCATTCCTCAGGTTCACAAGTTCAGAAGAACATGCTCCTCTATCCTCCTCCTCCAGACTCCTATTTCCATCAAAGCAGAGGGCTGGTTTACGCCCAATGAAGAAAGACTCAGCACTTGTGGGGGTGTTGTTCTACCTCTTTGCAGGTGAGTTGACGGGTCTGGGGCCATTGCTGGGAAGCACTAAAAGTGGTTTGGACCAAATCCGAGGCGGAAAATTTTTTGTGTTTTTGATGACTTGCTTGCCTTTGAGGTGCTCTTAGGGGGGGTTCCGTCTGTTTGTGGGTGAGTTTCGTGGTCTGGGAGCATTGCTGGGACACTCTAATCTTGATTGCATTTGCTTTTCAGGAAATCCGTCGTGCCAACCCCGACTTATGGCCTAGCTACGCAGCCCGTTTGGACCGAAGGCCCAGAAATATTGCAAGTATGAGATTTTGCTTTTGGCCTGTTTGGGGGTGTTATGCTTCTTGGCGGGTGGGTTGCCGGGTCTTGGGGCATTCCTGGGAAGGTCTAATACCGGGTAGAAGTGGTTGGGACAAAATCCAGGCCGATTTTTTTTTGGGCTATTTCTGACATTTTGCTCTATGTAGCGTTTTCGGGGGCCTGTTTGGGGGGCTTCCTGGTGTTTGTGGGTGAGTTTCGTGGTCTGGGAGCACTGCTGGGACACTCTAATCTTGATTGCATTTGCTTTTCAGGAAATCCGTCGTGCCAACCCCGACTTATGGCCTAGCTACGCAGCGCGTTTGGACCGAAGGCCCAGAAATATTGCAAGTATGAGATTTTGCTTTTGGCCTGTTTGGGGGTGTTATGCTTCTTGGCGGGTGGGTTGCCGGGTCTTGGGGCATTCCTGGGAAGGTCTAATACCGGGTAGAAGTGGTTGGGACAAAATCCAGGCCGATTTTTTTTTTGGGCTATTTCTGACATTTTGCTCTATGTAGCGTTTTCGGGGGCCTGTTTGGGGGGCTTCCTGGTGTTTGTGGGTGAGTTTCGTGGTCTGGGAGCACTGCTGGCTATATATACTTTACTTTGCAAGAGGATTGAAGCAAATCCATGGTGGCAGAGGGGACTTAGGGCCTAGCTGCAGAGCGCGCGCTGAATGATTTGGGAAATTTGTGAAAAATTGACTTAGTCCCCATTTTTGTACTTTTGCTCTTTGGCTGTTTGGGGGTCTTCTACTCGTTTTCTCCTGGGTTGACGGCTCTGGGGCCATTGCTGGGAAGCTCTAATACCGGATAAAAGTGTTTTGGACCAAATCCCAGGTGGAAAATTTTTTGTGTTTTTGATGACTTGCTTGCCTTTGAGGTGCTCTTAGGGGGGGTTCCGTCTGTTTGTGGGTGAGTTTCGTGGTCTGGGAGCATTGCTGGGACACTCTAATCTTGATTGCATTTGCTTTTCAGGAAATCCGTCGTGCCAACCCCGACTTATGGCCTAGCTACGCAGCGCGTTTGGACCGAAGGCCCAGAAATATTGCAAGTATGAGATTTTGCTTTTGGCCTGTTTGGGGGTGTTATGCTTCTTGGCGGGTGGGTTGCCGGGTCTTGGGCCATTCCTGGGAAGGTCTAATACCGGGTAGAAGTGGTTGGGACAAAATCCAGGCCGATTTTTTTTTTGGCTATTTCTGACATTTTGCTCTATGTAGCGTTTTCGGGGGCCTGTTTGGGGGGCTTCCTGGTGTTTGTGGGTGAGGTTCGTGGTCTGGGAGCACTGCTGGGACACTCTAATCTTGATTGCATTTGCTTTTCAGGAAATCCGTCGTGCCAACCCCGACTTATGGCCTAGCTACGCAGCGCGTTTGGACCGAAGGCCCAGAAATATTGCAAGTATGAGATTTTGCTTTTGGCCTGTTTGGGGGTGTTATGCTTCTTGGCGGGTGGGTTGCCGGGTCTTGGGGCATTCCTGGGAAGGTCTAATACCGGGTAGAAGTGGTTGGGACAAAATCCAGGCCGATTTTTTTTTTGGGCTATTTCTGACATTTTGCTCTATGTAGCGTTTTCGGGGGCCTGTTTGGGGGGCTTCCTGGTGTTTGTGGGTGAGTTTCGTGGTCTGGGAGCACTGCTGGCTATATATACTTTACTTTGCAAGAGGTTTGAAGCAAATCCATGGTGGCAGAGGGGACTTAGGGCCTAGCTGCAGAGCGCGCGCTGAATGATTTAGGAAATTTGTGAAAAATTGACTAAGTCCCCATTTTTGTACTTTTGCTCTTTGGCTGTTTGGGGGTCTTCTACTCGTTTTCTCCTGGGTTGACGGCTCTGGGGCCATTGCTGGGAAGCTCTAATACCGGATAAAAGTGTTTTGGACCAAATCCCAGGCGGAAATTTTTTTGTGTTTTTGATGACTTGCTTGCCTTTGAGGTGCTCTTAGGGGGGGTTCCGTCTGTTTGTGGGTGAGTTTCGTGGTCTGGGAGCATTGCTGGGACACTCTAATCTTGATTGCACTTGCTTTTCAGGAAATCCGTTGTGCCAACCCCGACTTATGGCCTAGCTACGCAGCGCGTTTGGACCGAAGGCCCAGAAATATTGCAAGTATGAGATTTTGCTTTTGGCCTGTTTGGGGGTGTTATGCTTCTTGGCGGGTGGGTTGCCGGGTCTTGGGGCATTCCTGGGAAGGTCTAATACCGGGTAGAAGTGGTTGGGACAAAATCCAGGGCGATTTTTTTTTTTGGCTATTTCTGACATTTTGCTCTATGTAGCGTTTTCGGGGGCCTGTTTGGGGGGCTTCCTGGTGTTTGTGGGTGAGTTTCGTGGTCTGGGAGCACTGCTGGCTATATATACTTTACTTTGCAAGAGGTTTGAAGCAAATCCATGGTGGCAGAGGGGACTTAGGGCCTAGCTGCAGAGCGCGCGCTGAATGATTTGGGAAATTTGTGAAAAATTGACTAAGTCCCCATTTTTGTACTTTTGCTCTTTGGCTGTTTGGGGGTCTTCTACTCGTTTTCTCCTGGGTTGACGGCTCTGGGGCCATTGCTGGGAAGCTCTAATACCGGATAAAAGTGTTTTGGACCAAATCCCAGGTGGAAATTTTTTTGTGTTTTTGATGACTTGCTTGCCTTTGAGGTGCTCTTAGGGGGGGTTCCGTCTGTTTGTGGGTGAGGTTCGTGGTCTGGGAGCATTGCTGGGACACTCTAATCTTGATTGCATTTGCTTTTCAGGAAATCCGTCGTGCCAACCCCGACTTATGGCCTAGCTACGCAGCGCGTTTGGACCGAAGGCCCAGAAATATTGCAAGTATGAGATTTTGCTTTTGGCCTGTTTGGGGGTGTTATGCTTCTTGGCGGGTGGGTTGTGACGGGTCTTGGGGCATTCCTGGGAAGGTCTAATACCGGGTAGAAGTGGTTGGGACAAAATCCGCGCGGAAAAGCCTTTAGTTTTGGCACTTTTTGTAACTTAGGGTTCGTTAGGGTTAGCCCTAGCAGCAGGATTGCATGTGTTTCGGGGTGTTCTAGATTTTTCCAACTGAGTTCTGGGGTCTTAGAGCACTCGTGAGAATGTGTAATTTTGGTTGCAAGTCATTTGAAGAAAATCCATGGTGGGAAAGGGGGGATTTGGCATAGTTAAAGAAAGCCTTTGCCACTATTCTTAACTTAGGGTTCGTTAGGGTTAGCAGTATTTCTATTGCATGTGTTTGAGTGGGGGGGATTTCGAGTCTTGGAGCGATGCTGGCTATGGCTACTTTTGCTTGGTTGCTTGCAAGTGGTTTGAATGCAATCCACGGTGGGTAATGGGTAATTAGGAAGGGGGTACTTCGGCCTACTTTTACTTTCAAAGTAAGTTTTGTCACCAGTTTTCTGCTAGGCCTCGTTTTTTGAGATTTGATTGGGGGTCTTCTACATTTTTGCGACTGGCTTTAGTAAGGGTCTGGGTGGGAGCACTGCTAGGAAGATCTAATTTTGTTCTAAAACACAGTTTACAGTACACCTAGCTTGAGGGGCAAGATCCGCTACATTAATTTGCCCATACTTATTTATCCTTCAAAAGGTGACTCAGAGTACGCACTTTCAAAAATATTGTACTGTCTACTAGGAAAATCAAATTGTGACTTTTTGCACTCCACAGCCTACATACCTTATATTTATTTATCAGTGGTGTTGTAATATTATATCACTTCCTGTTTTTCGTTGAATAATTACAGGCCGGGTTTCAGTCTCTGCAATGGGGAAAAAAGGATGGAGTCAGGCTTCACAGTAGCGAGCCACAATTCAGCATCAGGCAGGCAGTGGACAGGGTGTCTTCTGGTGACCAACATCGATGGACGAGGCGTCGGCTGCAATGGAGGAGTGCCGCTAATAGGAGGATTTTTTTTCTGCAGGCAACTTACTTACCACTTCCAACAGGACCACTACAACCACATAGATACAGTATCCCTTGCCTTTTTCTCTGACTGTGACTGCATTTCTTGGCTCTCTCTCGGCTTCTACATTGATCCCTTAACACATCACTTAGTCCACTCCACTATCACATCTGCACCACACATAGTCATTTGTAAGAGCTCCTACGTAATTCGCAAGTCGCAGCACGCCCCAGGCCGTAGAGGACTGGGATGGCCCCAATGATGAAGCATGTCACCAAGGGGCAACCCTGGTGAGTGAGGGGACACCTAGAAAAAAAGCAATTTCTCCTTTTCTATCTACTATACCTTCCAGACCAACCCCACTGAGTGTTGTTGTGAATGGATTTATAGTGACCAGCAAGGCTCTCGGGTATCTGGCTACAGAGACCTTATGTTGAATATCGTTATCAATAATTTACACATAGGCCCTTTACTGTTGCATTCTTTCTTCCACAGTTGTCGAATGTACTACTTACTTTTCACTGACATGCATGCAGTAGTGCATGCACTTTCAAAGATTGATGGATAGGTTTGTACCCAAAGAATTGTTTATGTTCAATTGTTTGTCTATGCTGTGCTTTTTTTTACAGGGTGTCTTCTGGTGACCAACATCGATGGACGAAGCGTCGGCTGCAATGGAGGAGTGCCGCTAATAGGAGGATTTTTTTTCTGCAGGCAACTTACTTACCACTTCCAACAGGACCACTACAACCACATAGATACAGGATCCCTTGCCTTTTTCTCTGACTGTGACTGCATTTCTTGGCTCTCTCTAGGCTTCTAAATTGATTCCTTAACACATCACTTAGTCCACTCCACTATCACATCTGCACCACACATAGTCATTTGTAAGTGCTCCTACGTAATTCGCAAGTCGCAGCACGCCCCAGGCCGTAGAGGACTGGGATGGCCCCAATGATGAAGCATGTCACCAAGGGGCAACCCTGGTGAGTGAGGGGACACCTAGAAAAAAAGCAATTTCTCCTTTTCTATCTACTATACCTTCTGTCAGGTTACGCAGCCCCTAAGCGCCTACCGTACTATGAAACTACATTTCCCATGAGTAGGCGGGAGACTTGCAGGAAGTTTATCTGGGGAACAGACGCGCTTCCTGTTGCGCGTTATTCTGGTTTCTGTTCTGCACCGGCATGAGAGCGGACGCTCTGCATGCTTTTCTATCGTGTCTCCTGTGGACTATCACCTTCCCCCCCCCCTGAGGCTCAGTGGGGAGCGCTTCCGTGTTCTGTCCTTGGCGGTAGACGGACTTCACGCGTCTTCAGGTAAAGCCGCTCTAAACTCTTCGGCCGCCCGTGCGGTCAGCTGATTACTGCCTGAACGGATTGTTAAGGGAGGTTCTGTGACTGTTTTCTAACAGAATTCTACCTTTGATGAATTCCTGTTTGGTTGAATTGTGTGTGGCGGAGCACAGTGGCGGTCTATACCACGTGTTAGCGTTCACATCGGGGATCGTTTTTGTACTATTAAAACGGAGCGCGGTAGTAAGGACAACTACGCGTCTCCGTTGTATAACTGTGTATTTCAAAGGACCTCCATAACTGGGCATGTAGTGAGGTAACTACAGGCTACCCCAGTTCTCTTTGTGTAGTGCACCGTGGGGTGTGTTGTTGGCAGAATTCAGTGGTGGTCGCAACAGCAACTACGTTTTTCTGTTTGACCTTCACCAAAGATTCTCTACTGGGTCATTACTTAGAGAGTGCAGTGTTGTAGTTCTTGCTTCCTACACACTACCGTTTCCCTCTTCCTTTTTGTTGGACCATACATCTTTGCTTTGACTATTTGGAACCCCCTTTGTACATTGAGTCCTCTACCATGTTTGTGGTATGTTGTGAGTAGTGGGTTTGATGTCTTAGTATAACGCAAGTGTGTTTGGTGCGACAGGAGTGTGTTCGTTAACTATATGTTTATGTGTTTCTTAGGCCTTCCTCACAGATTGTGGCAGAAGGGCTATAGTATTTCCTATCCAAGGTAATGTTTTCTTGGTGCTCAGGTACTTGTCTACTTCCTTGGTTATTTAGTGAGACTATATGAGAGTACCCTTGTATGTTAGGACAGCACTTCACTGATGCCTGTCTTGTCTTCTGTTACAGGTATCCTTTCCCTGCTGACCCTACCTTTACCCATCCCACATTTTTTATTTTAGTTTGTTATTTTTCTCCCCCGCCTAATGGCTCGAACACCCTGTGTTTACACTTCTGGGTGTTGGTGACATTTGGAGGTGGAACCATATTTGCATCGACTGGATCACGGGGAGTAAACCTGACACCTTCCAGACCAACCCCATTGAGTGTTGTTGTGAATGGATTTATAGTGACCAGCAAGGCTCTCGGGTATCTGGCTACAGAGACCTTATGTTGAATATCGTTATCAATAATTCCACACAGGCCCTGTACTGTCGCATTCTTTCTTTCCACAGTTGTCGAATGTACTACTTACTTTTCACTGACATGCATGCAGTAGTGCATGCACTTTCAAAGATTGATGGATAGGTTTGTACCCAAAGATTTGTTTATGTTCACAATAGTTTGTCTATGCTGTGCTATTTTTTCTTGTCTCCCAAAACCTTTCCCAAAAACCCCCGTACCCATCCATTTTTCAAACCCTAACCCTCTTCCCCCGGGCTGTGTGGTTTTGATTGATGTGTGACTAAATTATTATTACAGCAATAAATCCACACACTTGCTGGGTGGGGAGGATAAGGTGATAGCAACAGGCTGGTGAAGAAATCCGAGGATATATTCTTACTCTGCTTGACAAAGAACCATTGCTAATGTGAAAGAACTTCAACCGAATTAGTAGTTATACTTTACCATTTGTTAGGCTACAATGTGGCACTGCTCTACTGTACTTCTGTCACCTGCTATATTCTCAGTTGTACCGTTGAATTGCTCAGGAGGACAAACCAGATTTCATTTTCTTTTTTTTCATAGGCATGCAACTGCCACTGTGTCACACCACTAGTACCACCGCTATGAGGAAATTTTATCCGACCAAGAATGCCAACCTTATTCGGTGTTTCCCGTGGAGCCAGCCCTGGGTCTAGCCCTACTTTCAAACACAAATTACAGGTAAGATAAGCGTTTGGTGGTTTGGGGGTATAATGGAGTATTAGTACGAGAGACGAGAGACTGAAGGTAGTACTACTAAAGTCCTAGGACTCTTGGATTCACTTCACTTAGTCTGTGAGAGGCACTTAGTGTTGAAAACATTTGGGCATTTACACTTAAAGGAAGAAAATGGAACTAAACTTTCAGGAAAACAGTCAACGTTAAACCCCCACCCACCAGGCAAGCAGTAAAAAACAGGTATGCTCAGATAAAGTTTGAAAAAGTATATTTATATCCCTAACAAAATAATCTCCCGCAAGACCCTCCCTAACCCCAACGATTGTCCTTCAAAAGTCCCCAAAAACCCAACTCCCAATTCCCACCCCCCAAAAGTCTCTAAAAAAGGGGCAAGGGACACTATGGGTGGATGCTGTTAACTTTTTGGGCCAGGGCATCATGCTCCTCGCGGAGCAAGGCGAGCTCCTGCTGAAGGCGGGACACCATCAGGGTGGTGCGGCGCAGGCGTGCCTTCACTGCCTTGCAGGTGCAATGCCTGTGAGAGGCAGCTGTTGGCCTTGCTGCTCGGTGGTGGCGTTTGCCTTTGGCAGCCCGGCTCAGTCTGGGTGGACCACTGTGCTGGGTGGCAGCCCGTGGGGCCACGGAGGCCGATGCAGACGACGTTGTTGTAGTTGTCGACTGCACACTTTCCACGTCCTCCAGGGCCACCAGCCGCCGATATTCCGCAACAGTGGCCTCGATCCTCCGTTGCCGGGCCGCTCTAGCCAGCTCCTTCCTCCTTGTCCGTTTGGAAGGAGAACCTATATGAAGAAAGAAAGACATAGTCTGTAACCAATGCTCTTTTAGATTAACTCAATCATTCAGCAGAAATTTGTGTTGCAGTACAACTAGCAACTTGCAAGCGCATTACATAACTATTGAGGCCAGTATCTATCTAACCTCACACTTCTTCATCCTTGCTCTAACATTAGTGGGAGTTTAAGGAACAAATTCTACGAGCACTGTGGACTTCCATTGGAGTCGACTATGAAAGTACACCAGTCTTATTCTTCTTCTTATCTCTTGTTTTGGAAAATTGGTACGTTATTTTCTGCAAGCCGGCATAATGCCAGCGCAGTAAACTTGCACCCGAGAAAAAGAGACGCACGCCATGAGGAGTGACCTAGACTTGCGTTGCCGTTGCGTTACTGTACCCGTCCAGTACATGCAGGTGGTGAAGCTCTTACTTTTCTATTACGGGTGGCACTGAGAATACTCTGTTACAACTCAAGGGCTACTGCTTAATTAATTTAACTTTCACCCTACAGTGGAAATGAGTACTAGAAATGGAAAATTGAAGAAGATAAATAATCTGATTATCTATCACTTCACATGGGATGTTTTTGCTTATATATGGGATGACTTTAGGTGCTTTGCTTTTTATTGAGTGACCAGTGATACATCCACACATGAATGACTGAGTACTACTAAACTTATTAAGAGAGGTAGGGAGTGGCCACCATAATAACCGGATCTATGCAGTGCTTGCAATACAAACTACTGCTACTATTTATGGTAGTATTTGGACAAAATTAAAAGTTCTTTTCCTTGCCTTTCCTACACTGGAACGGACGTGCGGGTGCAGTGTTACATGCTCTTCAAAGTTACACTTAGTTCATCCACTGACCGTCTACTCTCTCTAGATCATGGGTACTCACAAACTTTCTCTCAGGGGCTACATTTACAGTGTAGTTTGGGGCCGAGGGCCGCACTGGTGGGGGCGGAGTCAGAGGGGGCGGGGCTAAAGCAAAACGATAACTTGTGACCATGAGGTTGCACACAGGTCCCTGCAGCAGATGCCCTCATCCACTGAGCCACCAGACCCAGCATTTACATACATCTCTCTCCCTCCTGCTCTCCCTCCTGCCCTCCCTCCATCTCTCTCTCCCTCCTGCCCTCCCTCTCCCTCCCCCTCTGTCATCTCACTGTGTGTGTGTCTATCTGTGTCAGCCTTCAGCCCGGGTTGAGACCGCTTCCACAACACGCACACACAGACAACAACACCAAAGTACTTAACAGGTCTTTAAAAGACCATTAACATATTATTGAGGCTTTGTTTGTTTTAGCGCCCCTGCTTCTCCACCCTGACAATCACTGCTTGCCCGGCCCCACAGAGCAGAGGCTTTGTTCTATTTCACCTCTTTGTGGCCTTGCATCTCCACTCTGCTCTGTGGGGGCCGGGGGAGCAGTGATTGTCAGAGTGGAGATGCAGGGGCGCTAACAGGTGAAATACAAAAAAGCCTCTGCTCTGTGGGGGCCGGGGGAGCAGTGATTGTCTGCAAGGTCTGCGCACCGCCAAGGAAGGCTTGCCGGGCCACCACCGGCCCGCGGGCCGTACTAGGAGTACCCCTGCTCTAGATACACATATGCTATCTAAGAGTCAGATAGTAGCATGATCCAGGTATATGGACACATACAGTTTCTGTGTCACCCACCCAGGCTGTTGTCCTTCCACCCATCATTGCTTCATCATTCACCCAGCCATGCATCTCATATTCTTGCCTTCCCAGCTAGTCTTCAATCTCAATAAGTAAGGAATATATAAGAGCTTACCTCTGGCCGCCACCACCACCGTCTCAACTCTCACAGCCGCCGCCTCCTCCCCTGAAGAATCGCCCTCCGCCTCCGTGTCGAGCACCACCACCTCCACACTGGCCCCGCCACCAGATGTTCCACCTACAAAGTACATTTAAGAATGTTAGAATAAAGCACTCACTAGTCACTAGTATTTGGTCTAGGAATGAAGACATGTGAAAACAATGTAATTTGTGACTGTCTACGTTAAAGTTAAAAAAAATGTCCCTTTTTCCAGGGAAGGTTGTCTTGCTGCACTTTTTGGCACAACTGATGAAGGCTGTTTTTTTAACACGCACCATTTTTCTCCACACAGACAGAAGATGGACTTCTAACAACAAGATCAAGTTGAAACCAGGTGAGAGCTCGGCTCGACCACAAGAAATGTCTTCAATTAATCGTCAGCACTAACCACTTTTCCATTATCAGTTAAACGTTTAGTTTTATTATGACTTCATTTTAATAAATGTGTTTACTTTTAATAAAGCTTTTAAACTTAAATACAATCTGTGTTTTTTGGTCCAGACTAGAGTGACTGAGCGAAAGGTTTTGCAATTTTTGCAAGCATGAGTCCAGATAGAACACTTCAAAAGACATTATGGACAATCCCAGAGGACTGCACTAAGTTGATAGAGCTATTGCTGACTAGAATCATGGGAGTTTCGCCAACCGTGCAATCTTAGTTAGCTACACAGACAGACTAATAAGAATAATCTAGTAATACCACAGGGAGTCATAGTAGAGGCAGGATAAGAATTTAGATACAGTCTACAAGAAGAGCAAAGACAATTTTGAAAAAAGTCAAATGAGGAACGCTAGGAAAAATAGGTACTAGTCTAAAATGAAAACTTACTGGGGCCAGCAGAGGAGCCCTCGCCTGCCCGATCCTGGCCCTGTTGATGAACAGCATCCGCCGCCTGCTGCTCCTGTGTCCTCCTCTCGCCCCTGGGGGGAGCTGACGTACAACATGAAAGAAAGAACAGAAAACATGGATGATTGTTGCTTGTCAATGTCAACCAAATCAAACATTTCAAAAGAACAATAACAAAATATTTCCGCGAAATTATATTGATTATGGTTACTTTTCATTTATTTGCGGACCTGTGACTTCGAAAGTCACGTAACTCACTAAACAAAGTACTGAAACGTTCACCTAGGACTGGCAGGCAGCAGTCCGCAGGCAAGACGCAAAGTGACAGACAACTCCATTGTGATTTCAGTCAGATCAGTGACAACACTAACAGTTGCCTGCTACATTACCAGTCATTTAAATAGTCAAACTATCAATCCACCGCCACTATTTTTCTTATTGTCAGGGGTACAAAGGAAGGGGCAGATTTAAGCCCTTGCGGCTCTTTTGCTCCGTTCTTGCGTGACTTTTGTGACGCAGCAGCTAAACAAAAAAGGGCGCCATGGTGCGGCGTATAATATTATAACAACGTGACGCATTTGGGAGATGCATCCCGTTATAAAGCCCTGCGCCATCAGGGGGCGTTCCGGCGCAAGGGAGGGCATTCCTGCGCTGGAACACATCCTAATAGTGGCTGAGGGAAATCTACAAAATATCAATCAGTCACCTTTAGGACAATGATGCGTCACACAAACCCTGCACCTGCTTGAAGCAGACGTACGGCTTGACCCAGCATTGGGGAGATAGGGTACCCCAGAGCATTGATGGAGCTGCGCCATCGTTGCGACGCAACTCCAGCAGTAAAGCTTCGGTGATGTTTTGGGCCCATGGTGCGCCGCATTGCAAATACGGCGCACCATGTTTGGTGGTGGTAGCGGGCCGCACAATTACTGGCGCATCCCTGCTACTTTGCAGGGATGCGACGGTAATTGCAATTCTGCCCCTTAGGGGCATACTTACTTACGTGTTCTGGCGCATCTCCAGAGATGCGCCAGATCAAATGCGTCACGCAAAACTACCCTTGCGACACGGCAGATGCGCCTCATTTACAATGCGGCGCGCCCTGGCGCAAGGGTAGGCACTTGCGTTACGCATCTCGTCACGTAAGAGCGGCGCATCGCTGGAGTCACGTCGCCAACGCAATGCAACTCCAGTAATGCTCAGGGCCACCCAATACTTAACATGCTGTGTCAGTCCTTACGCCTGCTTCAAGCAGGCATAAGGAATTGAATTGACGTAGCAGCGTCGCAGAAGTGCCTGCGTTAAATCTTGTAGATTTCACGCAGGCACTTTTGCGAGGCGCACAGCTGCAGGACCGCCCACCCTGTATACTAGGAACGCACCCATTGTGGCGCAGGCCCATGGCTTTATAACGTGACGCATCTCCCTAGATGCGTCACGCTGTAAATGACTCTCAGGGATGCGCCACGTTTACGCCGCTGTTGCGTCACGCAAGGCAACGTAAACGTGGCGCAAGGGGCTTGTAAATGTAATCTGCCCCCTAGTGTCTAGCATTACGCAGTTCTGTAAAGTACACTCATACATAATTGTTACTCAGGCCAATGAGACCACAAAATAGAAAACAAATAAGCATAGTAGCAACGCCACTGAGAAGGAGAGCAGTGCACCTGAAATGCACAGAAGATTTTGAAATATAATTTAACTACAATGTAATCGTCATCAGCGGCATTATTGGCTTGCTCCATGTAAAAAACAAATATTTGCAATACAACAACACAGAGCAGGAGAAAACATCATAGTAGTGAGTGATTAAATGGCTACTACTACTCACCAAGCCCGGGGATCTCCAAGCCGAGCTGGTCCAGCAGGTCGCGCTCGCGGTCCAGGAGGTCCGTCCAGCGATGGGTGACCTGGCTGTAGGTGCGCTGGACCCCGTAGAGGTGGGATATGGCCCAGCACACCTTCTCCCACCGCTTCCGGCGCTCCCGCATGTTGTAGCCGCCGGCCGCGATCCTGCCGCCTCCCGCGATGGTCCTGGGCAGGCGGCGCTGGACGAAGTAGGCCAGCGCGCCCACTTCCTCCGGGCTGAAGATCTCCCGTCGCGTCACCTGCTCCCCCCTCAATCTCCCGCATGCTGTCCTGCCACTGGGTCCAGCACTACTCCCCGCCGCCGCTGCGGCCCTCAAGTGCCTGGGCAGCTTCACGGCGCCTGGCTTGACCATGGTCTGGGCAGGTAAGGTAGGCAGAAGTAGAAAATTAATAAAGAATAGGATAGGGAAGAAGAAAAGAAAAGAGTTTTAAAAAGTAGTTTAAAAGTAAAGAAAAATAGCAGAAAAGACAAAAATATACAGCTAGGAAAAGAGAGGGATAGATAAGAAGCAAAATCGTAAAAAAAAAACTGAAAACAAGCAAAGGATGGCAAAGATACCAAGAGGATTAAACACCATGCCCAGACACAGGAAATGAATGAAAAACAAGATGGCCGGCGCCCGTTCACAGGCGCGAAAGTATGTTCGCGCGAGATTTTCCTTGCGATCTCGTGCGAACCTCTAGATTTTCCGCGCGATCTCGTGCGAACCTCTACTCGCAATGCGCTTACTGCGCGAGATTATACATAGCGGGCGGAAACGGAAATACGTCACGCAAACAAAATGGCCGCGCCCGTACTCGACCTTGGGGTAAATTTGCGTGTTGCGCTGCAAGCGGCTCGCGAATACTGCAAAAAAACTCGCGAAACAACAAGCCGCAAAAAAAATAAAATGCTCATTCGCACGAATTGGCGGCTTCCGCGGTCGGTTTCGCACGACGCCGCGCCCCGCGAATAGCGCGAAAAAAACCGAAAAACTATTTCAGCAAAAGCAAAAGCAATGAGCAGGTGCAAAAGGTCAACCTCATGATTTGTAACGATTCTTTGTAGTGCTTCCTGAGGGGGCCCTCCAGAATTCGGTTGCCTGCTTGCAACTATTTTGTTTGACCCTGCTCTGACCTTAACTGTATGCCACAAAGGTCCTGATTTACAGCTAAAGGAGCAGACAAGCAGGTGCCAGGCTGGAACTTTAAATTCTTTCAGTGACACATTAATTAGCCCCTAATTCATTATTGTCAGTTGGGGCAGGGCAGGTGTTGTTAATAAACTAACCCCAAATTAATTCATGTCAGTTCAAGCAGGGCAGGTGGGCTTGCTTTTCCCCCCCATCTTCTACAGTGATGATGAACCAGAGGGTGGCATTGATGTAACAGAGGGTGGCATGGGTCAAAGAGAGGGTGCCAATGGTAAAACAGAGGGTGCTGGGAGGCTGTGATGATGAACCAGACGTAGAAACAACATAGTCGCGACCGTTGCGAGCCGACAAGTAAGTTCGCAATTGCGAACTAGTACCAAATCCTCGCGAACTGGCAGAAACAATTGCGAACACACAAAAAAAAAAAATCCGCAAATTCGCGGGAATTCGCGGATTTTGCGGATTGCGAATCCGCAAAATTCGCGAACGCGAGATCCGCAAAATTCGCTCATGCTTACTGTGGACCTGTTGGTGTAAAACACGCAATTTAGTTGTCAATTCACACAAATAGTCAAGCAGTACAGGGTGCTCTATTTCGCTCAGTCTCTTGGGCCTTGGCACACCCCAGATGTTGGCTGGGCGGCCAAATACAATTTCATGGGGGCTAAGTCCTAGTCTGGAATGGACAGTCATTCTGGTGGACAGGAGTGCTAAAGGCAGGGCGTCAGGCCATTTAAGACTTGTGCTGGCTTGGATCTTGGCTAGTTTCAACTTTAACGTGCAGTTGTAGCACTCTATTAATCCCGCTGATTGGGGGTGATTTGCAGCGTGGAATTTTTGGTGTATGCCTAGACACTCACACACTCTCTTCATCACTCGTCCCACAAATTCACTTCCGTTATCACTCCAGACAATTCTAGGCATGCCAAATCTAGGGAGGAATTCCTTGACAAGGGCTTTGGCAGTTGACAAGGCGGTGTTGTCCATAAGGCGATACGCTTCCACCCACCTGGAGAAGGCGCAAACAACGACAAGCACGTATTTCAGATTGTTGCACCTCTCCATGTGGATGAAATCGAGCTGCAAAACCTCGAACGGATACGTTGGAGGCGCAAAATGACCAGCTGGAGTTGGGGTTCCCCTACCGGGATTGTGCTTCAAACACACCATACAGTTCCTGACCAAATTCTCCGCGCATTTTGGGATACCACTATTCTGCCATACTGGGGCCAATAGTTTACAGATTCCTTTCACACTGATGTGTGCCATTCCATGGGCCATTGTCACCACTGCGAGTACATATGCGTCAGGTAATAGCCAGCGCTGATGATCTGACAATTCGACCCAACAACCATTTGCATCCAATCTTCCCTTGCTTTCTCTCCATTCGTTCACCTCTTTCTCAGTGGCACGGATTGTATAGACTTCACACTTTCAATAGTGTCCTCACACATACCTACGTCAGTAATCCATCTCGCAGGACCTACAACGTACATCCGACTCATTGTGTTCCTTGCAGTCTCTTTCGCAACCTCGTCTGCAAATGCATTCCCACGACCAACATCATCTTGAATCTTTCTGTGTGCACTGCACTTCACAATCGCAACTTGTAGGGGCAAGGTCAGTGACTCGAGAAGCTCGTTAACTAATTGACCATGTTGGATTTTTGCACCATGTGACGTCAGGAACCCACGTTCACGCCACAATCTTCCAAAACTGTGGGCCACGCCGAAGGCGTATTGGCTATCAGTATACACATTCACTCGCTTTCCTGTTGCCAACACACACGCTCTTGTAAGTGCGATTAACTCTGCTGCTTGCGCAGAATTGTGGGGAATGCGTGCGGCCTCTACAATCGTGTGCAATGTCGTTACAGCATATGCTGCAGTCGTATCACCATTAGGCAACTTGAAACATGAACCATCAACCCATAAATTATCATTACATTCGGGAAGGGGAGTGTCCTGCAAGTCTACTCTCCCTTTTGTCTCTCCTTCTGTCCTAAAGCAGCAATCATGTTTTTCAACCTCATCTGTCTTTGCCGAAATGGGTAATAACGTAGCGGGGTTGAGTGTATCACACCTCTTTATGTGTATGTGACTCGCTAAGAGTGTCAACTCATAGCTGGACAGTCGAGCACTAGTTAAGTGCTGCGTCTTCGTTCTGTTCAGTAAAATGTCTACTGCATGTGGGACCATAACGATCAGAGTATTATTCATGACTAACCCAGCAGACTGTCGAATACAGACAGCTGCTGCAGCAGTGGCCCTCAAGCAACTTGGTAATGCCTTAGCTACAGGATCTAGAGTCGCTGAGAAATATGCGCATGGGCGCTGTTTGTCCCCAAAGGATTGCGTCAAGACTGATAATGCGCAACCTTCCTTCTCATGGACATATAATGTAAAAGGCGTACTGTAGTCGGGGTTGCCCAACATAGGAGCCGAACACAATGCATCACGCAACTCGTGAAAACTCTTTTGACAATCTTCAGACCAAGGTATAGGATTGGGTGTATCGTTACAGGTTAGTGCCAGCAAAGGTTTAGCCACTAGTGAAAAATTCGGTATCCATTGCCTACAGTACGATGTAATGCCCAAGAAGGCACGCACTTCTCTCTGTGTTCTTGGGACACTCAATCTTGCAATTGCCTGTATTCTCTCTGGAGTCAGTCTCCTTCCCTCCTTTGATAAGATGTGACCTAGGTAGGTCACTTCTTGTCGACAAAATTGCAGTTTTGAAAGAGAGACTGTGTTTCATGTCACATAAATGATGCAACAATGACAATGTCGTTTCTTTGCAAATCTCTTCAGTATCTGCAGCGATCAACAGATCGTCTACATACTGAATCAGAGTTGCACCTGTGGGTAGAGCAATTGTGTCAAGTTGTGTTTTCAGAGCCTGACTGAATATTGATGGACTTTCGCCGTAGCCTTGAGGAGCGCGTTTGAAGCGGAAGCTTCGTCCTCCTAAATTGAAGCCAAAAATATCTCTGCTCTCCTCAGCAATCGGGATGCTGAAGAAGGCGTTCTTCAGGTCAATCACCGAAGACCAAGTGGCTGAAGCTGGAACCATTGTCAATAAGGCAGTAATGTCGGGGACAACTGGAAATTGTGGTACGACGATCTTATTCACCTCTCTGAGATCAATCACAAACCTGTACAGAGGTGGCTGTAAAGGATCAGTACGCTTTAAGACAGGCAAAATAGGCCTGGTACAAATTTTGCCTGTTGTCTCTTCAATGACATCTTTCTCGATCAGATCGTAAATAATCGTTAACAACGCCTTTTCACATTAGCTAGAGATCTTGTATTGGGGAATACGTGGCAACCTAACATTGGCTTTCAAGGTTATGACATACGGTGCTATCTCCAAACGACCTACATCGTTAGAACCAGTAGCCCAAAGTATATCTGGAAGAGATGACAATTCAATTGGATTATTTTCCTTTGACAAATACATTGGAGAAATCACTTTCTTACCAAGGGTAAGTTGTACTCCCGAAGGAGAACAGTACAAAGTTGCATTTAATCTTTTTAACAAATCCAAACCTAACAAATTTTCGCCACAACCTGTTGTAAGGATGAGGGGTGCTTCTAATTCGCATGGGCCAACAGAAAGGGGCATAGGACTAGAGATCGGGTTTCTAACCGGGGCGCCAGAAAAACCTACTGAAACATTCATTTCGCCAGACAAAGGTGCGCCAGGAAGTTTTGAGTGCATAATCGAACTTTTTGTAGCACCAGTATCCAGCAGAAATGGTTCTGACATTCCTCATGTAATCACCTCGACATAAGGTCCCCTCTGATCTACTGGAACTGAAATAACTCCCTCTCTTTGTCCATGGCAGTCCTAGCAATTATTACTCTCATTCTCGTTTTCGGCGTAATAGTCATCAGCATAGTACTGAGTTGACCTAGAAGACGCATTATTCTGTTGATCAAAGCTATTCATAGAATTCTGAGGCGGAAAAGAAGTGGTATTCTGGGGGAAATTTCCACAGCCCCTACCCCTAGGAGTCTGTTGAGCACCTTTACCTCTTGCACCGGAAACACCATTTAGGCGTCGCGCCAGAGCTGGACAATTATTTTTGAAATGACCCTCTTCTTTGCAATAGGCACACTGATTCGGGCCGTACGGTAAACGCTGATGGGAAAACTCGTTCCCTTGTGGGTTTCTCGAATACTGCTGTGGTTGCTGATAATTGGGCTGACTAGCAGTACGAGGCGGATAGGCTTGCTGGAGAAGAACCTTAGTTTTTAAATCTTTAGTCTTTTTGTCTGCTTTATCTAGCTCATCTTTGAACCTATTTTCGTAGTACTGGGCTGTGGCTAAAATCTGTGCTGACGTGGAAACAGCCCAAGCACTCTCTGAATCTTTCAATTTATTGCACAGTTCGGGAAGCAAATTATGCACAAATTTGTCTACAAACAATCTTTGGCCACCCTCGGTAGCCATATCCTGACCACTGTGATCGACGAAAGTTTCTTCAAACCTTGTGAAAAAGTCAGACACCTTCTCATCTTTCTTCTGCTTGCACGCAGACAACTTATCCCAATTCACACGCAATTCAGGCATTAAAGTCTTCATGTACGTGATAATTCTACCAGGAAGTTCAGCTACTAAAGGCTCAGGTTTAGAACCACCAATTTGTCTAGCATCTGCAGCAGTAATATTAGCCCATGTGTCGCCTAGTTCTTGATCATGATCTGTATGACGAATTTTACTCCATAGAGGCTGCGGAACGACGTTCCCAAACAACATGTCTACATCTGCTAAATTCATTATACACGAGCTGGCAGTCTGTGATAACTCCTTATAGTACCCAGCAGGATTTTTACGTGGATCAGGTAATGTCTGCTTGAGTGCTAAAACTTCAGATCTTTTCCAGGGGACATGTACCCATACACGCTGGAAATGCGGTGGAACGGGTGGATGCGCATTCGCATCACCTTCCCTCCAAACTGGAGGAACCTCTCTCATGGGGTACTGTCGTGCCTTTTTCCTACCTGACACGTCATCCTCATACAGTGATCTATAGACATTTCCCTTACTCCTATAAGACAACAACAAATCTATTGCTTCTTCAACATCGGCACCTACAATCATGCCTTCATAGAACTTAAAACGCATGCGAAATAATTCCTTCATTTTGCGTTTGGGATCATTTGTCTCCAAATCTTCGCAAAGGTATACGCACATTTCCTCGAATACATATCTCTGAGTGGGTGCATCCCATTGTCGGAAGACCTCCATAACAGATTGAACATCGTATCTAACAGTGTCAGTAACCCATTTGCGCGCTAACTCATTCAGCACTACTCTTTCCTCATAATCGGGCAGTTGACTACGCAACTGTCTACGTCCTGTTTTAGGGGTCGTTTTAGGCGACCCAAAGAAAAGTGAGAACAGACCAGTGACAGTACTTGCCACTCTGTCGAACAGAAGGAGAAGCTTGCGGAGAGGCAGATGTGCCGGAAAGGACAGGCTGATGTAAAGAGGAAGTCGAGGCAAAAGCAGAGGAAGTCGAGGCAGTGGCAGAAGTAGTATCAGGATAAATAGTTGGAGCAGTAGGCAAAGTCGTAGAAGAAGTAGATGGAGTATGTGGCAAAGGCGGCGGCCCTTGAGAGGGCTGCGCCGGAGAAGTAGGAACCAGCTGAAGAGGAGCTGGTGCTTGTGCAAGAGCTGCATTTCGTGCGCCGGGGCGCGGTATAACAAAACGCTTCGGGGGTCCAGTAATACTCGATGTATACGGAGGTGGTGAATTCAATAAATGGGACATTAATGGATCTTTCTCGGGTGTTCCCTTCGAACCTTGTCCTTCATGTGGCAACATCGGGTAGCATTTATCTACTGCTAATTTCTTGCTTCTGAGCATTTGTTCACTTTCCTGCTCCTCCTCATTATCCCTGTACGCAATGGCAGCTTGCACCATTGACATACCTCTTTTATTTTTCCTAGCTAATTTAATTTCCTTCTGTTTGGCTTCTTTGCGCCATAAGCTAAAAGAGTCAAACATCGCCGGTCGGGCTTTCTTCTTGAATAGTTTGACCTCGAGGTTATCTAAAATTTCTGCGTCAAAACTACCATATTGGGGCCATTTTAAAACACCATCCTTGCGGGTGTATTTTATCCATACTTCATTATACGTGATAGGACCTACTCCATGCTTTATGTACAGTTCATATGTTGGAGTACCAATCGGAGGAACCGGACACGAATCCTCTAATCGGGAGTCCTTACGACAACCAAGACAAAACAAGTTTCCAAGTCTGCTGAGACCAGGCATCTTCGCTCACTAGTCTAGCTTCAAACTTCAAGGGATTATCGAATACGATATTTTTCGTGAATACACGAATCCCTCGGTTTTGGTGCTTGCAAGTTCCAAACAAGGTATACCTCAAGGATACCAAAGACTAAGAACAAACTAAGGACTAGGAGACGCTCCACTTATACTTAACTGAAGTATTGAAGATCGATGACGTCACTAGAAGACTCGTCTATCGTTTCGCTCTACCAAGGATCACTGGGTCCAAAACAGGGCGATAGTCAGGGCAGCAGTCCTTCGTAGCCGTCGGGACGCGGGGAACCTCGCAGCAAAGACCTTCGGAACCACGTCGACATACAGGGGTCACTGAAGTGGCTGGCCGTCCTCTGGAATTTTCACACGAAGCTCCTCACGAACATCTGGCTTGGACCGATACCGCTTGATACCGCCCGAGTTGGGCGCCAACTGAGGTGCCGGGTTTTTAGGAACCAGGTGGTGCCAGGGGATAACACCCGAAGACCTCTGAGTTCTCCCTGTTCCGGACCACAGAAACCAAGAGTCTTCTAAGTGAAGTCAGTGATCGAGTTTTATTGGTTGCAACCAAGTAACATGAGTCCTGGAATTACAACAGCACGGGTCGTAAGTTCTCAGGAGACTGTTCGTTTTTACAGAACCAGCCTTCTCCTTATACACAGAAATAACAGCTGCAGGCAAGAATTCTTGAGTTTATGATACGGTTATACACATATTTCTATAACAAGGCAAAGAGCGAAGTCATGCTGGCCAACCCATATTTTAGATGTCCAGTTTGTGATAGATTACCCAGCCAGGCCCAGAACTCCCATCAGATATCGATGAAACCCCAATAAAACAGGGCACCTCCTTGTCGTAAAAACCGGCCATAAACAAGGAACATGGACAGGTGTATGTGTGTAGAAAACATGGTCTGTAGGCAGTGAATGGTTTATGGCATGTTATGCATTGATGCTATCTTATTCGGCCACTGGGCGAGGAGCTGCCCGAACAGGTTTGGCTGGAGGCAGTGGAGTCAGTTTGGCCAGGTCATGGGGAAGTCAGCTAAGGTGGACGTGTCCTTTTAGATCAAGCTCGGCTTTAATCAATTGACTTATATGAGGGCAAGCCATAAGATGGATGCCATTCACAAAATGGAGTCCGAGGGTTCAGAACGGAAACCATGATTTAAGGGTGTTAGCATCACTCAATCATGACGCAAATGCACGGGGATAATGTCCTAATCATTACCGGTCTGCCGATACCAAATTCGTCATGGTCCGATGATATTTTGTGACACGAGTGTTGGACCTCGGTACCGGTATTACAGCAGGGCCCAGAATTCCAGAACCACAGAGCACTATCCAAGAAATGGGACTCACTGTTTATCCTATATGGATTTTGACCCTTTTTCCACCATAGATAGCCCCCCCCCCCCCACATATAAATTTGCCTCCAGAGGCCAGCCCATTTGTAATAATATTTGCAGGGGTCCCGGAAATTAGGGCCTCAGACAAAGAATCACACTCCCAATTACATGCGAAAATCTCCAAGTGGCTGAATATACATAGACCTCTAAATAAGGGGGATAGAGGAGAGATAGTGCATGTAAGAAGAGTTAATTGGCTTGGCGGGAGGAAAAAGGACATAAGAGGGGATTGCATAGTTGCAAATTTTAGAGATACTAGACTGGTAGATTATATCCTGAAGAACCCTAACAGAAACCAAACTAGTACAATCTGTGCGCTCCCGCTTGGTTATTTTTACCCAAGGACTGGGAGCAGCAATAGTACTGATTTTGGTGGATGGAACCCCGGGAGACCATAACACACACAAAGAGCAAGACCCATAAACTACCTTGATCATTCTCTACCTCCACGAGATTATTCTCAGTGGAGAAACAATTTGCCCCTTTGCAATCGCTTGAGGAAAATGACTGACTCTCTCTGTTGGAAAATAACCCTGTAACATCTTTATTAACCAGGGAATCCTCATGTTCTGCAATAGAGGTTAGTCGTCTTAGTGCCGAGAACGAGCAAAACTTGGGGCTAGAAGAATCCCCTAAACACCGGGATGAGATTGAAAATGCCACAGAGCCCATAGAAGCAGGTGACTGTAGATTAAAGGAACCCAGCACATAGGGTAGGAAAGCGAACAGGGCCGGACTAACTGTGCTGTCCTGGAATATAGCAGGCCTGGAGGCTAAACTTAAGAACAAGGAGTGGAAAGAATTTATAAGGGGCTTTCACATTATAGCTCTCCAAGAAGCATGGGCGCGAGACTCTGACCCCTGTCAACTGGAGGGTTATAAATGTTTTTTTAGACCTGCCAAAGGGGTGAAATCTGGGAGAGCAAAAGGAGGCCTAGTGATATCTGCAGATTTAGATCTAAAGGGCACTTGGTCACAACCAGACTGGGCGTCAGACACACTACAAGCAGTCTCACTCCAGGGGCAGGGGCAGAGACTATTAATCCTAAACTTTTATAACTCGGGCCCAATTGATGGGAATTTTCCTATATTACTAGAGCTCGAGAGCAGGATACATGAGGAAATAGATCTAAGGCAGAGAGGGCCTGAACCAACTGTCCTGCTCATGGGAGACTTTAATTGTCATCTGTGCCCCAAGTTATTCCCCATCTCCCCTGACTGGTCTACTTGTCCTATAGAAAAGGGTCCCCATTTCGAGCACAATAAAGAGGGCACAATGTTGATGAAGCTTCTAGATAGCCTTGCGCTTACCCATACAATGGATTTGGTCCAGTTGAAAGCAGGGGAGACTCCTATACCTACATTCAAAGGTAGAGGTTGCGGGTCTATAATAGACTCTATAATAATCTCTGCCTCTGCTAAAGATCAGATTATAAGAACAAGAACGGAGTGGAGCCCCTTTAGTGATCACAATCCCCTCTTCCTGGAAATTAAACATAATGATCTGCCAGAGAATAACCTAGGGGGTAACACTGAAATTCAACCAACGGACCAAGGGAGGTGCATAAGGTGGACAATGATCAACCCGCAAGATTTCTACACCAAACTAGTGGGTAAAGGGAAAGGGTACATAGAGACTTGTTTAGACCTTACCATAGAGGGCAGAGGAGTGGTTGTGGCTTTTGAATCTCTAACCAGGATAGTGGAAGGGTTATTAAAAACTAAGAGGCCTGTCAAGGAACTACCTTCCCCAAGCTGGTTCGACACGAACTGCTCGAGGGCATTAAGAGAATTAAAACAGAGTCTAAAGAAGGCCCCGAGAGACAAGATTGAAATTGCCCACTGCAGACAGAATTATAAAATGCAGGTTAAGAGAAGAAAGAGCGCTCTCCAAAAGAAGTTTGGGCAGACCTCAGAGAAGCAGGAGAAAATAGGGACTATGCCCAGTTTTGGAGAATTATAAACAGACCCTGCTACCAAGACTCAAGTTCCCCAGTAATCAGTACCAATATACTACCAGACCAATGGATTAACCATTTTAAACCATTTTAAATCATTGTACAATCAACAGGAGGTAGATATTGGAGATGGGAGGGACCCAGGGCAGATGAATTAGAATTCTCTCTGGAGGAAGTCCTAAAAGCAATGTTAGGGCTGATGCGAAACAAGGCTCCAGGCCCGGATGGCACCCCCTCAGACCTATTTTTAAGTAACACTGATTTATGGGCACCAATCATGACTAGAGTACTTAACGCGGCAATTAAATCTGGTCTACCGTGATCTTGGTCAACCGCAGTGATTGTCCCTATATACAAGAAAGGTTGCAGGGACAATCCACAGTGTTATAGACCAATCTCGCTGATTGATGTCTCAGCAAAATTACTAGGGAGGGCAATTCTTAACCGCCTAATAGAGTGGACTGATACCCATAATATCTTGGTGGACACCCAGTATGGGTTCCGGGCAGGCAAGTCAACCAGTGACCAATGTCTTAATTTATACCTTCTTGCGGCTAAATACATCAAGTCGGATGATGGGACCCTGTATATGGGATTTATGGACCTGGCAGCGGCATTTGATAATGTTAATAGAGCTAAACTCTGGACACTTATGTTTAGACTGGGAATTGATCCAGACCTGATCAACGTACTTAAGGAGTTGCATTGGAACACCACTGCCAAGGTCCGCTACAGCGCGGGGGTGAGTACTGACCCCTTTCCGTGCTCTGGCGGGGTGAGGCAGGGGTGCACCCTGGCTCCATTCTTATTTTCCCTCTACATAAATGATCTAGAGAGTGGCCTGCTAGCGCTGGGGACTGACTGCCCAAGGGTGGGATCGCGCCACATTCCGGTACTTTTTTACGCGGATGACACGGTCCTCCTCGCTCGAACAGCAGTCAGTCTCCAGCTCCTAATCAGAGGTTTTGCTGAATTCATGAGGAATCTGGATCTTTCTGTCAATCTGACCAAGTCTTTCATCATGGTGGCAGGGAAAAAAACACACAAGAGATTTATGTTTAAGATAGGAAAACATGTCTTGGACACTGTGACCACTTTCCCTTATCTGGGTCTCCTGTTTGATGAAAAGATCAAGTTTGCCCCACTGATTGAGGAAAGGTCCAGGAAACTTGTTTCAGCAAATGGGGCCATACTAAACTTTGCACGAAGGATGGGTCGTTGGTCTCCCGAGCAGGTGATGACACTGCATAGAGCCGTCAGCACCTCTAAAGCCACCTATGGAGCAGAGTTGTGGGGTTTTAGGGATGCACACCAGATACAAGGAGAGGAAGACAAATTTCTAAAAAAAACTGTTAAAACTTCCCCAGAGCATCTCAGCAGCAATTACACACAAAGAGCTTGGTACCCCATATATCTCTGACCTGATCAGATTGAGACCAATTTTGACCTGGTTTAGAATTTGGCTAAACCCAAATGCTGAATTAACCAGACAGATCATCAAGGATTGTCTTCAGAGAGATAGATGGCTGCAAATCCCCTGGTTAAAGTATATCAAAGAAACCCTAGGATCTATTGACCAGGAAATGTTATTTTCTGACCCCTCAAATGTGGATACCTCTTGCAGACATTCACTGAGAACTTTTCTTTTTGGCATATGGAGTTGTCCAGCCGGTAAGAGACAGTGTAATTTACTGTGAAGCAAACACTAATACTATTTTATTGTTATACGGGGGGAAGGAAATTTCTCATTGTTTTCTTTATTCCTCTATAGGTTCACCTCTTCTGCTCTGTGATTACCCCGAGGGAATTGGCTGGGGGATTCGACGGGTATTATCCTGACTTCCGATCCCCACATCTCCAATAGTCAGTCTGGGGGGTGCGAGTTTTCTAAAAACATTCTCATCCTAAGACAGGCTTTAGGACTGTGGGGAAATTCTCGTCATTCCTGTGGAGTGAGTCCAGAGACAAACCACAGGTTAGTGACCTCAGCAACACTCCTGTGCTTGTTTTGAATAAAGTACCTGAGTTGGCCAGGTCCTGGGGCATTTTTTTTCAAAAAAAGGAGGGGGGCGCACAGGTCCCATCTCCGTAGGCTCTTGGAGCCCGGGGGACCACCACATCCTGGGGCTTTATTTGTAAAAAGGAGGAGGCCGCATGAGACCACCCCCCCCTCCTGAGGCTTCATAACCCATATATATATTTTAAATGGTATATTTATTTAGGACATTTTAGAACGCGAATGTCACCTAAAAGGTAACCTGGCGCTAAATCCAACCAACCGGGAATATATATGTATATACTGAAAAAACATAGGTTAATGTAGCGTTATAGTTAGGTGAGAATTTCAGTGACAACGTAACATTTTAAATGTACAAAACCACTGAAAATCGCCAGTTATAGTTAACTCTGGTTACTATAACTCCTGCAGTAAAGTAACTATAACTCACGCCTTGGCCATGCACTATGTTGTAATTTATTGTCCCTTTCACATTTGTTTTTTTCAGTGAATTTCTAAGGTTCTTTTTATATGTAAAGTAAGATATAATTACAATTCTAACTGTAACAGTACTTTAACTTTTCTTTGTTTCCTCGAATTTCTAGTTTTATTTTAACATAAAGTAATATTTTTTTTACATACATAAATCCAACCCCATGACACGCACAGCAAAAGGCCATGCGCGGCTGGGAGGGGGGATAGCTGCAGGGCTTAGCCAGCAACCAGGTACTCCATTTAATCCCCTGCAGACAGCCAACCCCCTCCACCGGGTATGGGGTTAGCCCCAGGGCATAATCCTCTGCAAATGTATCGCAAAATTTAACTAAAAACATTTTTGGCCCCAGTGGGGCTGCCTCTGGGACCCCCCACAAGGCTTAGCGGGGATAGGGTATCCCTACACTGCGCTCTTATATCTTTTTTTCATGACTCAGGCTCATTTCTAAATCATAAGATTGCTGCCACCACATCGTTGTTGATGTGGCGGCAGCCAATCAGACCTTCTCTGGATATCTGTTGGCTCCATGATTCCTCCAAGTTGTAAAATATACAACGTTTTTAAGCCTCAATACTACTTGAAATCATAAAAACCATGTTTGGGATTTCTGGACCAACATCTAGCTTTCCACCAAATTTGGTGTAAATCTGTTCTGCAGTTTTTGTGGTGCCACTGTCCAATTTTCTTATGGAAAAATGAATGGATAAATCATGTTTTGGGACCCACTGCTTTTTTCTCGGCCCTCGCTTGATGTATCACCCCAAATCCTTCCAGTAAGGAGCTGAGGTGGATGAGATTTCTTTGAAGAAAGATTAATGAAGATTAGTCAAATGGCACTAAAGTTATAAATGGAAAATAAAAAATGTTTTCCTATGTAAACATTGTCCTAACTATAAATACCCAGTGGCAACTGCAGCTGGGATACATATATATATTTATTTCCCAGAAGGAAGCGACATCTTTCCCAACCCATTAAAGAGGCTAGTTTTATTCTAATTAATACATTACAATTGAGGTTAAAGGTACTTTTGTCCAAACATTAAAGTAGCATGTCACTCTCTGGTGTGCTTGTCCGGGACTGGTGTGTACTGTTTCACAAGAGCTTGTGCCTGCTGGGAATAAATGTTCCTTACTGCCAAGAGTAATAAGGGAGGTAATATATAGCCTAATATTCTGACTAGTGGAGATGATATGTTTCCAAGTTCTCCACAGAAGTTAATGAGAACACCTCTTTGATGGGACCTATACCCACTCTGGACCCTCGTCTTCCCCTATTTATAAAAACAATATAGAAATCCCCTTATGAAAAAAAATGTAGCCCATTGGTGTATGCTGGCATCAGACTGTCAGCAAAAAATGGAACTTTAAAAAGGAGAAGTGTCAATCCAGTGCATTACAGGTCAAGTGAATCCAGAGGTCCCTAGTTTTGTCATTGAAGTGAGGGGCAATCAAAATAACTATTAATTAAAAAAAACATGAACGTCATTAAAAATTCTCTAGCTGATTCTCGTCTCATTAGTGTTTATTCCTTTTTTATTTTACAAGCCAAGATGCTGTTTGAAACCATGATAATCTGCTAACTTTAATGAGGCAAGTATGGCAATTGTCTGGCACAGAAATATTGCTCTTGTGGGATTTGATCCTTCTGATTTACCACTTGCCTGTTTCTTCTCTTGTCTTCCTGGCTGTTTAAGAACACAATTTACAATGTCATATTGATGTCCCTAGAGTCTCACAACATCCCTTTATTTAGGAAGTTAAGAATCTCTTACTATATAAAATTCTGGTTAAGAGAGCAGAAGTGCCCCGTAGCATGATCCCAAATTAAAAATACTTGGGAGTAAACTTACAGGAAACAAAAGAGTACTAAGCACCTGAATTTATTAAGATACCAGGTTACAATATCTTTGGAACAACACACAATAAAAAACAATGAATACAGGTGGATAACTGTAAATGGAGTCCAGGAAAACTAATGCTGGTTTAAACGCTCCAAATATAAAAAAAATAACTAATAAAATGTGTATTTTACAAAGCAGTAGGCTTTAATCATCAACTTAAAACCCGTGACTGCATATCATTTTTGAAAGATGTCCTTGTGATTTGTTTAAAAGAAATATGGTTGGTGGTCCCTGCTTTTGAATGGTTATTGCATGTTCTAAATTTCTGCATAAATCCTCTCATAACATCCGGATGTTTTCTTTAAATCCTGAAACCTTTTCAATATAGGTACAGATATTGTATAACAATTGTTTTCAAAAACTTTTATACACGTATATCTACGTTCAGTTAAACATAATTACCTAGTCAGAAAATTAAGACAAGTATTCCCATATGTGGAATTTTTCTGCCTCTTCTACCTGTAAATGTTTGCCTGCTTACTATCTGTTTCTGTCACATTCTTTTCCCGTGTTTTAACTAGTGATTGGCAGTTTAGAAAACGTTCAACGCTCACCATGGCAAACTCAAATAATTCGTAGTTTGGCAATTATTTAGGTCTGGGAGTCGTTATTCCTGTTAACACCGCAGCAGAATTCTGAGATGGAATAAAGTAGTCATTCAGAGTGCCAGAGTTTCCAAGACTTATGGATCATGGGATTCGATGCAGAAGTAAAACTGGTGACAAACGTAGAAGGGTATAAAGGCGGCAGTGTTTTACCACATGAGATGACGCAGGGCTCTGGAATTTTGTAATGCCAATCAGCCTGGACTCTGCAACCTGCAGCCTGGTGGGTGAGGAATGAGGCTATTTTTAGAAGCATAGTGGATCTGTGCAACATGAGCTCTGAACAGGTGCTCAAGATGTGCAATTGCATAATTAGGCCATAACACCATTGCAGTCATTCCATGATAAAACGATACGCACTGCTGTGTCGCCAGTCGATGAAGGTAAAATATGTTCTTCACTATTTTCTGCAAGTGGGTCATTCTTTTAGCCTGCCACAACTCTTCTTCACAAGAAAATTCAAACAACTGCGAAATAGAGCAATATAAAAACCAGCTTCCACGCACTTGCTTCATTTCCACACGCGATTGGTGCTACTTATTATACTCACATGTGCAACTTTTCTTCTAAAGAATAGTAATAAATGTTCTGGCTAAGTCAACTATCTTATTTTTTGAATGCACAAATTATTTATGATGCAAACGGCAGCATCACCATGCACCTTCTTGGGTCCTCACATGGCTCACGAATCCTACTGAGGAGCAACAATCCACACATGATGACACATGTAGCAGGAGAATAATATGTTATTGGATGGGAAATTGATGCACATTTCTGTATGCCATGTTGAGGCTTGAATATGACTGGTTTTGGTCCAAGAAAAAGAGTTGCTTCTGCAGGACACCTGATGTAAAGGTATGTATGTGTCAAAACAAGACTGATGACTTCTTTGTTCATTTTAAACCCAGGGGATCTGTGATCCTTCTCAAAATGATTTTCACTCCGGCCATATTACAGAGGCTGGGATGGTGCAGTGAGCTAAATAACGGTGATGGATCAAGCCCTGATCTTTGGACTGGGTAAGAGTGGTCTGCTTAATTCAGACACTCTGTTCATCACCACTCCCTTTTCTGAATCGCTTTTGGCCACTATAGGTGTGGCAGGGTATTCTCAGACGTGAGTCCCTTGCTCACTGCACCATCAGGATTCAAGCAAGCCGGGCCGACGACAGCTGAAATGCCAGAAACCGGTCCCCGGAAGCTTGTCTCCTTTCCGGTGAAGAATTGGCTTGGTAGTTTAGTCTGCCCTGTTCCCATGATGCACGGGGCCAGGGACAGACTAATTTGCATATAGCCAGGTTCTGAGCTGGGATGGTGCAGTGAGCTAAATAACGGTGATGGATCAAGCCCTGATCTTTGGACTGGGTAAGAGTGGTCTGCTTAATTCAGACACTCTGTTCATCACCACCCCATTTTCTGAATCATATTACAGAGGCGGGCATTACTGTGACCGCAGACAGCATCCATGTCTAGGTCGACCTGGGTGGGGCGGCTATCATGGTAATGACTGACCTGTCTGCAGTATTGAATACCTTCTCGCCCGCATGGATGGTTCAGGACTGCAACAAGCTGGGCTCAGTGGGACCATATTACTGCACCCCCACTCTTTTTTGTCAAACAGGGCGCAAACTTTCCGTTGCGGTGGTTTCAAATCAAAAGTGTTCATTCTCCATTGTGGGGTGCCTAAGGCTCATCTTTGAGCTCAACTTTCTTTAATCTTTATGTGGCACCCGTGGCTGATCCTGTGCGTTTTTTTGGGTTTCAAGTGCTGTCATATGCTGACAATACTCAAATTGTTGTATCTATCTCCAACGACTGCCTTTGGTGGCGGGGAGGTTAGACCAGTTCATGTCCAGCATTATCTGCTGGATGAAAGACATATCAGTGAGGATTAATGCAGACAAGACTGAAGTGCTTGTGTTTGGCTCTCAAAACTCAATTTGGTCCAACACTTGTTGGCCAGATGTCTGCGGATTTCTCCCCACCCGTCAAGTCAGCTAAAAACCTTGGGTCATTTTTGATAATACTTTGAGCTTTGATGCACAGGTCCGTCACATTATTAGCACTTGTTTTTACATCATTATGGGGCATATTACCAAGCAATAGTGATAATTATCGCTATTGCTTGGTTAGAGACAAAAATTTACAGCTGAGCTGTGGCGATTTTTATCGCAGATAAACCTTGGTATTACCAAGGTTTATCGCAAATGCGATAAAAATCGCCCGCAATGCATGAATATCGCTGAAAAGTCAGCGATATTCATGCATTACGGAGCTAATGCTCTTAGCCATGTTATCCACCTCCCATTGGATAACATGGCTAAGAACTGCTCAGGGCAGGTGTTAGCTTTTGGAGATATTTGCGCTTAGTGCGAATATCTCCAAAGTTTGGTAATAGGAGATAGCGATGTTAGCAACTGTTTCCAGTTGCTAACATCTTGGCACGCCCACTTTGCATGTCATTAGTGATAAATATCACTGACATGCAAAGTGGGGCCCAAGATAGTCGCTATCTCCTACTAGCTGTCGCTAACTGGTGTTAGCGACAGCTAGGTAATAGGGAGATAATTTTATCTCCGCTTTCTTGGCTTTTAATGCCAAAAAAGCGGAGATAAACCCCCTTGATAATATGCCCCTAGGACCCTGAAAAAGATCTTTACTTACATTCCCCTGAACTGCACCAGAGAGTCATCATCACCTTGTCACTTTATGGTTGTACTATTGTAATGCCCTTTACCTTAACATCAATAGTTCCTCTCTACACAAATTTCAGGCCACTCAGAATGTGGCAGCTTGCCTTATTCTGAACATATCCAAACTTCTTTTGGTTATAGACGGGATTCGTTCCTTTCATTGGCTCCATACCAGGAGGCGATTTTCTTTCAAGTCCTTTTGCTTAGTTGTTAATGCCCTTCATCACAAAGACTCCATTCAAATGAATGCTCTGTTTTATTGGTACAATACAGGCAGACCACTTAGATCCTCATGCTGTAAAAAACTCAGGATCCTCAGAGTTTGGAAAACTAGATGGGGTGGGCGCTCCTTTTTGGTGGCCGCTGCTAAAATGTGGAACACTCTGCCCACCTATATCCCATAAGCAGATTCTCCTATGTCCTTTAAAAACATCTGAAAACCTGGCTTTTTTCATTTTAGAAACCGTAATTCTTAGCTGCGCTGCTCTTGCTCTCTCATCTGTCCTGCTATAGCGCTTTGGCACCTTCCTTCGGGTTTTAGTCCGCTCTATAAATTCCATCCTATCCTATACTATATATTGTACCATATCACAGTTTGGAAGTGTCATCCTTTGTATCACTTCTTTACATCAAACTTCAGTTTCACCTTGTTGAGATGTATCAGTCTTTTCCGTTGAGGTAATTATATCTAATCATTTACAAAACTTGAAAGAGTAGAATGCTGGCAAATGAGCCAAGTACTGTCAGTCACTCAGAGATCTGTCTGGAGTGCAATAGTGGGTTAAAAATAAAGGAGTAGGATGTGGCTGAGTTTTTTTCAAGTATTCCACACATCTCATTTGGGTTTTCCTCAGTCTAAGCATTGAAGCCTTGGATGCTAACAACTATACTGCATCCACAAGGCAATGACGAGAACTGCAGCAGAGATATATACAAAAACTACATAAACATCAGGAATAGCATTGAAAGGACGGTTGAACTACTAAAAAGGTGATGTTGTTGCATGTATCGGGCAGAGATATCTTGTGCTCTCCAGCAAATGTCTCCCTAGCAGGTGATATTGTTGATGCTGCATGTTAAACATGTGCCAACCAGTTCGAATATACTTCTAGTTATGGATGAAACACCCGTTGAAGACAATGAAGATGTGTTAGAACTGGGTGTCTCTAGTTGGCAGAGGTAGGTACCACTGTCCAAATAGGGACCCTTGCTTCTAGTCAGGGTAAGGAGGAAACACTCTTTGATAAACTCTGCTCACCCTCTGGGTAGCTTGGCACGAGCAGTCAAGGCTTATAGAAGGCAATGTGTAAAGTATTTGTACCAACACTCACAGTAACACAGTGAAAACACCACAAACTGACTCCACAACAGTATAGAAAAATAAAGGTATTTAATCTAAACTACACAAGACCAAAATGACAAAAATCCAACATACACAGTTCAAGAATATGGTTTCAAAAGAGTTCTTAGGTTAAGCGATAAAATAATCCACAGTTGCGTGAAAAGTTCACAGTTGCGTCCAGGGCTTTAAGTGGGATGAAAAAACTCAGGGGTCTCTCAAAGGGGCGTGGCCAGTGTAATTAGGGGCGTGGCTTTAAATCACTTACGCAAAAAATCTGTGCTTAGCATAGTGTGCCGCTCAACTTGTATTTTGCTGTTTCCGTCATTGCATCCAGATATCTGATACAAGTAACATCATACCTACAATAAGTAAGTAATATTGGCTTTGTCAATGGTTATTACTTGCAGAAGATAAATAAGCTGCAACTATAACTTGTATATAATATTGACAAAGCTTCCAATTAAATCCTTGGTGACCCTACCACAATGTTGCTGCTCCTGAGTTTCAGAAAGAGAAGGGAAATCCAGAAAGAAAATGACTCTTAAGGGCAAGGCTGGCAGCCGATCATGGCGGCAGCATAAGGGACAGGCTCCGCGGCTAAGGCGGCCTCTTCGACTATCCGGCTCATAATCCGCCACAATTTTCAAGCCCTGCAGGAGGGAACCAGAGCCCAGGACCGGGCAGAGCAAGTGGCGGAAAGCGGCGTTCAAATCCGACGCCTGGGGACCGAGCTCCGTCGGAGCTGCGGATTGGCCTACTCCGACCATCTGAACCGGGACCTTCCCTGATCGACTAGCCCGACAGGAAGTGCAGCCGTTCCGGGGGACCTGCGCCGGAAGTGCCCGCACGTTGTGCAAGGCGGCCGGGACCTAGTAACCACGCCGACAGACTGGGCACTGCCTACAATCAAAGGTGGAGTGGCGGCATCTTCACACCACGGCCGCCACCTCCGGACCCGTTCACTGCATGACCGGCGGCCGCACGTGGAGGGGAGCTTAGGATTGTGAAGGACAGCCGCCATTTTCTAAGCGGAGGAGGAAAATACACACCAATAGACCGCTAGCATACCTCGCCCTGCAGAACGCCCTACTGGTGCCCGGCCGGTGAGCTAGAACACACCCTGAAAACTGTACCCGGTTCGGAAGTACGATACGATCCCCCGGGGCCCGGGGGGGGGACAGCTCATTGGTGCCGGCAGACAGCAGAGAGACTCCCTGGTCGCGCTCACGCGCGAACGAGAACGCCAACACTCCGCGGCCGTTGTGGGTGAGACGCTCTGAACAAGCTGGAGCGGAGAGGCCCGAAAGCCACGAAAACCAAAGATATGACGGGGAAAGGACCGAAGAGCGGCACCACGCAGACCCGCATAGAACGATATGCCTACGACAAGCCAGCTACCTCCCCCACAACAGGGAAAGAGACGGGGGGCAAAACTGCAGATGCCCCGGGAGGAAAGAAGGCAACGTTAGACAACGTGATGCAGGCATTGGCTCAGCTACAAACGACGGTGGGCTCGATCTCCACGGATGTAACTTTGCTCAGAGCCGACCTCCACAAAATGTCGGAGAAAGTCAAAGACATGGAAGTGGTCACAAAATCCCTCGTGGAGGACGTCTCGGAACTCCAGCAAGCAATGGGGAAGTTGGCACAGGACAATAAGGTACTGCGCGAGAAACTTGATGAGCAAGAAGGGCGTTTCTAGGCGGAACAACATCCGCATTATTGGGGTACCGGAGTCGGAAGGCACGAGAGCCATGGATTGTATGTAGAGAGCCTAACTACGAACGAACTTAAGCCAAAGGGTTTGTCCACTTTCTTCTCCGTGGAGAGGGCCCACCGTGTACCAGGCGGTCAGCCGAAACCGGGGGCGTCTCCGCGGCCTATAGTTGCTCGACTATTCAATTTCCGAGACCGGGATGCCATCTTACAGGCTGCCAGGACATCCCCTCCTATCAGACTTCAGAACTCCACTATAGCCTTCTTCCCCGACTACACAGCGGACATCGCACGCAGGCGAAGAACCTTTTTTGAGGTTAAAAAAGAACTAAGGACACGAGAAATCCCGTATTCCATGCTCTTCCCCGCAAGGCTCAGGGTGGTAGCAGAAAATAAAACGTGGTTCTTTGACACCCCTGAAGCCGTGCAGGACTGGCTGGAGGGATGGAGGCCGGGCCCTCACCCTCAGCGAACCAACCGGCCCCCAAAGGGCCGTAATGTAGGAAGACATCCGGACTCCCAGGCATCGGAAGGGGGCCCAGAGAGCAGCTCGCCCTTAAGAGAAGAAGGCGGTCAAGAGGAGAACGAAGAACTGTGATCTCCAGGTTTTTGTACTCTACTAGACTTATTGTGCTGCGCACACGCCACCCGCCATTGGACACTGGGTGATGGACCTCTGGGGGTGAGATTGAGAGGCCGCTGGCTGCGGAGAGTCCCTCACCCCGACGCGCAAGTACATTGTTTTGGGGTTGGGACATGCACTCTGCTCAGTTGGGGGGGCGGGTAGTTTTGAGTCCGTATAAAAGGGGGGCAGGGAGGGGGGTGGGTAGGGGTAAGGGGGTGGTTAAAGTTTGAGGCCACTTGGTCCTGCAAGTTATGGTTTTGCACACACACATGCTAACTGGTATGACACTGCATTTGGACAACACCGCATGTCACTGGGAAGGCCCGATGGCAGGGGGTACGATAGAGTCACACCTGCCTCGCGCATGCCCTCACACAACACCTCACTCACGGCGAGAAGGCCTCGCGGCCTATCGAGATCCCTCCGTAAGACAAGAGAGGGATTGCAACCTATGGGTTCTTTCGGGCCCTACCACCATTCTTATGGCCATGGTCAATAGTTACACTCCACCAGTCCCACTGCAAATTATGTCATGGAACGTTAGGGGCCTGGGCGACAAGATCAAAAGGGGCCTAGTGCTACAAGGAATTAAGAGACAGGGACCCGCCCTAGTTCTTTTTCAGGAAACACACTTGGTGGGGGCGGCCACACGGGCTCTGGATAGGAGAGGATACCATATGATAGTGCACGCGGAATTTACCTCAGGGTCACGTGGCACAGGCATATTGCTGCGAAAGTCCTCCCAATACATAGTGAAATCCACGAAAGTAGATGATCAGGGCCGCTTCGCAGTGGTACATGGCCAATGGGAGGGTAGACTACTAAACGTGGTCTCCGTTTATATCCCACCGGCGCTGCAAGCAGTAGCACTGCCGGACCTCTGCAAGTTCCTGTTAGGACTCCCTGAAGGAGAATTACTTATTGGCGGAGATTTTAACACAACGCTCACAAACACCCTTGATCGATTCCCCACACGAACACACACAGATGGCCCTAGCAAGCTCCAGAATTTTTTAGAAGCGCAAGGATTGGTGGATGTGTGGCGTCTGCTACACCCGGAACAGCAACAGTACACCTACTACTCAGCAACCCACAATAGCCTTTCAAGGATAGACTACTTTTTCACATTGGGAAACGGTCTCCTTAACATTGACGAAGCAACGATACAGCCGAGGGGCATTTCGGATCACTCGCCGGTCACTCTGACCGTGTCTAGTACAGGCACCAAACGTAAAAGGATCTATCCGATTTTTTCAGGGTATCTCAAAATCCCCAAAATTAGTAAAGACCTGAAGAAAGTGACCTGACTATATTTTGAGGAGAATCAGTCCTCGGTAGACTCCCCCTCAATATTGTGGGAAGCCTACAAAACAGTGTTCAGGGGACAGGCTATTGCGGCGATAACGAATCACAAGAGAGTACAAAGGAGGGAAGCTCTGGAACTGGAGTTGGGCCTCGAGAGGGCCAACACCGCCCATATGGCTGACCCATCAGAAGACACACTTCATGACTTACAGATACACCAGCGCTGCCTCAACGACCATTTGAGGCGTGTGACCATGGCGGACATCGCCGCGACTAAACACAGAGTCTATGACATTGGGGACAAAGCTAGTAAACTCCTTGCATGGCTGGACAAGAAACAAGGGGGAGGCAGGAACATACTGCAAATTACAGACGCATGTGGCATTGCACACACCCAGCCGGAGGAAATAGTAGATGCACTGGCCGACCACTTTAGTGAAGTATACACCCCGACAGTAGTAGTGACAAAGGACGAAGCCCGAGCCACCCTCGAATGTGTGCCTCTGCCGACGCTGACAGAGGAGGCGGCGAAGGACCTCGACGCCCCCTTAACAACTGATGAAATTCAGTTGGCAATTAACTCCCTCCACTCGGGTAAGGCTCTGGGCCCCAACGGGGTGCCCATTGAGTGGTTTAAAACCATGTCCGAATCCCTGAGTAAGCCCCTTCTTCAAATGTATGAGGAGAGTAGGGTAAAGGGTACGCTGCCCCCAGATCAACGGATGGCAACTATAGTCGCCATCCCGAAACCGGGTAAACCGCCCAGCGACTGTAAATCCTATAGACCTATTTCGCTCCTGAACCCGGAGGCCAAAATAATAGCGAAAGTGCTGGCGAACAGGCTTATGCCGCGCTTAGGTCAGCTGATCCACCCGGACCAGTCCGGCTGTATGCCGCATAGAAGCACGGCCTTAAACCTTCGCAGAGTGCACAGAGTTGTGGCGCGAATCTCAATGTTGAAGGAACCAGCAGCGATATTATCACTGGACGCCAAAATGGCGTTTGACATGGTGGAGTGGAGCTATCTCTTCGCGGTGCTCACTCGCATGGGCTTTGGGCCCGTCTTTATTTCATGGATCAGGGTGCTTTATAAAGACCCCGTGGCCAGGGTAGTAGCGAATGGACACACGTCACGAGACATACATCTGGGACGAGGTACACGACAGGGGTGCCCACTCTCGCCCCTCCTATTTGCACTGGTCCTAGAACCGCTGGCGGTCACCATCCGAAGTACGCAGCTTCTGAGGGGGATTAGATGGGATCAACAGTGGGAAGACAGAGTGTCCTTATACGCGGACGATATGTTGATATACCTCACAGACTTAGAAAATAGCCTTCCGAACCTCCTAGCAATCTGCAACTCACACGGGAGAGTGTCAGGCTACACTATCAACTGTCTAAATCGAAACTCTTTGAGCTCAGGGGGCCACTCCCACCCCTGCCAGACTCCTGTCCGCTAGAGGTGGCTCCCTCTTCCTTTAAATACCTGGGAATACATATCACTCGAGATGAAACTGAGTTCTCAGTACTCAATCTGCAACCCCCTCTAATTTGACTCCGTAATGATGTACAACACTGGAAGGAACTCCCATTAACATTGCTGGGCAGAGCAGCACTATTTAAAATATTGGCGCTGCCGCGATTCCTATACGTACTTGAAAACGCCCCACACTTGGTACCCGCCAGTTTCCTCCAAAGGGCAACAGCACTGATATCGAGTTTGCTCTGGGGAAACCGGCCAGCCCGAATTTCCCACACGAAACTTAATAGGAGCTGGTATGATGGCGGAATTGCACTGTCTAATATGCAGCTATATTACAGGGCGGCCCAACTCAAGATCCTCAACCAGTGGGTACACGCCCCACAGGACGACCCAGCATTCAAGTCAGACAGGGCACAATTAGGTACAAACAGTTTACTAGCACCTCTATACCACTGGGGCACAGCAGCGAAACTTATAGGACCCACCAAACACACTGTACAGCTATGGTACAAGGCGCAAGCGAAGCTACACTGGGATGGGACCATCACGAAACTCACACCACTGTGGGACACCAAGGCATTGGGACACCTACGGCGCACTAAGGGCTTCACCCAGTGGGATAACATTGGGATATCGACCGTGGGGGACATGTGGACTAAAGAGGGTGTGATCCCGTTCGCGTCCCTTCAGGAACAGTATGAGCTGGGGTATAGCGAGCTGTATAGGTATATACATATCAGACACGCCCTCCAGGCGGCGATCCCACCAAACACGACACCACCAGAGTCCTCCCCGCTGGAAGACCGTCTGCTCACGGACTTCATGCAGGAAGGCGCAACCTCCTTAACATATCGTAAATTGATCAATAACTTACCCGACCCGCTGGAGAGGCTGAAAGACAAATGGGGGGCCGAAGTCGGAGACTTCGATGAATCCGACTGGAACGCTGCCATTGCATCTTCGCATGAGGCTGGTATATCGTCTAAGTTCCGCCTGGTACAACTAAAAATCCTGCACAGGGTATACTATACGAGAACTACATTAAACAAACTACAGCGTGCAGATCATCCCTATTGTCTCAGGGGCTGCGGGGAAGAGGGCACGTTCATACACACACTCTGGAGCTGCACACGCATTGTCGGCTACTGGCAGCGGGTACTCCGCACCATCGCTCAAACACTTAACACCTCACTCACACTGGACCCGCGGGTATGCCTATTGAATGTATGGGGGCCTACAGATCTCACATTTTATGAAAGGATATGGACTATGATAGGCCTTATGATGGCCAAACAAGATATTGCACAAAAATGGGGGGCAGCGGAACTCCCCACTTTGGCACAATGGAGCAGGAACATGGATATGCTCATGTTGACTGAAAGGGCAGTATACAAACTGAGAGATAATCCACGCAAATGGAATGGGGTTTGGCAACTGTGGAACACATATAGAGGGGATATTTGTGAGCCGTTGCCGGAGGAGGATCTTGATGGCTCTGAGGATGAGGAGGACACTGAATAGGGGTCCAGACCAACGGTAGGCAGCGCACGTGAGGGAAACGGGGCTGGTTGCAATGCAGTGGGGTTTACTGAAGGGGGGGTGTGCGGGCGGGATGTGACTTTGGGAGAATTGCAGAAATGATCTCTCGCAGGGCAGCGTCGATGCCAGATAGTACACCATGTGTAAATTGTTGTTGTACTGACTCATGTGTGAAGTTTATTAGTTATATAAAAAACACAAAATGCAAATTGTATTTCGATGTAGATTTCATCCATTCCACATGACTACATATCCTGAGTAATCAATACTGCCTCAACAACCGGAAAAGGTTAAAATATCTTCACCTGGATCATCAATACAACATACTGCAAGCCGGCCTCAGGGTTGTAGGCGCAATTATGTACTGTGATGGAAAATTTCTATATAACTTTGCAATAAAAAATATTTTTTTTAAAAAGAAAATGACTCTTAAAGGATTTCCCTTCCCCCACAACGCTCCCCTGGCCTGACGTCATGTTGTAACTTCTCTACTACTGAGAAGTGAGCAGTGTGATCAGCGCACATCCATGTGCCTGGTGCTGTCTCGAAACGGGTCTCTATCAGGCTTTGTTTTGAGCCATGGTACTTTTTTCCGGACTGCAGTGACAGCAAACAGCGGTCATTGCAGTCCGGGAAAAAAACAGGCTGCTTGTGTCAGGGCTCAACACAGAGCCCGATAGAGACCCGTTTCGAGGCCCCCTGAAAAAAACTGCCGGTGCTCAGACCCCTTGAGACCCGGTCCACTTACAGCCCTGGTTGCGTCACCATTAGACAACAGTACAGTTAAATGCAACAAAGTTCCAAAACAGAAGCTGGTGCGGTGGAAAACAAGTGGTGCGTCACTCCTGAGACCCTGCGGAGGCGATGCAACAACCCCACTGGACTTAGCGGGCGTGTTGCGATGAATCCGGTCTGTATGGGGAGGGAGGCAATATCTTGTATGGATTCCGGTGCGGAGGTTCCGTAGGAAAATGCTCACAAAGGCACGATGCAACGATCTTTCGGGACTGAGATGATCTCCGGGGCGACGGTGCGCGGCTCAGCGACGATCTTTCACTCGCAATTCCTTGATGCGATGGCTCTGCGACGATTCTCGCAGCGACGTGATGCGGTGATCTCACCCTGCGGCGACAGGCTCTGTGACGATGTTCGCAGCGACTGAAATCTTTCCGCAAACGAAGGATGCAACGTCTTCAGGCAACAGCGAGAGGCGCTGTGACGATCTCGGTCTTCGTAGCGGCGGGAATTTTCTCGCTATGCCGGGGATGCGATAAAACTTGCAGAAAGTTCCTTAAAAGCTTGGTTTCCAGCTTCCCAACACAGGTACAACTTTCAGAGGCACCACACATTGGCCAAGCACTACAGGAAGGACAGAACTCTCTCAGTAGAGTTCAGGGAAGCTGGGGGTGAAGTCCTTTTGTTCCTGGGACTTCATAACAGGGAGCCAGCTCTTCTCAGGCCCTTGAAGATTCCTTCAAACAAGGGGACACAGCACAAAGCAAAGTCATTCCCCTCTCCTTGACAACAAAGCAACAGCAGGTCAGTCCAGCAGAGCAACAGCAGGACAGTCTTCCTTCTTCAGTTTAAGCGTTCTCCTTGGCAAAGGTTCATTCTTGATTCCAGGATGATCTACTTTTCTGTAGTAAGCGGTCCTGTACTTATACCCCTAAAAGTCTTTGTTCTCTTAGTGCAGGAGGGCTCTGAGCCTGCTCTGAACCAATTCTGGGTGTTCCTTGATCACTTTGTTATCCTGGCTTCTCCTTTTCTTTCAGAGTGAGGGGCAGGGTTGTCAGCCGCCCAGCAGGAGGTGGAGCCAGCATTGTAGAAGGCAGGCACAGCCCTATTCAGGCCCAGGTGCTATCCCCTCCCACCACTCAAGATAAAGATGCAGTCATTCAGCCTAGGGCTGACTCAGCCAGCCTCCTGGGGGCTCCCCAGCCCCTGTCACTCTCAAACCAGACAGTCCATTCACAAACAGGCCAAGGCACACAGAAAGGTCAGACAAGAGAACAGCAACTTTCTAAAAGTGCTGTTCTCAAACACATGATTTAAAAAAAACCCTTCCTAAAAGATGTGTTATTAAATTCTGAGTTCAGGGAAACCAGACTTTTTTGTCCTACCTTGCTCCTATGGGAAGATATGCTGGTAGCCACTGTAGCCAGCATTCCCCACAATAGCCTATGGGAAAGGTAGCCTTACAATAGTAAAAAAAATGAAAATGGCTGTCATTCACTACCAGAACATGTCACCTGCGCTAGTACATGCTCTACCTTTCACATACACTGCACCCTGCCCTTCCATAGGGGTGACCAATGTGCACAGAAAGGGAAGGGTTAGGCCTGGTCAGTGGGGACACTGACCAGGCAGACATGGCAGTTCACAGACTGCACACAGGCACTGCGGTGGCAGGCCTGAGACACCATTTTAGGGCTACTCATGTGGGTGGCACAATCAGTGCTGCAGGCCCACTAGTAGCATTTGTATCACCAGCCCTGGCACACTCAGGGCACTTTACTAGGGACTTCTTGGTGAGACCAAGATGCCAATCGTAGATAACCAATTACAATCACAATTTACACAGAGAGCACTTGCACTTTGACACTGATCAGCAGTGGCAAAGTGCCCAAAGCATCTAAACCAGCAAAAACTAAATCCAGCGCAGCGCAAAAAAATACAGGAGGTAGAGGCAAAAAGGCTGGGGAAACCACGCCAAAAGTGCCAGGTCTAACACGAGTCCGCTCCAGCTGAAAGTGGGGAGAACTGCCCACCCTCTTGGGAGTTCTCTTCAATAAGGCAGAAGAATCTGGACAGATCATTAGCGTTAGCGTGGTCTGTACCAGGGCGGTGTTCCACCGTTAAGTCCATTCCCTGTAGGAAGATGGACGACCTCAACAGTTTTGGGTTCTCACCCCTCATCTGCATTAACCATCTGAGGGGCCTGTGGTGTGTCTGAACACCAAAGTGAGTCCCAAACAGGTAGGGCCTCAGCTTCTTCAGAGTCCAGACCACAGCAAAAGCTTCCCTTTCAATTGCACTCCACCTCTGTTCCCTGGGGAGTAGCTTCCTACTAATGAAAGCTACAGGTTGGTCCCAGCCCTCGTCGTTAATCTGTGAGAGTACTGTTCCCACACCATGGTCTGAAGCATCTGTCTGCAATATAAACTCACTGGAGAAGTCAGGTGCCTTGAGCACCGGTGCTGTACACATGACAGTTTTCAGGGCATAAAAAGCAGTTTGACAGACTTTGGGCAATTCACTTTACTGGGCTGTTTCTTTGAAGTCAGCTCTGTCAAGGGGTCAATGATGGTGCCATATCCCTTGAAAACCGTCAGTAATACCTGGTGAGACCTAAAAAAAACTCTCACCTCTGTCTGGGTCTTAGGGGGCTCACAAGCCAGAATGGTATCAATCTTCGCCTGTAGGGGTGCCACCTGGCCGCTCCCCACCTGGTGTCCCAAATACACCACAGATCCCTGCCCTATCTGGCATTTGCTGGCCTTGATAGTGAGGCCTGCCCTTTGCAGAGCCTTCAACACTTCACAGAGGTGTTGCAAGTGTTCCTCCCAGGTGGAGCTGAACACAGCAATGTCATCCAGGTATGCGGCGCTGAATTCCTTCAGCCCGGTCAGTACCTGGTTAACCAGTCTCTGGAATGTGGCAGGGGCATTCTTCAACCCAAAGGACATAACTCGAAACTGGAAGTGCCCCTCTGGCATTGAGAATGCAGACCTCTCTTTGGCCCCATCAGTTAAGGCAATCTGCCAGTACCCAGAAGTTAAATCAAACATACTGAGGTACTGGGCCGCTCCCAACCGATCCACGAGCTCATCAGCTCGGGGAATGGGGTGTGCATCGGTCTTCTTGACCGCATTGAGCCCACTGTAGTCAACACAAAACCTGAGTTCTGAAGTGGCACCGGGCGCAGCAGCTTTTGGCACTAAGACCACTGGGCTAGCCCAGGGGCTGCTGGAGGGCTCAATCACCCCTAGCGCCAACATCTTAGAAACCTCTTCCTTGATGCTGGCCATGACCTTGTCAGCGACCCTGTAAAATTTCTGTTTCAGAGGTAAACTAGCTCCAGTGCCCACATCATGGACGCACCAATTGGTGATACCTGGGGTCAAGAGAACAGGTAGGAAACCTGACCCAACACTTGGCGACAGTCCCTCTACTGTTCTGGGGTCAGGATGGGCGAGAGGACCACACCATCCACTGACCCGTCTTGCTCCTTGGTTGCCAGGAGGTCAGGAAGAGGGTCACTTTCCTCTTTCATTCCAGCACCTGTAGCCAGGAGCATTGTCACTTCATACCTCTCAAAGTGGGGTTCGAGGCGGTTCACATGCAAGACTCTCAGGGGCTGCCTGGGAGTCTTCAAGTTAACCAGGTAGGTTACTTCGCTCTTGCGCTCCACCACCTCATATGGCCCAGTCCACTTGTCTTGGAACGAAAAAGGCTCCACTGGTGCCATCACCGACACTTTCTGCCCAGGTTGAAACTCGACCAGAGTGGTATTCTGCTCGTACCATCTTTTCATTTCTTCCTGGCTAGCTTTAAGGTTCTCCTGTGCGAGCTTCCTGAAGCTTTGTGTCTGGTTGCGGAAGGTCTTACAAAAGGGGGTGGTGATGGACGGAGCATCTGAACCAATCAAACACTCACACCCAGTCAACAGATCTGGGTTTAATACATCACTGTTCTTTAGCCCATTCTGCCACCCCAGTTCAGACATGGCCATATGCAAATCAGTCTGACCCTGTGCCTCATGGGAACAGTCCAGCCCGAACTGCCAAGCCATGCCTTCCCTGGACCGGAAACAAGCTTCCGAGGACCGGTTTCTGGCATTTCAGCCGTCTTCAGCCCGGCTTGCTTGAATCCAGTGGCAAAGTGAGCAAGGGACTCATGTCTGAGCATGCCCTGCCAACTTATGGCGAACAAAGCGGTACAAAAGGGGGTGGTGATGGACGGAGCATCTGAACCAATCAAACACTCACACCCAGTCAACAGATCTGGGTTTAATCCATCACCGTTCTTTAGCCCACTCTGCCACCCCAGTTCAGACATGGCCATATGCAAATCAGTCTGACCCTGTGCCTCATGGGAACAGTCCAGCCCGAACTGCCAAGCCATGCCTTCCCTGGACCGGAAACAAGCTTGCGAGGACCGGTTTCTGGCATTTCCGCCGTCTTCATCCCTGCTTGCTTGAATCCAGTAGCTGAACACATCCTGGGGTGTCTTCCCACGGGATTTCTCCCACCCCTCCTTCACCAGTGTGAGAGGTCCTCTAACAGGGTGGCCATACAGGAGTTCAAAGGGACTGAACCCCAAGGACTTCTGAGGCACCTCCCTGTAGGCAAACAACAGGCATGGTAAAAAGACGTCCCACTTCCGTCTCATGGGCTCCGCTAGGCCCATAATCATACCTTTCAGGGTGCGGTTGCACCTTTCAACCACCCCATTTCCTTGAGGGTGGTAAGGAGTAGTGAACGTATAAGTTACCCCACACTCCTCCCACAGAGACTTCATGTACCTAGAGATGAAATTGGTACCCCGGTCGGAGACCACCTCTCTGGGGAACCCCACACGGGAAAAGATCCCCATCAATGCACGTCTCACCTCGGGGGCTGTGATTGTCCTGTGAGGGACTGCTTCCGGGTACCGGGTGGCGTGGTCCACCAAGACCAGGATGAACCTGTTGCCTAAGGCTGTCTTGGGGTCGAGGGGCCCCACGATGTCGATGCCCACCCGCTCGAAAGGGGTGCTCACCACAGGAAAGGGTTGGAGGGGTGCCTTGCACCTCCCTCCGCTCTTGCCACTGGCCTGACATGTTTGGCAAGATCTACAAAAGGTCCTGACGTGCTTCTTCATCTGTGGCCAGTAGAAGTGGTGACAAGCCTTTGGAAGGTCTTGTCTTGCCCCAGATGTCCTGCGAGAGGCACGTCATGAGCCAGACCCATTAGGAAGTTCCTGAAGCACGCAGATACCACCAGCACACGGGCTGCACCGGGCTCAGAGAACTTAGGCTCACTATACAACTCATCTTCCCAGTAAATGAAATGATCCTTGGATGCTCCACCTGCTGCCTGGTCTGCAGCCTGTTGCCGCACACCAATGAGGGAAGGGCATTCCTTCTGCGCCTTGCAGAATTCCTCCCTGGAGGGCCCACCTTCTTGCTGTCAATGGGTCAGCTCAGGTAGCTCCCCCAGTTCGGCCACTTGTTCCCCGGTAGGCTCCAGGGCATCCCCCTCAAGTTCTGCCCCCTGCTCCTTCCTCTCCTGGCAGGTCTCTGGGCCACTGTTTCAGGCTCCAGTCCTGCTGAATCACCCTTACTGGCTGCCATAGCCCGCGTGGTCACACAGATCCACACAGGCAAACCCAACATTACCAGATGAGCTTGGTCCTCCACATCCTTCCATGAAGAACTCTCCAGGTCGTTACCTAGCAGATAGTCTACAGGCAAGGCTTCACTGACAACAACTTCCAAGAGACCAGAGACCCCCCTCCACTCAAAGGGAACATGAGCCACTTTGCAGAGGTGCACTGAGCTGTCAGCTGCAACTACTGGGCGGAGAACATTGGGAATGGCCTGCTCTTCAGACACCTACTGACACCTCATGGATGTCACGCTGTGTCTCTCAGAGCCTCTATCTCCCTCCTATTGATGATCACCTTCTGCCCATATTTCTTAGTGTTAGGGGGCAGTAAGGTTTCCTGGACAATGTTTCTTGGGGTATTTAGGAGCAAAGTGGCCCACCTCATTGCAGTTATTGCAGGTAGGGTGACCTCTGATGTCCCTGTTGTCCCACATGTCCCTAGGGGGCCATGGCTGTCTAGGTCTGGGGTGTTGGAATTCCTTTCCATGGGAACTATTTTGGGGCCCTTGAGAGAACACCTTTTGGTTACCCTTGTCCCCCCCTACTCTTTTGCTGGGGACCCTGCCCACCTTTGGCTGTGGTACCCACAATTCCTCTGTGGACCCTGGTACTGGTCCAGCGGTCCTCATCCTTAGCAAGCTCAATGGGGTCTGTCAGCTTGCTGTCTAATAGATGCTGGCGCAGCTCTGGAACACAAGAACTACTCAAGAGCTCCCAACTAATTAAATCCAACAACACCTTATAATCTGTTACTTTGCTGCCCTTCATCCAACCTTCCAGTGCACACAAGTACACATTTACACACTCCATCCAAGTTTCAGAGGTTTTCTTCTTAGAGTTTCTACGTTTGTACTGCTTGGGGGTAAGTCCATACCTGAGACATAGGGCCTCCTTCATATTGGGGTAGGTCATGGTACCTGCTAACTCTAAGGGCTCTAGAGCACTCCTCCCAGAAGCCTCAACATTTTTCCACAGACCCGCCCCCCCAATGCTGTTCAGGCACACCATTCATTCTTAATGCAATCTCATAAGAAGTAAACCAGGCATAAATATCCTCACTCCTATGGTAATTCTGTACCAGATCCTTGGGAATATATACTTTACCCCCCTGCACTGGCTGTGCGCTGCCACCATTTGAACCGGACTCCAACTCCTTGGACTTTATTTCCAGTTCTCTCATGCTCAACTCATGAGCCAAAAGCAATTTTTACTCCTCCAAGGCACGGGCATTTTTGCTCTCCTTCGCCTCCTTTTCTCTCTCTTTCTCCATTTCCAATTGCTTCATCTTTAACCTCATGACTTCCAAGTCATAGTTTCTTACTCTCTGATTCTCTTCTGCCTCTTCTAGGGTCAGACCACGGCTGGAGTGGTTGCTGCCAGCCCTTGAATCTGGTCTGCTCAATGGCAATTCATGGGGCTGAAACCCCCCCCTTCCACCTGAATTATTTCCTCCTTGGGCCTCCCACCAGGCCTTCAAGATGGTCTGCAGCTGCTCCTTTCTGTGGCTGCTTATTATGGGGCACTCAAACTTGTTGCAGAATTGTCTAAGCTGTGTAACTTTGTAGGAATACAAATCCTCAATAACAAATTCCAATTCTGCCTCCACACTGGGTGCCTTTCCATTCACAGACATGATGCTTTGAAGAGTTACTCAAAAATAGAACCAACCAAAAAAACTGTAGTATGTGGTGGCGTAGTGGTCTGCACTCACTAGTGATGTACATCAGTCACTGTGGGTCTAGTACAAATACAAGCTCAAATCCCACCGCTGACCAACAATATTAGAACTGGGGGCTGGGGGTCTCTAGTTGGCAGAGGTAGGTACCACTGTCCAAATAGGGACCCTTGCTTCTAGTCAGAGTAAGGAGGAAACACTCTTAGATAACCTCTGCTCACCCTCTGGGTAGCTTGGCACGAGCAGCCAAGGCTTATCGAAGGCAATGTGTAAAGTATTTGTACCAACACTCACAGTAACACAGTGAAAACACCACAAACTGACTCCACAACAGTTTAGAAAAATAAAGGTATTTAATCTAAACTACACAAAACCAAAGCAACAAAAATCCAACATACACTGTTCAAGAATATGGTTTCAAAAGAGTTCTTAGGTGTAGTGATAAAATAATCCACAGTTGCGTGAAAAGTTCAGTTGTGTCACGTTTAGCCAATAGTACCTTTAAATGCGACAAAGTTCCAAAACAGAAGCTGGTGCGGTGGAAAACAAGCGATGCGTCACTCCTGAGACCCTGTGGAGGCGATGCGACAATCCCGCTGGACTTAGTGGGCGTGTTGCAATGAATGCGGTCTGAATGGAGAGGGAGGCGATACCGTGTATAGATTCTGGTGCGTAGGTTCCATAGGAAAATGCTTGCAAAGGCACGATGCGACGATCTTTAGGGACTGTGACAATCTCCGGGGTGACGATGAGCGGCTCAGCGGCGATCTTTCACTCGCAGTTCCTTGATGCGATGGCTCTGCGACGATTCTCGCAGTGACGTGAAGCGGTGATCTCACCCAGTGGCGAGAGGCTCTGCGACGATGTTCGCAGCGACGGAAATTTTCCTGCAAACGAAGGATGCGTTGTCATCAGATAGCGGCGACAGGCGCTACGATGATTTCGGTCTTCGTAGCGGCGGGAATTTTCTCGCTTTGACGAGGATGTGATAAAACTTGCAGAAAGTTCCTTAAAAGCTTGGTTTCCAGCTTCCCAACACAGGTACAACTTCCAGAGGCACCACACGTGGGCCAAGCACTCCAGGAAGGACAGAACTCTCTCAGTAGAGTTCAGGGAAGCTGGGGGTGAAGTCCTTTAATTCCTGGGACTTCATAACAGGAAGCCAGCTCTTCTCAGGCCTTTGGAGATTCCTTCAAGCAAGGGAACACAGCACAAAGCAAAGTCCTTCCCCTCTCCTTGGCAGCAAAGCAACAGCAGGTCAGTCCAGCAGAGCAACAGCAGGGCAGTCTTCCTTCTTCAATTGCAGCTTTCTCCTTGGCAGAGGTTCCTTCTTGATTCCAGGATGATATAATGTTCTGTAGTCAGGGATCCTGTACTTATACCCCTAAAAAAAATGTTTTCCCTTTGTGCAGGAGGGCTCTGAGCCCGATTTGAACCAGTTCTGGGTGTTCCTTGAGCACTTTGTTTTCCTGGCTTCTCCTTTCCTTTCATTGTGAGGGGCAGGGTTGTCAGCCGCCCAGCAGTAGGTGGAGCCAGCATTGTGGAAGGCAGGCACAGCCCTATTCAGGCCCAGGTGCTATCCCCTCCCCCCCACTCAAGATGCAGATGTAGTCATTCAGCCTAGGGCTGACTCAGCCAGGATCCTGGGGGCTCCCCAGCTCCTGTCGCTCTCAAACCAGACAGTCAATTCACAAACAGGCCAAGGCACACAGAAAGATCAGACAAAAGAACAGCAACTTTCTAAAAGTGCTGTTCTCAAACACAGGATTTAAAAACCACCCTTCCTAAAAGATGTGTTATTAAATTCTGAGTTCAGGGATACCACACTTTTATGTCCTACCTTGCTCCTATGGGGAGGTATGCTGGTAGATACTGTAGTCAGCATTCCCCATGATAGCCTATGGGCAAGATAGCCTTATAATAGTGAAAAACGAAAATGGCTGTCATTCACTACCAGAGCATGTCACCTGCGCTAGTACATGCTCTACCTTTCACATACACTGCACCCTGCCCAGGGGGGTACCTTGGGCCTTCCATAGGGGTGAACAATGTGCACAGAAAAGGAAGGGTTAGGCCTGGTCAGTGGGGACACTGACCAGGAGGACATGGCAGTTCACAGACCGCACACAGGCACTGCGGTGCAAGGCTTGAGACACCATTTTAGGGCTACTCATGTGGGTGGCACAATCAGTGCTGCAGGCCCACTAGTAGCATTTGTATCACCAGCCCTGGCACACTCACTGCACTTTACTAGGGGCTTCTTGGTGAGACAAATATGCCAATCATGGATAACCAATTACAATCACAATTTACTCAGGGAACACTTGCACTTTCACACTGATCAGCAGTGGCAAAGTGCCCAAAGCATCTAAACCAGCAAAAACGAAATCCAGCACAGCATCAAAAAATACAGGAGGTAGAGGCAAAAAGATATGGGAAACCAGGTCAAAGATGCCAGGTCTAACAAGATATAGTTGACAGAGTCGAAATTGAAAGAGAAGATGGGTGAAAGAAAGGTACCAAAGTAGGTAACATAATTATTGCCAATATATACCTATATCTTTTATAGTGTTGAGATATTTACGTTTGGCTATATCATACATCCCATATATGGGTAAGATTTCTCCTCCCCTGCTGAAAAGAATATAAAAGTAAGGCACTTTTTGAGCTATTACCAATAATGTTTACAGTTAAGACTTATTGTAGGTGGTTTTTCAAAGGATACATTTGTGTTAATCACAAGGTTCAGTACAAACCAGAGGGTAGGGCTCACACCAGGTGCACTAATGAGAATAATGTGTAATAAAAACGTGTAGGATGTTTGTAAGAGATACAACAATTTTGCAGAAGGAATTAAGAAGAAAAAACGATTCACTATCTTCAACATGTTTTACATGCATCAGGTTGGACGAAGATTTGTGCGCCGAATTGTAGGATGTTAATAATTGATGACCAGTTGGAAGGTATTGAATCCTTTTTATCAGCAGAAATCTTACTGACCATGTCATTAATGGTACACACAGTCTCAGCATTACATTCACAGCCAAGGTCAGCTTCAGCGCAGTTGGCGCCCAGTGCGGCAATTGATTTTGGTGTCCCCCCTCCATGACCTCCTCCTCAGATTACCTCACTACCACCAGGCAAAGTGCCATTCATCTCTCCATAACCCATCTCTCACATATAATTTATTTGCTTTAAAAGGCTGGTAGCGGCTGACTTTACTGATCCACTCAGCTATCCACATAAAATATAGATGTGTTCTTTGCATCAAGAATTTTAACCGTCTGCTCCAGGAGTGGACGGTCCATTGGGGCTGAGTGGCCACACTCCTCCACCTTTTGTCCCCCACGAACAGTGTCTGTCAGGCTGAACAAAGGTCAGCCTGACAGACACTGTTCATTTCAGGTCAGGCAGTCAGGAGCGAGACATGCTCTAAATGCGCAGGCTCCTGGCTGCCTGAGCTGAACTTTGCAGGGCTTAGGAAGTCACAGCTCCTGTGGGCGTGACCTCCTGAGCTCAGCAAAGGTCCCTGAGGCCCTCCACTCAGTGACAAGGGGTACGGTCACTGATTGCCTCGCACCTGGGTGCGCCAGTTGTAGGTCCTGAAGCACCCAGGGTGGAGTGTCAATCAGTGACACTTCATCACAGAGTGGGGTGGGGTCAGCAGTCTCACTGACCCCATCCTACTCTGTGATGACTTTGGGCCTGTTGCCTTCCCTCATTGGCCAAAGCCTCCTGGAACCTCTGAGGAAGAGCTTGCTGCAGGTAAGTGTTTTTGTTTTTTTAATTAATGTTTGGTACATGCGTGCGTGTATGTATGAAGAATATATCTCTTTACAATGCATGCAGTAGTTCGCATGCCATTACAATGCGGTTGTTAAAACAACTTCGTTGTTACAAACGAACCATTACATCGCAAGTAATTACAACGACTTGCTGTAGGGGGTGCACAGGATTTAGGAATAATAAAATGTACTATTCCTACTCCAGTTTGTGCAACAGCAGGGAAGGTGTTTCCCCCTCAGCAAGTCGTTGTAACGATCACGCAACGTAATGGTTTGCGTTGTAACGACCACGTTGTAATGGCATGCGATCTAAATCTTGCGTTGTAAATGCTGTTTCCCTCATAGAAGGCCTTAACTAACTGTTTTAAATGTGCTCCTCTACCAGCAACAACAATGAGAAAATGGAAGCAGAAATTGCAACAAAAGAGCTTATGAAAAACGTCCCAGGAAGCAAGGGCGAAATATGCACCATTGATCATTCACCTGAAAGAGAACTCAGGTTTGCCTGAAGTGCGACATAGGTAGGATAATGACTCAACTTCGGAATAAATCTGTAGAAGACCAAACAGAAACACCACACCACACCAATGAGGAAAAGGGTAATTATTCACCCACAATAGAACAACATTACTTGCCTATTGCTTCAAACCAACTTCTATGTAGGAAAAAAAAAGCAGTCTCAGACACCGTGGTGCCTCTTCTGAGAATATGAAATTGCGAGCAGAGGTTCTGTGCTAATTTTACTGATGTATCGGTTCACACTCTGCCCGGATGAGAAAGTATATGGTTAGCACGTTAAATGAAAAAAACTGTGCATTTATGTTAATAGGACAGTGGAAGCAATATACAGGCAAGTTACAGTGGAAGATTAATGTACTGAATTCAACACCAGCAATATCTTGGCACAAGAATATCAAGGACAGAATTTTTAGGGACAAAATATCGAAAGGTAAGTGCATATAGGGAAGTATAGATTTACTATGCCTAATCCGCCTTCAAGATATACGTACCACACAGGTACATATATGTAGAGTTAAGTAAAGAAAATGAACACTTATTTGATAATCAATGTTTGTTTCTGATATTTTGTCCACGATATTCTTTTGTACCCCGTTTGTGGGCTCGATATTCATGATGCACCCCCCCCTTGGGATGCTGTGAACTGGGCCGGCTTTTGGGCAGTGCAACTGCTGCGGCAGCTCTGGAATTGACCTGAAAGTAGGGCCACTGACCTCAGGGGGAGGCGCTGTGTTTATCAATAACTTACGATTTAAAAACACCTGCTGCATAGTTTCTTGTGCCTACAGGGTTCAGGCTGCAATAAAAATGTCATAATAACTCTTGTGATTAATGTTCCTGCTGGAGAGAGAGATCACAATTTTGCCTAGTGTCAGTTTTCACTCATTATAAAGGAGCGCAGATCAGTGGGGTCTGGTAAGTTTTGGAGGGAGGCGGTGGGCGGGCCACACACATGCACACATACACATAACACTCACAGTCATGCATTCACACACACAAACACATCCATTCACAGCACTCTTTACCAAACATTCATACATGGTAAACAGCGTTTACAACGCATGCTTTAGATTGCCTGCCATTACAACACGGTTGTTACAACGACTGCATTGTTACAACGCAAACCAGTACATCGCAAGTCGTTACAATGACTTGCTGTAAGGGGCAGAAGGTGTTGGATTTACAATCCAACATTTTCCCTGCTGTTCCAGAAACTGGAGTAGGAATAGTAAAGTATACTATTCCTAAGTCCAGCGCACCCCCTACAGCAAGTCGTTGTAACGACTTGCGATGTAATGGTTCGCATTGTAGCAACACGGTTGTTGTAACAACTGTGTTGTATGAGTTAAGGAAGGTCTATAGCCAAGTGACAAAATCAAAATATGTTTATATGGAGATCATGGCTGATATAGCTTACATATGAGATTGAGAATGGAAAGTCCAACTATATATAGATAATCTCATACAATTAAATATTCTCATTTGATTTTATTGGTATATATTATATATATTTATCAATTCTTTTAAGATTTACATATTTTTTATATTCTTTTTGTGTTTTTCTTTTCTTTTCTTATAGTTGTTTTTCAATATAACAAAAATCAGTTAAAAGCATACTAGAAAAAATATACATAACCAATAGACATGAGACTGAACAGAATGTTGAAGGCAAAGCGGTAGATGTCACAACGTGCGTTTCGGCTCTTGAGCCTTCTTCAGGTTACCGTCTATTGCTCTATAAATTGTGAAAAAACATATATCAATAAATTTACATGACAAAACATGTTATATACAGTGGACTTAAATATATACACATAATATATACACTTATTGAGCTTTGTGTCTTCATATGAGCAGCAAGGTAAGAGCATTATTTAACAAGTATGTCTTTCAAATATTGATCTATTGCATCATAATTGAATTTTAGCACCATTTTGAATATTGTCTTTCTATTTACATATTCACATGATAACATGATCTATATATCAAATAATGAATAGACATTTATCATATATGACAATTACAGTAAGTCTATTGCATCAACATTGAATTATAGCACCATTTTGAATATTGTCTTTCTATTTACATATTCACATGATTACATAATCTGTATATCAAAAAATGAATATACATTTTTCAGATATGACAATTGTAGTAGGACCTGAACTCATATTCTCAAAGTTGAGTATTAGATGACATTCTCTAATTGTGACATACTTGTACCAGACAAATATTTTCTCAATTTATAAGGGAAACATATCAATAAATTATGAGAACATCAATTGACTTGATCGCTTTCGCAAGCATATTCTATATAGTGACATTGGCGAATGACGCTATCTAATATATATAATAGTTTTGCTAAACCCCGAAATGATTTATTCAAGAAGAAATGAGAGAAACATGTTGGTCAATTCTGAGAGCAACCATGACTTGATCAATTTCTCAAACATATTCTGTATAGTAACCGTAGAAAATTCCATTCTTTAATCGTGGCAAAGCTATAAGACAAAAGCAAGCTGCTTCTCACTTAAGCTGAGATGATTATGCTGGAAAACTCCACGGACATCACATGACAAGATCTAAAAATGATAATATGACTAAAAGCTAAATAGTACCAAGCCTAGATAGATTGTAACAACACATATCGTGATTATATAGTAATAGTGTAACTAAGTACCTAGCAGCGATTCAGAAAAGGGGGTGGTGATGGACAGAGTTTCTGAATTAGGCAGAATACTCTTACCCAGTCAACAGATCAGGGCTTGATCCATCACCGTTTTTTAGCTCACTGCACCATCCCAGGTCAGAACCTGGCTACATGCAAATTAGTCTGTCCCTGTCCCAGTGCATCATGGGAACAGGGCAAACCAAACTACCAAGCCAATTCTTTCACTGGGAGGGAAAACAAGCTTCCGGGGACCGGTTTCTGGCATTACAGCCGTCATCGGCCTGGCTTGCTTGAATCCTGATGGTGCAATGAGCAAGGGACTCACATCTGAGTATACCCTTCCACGCTTATGGTGGACAGAACGATTCAGAAAAGGGGGTGGTGATGGACAGAGTTTCTGAATTAAGCAGAATACTCTTACCCTGTCAACAGATCAGGGCTTGATCCATAACCATTTTTTAGCTCACTGCACCATCCCAGCTCAGAACCTGGCTACATGCAAATTAGTCTGTCCCTGTCCCAGTGCATCATGGGAACAGGGCAAACCAAACTACCAAGCCAATTCTTTCACTGGGAAGGAAACAAGCTTCCGGGGACCGGTTTCTGGCATTACAGCCGTCATCGGCCCGGCTTGCTTGAATCCTGATGGTGCAATGAGCAAGGGACTCACATCCGAGTATACCCTTCCACGATTATGGTGGACAAATCGATTCAGGAAAGGGGGTGGTGATGGACAGAGTTTCTGAATTAAGCAGAATACTCTTACCCAGTCAACAGATCAGGGCTTGATCCATCACCGTTTTTTAGCTCACTGCACCATCCCAGCTCAGAACCTGGCTACATGCAAATTAGTCTGTCCCTGTCCCAGTGCATCATGGGAACAGGGCAAACCAAACTACCAAGCCAATTCTTTCACTGGGAAGGAAGCAAGCTTCCGGGGACCGGTTTCTGGCATTACAGCCGTCATCGGCCCGGCTTGCTTGAATCCTGATGGTGCAATGAGCAAGGGACTCACATCTGAGTATACCCTTCCACGCTTATGGTGGACAAAACAATTCAGAAAAGGGGGTGGTGATGGACAGAGTTTCTGAATTAAGCAGAATACTCTTACCCAGTCAACAGATCAGGGCTTGATCCATCACCGTTTTTTAGCTCATTGCACCATCCCAGCTCAGAACCAGGCTACATGCAAATTAGTCTGTCCCTGTCCCAGTGCATCATGGGAACAGGGCAAACCAAACTACCAAGCTAATTCTTTCACTGGGAAGGAAACAAGCTTCCGGGGACCGGTTTCTGGCATTACAGCCGTCATCGGCCCGGCTTCCTTGAATCCTGATGGTGCAATGAGCAAGGGACTCACATCTGAGTATACCCTTCCACGCTTATGGTGGACAAAACGATTCAGAAAAGGGGGTGGTGATGGACAGAGTTTCTGAATTAAGCAGAATACTCTTACCCAGTCAACAGATCAGGGCTTGATCCATCACCGTTTTTTAGCTCACTGCACCATCCCAGCTCAGAACCTGGCTACATGCAAATTAGTCTGTCCCTGTCCCAGTGCATCATGCACCATAAGGATTCAAGCAAGCCGGGCCGACGACGGCTGAAATGCCAGAAACCGGTCCCCGGAAGCTTGTCTCCTTTCTGGTGAAGAATTGGCTTGGTAGTTTGGTCTGCCCTGTTCCCATGATGCACTGGGCCAGGGACAGACTAATTTGCATATAGCCAGGTTCTGAGCTGGGATGGTGCAGTGAGCTAAATAACGGTGATGGATCAAGCCCTGATCTTTGGACTGGGTAAGAGTGGTCTGCTTAATTCAGACACTCTGTTCATCACCACCCCCTTTTCTGAATCGTTTTTGGCCACTATAGGTGTGGCAGGGTATACTCAGACATGAGTCCCTTGCTCACTGCACCATCAGGATTCAAGCAAGCCGGGCCGACGACGGCTGAAATGCCAGAAACCGGTACCCGGAAGCTTGTCTCCTTTCTGGTGAAGAATTGGCTTGGTAGTTTGGTCTGCCCTGTTCCCATGATGCACTAGGCCAGGGACAGACTAATTTGCATATAGCTAGGTTCTGAGCTGGGATGGTGCAGTGAGCTAAATAACGGTGATGGATCAAGCCCAGATCTTTGGACTCAGTAAGAGTGGTCTGCTTAATTCAGACACTCTGTTCATCACCACCCCCTTTTCTGAATCGTTTTTAGCCACTATTGGTGTGGCAGGGTATACTCAGACATGAGTCCCTTGCTCACTGCACCATCAGGATTCAAGCAAGCCGGGCCGACGACGGCTGAAATGCCAGAAACCGGTCCCCGGAAGCTTGTCTCCTTTCTGGTGAAGAATTGGCTTGGTAGTTTGGTCTGCCCTGTTCCCATGAAGCACTGGGCCAGGGACTGACTTATTTGCATATAGCCAGGTTCTGAGCTGGGATGGTGCAGTGAGCTAAATATCGGTGATGGATCAAGCCCTGATCTTTGGACTGGGTAAGAGTGGTCTGCTTAATTCAGACACTCTGTTCATCACCACCCCCTTTTCTGAATCGTTTTTGGCCACTATAGGTGTGGCAGGGTATACTCAGACATGAGTCCCTTGCTCACTGCACCATCAGGATTCAAGCAAGCCTGGCCGACGACGGCTGAAATGCCAGAAACCGGTCCCCGGAAGCTTGTCTCCTTTCTGGTGAAGATTTGGCTTGGTAGTTTGGTCTGCCCTGTTCCCATGATGCACTGGGCCAGGGACAGACTAATTTGCATATAGCCAGGTTCTGAGCTGGGATGGTGCAGTGAGCTAAATAACGGTGATGGATCAAGCCCTGATCTTTGGACTGGGTAAGAGTGGTCTGCTTAATTCAGACATTATGTTCATCACCACGCCCTTTTCTGAATTGAAGTACCTAGCAGCAGCATTTGAAGATAAAGAGATCCATAATATACCAACTCTCTAGTGATCATATGAGATTGCTCTACTATACTTACAACAGTTGGTCTTGACCCATACTTACAAAAATGTGTGCAAACTCAAACCTAATTCTTGGCTAGGATGTGAAAGGTCAGTCAATGTTTGGGCTTTCTTGATATCTGTAGATGTAGGATAACCGAACATTAATTGATATTATGGCTTTAAAATTTTAGAATGTGGATAAAGTTACAAATTGGAAATTAGGGACAAACAGATCTCAAAGAAGCCATTCTTCTTGTGCCACAATAGAGTAGTTAATCATAAATTGTTATACCTTCAGATGCAGGTAGATCAAAACTAAGAATATATATGTTGTAGCTGTCAGCGGATGGAGGTGATATCTATTAAATATTAAGCACGTATTACTGATTCATGTTCCCATAAATGATATATGATAAAGAGATCAAAAGGGAAATGTCATGCAGTCACCTAGGAGTCACTAGATCAGTTCCTGTTCGTTATCTACAGTTTACTGGGAGTAGTATAGGAATGAACTTGCTGAACATGAAAATAAAGATGTCTATGAAGTTTCTGCCCGAAAAAGAGAAGAAGGTGATAATTAATTACTCTGTTGTTTTTAAGTACATATGACCGATGTAGTCTTAAATGTATATACCTTCACACCTTTAAATTATGAGGCAAATAGATGACGAGGATAAACGATAATAGCATCAAAGGAATTGTTCATTATCTAGAAGAAAGACATATATACAGAAATATATTTAGCCGATTTGTTAAGAATGCGACAATGCGGGATATGTTACATACGCTTATCGTGTAAAATAGAAAAGGGTACCGGTTACCTGGGGAAAGCCAAAGAATAGCTTCCCGGGAGTTGGGATCTGTGTAATAATTAATGTTCATATTGCCATGTCTGTAGATAGAGGGTATATATGAAATGCAATGAACTACACGCTTTTTCAAAAGTCCATGAAACAGATATATGTATACAGCTTAGTGCATACCACGTGAAAGGAGATATGCTTGTATCCTTAAAAGCTCCAATTCATATAATTTTGACTACTCCTAGCTCAAATTGAGAGCTACATGGTGGCTAAAAAGTTTTTAAAATGCCCTCTTATATTTGGACAAATTAATTGTTGCGCATGCCAATTAAAGCGAAAAAATACAATGTGAATGAGTATAAGGTTATAAATTAAAATGGCAGGCACAAACGGATAAACCGACTGATCGGGCGAGGAAAGAGAGAGAGGGGAACGCCGTAGGCATTTTGTCTCACCTGCTGAGAGTGGCTGAAAGTTTCTAACTCCCGGTATTTAGAAGAAAACGACCGCCCCTGACTGAGGACGCTGGATACAAACAGCCGCCTCATGGGAGTGAGCTGCTTTATATGCTACAGGTGTCATCAATTAGGAAGAGGAAGGAAGTAGACATAGAAAGAGGGCAGATACTGGGTTTCCAAAGTAGTGGATGCAGTGACCAGAGTAGGGAATAGAAATAGACAGAGGACTAATGGATGAAAATAGAGAAAATAAACAAAGGACTAGTAGGAGTGTTTAGGACATATCAGGTAGAACACTGATATATAATGTTATTGAATCGATCAGGTTTAGAGATTTGAGATAAACGAAGAACATACAATTGTATGATAAAATTATCCAGTAGTATATTAACAATTTAGAAAGGAAATAAATACAGTATACTATGAGTGTGGGGCTTATGACAAATGGCAAACTTGAAATACATGAAGGACTTGGGGGACTCCGGGACATCACATGAGAAATATACATAATATCTAGATAATGATATGAGAAATATATATAATATCTGAATAATATGGTGACCGTAGGGCACGCTATGGTCACAATTGACAACTAACTTATCAATTTACCTGTAGGGAATAATCTTTTATGATTATCCTATTCTTGTAAGTATTTCAACACAATCATATCGGGTCGACTGTGCTGCTCATCCGGCAGCACAGTATACTGTATTTATTTCCTTTCTAAATTGTTAATATATATTCATTTCTCTATTCCCCTTTCTAAGTTTAATATTTCACTTTCCATCTTAATTACAAAATAAGGACAGTGCAAGTCGACTGATCATTCATTATTTTTTTCGTTTCTATTATTATTGTTTTGAAAAACAATTTTACGTTTCTTTTCCCATTTGTGATATGTCAACGCTTACCGGATAATTTTATCATACAATTGTATGTTCTTCGTTTATCTCTAATCTCTATACCTGATCGATTCAATAACATTATATATCAGTGTTCTACCTGATATGTCCTAAACACTCCTACTAGTCCTTTGTTTATTTTCTCTATTTTCATCCATTAGTCCTCTGTCTATTTCTATTCCCTACTCTGGTCACTGCATCCACTACTTTGGAAACACAGTATCAGCCCTCTTTCTATGTCTATTTCCTTCCTCTTCCTAATTGATGACACCTGTAGCATATAAAGCAGCTCTCTCCCATGAGGCGCCTGTTTGTATCCAGCGTCCTCAGTCACGGGCGGTCGTTTTCTTCTAAATACCAGGAGTTAGAAACTTTCAGCCACTCTCAGCAGGTGAGACAAAATGCCTACGGCGTTCCCCTCTCTCTCTTTCCTCGCCCGATCTGTCGGTTTATCCGTTTGTGCCTGCCATTTTAATTTATAACCTTATACTCATTCACATTGTATTTTTTCGCTTTATCGCTTTAATTGGCATGCGCAACAATTAATTTGTACAAATATAAGAGGGCATTTTAAAAACTTTTTAGCCACCATGTAGCTCTCAATTTGAGCTAGGAGTAGCCAAAATTATATGAATTGGAGCTTTTAAGGATACAAGCATATCTCCTTTCACGTGGTATGCACTAAGCTGTATACATATATCTGTTTCATGGACTTTTGAAAAAGCGTGTAGTTCATTGCATTTCATATATGCCCTCTATCTACAGATCTGGCAATATGAACATTAATTATTACACAGATCCCAACTACCGGGAAGCAATTCTTTGGCTATCCCCAGGTAACCTGTACCCTTTTCTATTTTACACGATAAGCGTATGTAACATATCCCCCATTGTCGCACTCTTAACAAATCGGCTAAATATATTTCTGTATATATGTCTTTCTTCTAGATAATGAACAATTCCTTTGATTCTATTATCGTTTATCCTCATCATCTATTTGCCTCATAATTTAAAGGTGTGAAGGTATATACATTTAAGACTACATTGGTCATATGTACTTAAAAACAACAGAGTAATTAATTATCACCTTCTTCTCTTTTTCGGGCAGAAACTTCATAGACATCTTTATTTTCATGTTGAGCAAGTTCATTCCTATACTACTCCCAGTAAACTGTAGATAACAGACAGGAACTGATCTAGTGACTCCTAGGTAACTGCATGACATTTCCCTTTTGATCTCTTTATCATATATCATTTATGGGAACATGAATCAGTAATACGTGCTTATTATTTAATAGATATCATCTCCATCCGCTGACAGCTACAACATATATGTTCTTCGTTTTGATCTACCTGCATCTGAAGGTATAACAATTTATGATTAACTACTCTATTGTGGCACAAGAAGAATGGCTTCTATGAGATCTGTTTGTCCCTAATTTCCAATTTGTAACTTTATCCACACTCTAAACGTTTAAAGCCATAATATCAATTAATGTTCGGTTATCCTACATCTACAGATATCAAGAATCCCTAAACATCGACTGACCTTTCACATCCTAGCCAAGAATTAGGTTTGAGTTCGCACAAATTTTTGTAAGTATGGGTCAAGACCAACTGTTTTAAGTATAGTAGAGCAATCTCATATGATCACTAGAGAGTTGGTATATTATGGATCTCTTTATCTTCAAATGCTGCTGCTAGGTACTTAGTTACACTATTACTATATAATCACGATATGTGTTGTTACAAAAATCTTACAGGTTCCTGCCTATCTAGGCTTGGTACTATTTAGCTTTTAGTCATATTATCATTTTCAGATCTTGTCATGTGATGTCCGTGGAGTTTTCCAGCATAATCATCTCAGCTTAAGTGAGAAGCAGCTTGCTTTTGTCTTATAGCTTTGCCACGATTAAAGAATGTTATTTTCTACGGTTACTATACAGAATATGTTTTAGAAATTGATCAAGTTATGGTTGCTCTCAGAATTGACCAACATGTTTCTCTCATTTCTTCTTGAATAAATCATTTCGGGGTTTAGCAAAACTGTTATATATATTAGATAATGTCATTCGCCAATGTCACTATATAGAATATGCTTGCGAAAGCGATGAAGTCAATTGATGTTCTCCTAATTTATTGATATGTTTCCCTTATAAATTGAGAAAATATTTGTCTGATACAAGTATGTCACAAATAGAGAATGTCATCTAATACTCAACTTTGAGAATATGAGTTCAGGTCCTACTACAATTGTCATATCTGAAAAATGTATATTCATTTTTTGATATACAGATTATGTAATCATGTGATAATGTAAATAGAAAGACAATATTCAAAATGGTGCTAAAATTCAATGTTGATGCAATAGGCTTACTGTAATTGTCATATCTGATAAATGTCTATTCATTTTTTGATATATAGATCATGTAATCATGTGAATATGTAAATAGAAAGACAATATTCAAAATGGTGCTAAAATTCAATTTTGATGCAATAGATCTATATTTGAAAAACATACTCGTTAAATAATACTCTTACCTTGCTGCTCATATGAAGACACAAAGCTCAATAACTGCATATATTATGTGTATATATTTAAGTCCACTGTATATAATATGTTTTGTCATGTAAATGTATTGATATGTTTTTTCACAATTTATAGAGCAATAGACGGTAACCTGAAGAAGGCTCAAGAGCTGAAACGCGCGTTGTGACATCTACCGCTTTGCCTTCAACATTCTGTTCAGTCTCATGTCTATTGGTTATGTATATTTTTTCTAGTATGCTTTTAACTGATTTTTGTTATATTGAAAAACAACTATAAGAAAAGAAAAGAAAAACACAAAAAGAATATAAAAAATATGTAAATCTTAAAAGAATTGATAAATATATATAATATATACCAATAAAATCAAATGAGAATATTTCATTGTTTGAGATTACCTATATATAGTTGGATTATCTAAACCTAATGTTGAGCACTGCTTCTCCAACTTTTCAGAAATTTAGAACCACAACCACTTTTAAGCAAGACAAACGTTTGCAACCCACCAGGCTTTAATGGACATGAGGCAGGTGATTTTTTTTAAAGCAACTAAAGTGTCATGTAGCAGGGCACTGCCCAGACAGCATACTTCCCGTTGGAATGGCCACTAAATTGGCACAGACATAAAGTTTTACTGATAAAACTATACTGCACACAAATGATAATGTGTAAACTTCGGGTTGCAGTGAATATTTATCATTTGTGCATCACCAATTAAAGTGTTTTGATTTGTTTTGATCCTAATAAAATCATCTTCGCTCCATCACATTTCAGAATTACAAAACGTGCTTAATTTTTGCTTACCGAAGTATTGAATGTGTAGAGTTAATTTACAGATATTTGTACATCCTGATGCCTTTTCTTTCGCACTCTCTGTACCCCAGCAAGAAGGTTACATAATTCACTTTACTTTTCTTTCTTTTGACTGCTAAATTAAAGCAGTTTGTAAACACCCGCCCCCATGTTAAAAATATAAACTGCAATTTGTCAGAAGACATAGCCTGACATTTGACCTCTGTCTTTGAAGGGCAGTAAATGTGACACAGAAAATACAGAATTTAATGGCATCTTTATTTATTGCTTGGACCACGAGCCACCAAAAACCGGCTTGTCGCAATCCACAGCTTGGGGAACACTGCAGTAAAGACTCATTGATCTACACATTGATATGCAGCAGGTTCTAAATAGAAATACTGTGTTTGACTCGCCGAAAGGTTCGACAAAACTGGGAAGGTACATCACGAACACAACTGCCAGTACTGTAGCCTTACATACCACCACTGTAGTTATCACAGTTTTCCATACAGGTATGTGGAAAATAACAACAAAAACACAAAAGTTGTCAAATCACTGTATCCCCTTGATAGTTGGGCTTCTCAAATTGTGCTAAATTTGAGCCATCTGTTGGAATAAAAATAAATCTTCTTCAATAATGTGGGCCTATCTCATGTGTGACCAAACTAAATCAATATCAGCGCTAAAGGTGACACGTGCCAAGAGATTAAAAGGCTATTCAATACCTCCTGACTGGCAGAGGGCCTAAATCATGACAAGTTCTATTATTGGTGCTAATATTTAATAGGCTTTTTGAGACGTGAAGTCCCCTGCATGGCTATGGAGATCCATGCTCTCTTGTGCTATATCCTGTTTCAGGTTCCAATAAATTCTTCTTGACTTAGTGATTTTTCACCTAGTGAGCCTGTCAATCAATAGAACGTACTAAATGACCACCATGCAAAGTGGACTTAGAATACAGAGAAGTGCTCTAAAGTCAAGGAGGCAACAGAAGTGTATCTCTCTTTAGGAGAGAGGTTACTGCTCTCTCTACCGGTGCTCTATGGGACCAACAGTGTTGGCAGCTTGATAGATAGTAAAGGAAAAGGCTACTTTTCCCCGTCTTCATCTGAGCCAGATACCTCTCGGCTTTCCCCATGTACACATTTCTGCCAGTCTCCCATAACTTCGATCTTTTACTTGCACACATTTTAAAGACCTGTATGGATGGTGTAGAAATATTTCTTTGTGTCATGACACACTGTGGGGCACATTCTCAAGATCACGTAATAACTATGGCAAAAGTAACTTACCGCAACTGTGTATATTGCAGTCTATCACGAGAAAATAACACTGTCTTAATGTCCAATTCCCAACCCGGCGGAACCATGGGATAGAAGCATGATAACGTGCCAAATGACTGCACAAAATCCAACGCGACTAACAAAAAATGTAAAACACAAACACCAAAAAAGCTGCGATGCCCCAAAGCGCGATACCAAAATCAACGATGACCAGCGACAGCCCTGCAATACCCACGCGTCATGCGGGAAAACGCACTATAAAAGGCAAAACAAAAAAAACCACCAAAACCAATTCAAACAGCGTAGCACCATGGATGCACCCAGACCGAGTTCAGAGGAGAAGCCTGTTGTGAATAAGTGAAGATAGATGACAGGATACTTCTAGTTGATTACATGTAGATTTATTGTAGGACACAGCTGAGTACAAAAACCTCGCCAGCTGACCAGACCATCAACTGACACTGGTAGAACACTCTGGTACAGATTAGAACACTCACAGGTATTCTGGGAAGCTAAGGAGGTAAGAACACTAAGGAAGGGCTAAAGACTACTGTCAGCCATATTACAAGAAGAATCAATATACAACAAAACCCAACCCCACAAGCCCCACGGAGGACCAGCCAGGAACCCCGTGTTCGGGGAACGGCAAGGAGAAGAGGAAGAGGAAGACGGGGTTCAGTCCGAAGGAAGACTGGATCATCGTCACGTAGGTGACAGAACACTACCAACAACTGTTCATCACCGCCACTGCGGCACTGGCACCACAAACAGAAATATGGCAGACCATTGTCCCCAACGTCAATGCAGTCAGAGCAGCGAGGATGTCCATGGAGGAGGTCAAGAGGCACTGGCATGACGTGCAAAGGCAGACCAAACAGAAACTTGCCGCCAACAGGAAGGCAGCGACGGCGACTGGAGGTGGGAGGCCTGCTCCACAGGACGAGCTGGATGAGCTGGAGGAAATGGTTGCCACAGTCACCAGTGTGGAGACGGTGGCAGGAGTGGGGGGCCTGGACACAGCACAATATGACCTTAACCAACAGCAACAGGGTGAGTGACTACCAGGGATTGGGAGGACGGGGGGAGATGAGCACAATGGCATACCTGCACAATCATGTGAAGCACACCGCACACGCACAATGACAGTGGAACATGTCCCTGATACCCTTGGCACAGTGCAGTGCAGCACACATAGAAACACCAAGTAGGCCCCCTCCGAATAACCAATGACACTACCAAACCATGCGCATGTGATGAAACCAGAAAAGCAGCGGCTGTGTGAGCCACACTGACTAAGCAAGTGACACTGCATGCTTATATTTCTATTTCCTTGCTTTTTATAGACGACAGACGGAGGTCCCCACTACCTTTCTACCTTGGTTCCACTACTATTGGATTATTATCCTCATTTTGGATGTAAGTGTTATGTTCTTGCCCTTCACCTATAGTCTCACACCCAACAATTCCTCCTGGAAACTAAGAATGTACTAGTTCTTATTTTCCTTCATTTAGGAGAACTTTTAAACTTCTGTTTATCCTATAGGTGGCTTGAATGTACAATATTGAAACACCTTATATTACGGGTGTGACTCGGTTGAAGTCGATTACGAATAGACCTATACCGCCTATAAAAAAGAATTGATCTGCCGGAACAGAACCCTTAACGGACAAGTGTCTGAAAAACGTGGTAGGTTATAGTTTTTTTTAAATTCACTCAAGTCAATGAAATCACCAGTGGCTTCTTGAGTGTTTTTACATGTGGCTTTTCTCCTGTCTTTCAGTTACTCTTTCATTAATGATCTCTCGTTGATCACTCTTAGATGCCATGTGTACCACAATATAACTTCACGGATATACTTACGCATCCTTCAACAACGGGAGAAGATCCAGGGACATCATTGTTAGTGACTATCTTGGTATGATTGCTTTCTTGTGCTAAATACACAATTGTTAGCTCCCTACTCCCCTTTATTTTGACTTTGGGGCCTTCAATACTTAACTTCCATGGTAATCAATAAGTCTAGGGTGTGGGGGCAACCAAATATAGAGGGACATGCCAATATGGAGAATGATATGCAAAAACTAGTAATATGTTGTTATTCAAAACAGTACTGTCTCTTCTTATGTAAATGGTGAAAGACGTTGATGTTACAAATGAGGACTATAAATGAGATCTTGTGTTACTTCTAAACTAGACAGAAAAACTCAACAAATGACGTTCATTTTTCGCAATTACAACAGCCAAAAAACTGTGTTAACAAATTCTCTGTCTAATACAATCAAGTCAGTTTTAGATATACCCTAATTTGTTGGCATTGGGAATATAGGTTCTTTACTAGATTCAATTTTGTGATGTACTGTTGATGAAGCCTGGCATTCTTTGCACCAGCCTAGTTGCTTTTTAAAGATGTTTTAATGTAAGTTTTAACTGAATGTCCTGTACATTGTCTTTTTTGTAACAGCCCTAAAGAAGTCCCTTGAGGACGAAACGTGTCGGCTGTAGATCCTGTGTATAGCTTTTTTCATCTGAACCGAATAAAGAACTCTCAAGATTACAAGAAATAGTTGATGTGATCATTACTGTCTACCCTATCAGAGATAACAGTTTCTAAAAACGTTTAAGTGGTGCACCTTGACCTTTTTTCAAAAACCATACCCCAAGGAGCAGGCCAGCCCAGCTGCTTCAAGGTGACCCCACCACCGGCACAGACCACACAGCAGGAAACACACACCACCATGGCTGTCTCCCAGGACCCCCACGAACAACACATGGAATTCCAACACTGTGTGTTGGTTTGCCAGGTGGAGTTGGCTGATCAGCTGTGGGTGGGTTTCGAGCTCATGGCAGTCAAACTCAATGATCGTGTATCAAGAGGGAGCAAGAGGACCAGAAAGCTAGTCCATATCCCCGGGTTATATAGAGTTTAATCAAAAAGAGACTAGCTTAATTAAGCTAGTCTCTTTTTGATTAAACTCTAGCCAAACTCAATGCCATACGTGGGTGTCTGAGTCCCATCAGGGACCACTTACAGTCCCTAATGGACACACACTGTCCGCACCATGCTCCACGACAATCCTTGGCTGACATCGCTGGGGCCATCTCTCAGATACAAGAACTGTCTAGTCAGACAGGCACTAGTGATGACAGCACAGAGTTGGCACAGATGCGCAGGACAATTGAGACCATGGAGCAGATGCAGGCTGGAAGTATGGCTGACATTGCTGAACACCAGCGAGATGTAGCTGGGATCTTCCATGTTTTGCAGTTCATCATCGTGCCATTGCTGCCACTGAGCCAGGCCCAGATGACTGTAGCTGGAACTGCAACACACACCTTTCCGACCCCTGATCTGTCAGTGGCACACAGTGATGCAGCCCTATCACCATCGCACCCTGATGTGTCAGTGGCACTCAGTGATGCAGCCATTACCCCATCACACACACCGGACACACCGAACACTGAGGAAGTATCAGAGGACTAAGATGTGGATGGTAATTAGTATGTGAGGAAGGCGGTAGTAGCCTCCATCACCGCCATATGACCTGTCCCTGCCTGGTTGTGCCTTATGCATCATGCCCTGGGACAACACCTTCCAATGACCTCCAGAACACTCATCGACATACACCTGGACCCCAACATGGACTGGCATATCTTCACTGGTGGACAATAACACAGCACTCATGCAGCAGACTGCACTCTCCCTCTCTCAAATCACTTACCAATCCCCAGTGGACTCTGGTTGGCCCACCACTGGGCTCCCATGTAATGTGGGCTTGACATGGCCATGTACAGCTCCAGAATGCACCAGAATGTGAATAAAACATTTCAAATCACATAGATGTGTCATGACTATGTTCACTCAAGTGTGAAAGTATGTATGTATGTATGTATTGACAATGATTGCACAAGAAGGTACGCCCGTGTAAATCACATCAATGCACATATTGAACCCTGAGCCACATGGCCAGTTGGATGTCTGTGAAGGTGAGTACTAGCTGTGGCCTCATTGCACATTAAAGAAAATCTTGCAACCCCCAACATAGGCACACGTCCATGTATTGAACAGGGCTCTGCGTAGGAATGACAAAATCAGTAACAGGCCAGAAGTGTCACCAGAACTTCATGTTGCATACCTACTCACACACATCTGTGTAGACACAATCTGTTTTGATTCATAGCATTGCTCCGCATAGTCAGAGGTTGGACACCATACTCACATTGCTGGAGACACGTAAGTACACAGGCCTGCCAGCAACAAACCCAAACACAGTGTTTGGTCACAGAGTTGGAGCAGGCAAAAGGTACCCACCCCATTGTACAGGTGTCACTCAGTCCCTCCCTGTGTAGGGCCAATGCTGATTGTAGCACATGATTCGTACATCTAATCAATACTCATCACATTTGGACAGTTGTGAAGTTGCTGGAACTTTATTGGCTTGTGTGTGTCAGTACGGACAAGGCAAGGGCCACAACATACAGGGACATGCTTGAGACACTTCCACGCAGGACATGGCGGTGCGAAAAATGTACACAAATCGTTACGGATGGCAACAGTCTCAGCCCACCTTGCCTTGCTGGACGAGTCATGTGAAGTTTGGCATCTGCCCTTTGCCCTGTGTCAGGGGACATGACTCACAGCCCATGGGGTCTGCATAGTGCTGTGCCACCGGACTGCGCCAACTGCCTGCTCTGCTGACAGTGATTAGGTGGGAGGGTCCGACAAGGTCACATGTCATGCTACATTGCCATGTGTGTACTCCTCCCCTGCAGTATGTCCGATTTGTGAATGTTGCCAAAAGACGCTGTGCTGCTCCGACCATGGAAGTGCCTCACCTTGCACAGGTGTGTGTACAAATGCGTAATTCTTCGCACATGCATTCTGAGTCCAGACGAAGGAAGACATGTCCACTGTTGTGGTGGGATCTGTGAGCATTCCACACAATGCAACAAGGTGTTGGGACCTGTGCTGTGGGTGACAATCCGATATGGCTGCAGGAAAATATTTGCTCGTCCATGAATGCCAGCGCAGCTTCATGGGCAATGTGTTCCAATAGTACGTCGTAGTCGGGTTCAAGGAACACCAGGGTGACCCAATCCATTAACTGGTCTGGGCAGATGTGCTCAGTCCCTGCTGTTTCCCCAATCCGCATCACACCCCAATAGAGTAGCGTCTCGATGGGGTCACTGCACACGAGGAGTTGTGCAATCTCCCATGCACAACTGCCGACACATACGCCAAAGATCAGTGCATCCCATGCTTGGGTATCCCGGTGACACTCTGATCGTGGGCCAACAGGGGGCGCACTGTCAGGTCATAATTCAATTCAGCTACGATTGCGTTGGATAGGCAGACCTCCATGGCGCACTCAAATATGCATGATCGACAGTAGAACCAGGGCTGGATGCAGGTGACGTAGGCAAGACGGAAACTCAGACGGTAACTGATTTGCAATACTGCCATTGGCACAGATCCCAACAGATGCAGCATTTGTGCACAATACAGTTCCACGTGACAGGGGTTGTGCATGTGCCTGGGAATGCCTACAATTGTGTTTGTTGGTCTCGTAGCACCGGCACTCCTCAAAACGGCGGCAGTTCTGTGGACAATATGCCACAGCTCTGGGCAATGAGACGTATGCATGTGCAACGTTTGGACGTATGGGTAGTTTTTGACCCATGTGTCAAGGGCATCCCTTGCAGGTGTAGGTCGTGTAGGGACAAGTGTGTGTAGGGTGTGGGCACATTGGTTTTTCATTAGCGCTGTTCGTGGTGTGGGAGTCATCAGAGGTTGGTTTAGTATCTCATGCAGGGTGTGCCAGCCGCATTCAGGACCAAGGTCAGAGTGTCGGTTTGCCTTCCGCTTTGTGTGTATGAACAAAGGAGCTTTCATTCCTGGTTTAAGTCTGACTACTGCTTGCATTTCAGAGATGAGATGTGGCCTTCACGCTGACTTTAATGCCAGACCTGTGATTTGGAGTGCATGCATTTTGAGACACACGCAGATGTTTGCATGGGCCAAGGTCACAATTGGCATTGCGCTCCTTGTTCAGTGTCTCTCTTACTCTCTCTTTCTCTCTCTCCCTGTCCTTTGCAGAGTGCCTGACACACCTTCTTATCTTGGATGCTGTGACTCACATATTGTCCAGGGATGCCCCGCCATGACACTTCACAATAGTTGTTTTGAGATTAATTAGTTTGTGGCATTTTGTTTGGTCTTTCAATGGTGCATGAATGACTCAGGATTTCTGTACTCACATGTGTGCTTATGCTGCAATTGTGGCGGGGGCTTTTTCCATGTTTTTGGTCTGTTGATGTGCAGTGTCTTGGTCCGGTGGTGGTGGGGTGTGCCCGGGGTGGGTGCCCAGTGGGGGTGGTCCTGGGGGTAGTGGCGGTGAATGTTGTGGCCCTCTTGGGTGTCCGCCCACATGATCAGTGGCTCTATGGCATCTGTTGATCTTCATGAGTGGCTCTGGACTGGGCTCCCTTTCGTGGTGCAGGCTGTCGTCCGACTTTGCACCAGGTCAGAGCAGGTGTTAGTTTCTTGCTGCTAACGCACCTTATCGCATGTTTTGTGTTCTTATTGCCGATCTGGCTGGTCGTGATACATTTATTGCGACTTTGGCTGTGATAAAGTGCCAATAACTCGGCGATAGCTCCTTGAGAATATGCCCCTGTGAGTGTGTCTGCTAGAATGCATTGTTGACTCCATTTTGAGTTCCACATATGTGTGGCAACCTAAAATAGTGGAAGGCTTTAGGGAAGGATTCTGAGTCATTTGCTGACTTGGAACCCACTATAATAAATTTTTTATGACTCCAGCTCCATTCTAAACTGGTGCGTGCTCTAGAATGTGAGGGTGACAGGCTTTGTAATGTAATGTAATGTAATGTAATAAAATTTCTAGAGGGCCCGGCTACCTCAACGGAGGTGTCCTGGCGCATACTCCCTTCAAGGTTGTTGTGGTGTCTCTGTCAGAGATCTCCCATCTCCTCTAATCTTCTTCTTTGACATACATTTCAGTGAGATGTGGCTTGCTGCCGGGAAAACAATAAACATTTCATGTTGGCCAGTAGGACCAGTAGGAAGATGCCCACGAAGGGCTCTTACTGAAAATGATTTTGGCTTGAGCTGATCTTTCAGTGTGTATGCAATTTCTGATTGGAGGACTCTCAATGATTTCAAACATGGTAGCAGACCTGAATGAAAAGTTCTAACTATAAGAACTGGCTCTTTGACCAGTGCCTTTTTCTGGAATTTCTCTACTTTCCAAATTTAAGGTGCACCCCAGTGTAGAAGAGAAACAAGGGTTCCAAGGAGGGCACTCTCCACTCCCTTTCCAGTTGAGGATAAACTTGTACTCCAGAGTACAAGAAGATGAACTGTTAGGTTTGTCATGAGCCAGGAAGACTGCTGCCCATGGGGGGGGGGTGATACTGGATTGTGCCTTTTCAGAGGATATGCTTACCTTCCAGGACACCCAGAGCCCACTTGTAGCGAGGAGACCGGTGGGAGCCATTGTGGCACTGGCAAACTCCTGAGTACAAGGTACCCTCATCCAGCTGCTTGAGTATTCCACTAAAGAGGATCTGCTTGCCCCACCTTCGTCCCCCAGCAGCCCCATTGGCAGGAGGAGGGGTGCAAGCACACTATTGTTCTAAAAGTGCTTTAGGACACCCACTTGGAGGGGGTGTGATTTTGCCTGCATTGTCGTCATTGTTGAGGTGGGACTTCAATCCCCAGCAGCCTCATTGGCAGGAGGATGGGCGGAAGCACACTATCACACTTTAAAGTGCTTTGGGACTCCCGCTCCGCAGGAAGTGTTTTTGCCTGAATTGTTAATATTTCTGGGATGGGACTTCATTCCTCAGCAGCACCATTGGCAGGAGATGGGGCACAAGCACACTGTCGTGCTTAAAAGCACTTTGAGACACCCGCTGCGTGGGATGTGTTTTCACCTGCATTGCTTTTATTGCTGGGGTGGGACTTTCTCCCCCAGCAGCCCCATTGGCAGGAGAAGGGGTGCAAGCACATTATCGTGCTTAAAAGTGCTTTGGGTCATCTGCTGCACGGTTTGCGCGCGGGTCACACCCGGGTAAAGACTGGGTCAAGACTTGGCCGGTCTTCACCCGACATCACCATGAAGAAGCCGGGCAGGGTCACCCCCCTTGGCTGTGCCCAAGAGAAGGTAGGACTTTATGCTGGCTCATCATAATCAGTGCAGTGCTTTTTAACACTTTAATCAGGGTGCAGGAAAGTAATGTCATTCAGAGGACCCTTGTTCCTTCAATTACCAATTAACTATCCACAGATATGGGAGCCATTGCCTCAGAAATTGGTTTGATTAAAAAGAGAATCGATGCGGCCAGGCGTCTTTCCTTACCACCTAAATCTAGCACCACTGGAAGTCATGGTTCTTTTACTAACCCCCAAGTGGACCTATTTGTTGATGTGAAGGAGGGTTCTGGGCCAGCTTCCACTGGCAATAATTTTAATGAGGGAAGAACCACAGGTTCTGGGGACGACCAATTGGGTATTGCCTAAGAGGTTTTTAATGCCTCTATAGAGCGGATTGAAGGTAGTGCTGACCCTCAACAGCAGTTAATTTGGCTACTCTCAAAAAGAATTTGAAGGAGTGAGTAAGCAGGTGAAAGAGGAATCTCGCCCAAATCCTCTTGTATTGGGAAGGCAAGCTGCTCTCCGTTACCTATGTTCAGCAGGTGAACTTCTCCCAAGTGGATCTTTTAAATTTGACTGTCAAAGTTCATTGTCACAGGCTGTTCTCGAAATTTGAGTTGTTTTCAAAGGACTTGCAGGCAAACTTGCTGGCTAAATTTGAGAAGGGAATAGGGAAAATGTTGGCACTCCCTGGAGAACATCAGGTTCAATAGCCACCAGCAGTCACCTCCAAACTCAGACAGACAACCCTAATGCCAAGGAGCAACAACACCATTACCCACGCTCTCTTATCCCTCGGGGTTCACAGTTCTAATATAGAAGTGTTAGCAGATCTTGCACACTCTAGTTCTGCTCTGCTCCCTAATAACCAGTAGCCCCTCTTGCATGCAGGCAGAGTTCCACCCTTTACCAATATTCAACAGTCTCATTTACACCTATCCCCAGAGTCCACACCGTTCGTAATCATTTTGAATTAAGTCCCACCTTTACAAGTAAAAGAGAGGGGAGACAGGGTTGAACTTGAAACAGAAGGTTCTCCACTGGATTAAGGTGAACTCATTTTGGGCAGGCAACCTCTGGACTGAGATTCTGACAGTGAGGTGAGTGTCATGGGTCGGATGAGAACCAAAATCTTTACTGGGTGACTGTGTTATAAATTTTAGAAGGCCATGACTGGTGGGGAAATTACTTGCAGCCTTGAAACAACTGGCTGGCTCCTATAGTCATATGAGGTCTCCCTTTGGGTTTCTTTATAAACCCATTCACAACTTGGGTCAGGAGGGTGATGATTTTGTGCAGGATAGAGCAATTTTGGTTTGGTTCTACCCTGCCCCCTTTTCTTATTTTTTACCTTTTTTTTCCTTTTTCTTGTGACTTGGTAACCGAGTCACAAGATGGCTGCTAACACATTCTGGTTCGGAGTGTTGGTAGCCATCCAGAATTGAGCTTGTGCTCTAGAGGAGTAGCGACTGCTCCTTGGTGCTCAGATATCATTTTTTTTTACATTTATTTCTCAGCAACTACTGAACGGATCTACACCATTTTAAAAATGGTTGCTTTCTGAAACGATAGCTACCTTCTTGCCAAATTAGGTTTAATTCCGTTCAGCAGTTCGGGCTGGTATCTGTTCCAACATTTCCTATGGAAATTAACATGGGGAAAACACGTTTTGGGACACCCCTTTTTTCTCGGCCCCCGCTTAACGCATCACCCAGAAACTTTCAAGACAGGAGCTGACCGGAGCGGGCTGCTAGTTTTGGAAATTTCGCGAAGATTCGTCAAACTGTGCCAAAAGAAAAAACGCTTTTTGAATAGAAACAAGGTCCTAAATATAACTACCTACTGGCGACCGCAAATTTTGAAAGATCGAGGTGAGTTGCATTTCAATGCCAGATGGTGTGAGCGCTGGGAGTGCCTTCTCAATGCTTTGGGCACTTTGGTTAACAGAAATTCACACTGCAGCCCAGCCGTGGGGAAGAGCACCCTCGTGAATGCAGAGGCTGTGGATTTAAACTTTCAAAACCCTGACAGCACAGTGCTCAGTATGCTTACTGAATTTGCCAGTGACTTTTCAAAAACCTACTAAGGGCTTTGTACAAGCTTGAATAAAAAACATGCATCAAACCTACTAAGGTAAATTAACGCTTTGCTCACCATAGGAACTAGATGTCCCACAATGCATCAATGAAATCATGCACAATGCAAACGCCCATTGTGGGCCGGAAATTGAATAAATAATGCTGAAAATGAATGGTGAGCTGTTGGTGCGTCATTTTAGCAGCCCATGAAGAAGGGGACTTGAGCCCTGAAACGCATTGGCAAAACATGCAAATTTTGAAAGATCGAGGTGAGTTGCATTTCAATGCCAGATGGTTTGAGCGCGGGAGTGCCTTCTCAATGCTTCGGGCACTTTGGTTAACATATATATATATATATATATATATATATATATATATATATATAGAGAGAGAGAGAGAGAGAGACTTTATACTTCCCTGCAAAATACTAATGTTTTTGTTGTAAAGGCAAACATGGTAAAGGCAAATGCATGGTAATGAAAGCATTATAAAGGCATGCGTGATGATGGCATGTGTGGTTTCATCATTCATTCCATTGTATCACATCAAAGAAAGGTTGGCATCAAAGGGATGTGCTTCTTGTGAAGAGGGAAGCAGATGATATGGGGTTGCCTCAACAGTAATGGTTCCTTTCCACTGTACTGGGAATATAAATTAACTGCCTGCAGTCAAACCCTGGTTAAGGGATTTGGGTCAAGGTCCCAGTTAAAGGTTGTGAATTGGAAACAAAATCTATCAAGTGGCCTACCTAATGAGCTTCACAAATTATTACTGAGTCCCTCTGAAGAAAGCAGCCAAATGTTTGCAATTCGCATGATAGCCAAAATTATGTAGTCATTTTCTTTTTTTATTTATAAACTTTATTCGGTTACACAAGGTCAACCATAAAAGTTGTAAAACTACATATACATAAAATCAGACAATTTAAAACCCTCTATAAAAGACAAGCCCACTCCAAAGCAATTCTCAGTATTCAACGAAAGGGGCCAAAAAAGATCAAGATATGCATAGCTACTAATTCATAAGAAAGCAAACGTCCCATAAAACGTCATGATAAAATAGGCCTGCTTTCATCTTGCATCCTTTGAAAAACTAGGCCAACATACTGTTACCTACCCAGGGAAACAACAACCCCACATTATACTTCCATACAGGCCCTTGATTTCATTATAGATTTTAAATAACCCATAACAAATAATATGCAATCATCAATCAGTAGTTGGAGATACAAGAGGGCTGGGTGAACTTGTCTAAAATTCATCTTCTTTAAAATAGGAACCAGGAAATGTTTCCAAGGAACTAAGTAGAATTTGCAGAAGAACATAAAGTGCAGCAAGTCCTGTGGAGACTGACCGTCGCAGCCACAGGATGCTAACACTTGTCCTCTGTGGCAGCCCTTGGGTCTAACCAACAAGAGATGAAAAAGGTTCGTCCGGAACCTAGTTAGTAGAAACTTCTCATGTGTGGATAGGGACCCCAGGAGATAGGGCTCCGTAAGTGGTGTTGTTTTCAGCAATAAAAACCTATGAACACTTACTTTCTTGAGTTCCTGCTCGTCCCTGTCCAGTTTCTTTAATGATAAGAAGGGTACCCTAACTAGTTCCACATCCTTCTTGGTGATAATTTCAGGCTTATAAAATAACTCTACACAACCTACCCCCACCAGGCTTCTTTTAATATAATTAAGCCATGGGATTTGGAGTACTCTATCAAGTGTGAAGCACTCTCTCAATATCGTATGGGTAAGGTTTAACTCCTGCTTCAGCCAGCATTTTAACCAGAATACAAGAGGGCGTGAGGCCAAGGTTTCACTCAGACACGGGACCCCCAATTCTTCATGGGCCACCAAGTTAGAAAGGCTCTGAGAGGCACACAACAGGCGCTTCAGGAATTTATTCTCTGCCACCTGTAAAGGATTCACTTTAGTATGACCCCAAATTTCGCTCCCGTAGCTGGCTATAGCCAGGCTTTTAGCCTGATACACCATTAACATAGCACCAGTTGGTTTCCTCCCTATTCTCGTGGCAAAATTAAAAATTGCTGCATTTGCCCTGTCCAAAGCCCGCCTATTCTTAGTAATTTGGGGCCCCCATTGTAACTGATCATCCAGGAGAACCCCGAGATATGAAAAAAACATTTGTGTGGGGGATAATAGAAGAGCCAACCCTAAATTGGAATTTTTTTGGGGTTGCGGTTTCACTTGCATAACGTAGGATTTCATATTGTTTATAGGCACATCCTGATCAGATATAAAGTTAGAAAATGCCTCAAGTAGGGATTGAAGGCCTAATGCCGTCCTCGCTAAGAGGACGGCGTTGTTCGCTTAAAATAAGACAGGTAGTCCACGCCGCCCTACATATGATAAATCTACCTCCATATTTCTTAATACTTTGTCCAGATCATTTATCGAAAAAGTAAATAAAAATGGAGCCATTATACACCCCTGTCGTACTCCCCTTTTTATATCCAAGTCCCTGGTAACGCTGAGGTCCTGAGAGAACCTCATGTTAGCCTTAGATGACCTATGCAGATCATCCAAAAAGTCGACTAAACTGTTCTCTATCCCCATTCACCTCATGGCCTGCCACAGCTTGACCCTGTTTACACAGTCAAATCCTGAGGGCAAGTCCATGAAGGCAAGGTATACAGTACCTGGTCGCGCAACTTGCAGTCATTTAAGTCCTTAGGTATGTGCTCTTTAAACGTTTTCAGTTCACTAGCATCCATTGTACTGTGTCTAATAGTGATCATAATCCAATGATGTTCTAGTTTTGGTTTAGCGTGATTTTAATATGCCATCTTGGAGAACAACTTTCAAAAACCCATTTAGCACAAAATAAACTACATGCTGCTCTGAAAGCTGCAGCAGGGCATTGTCCAATCAGGTAGAGGTTGTTGACTGAGAGCTATCCTATATCCCGCAAAACCAACTCACCAAAATATCAGGAATAGTGCAAGCAACATCACACACTTTTGCTGCAGCTTTATATAGTGCAAATTTGACCCAAAGGTAAATGAGTGCTTTACATGAGCACCAGTTATATTACACAAGGTACATTCATGTTTTAGGCATAGGAACATTAAGTAAATACCCCAGAATGACAGTGGTTTGAGCTGAGGCGGAGACTCCTACCTGGTTCTCCAGTTCCAAAGTCAGCAGCCCTGGCTGTAACGCCACATCCTCTATCCACATTTGTTCCTGGTGACATCACAGGATTTATCTTTTTTCCACTCTTAAATATTCAAAAGCCTCGAATTTGTGGCTTAAGGGCTAGAGAAAGTGTAAGTAGTAGAAACCACACCAAGTGAGCAGGTCTCTGACATTTTCTGTACTTGCTGCTACCGTCATGGCTCCGGAGACCAAGGACATCCGGGAGAGTGCCACGGAAAAGGGCATGCCATGGTCAGCTGCCGCTATCCCTAGTGATCCCAAGTTGATTTCCACAATAGATTTTCACCTTGGACTGCACTTTCAATTGTAATTTTCCCCTATTTAATTTGAAATCTGCTTGATCATGATTAAAAATGCATAGTACTGCACTTATGCATGATGAACCTCAACTCCAAATGGCGAGCCAATGTCCTAACAGAGCCAAAACCTTCTCTTTGTAAAATTAATGCAAAATCACCAAAGCCAGAAACTTGGACACAACAGACAGATGCCAACCATCTCTCTATACATCTTTCTTCCAAACCCCTCCATTAACACCTGCCAGGTGGTACAACAGGAAATAACTGACTGGCATACTTTCTATGTCTCATATACTGCACCCCATGAATAAATGCTGTGTGGTGAAGGTATGGTTGAACTCTGCTGGGCCAGAAACCCTTCCCCGTCGCCCTCACTCATATTGCTCCCTCTTCAGCTCCAGGCCCTCCTTCTCATTTTCCTACGTCTAATAGCATACTTCCAATAACAGTACTCATCAGTGCTACTCATGACATCTCCCAGAAACATCAGCTACTGTGGATCTCACCATCACCACTGCTGCGGGGACTATTTGATTCCTCGGTTGCACCCTTTTGATGGTTACAAACCCACATCTCCTTACTAAGGACATTCACATGGATACCTTAGTATATAGCTGACTGCAGAAACAATGATGGTATGGATGGTAAATCGGGTCAATACTTATATGCAAATGTAGCTCTGTCCCCCCTCCCCATTTCTTTTTGCTTCACATCATGCTTAAGTGCAGTCAACTAGGCACTTTTGAGGTGTGCCCCTATAAATAAATATAATAAGTAAAGTTCACAGCAACACATTTAAACCACTATTCTACCACTTAGCCAACCATCCAGAAAGTGTATTAACTGCGGCAGATCTAGGAAAGCGCTACCTATATGCTTCAATGTACAAGCAACTTTTCAGCTGCTTCAGGGCGCTTTGAGAGATTGTAGGCCTGCAGAAATACAAAAGGAAATAACACAGTTCCTGAAAGGCACGGATTCAACCGACTTCTGAAAATAGCAAAAAATCATGTACTCCTTTGACATAAAATGGTGAATAATACATTCACTGCTTACGCCTTAGTCTCCTTTTGAGTTAAAATGTGAACCCCTAATGTGTCTTTAAAAAGCATTTAGAAGCAAATGGAATTTGACACTGTTTTTAACCGTGCACGTAAGTTTGAAACCACAGCGCCAGCCACATCATCCTTGTCGGAGTATATATTTGCGGGCGGAGAAGGGGGAATTTCGGCCTGTCGTTTCTATTTCTAGGAAACTTCGTCTGCCAACTTGTTTTTCGAAACACAGGAGGGAATTGGGAGCTGGGATTCCTGCCATCGCTCCAGAAACAAGCCCTCCTTGTGCTACTTGGAGAGCAGGGCAGCGGCTGTGATTAGAAACAAGGAGAGACGCCTCTACCGGGCTAGTGCTTTCAGCCACAAGGACAGGATCTTCTTACATAGGTACATTCATACATACATACAATAACTGCAGGGCTCAGCAGGACAGGTCAGCTGCTGATGGGTTAGTATGCGCACCTCCAAGCAGGCCTGCCGCCCAAGAGTAGGACAGTATCATCACCTGACATGGCGGTTTATCCTCTAGCATGACAGCACCAGCACTTCTCATCAGGGCTGCTCAACGACCAGTGCAATGCCACTAGCACTTGAACAGGGGTGGTCAATGTATAATGAGACCGTACCAACCCTTCTTACCAAGCTGCCGCACGGACAGTACCAACACTTCTTAGCAGGGCTGTTCATCCCCTAACATGGCAGGACCAAGGATTCTCAACAGGACTGTGTAATAATTAAGTCCAGTAGCCAAAATGTACTTTAAGTAGATTTATTAAGTCTTGGTTACAAGTTGTGAAGATCGTGTAGAGCAGTCCCACCAGGAGCAACCTCCCTGCTGCGCAACCCATACTCCAACTTTCACCCCCACACCCCACAGGCACCCAAACATTCCATTCATGTCATCACACCAACATTCCACACAGAACACTCACACTGGCTAAATAGCTAGGAACCAGCTAACATAGGATCAATATTATCACAACAGCACAATACCACATATCTTCTGCCCTTAAAATTGGAAATTGAACAAACCATATAAAATGGAAACAACTATGCACAGCAATGTAAAAATAAAGAAAACGGTACCCAGAATTGCAAGGTAAATCACCACATCACTAGAGGGTACAAAGACTGAAGAAAGGTTGAAGGAAGAATACAAATTCACACAAAAGATCACCCCTCCTCCCCCTTTAATATTAAAAACAAATAAAAATGATACAAGAACGTTACGCTCACAAGTACTACACAAGTGAGCTACCAACACAAGAAAAGATACCTGAAACATCAACTCATGAAAGATGCATAAAAAAGCATCCAACCATGTGAGGTGCCGGGTTTTTAGGAACCCGGTGGTGCCAGGGGATAACACCCGAAGACCTCTGAGTTCTCCCTGTTCCGGACCACAGAAACCAAGAGTCTTCTAGGTGAAGTCAGGGATCGAGTTTTATTGGTTGCAACCAAGTAACAAGCGTCCTAGAATTACAACAGCACGGGTCGTAAGTTCTCAGGAGACTGTTCGTTTTTACAGAACCAGCCTTCTCCCTTTATACAAAAATAACAGCTGCAGGCAAGAATTCTTCAGTTTACAATACGGTCATATACATATTTCCACAATAAAGCAAAAAGCAAAGTCACGTCGGCCAACCCATATATTAGATGTACAGTTTGTGATAGATGGCCCAGCCCGGCCCAGAACTACCATCAGATATCGATGAAACCCCAATAAAATCGGGCACCTCCTCATCGTAAAACCGGCCATAAACAAGAAACATGGACAGGTGTATGTGTGTAGAAAGCAGTGTCTGTATGTAGTGAATGGTTTATGGCATGTTGTGCCTTGATGCTATCTTACTCGGCCACTGGGCGAGGGACTGCCCAAACAGGTTTGGCTGGAGGCAGTGGAGTCAGCTCGGCCAGGTCATGGGGAAGTCAGCTAAGGTGGACGTGTCCTTTCAGATCAAGCTCGGCCTCAATCACCTGACTATATGAGGGCAAGCCATAAGATGGATGCCGTTCACAAAATGGAGTCCGAGGGTTCGGAACGGAAATCACGATTTAAGGGTGTTAGCATCACTCAATCACGGCGCAAATGCATAGGGATAATGTCCTACTCATTACCGGTCTGCCGATACCAAATTCGTCATGGTACGATGATATTTTGTGACACGAGGGTCGGGCCTCGGTACCATATTACAGCAGGGTCCAGAATTTCGGAACCACAGACCCTCCTTTTGCCCTCATATTAGGCAATAACTCGTGCTAATCTGAGTCCAAATCTGTATTCATGAATTCATGGAGATGCTGCTGTAGCACCATCCTGTTGCTCAATTCGTCCCTTGACACAGGCTTCCTTACACATGAAGTAGCACAGAGGCCACATATTGCAGGAGCGCACTGCACAAACAGGCAGAACATAAACAGAATGGCTAAGATCATCCCAACGAAGATCAGAGTTTTCCATCCCCAGGCAGATATCAGTTCCCAGAACCACCCTAGCAAGGACCAATCACCTTTATCCACGTGAAGGGAATCAGAGATTTTTTGCAGTTTGGAGATGGCCTGGTACACAGTCGGAGCATTATCTGGGATGAAAATGCAGCAGTATCTGGATTGGGTCACTCTACATACACCACCACGGTCTGCAAGTATGACATCTAGGGCAACCCTGTTCTGAAGAGTCATGAGTCGGTCCGACTGGAGCTCACCTGTCAGGTTACTGAGGGCACCGGCTGTTTCGGTCACGGCGGATTCAACTACACTCGTTAACTGGCGAATGTTCCTGCTGTTCACCATAGGCCCCCAAAACGGCAGAAAACCCTTTGCGAAGTCTCCAAACTCTTGACCCGCAGTGTCATCTTGACTCACAACACCCCTAACTGTCCTTGTCCGATGGTAATCTGCCTCGGCCGTGTAGGTGGGTGGCAGCAGAAACGAGATAAATCATGTGCCCGAGAAGTCAGGGGGCAACCATGTGTATGCTTTGTCATGGCAGACGAAGTACGTACCCTTAGCCGCTAAGAAGGGAGGGGAAGTTCGGGATGCAAACACGTACGTTTCCGTGCATACGCTCTTCCCCAACTGTGCTTTGGGATCCCTGCCAATACCTTGCAGACATAGGTTACCTCGGTGGGGTACTATCCAAACCAGGGAGGATTTCTTTGTTTTCTGGCTCTTACTCAAGGAAATCCCATACTGAGTGATGTTCCATCTATTGTACGGGGTAAACTCATCTTTGGGAATTGTTCGATACGTGTCGATATCCCTGCTCATATTTCTTATTCCTGCCACTAGTGCCTTGTTGCTGGAATTGCTCCCTGTGGGACGCGGGGGATATGGTTCTATGGCAAACAGGAACATTGTCTGGAAAGCCCACAGAGAACCATAGTAACTAAATGGCAGGACGAAGTAAGGGATGCCCTTATCTGTTGTGTGCGGCATAAGTCCACATATCCAACAGTTCGATGTGTTCACTAGAGACTGGTGCTGGTGTAGGAGCTGGATGAATGAGTTATTTACACATTCTAGTCTTCTGGCAGACTCGTGTTCAGGTAGAAGGTGAAAGGAGTGCAGAGAAACAGTAGGAGGAGGTGTGGGCTGAGTGTTATTTACGAAGGTAACTCGAAATGTGAATAAAGTATAGCCAATCAGGAACATCATTATGCTACACAACATTAAAATACATATTATCAAGAATCTTTTTCTGGCCATCACAGTGCATATTTTCTTTTTATAGTTCGTGGTTCTAGTAGGTCTCTCTACCCTTGAAAACTCCATCTTCTAGTTGCTGCCCGCGGTGGGAGATTGATTCTGCCAAGGAGTGCTTTCTGTTCAGTCCGGGGTAATTCCCTCAGACCAACCAGAACCCTTGATATATCTAGACGTTCCCCCCGACCTCGTCAAGTCTGTCAGAGTGCCTGCTCGCACTCTGAGTTCCCCGGAGCACACTAGCCCCAGGAGCACACCGGCTCCTCAAACCACTGGAGACATCCTAGTCTCCCGGAACACTCCAGTTCCTGAAACAATCACAGGTGGACCACTCACCTTCCGTAGGTGGCACCGACCTCTACCGTTCTCCACCTCCGGCTGCCAGGACCAACACGGTCAGCTTCGAGTTTCGCCTTCTGGACCCCGGCGTAAGATCCGAACCGGGACCTCTCCCGATCAGCAGGGTGGGGCAGCGCTGCGAGAACCAAGCTCGGCATCAGATGGGTACCCGGGCCCACAGTGCCGACCAGCGGGTCCCCGGTCTTCTGCTACCCACCTGCGGGTGAGAAAGATCTTTATCGCGGGGTCCCTATTCGGGCGCCATCTGATAAGCGTGGCTCAAATCCACCCGAGTGACTTACCGCACTCACCTATAGTAATTATATAGGAAGTCAGCCGGACAGTGGAGAAGAATAAACAAAAGTCTTTATTAGGCCAAACAGCACTCATATGAGAGGGCCCTGTCCGACCTCACTCCTAGGAGTGCGAACGAGAGGACTGACTCTCTGCATCACAGCAATACATTATAATGCAACACAGTTCATTGGGGTACGCCCCTTGTGGAAAATTACTGAAACCCAGACCAGCGAACAATGCCATCATGCAGCAGGCATCTGCACCTGCAAGGGATACATCGCTATCTTTACTCAAGGCCATGGAGCTAGGCTTCGGCGTCTCTGGGGCATGAGAACATTACTGATAAAGAGACTTGTTAGTTTCGGCCACAGTAAGCCGAGAAACGAAAACTGCTGTCTTAGTGAAATTCTGTATTCCTGCGGGAGGGGCAGATGAGCGAGTAAGGCCCGCGGACACAGAGGGATACACAAAATGGTGGCACACAGGCTAAGCTAAGGAACTAATATAGTCACACGTACATTTGAATATAAAAAGTAGCAAGCGGGATAATTCAACATAGGTGCATATACGAACTTCATTAGTTAGCCATATGATGCTAACTCACATATAAGAAGGAGTAGTTGGGGCATCGAAAAGTGAATTCTATCAGACCCTCCTTTTAGCATCATTGGCTAACTATGGCCACATTTATTTGCCAAAAGGTAGTGCCGGCATATCCATTCTAGGGGCAGAACACATTTCTTTTTTCTTCTTTTAGTCCAAAACATCCTCTGAAATAAACATCAACCAACTTGCATCAGCAGGAATTTCAGTAATCATTGAAGTAGCATATTGACCCGACACCTTCTTTTGTGGACGCAAATTCGTAGCACACATTGAACAGCATGGAGGGAGGCAATATACACAAAGGCAACATGTCAGTATGACGCTCACCACACCAACCAAACCCATCAATATTTTCCAACCCCAGGAGGAAAAGGCACCCCAGAGCCACCCCTGTAAGGACCATGTCCCGTTATCTTGATGTAGTTCAGTCGCTAATCTATGTAATTTCTGTACTGCCAAGTTAACAGTCGGTGCTGAGTCAGGAATATACACGCAACAAGAGGTCCCGATGACGCAACAGGCCCCGCCCCTATCTGCCAGGATGACGTCAAGCACCATCCTATTTTGAATCGTGAATAATCTCATAGCCTGAATCTCAACGGATATGTTAGTCGTAATGTCAGCTTCAGTAAGGACTACCTTTTCCATTACCCTGGATAGTCGTCGAATGGCCCTGCTGTTAAATATCGGACCCCAGAAAGGTAGCAAGCCCTTAGAAAAATCAGTCCATTGCTGGTACGAGGTGTCTGTCTGGTCAACGTCATCTACCTGAAGCTCCCTCCTTTTGCGCTGCTTCTTGTGGACCGGGAAATCTACGATGAGTTCTGTGATAATCAGAAGGTGCCACATATACAGGAGGTATCATATAGGCTAAATAACACACCCCACCCCAACCCTCAGGCAACCATAAGTATCCATTATCTCCACACACAAAATAGATGCTAGGGGGTGTAACCAAAGAGGGGCTGAGAGGCAAACGTATCAATGCCGTTACATTACAGGAGCTATTACCAACCTTGATGGGGCCCCTTCCCTCTATACAGAAAAATGGCGAGGGACCCACCACAGCCAGGGGTATCAGAGACTTGACACTGTCATTTCCCTTTGGGGGGTGTCTGTAAGACAGGGAGGAATTCAGCTGCAGGAAGCTATCCCTAACTTTGTCAGTATCATTTGGTATCAAAAACCGGCCCAACTTTTTCTCACACGTCTCTATAAATGTCTGATTAAAGCGTCCGTCAGTATATATTCGTCCAAGGGAAGAGGGAGGCAAAGGGCGAACTCGCATTGTCATAGTCGACCCCCTATTCTGCAGTCTAGGAGTCAGGAAATCTGGCTGCTGAAAATATTTAACGAGACCTATGAGAGTATACCACCCCACACAACTATTCACAGGAGTCAAAGGAAGTGCTAGGAATCTATCTTTCTTGTAGGCAGCAGAAGGGAGGAGCCCACAGACCCAGCAGTCAGTCAAATTGGTGGTGGCATGTGCATGGTGCAGAGTCTTAATAAAAACATTTTCTTTATAACCCTTCCTCAACATTCGTTCACCATAATCCACAGTAATCATGTTATGTTCAGGAACGGCAGTAGGTGTGGGTGCAAACACATGAACAGGATAGGCTTTATCCAGAAAAAACAATATACCAAGGGTCACTATAAAGGCAATTAGGATGACAATAATAAGCACTATCTTTCCTTTCCGGGAGAGGGCCAACCAGGGGGAATCAGGCACAGGTCTCGGAGGAGCCACAAAGGGCTGCTCCTCATCAGGGATGGGGCGGCCAAAAGGATACATTCTCAAAAGCGTTCAAAATATATCAAAAAGGGAAAAAAAGAAAAAAAACACTTCTACTAAAAAAATAGTCCCAGACAGTCCGCAAAACTGGCCAGAGGGGTTCTTCAACCCTAAAAAGGGATCTTCTCCCTGTGTCCTTCAAAGCCTCACAGGCAGGCTTTTACCGTCCATACCTTATTCCAACGTCGCTTAACACACAGCAATTGAAAACAGAGGAGCACTTAATCTAGGCCCCGCACCACTCTATAGTCTCATAGAACACAATCTTCGGCTAAACACCAGGGCTCTTACAAGTCCATCCCTACCACTAAATCTTCGTATTCAGAAAATCCACTAAGCCCTTCTTCCAGTGTTTAGTCCATTACATTTGTCACTCTTATTTATTTTCTTCGGGGCCGCAGATTATAGCGAGTACTCCCTCGCACCTCGGGATCAGTGAACAAAACAGGTGTGTCGGTGGCAGGCGCTGAACTCTCTGATGTCTCTTCACTAGTAGCAACGGGAGTAGTAGAGCTCACTGAAACACTTTTTTCTGCACGTGACTGCGAATTCTCATTTTCGCTTTGCTCTTCTCCCCTCAGTGAAGCATCCGAGAAGGGAACATATCTGGGTATTTGCTCATGCTCCTCGTCAGCAATGCCTTCCTTTACCCATTGATCATAGGGTAACGGCAGCGGGACTTTCTTCACGTGCGAGGCGTGTGTCCACGCCTTCCTGCCTTCCACACGAAGCGACGTGCGCGTAGTTAGAAGTACCTGGCGCGGCTCCGACCACCTGGGCTCCAGACAGGACTTCCGTTGATATCTTCGGACGACAACCCAATCGCCTGGGTTGATGGAGTGTCCGGGCCCCTCCGGCAACGGCTTCAGGGTGTCTGCTACCTGCTGATGAATAGAACGAAGATCTTTAGTCAAAGCATACAAGTAGTCTGTCAACAAAGGATACTGAATTTCGGAGAAGCACTTAGGCCTGGGCACTCCCCAGACATTGGCCGGGCGGCCGAATATCACTTCATGGGGGGAGATGCCCGTTTTCGAATTCACTGTTACTCTCGTAGAAAGCAAGGCTAAAGGAAGGGCGTCTGGCCAACGGAGACCTGTACTCTCCTGTATCTTGGCCATTTTCAGTTTGAGCGTTCCATTAAATCGTTCCACAAGTCCCGCTGCCTGAGGGTGTAGGGCCGAGTGGAACTTTTGGGAGATCTGTAAGCCTTTACATATTTGCTTGACTAATTCTGCATTAAAGGACGTACCGTTATCACTCCAGATCACCCTGGGTAATCCAAAGCGAGAAAAATACTCCTTTATCAACATTTTTGCAGTAGAAATGGCCGTGCAGTCTTTGGTTGGAAAAGCCTCCACCCACCTGCTAAAAGCACATACAACCACAAGCACATATTTTAAGTTGTTGACCCTCTCCATCTCAATATAGTCCATCTGAATCACCTCAAAAGGGAAAGAGGGAGGTGCAAAATTTCCAACTGGGACAGGGGTACCCTTTCCAGGATTGTGCCTCAAACACACCATGCACTGTCGGACCAAGTGAGTCGCCACTTTGGAGATGTTCTTATTGCTCCACACTGGGTCCAACAATTTGCATATGCCTTTCGCGCTAATATGTGCAGGCCCGTGAGCCATCGTCACTACTGGGAGAACATATGCATTTGGGAGTAACCATCGTCTCTTATCGGTCACATCTGTCCAAAATTCATCCGCATCCAATCGCCCCTGCCCATCCTTCCATGCCCTCAGTTCATCTTCAGTCACTTTTTCTTGTATATTTTTTACACTCTGTACAGTATCTGAAAACATATTAACATCTGGGACCCATCTAGCTGGTCCTGCCACAAACATCTGTGGTAATTTTGTCCGAGCAGTCTCTTTTGCTGTTTCGTCTGCAAAGGCATTGCCTCGCCCTACGTCATCCACTATTGTCTTGTGCGCGCTACACTTTATCACAGCCAGTCTTTTAGGTAGCGTCAGTGCCGCTAACAGTCGTAGTATCAGTGGGCCATGTTGTATGCGTTGGCCGTGAGAAGTCAGAAATCCCCGTTCCGCCCAGAGTCGCCCATAATTATGAGCCACGCCAAAGGCGTATTGGCTGTCAGTGTAAATATTCACGTCCAGTCCCTCACTCAATTCACATGCTCTCAGTAAGGCTATTATCTCAGCAGCTTGGGCCGAATTGTAAGGAATCCTCGATGTCTCTACTACTGTCTGTAATGTCGTTATTGCATATGCTGCTGTCGATGTACCATCTGGCAATTTGAAACAAGACCCATCCACATACAGCTCCCCGTCCGGTTCGTCTAAGGGCCTGTCTGTCAGATCCACCCTCCCCTTTGTCTCTTCTTCTGTCCTAAACAGACAGTCATGTATGTCATCGTCCTTTATATCTGTAGGGATAGGTAACAATGTGGCGGGATTCAGTGTAGCGCACCTTTTTATTGTCACATGAGGTGCAAAGAGGGTCATCTCATAACCGGTAAGACGAGCACTAGTTAAATGCTGCGTCTGTGTTCTGTTTAGTAAAATATCCACAGCATGCGGTACCATTACTGTGAGGTCTGATCCCAATACGATCCCTGCCGACTGTCTTATAGAGACCGCAGCAGCCGCTGTGGCTCTCAGACAACTCGGCAGCGCTCTTGCCACATTGTCGAGCATTGCAGAGAAGTAAGCGCAGGGTCTCTGCTTCCCTCCGTAACACTGTGTTAGAACAGACAACGCGCAACCTTCCGCCTCATGTACGTAAAGAACAAAAGGCTTCTGGTAATCAGGTGTTCCAAGAACGGGCGCAGAACATAAAGCATCTTTTAGTAAATTAAAAGCTTCTTGACATGCAGGGGTCCAGGGTAGGGGTTCGCGCACTTCTTTGGTAGTCAGATACAATAGGGGTTTCGTTAGTAGCGCATAGTTAGGTATCCACTGGGCACAATACGATGTTATGCCCAGAAACGCGCGCACCTCTCGCTGCGTGTTAGGTATCTTCATGTTAGTGATAGCTTTTATGCGCTCTGGCGTCAATCTCCTCCCCACTTTCGAAAGGAGGTGACCGAGGTAGGTGACCTCCGTTCGACAGTATTGAAACTTTGGAAGGGACACTTTATGCCCCCTTTTAGCCAAATGGTGCAGTAATTTAACAGTAGCATCCCGACAACCCGTCTCGTCGTCCGACGCTATCAAGATATCATCCACATACTGCAACATGACGTTGCCAGGTGGAAGTTCCAGTTCATCCAATTGTGCCTTCAGAGCCTGACTATATATGCTCGGACTTTCAGTGTACCCCTGGGGAATTCTCTTAAACCTGAAGCTTCGGCCAGCCAATGAGAATCCGAATAGATAACGGCTGTCCTCGTGGACTGGAATACTGAAGAAAGCATTCTTCAGATCCAGAACAGAGAAATATTTGGCAGAAGGGGGAATCATCGTCAATATCGTAGTGATATCCGAGACCACCGGGTATTGTGGCTCCACTACTCTATTCACGTGACGCAAATCAATCACGAACCTATATACATCAGGAGTGTTATCTGTAGCATCTGGCGATCGCCTCTTAAGGATAGGTAGAATAGGGCTGTTACATATGTTCGAATCCGTCTCTTCCACTACACCAGACTGAATCAAATCCTGTATTATTTGTAACAGGGCCTTTTCTCCCTCCCTAGGAATCCTGTACTGTGGAACCCGGGGCAATTTCGCTCCCACCTTTACTCTTATTGTCACCGGGGCTATATCCATTTTGCTTACATCTGTGTCATTTACAGCCCACAGACTGTCGGGTATCCCTTGGAATTCAGGTGGTAATTGTTCATCTTTGGAAAAACACTGTAGTGGGTGAGCGACATTTGGGCCTAACGTAAGATACACACCATCCGGGGAACAATAGATAGTGGCGTGCAGCCTCTTCAAAAGATCTAAGCCCAACAAATTTTCTCCACAATTCGAAGTCAATAGGAACGGTGAATCAACAGTAAAAGGACCAATCGTTAACATGAGGGGTTTAGAAATGGGGCTAATCACCGGGGTACCTGCAAAACCCACAGAGATGTTATTCTTGCCAGACAGAGCCGCCCCTGGGACCCGAGAATGAGCCACTGAACTTTTCATTGCACCCGTATCCACTAGAAATTTTTGTTGAGACCCCAATAAGTCTGCATCGACATAGGGTCCCCTTTGATCAACTTCCACAGGCACTGGTCCCTCGCTCTGTCCTACGCTGTCCTAGTTGTGGGAGAACCCTGTCAGATCGTCTACTGAGTAATCATCATTATAGTACTGACCGCCGCCCCTCTGCAACTGTTGTCTGTTCGCACTGTTGTCAAAGAAATTACCTCCCGGTCTCCCACCTCCGTCCGACCGTGCAGCCTGTCTCCCAAAGTCACCACTACCTCTTCCTCGTCCTCGCCCTGGACCGGCATTCGACTGAAGCAGTGGGCAATCCCTCCACCAATGCCCCTCCTGCTTGCACTTCGCACACTGATTCGGTCCCAACCTTTCCCTACTCTCACCCCTCCCAAAACCGCCACCACGACTCGGCGCCGCACCTCTTCCTCTGCCTCTAGCCACTTGCTGCAACAAAACCCTAGTCTTCAAATCCTTAGCCTTCTTTTCCTGCTTGTCCTTACTCTCATTTTCTCTGTGCTCATAATACTGTGCCATACTGAGGATACCCGAAGGAGAGGACGTTGTCCACGTGCTCTCCGACGCTTGCAATCTCGCTGAAATTTCGGGCAATAAGTTCATGACAAACCTATTGACAAAAAGCTGCAACCCTCCATCCTGTGACACATCTTGCCCACTAAAATCCATAAACGTTTCCTCAAACCTCGTAAAGAAGTCAGAGACTGCCTCATCCTTTTTCTGCTTACAAGCCGTCAACTTGTCCCAATCTACCTTCTTCGGGGGAATGAGAGAATGCATGTATTTAATTATGCGCCCCGGCAAGGCCAAAATCTCAGCTTTCGGCTTTTCTCCTGGCTTACGTTCCTTATCCCAATCCTGCAATTCCTGCCACGTACCTCCTAACTCTTCCAAATGATCTGTACCTTTTACCTGCCGCCACACATCAACTGGGACCAAGAGCCCAAAAAACAATTCAACATCTGCCAAAGTCATTACAGTGGAAGACGCAGCTTCCGTTAGCTCTTTGTAGTAGGCAGTCGGGTTCTTTCTAGAATCTGGGAGCTGAGCCTTCAATGATAATACCTCACTTCTCTTCCATGGCGTATACACCCATTGTTCCTGGAAGTGTGCATCTACCCTGTTCCTGGTGACAGCCTTCGTTACTGGATCTACCATTTCTGGGATCTCGGGATGAAAAATGGGGTGCACTTCACGCATTGGATGTATACCTGGAAAATGGGGCGTACCTGCAGAGGGTAATTCATTTCTATACTGTAATAGAGCCTTTAAACTACGCATCACCTCCTTCACCCCAGTATTCGTTCTGAAAGCTCCACTCTGTATGTCTCGCAAAGTCGCCGGAGCCACACCTCCATACCCCTGTTCCCATAGCGATATCAATACATTCGACATATGCCACAAAGAGTGCTGTTGCATCAAGGGCTCAAAATCTTTCATTGTGGACCAAATATCTTCAAACGAGTAAATATTATTCCTTGCCCACTGGCATGCCTGATTAGCCACTATACTCTTCTCATCCAAACCAACGGTAGAACACGTAAGCAACTTCCGTACCTGTGTGAGTAGTCCGCTCCCTGCGCCTTGGCTCGGCGTTGACATCTCCTGACTGGGGGTGGTACTAGCTGAAACAGTAGGGAGTGCTAAAGAAAATTGGGAGGGTGCAGGTGAGGTGGTCTGGAGTAAGGAAACAAGAGGTGTCGGGGGTGGGGAAATAGACGCTGCGCTAGGTTGAGGGGCACTCGCTGATGAACCCGGGACCCCACTAATGGAGGCCGGAGCTGGCAAGGAGGGATACAAGGACTGCGGGGCATAAGGGGGAGGGGGTCGAGTATTCAAAATGTCTTCCATCTCATCTGGGTCATCCTCTCGTACTACATAACTTTTATTTTCTTTCAACCTGCAAAGCCTATCTGCACGCTCCAAACGCAGCGCGTTCTCATTCCCAACATGTTCTCTCGCTTTCTGTGCCATAGTCTGCGCGGACTTTTTAAAAGCCTCTTTCTCGTCTCTCAACTTTCGCTTCCTGGCTTCTTTCTGCCACATTCTTAAGGTATCAAACATGCTTTGATGGCTACGCCTAGCAAACAATTTGTCCTGTAAATAATCCAATTTAGCTTCATCGAAAGAACCCGTCAAGGGCCATTGTAAATCCACATTGTCAGCAGTGTACCGGTGCCACAAAGTACCAAACAAAATCGGGATCAATCCATGTTTGACATACATATCAAAGCTTGGAGTGCCCTCAGGGGGTGCAGGTTGGCTCTCGGCCAGTCTAGTATCTGAGGGTCGACAACAACATCCAAAACATCGTAACTTACTAAAACACGGCATTTTCGAAACACTTCTCTGTCAGCAAACTTCGTTACCTTGACTCACTAGCTCGAGCTCGTTCACACACACATATAATTATACATTGAGAAATCACGCACACACATATACAATACCTCCAAACACGTGTTACCAAATGGGACAAGGCCCGTCGACCAACTCCTGGGGAACCTGGACCCTACCGCAGACCGAACAGTACACAAACTGTTCTGAGGATGGGGGAACAAATCCGCTCCCCGCGCGGCACTATGGATCACTGCGCACTTTACCACAGGAGACCCAGGTCTCACCTCCACTGAACCACCACTCTAGGAGTTCAGGGTAAGCACCGGAGTCCACCCGCAATGAGCCACGCCTTCACCACGGTACCACCCGGTCGGATCACTACAAACAATATATCTAGACGTTCCCCCCGACCTCGTCAAGTCTGTCAGAGTGCCTGCTCGCACTCTGAGTTCCCTGGAGCACACTAGCCCCAGGAGCACACCGGCTCCTCAAACCACTGGAGACACCCTAGTCTCCCGGAACACTCCAGTTCCTGAAACAATCACAGGTGGACCACACACCTTCCGTAGGCGGCACCGACCTCTACCGTTCTCCACCTCCGGCTGCCAGGACCAACACGGTCAGCTTCGAGTTCCGCCTTCTGGACCCCGGCGTAAGATCCGAACCGGGACCTCTCCCGATCAGCAGAGTGGGGCAGCGCTGCGAGAACCAAGCTCGGCATCAGATGGGTACCCAGGCCCACCGTGCCGACCAGCGGGTCCCCGGTCTTCTGCTACCCACCTGCGGGTGAGAAAGATCTTTATCGCGGGGTCCCTATTTGGGCGCCATCTGATAAGCGTGGCTCAAATCCACCCGAGTGACTTACCGCACTCACCTATAGTAATTATATAGGAAGTCAGCCGGACAGTGGAGAAGAATAAACAAAAGTCTTTATTAGGCCAAACAACACTCATATGAGAGGGCCCTGTCCGACCTCACTCCTAGGAGTGCGAACGAGAGGACTGACTCTCTGCATCACAGCAATACATTATAATGCAACACAGTTCATTGGGGTACGCCCCTTGTGGAAAATTACTGAAACCCAGACCAGCGAACAATGCCATCATGCAGCAGGCATCTGCACCTGCAAGGGATACATCGCTATCTTTACTCAAGGCCATGGAGCTAGGCTTCGGCGTCTCTGGGGCATGAGAACATTACTGATAAAGAGACTTGTTAGTTTCGGCCACAGTAAGCCGAGAAACGAAAACTGCTGTCTTAGTGAAATTCTGTATTCCTGCGGGAGGGGCAGATGAGCGAGTAAGGCCCGCGGACACAGAGGGATACACAAAATGGTGGCACACAGGCTAAGCTAAGGAACTAATATAGTCACACGTACATTTGAATATAAAAAGTAGCAAGCGGGATAATTCAACATAGGTGCATATACGAACTTCATTAGTTAGCCATATGATGCTAACTCACATATAAGAAGGAGTAGTTGGGGCATCGAAAAGTGAATTCTATCAGACCCTAGCAGCAGAACCGGATGGCGGTTCGAAAATCAAAAATGAGCAAGTTCCCTGGGCGAGAGAGCTGTAAAAATCAAAAATAGTTCGGGGGGGGGGGGCCCTTATAAGCTTGCTTTTATTAGTTCGTGTTTCTTGACCTTAGATTATACCGTTGTTTCCCAGGTATGGTGTGGTCTTCAAACAATGTTTCAGGTTCTGTAGTGTCCAACTGCATTGACGGTGGCACAAATCCTTGCAGAATACGATCACTCTCCTTTTCGGTACCAGTTCCTTTCAGTCGTGCATCGCTGAAGGGTGCAAAGCGTGGTACGGACTCGGTCTCGGAGTCAGCAATTCCCTCCTGGGCCCACCGGTCGTATGGAAGGGGCAGCGGGACCCGTTTACAGTGGGCGCCGTGCACCCAATGTTTTTTCCCGTGGACACATACTGCAGAGCGGGTAGTTAGCAGGACTTGGAAAGGTCCGGTCCAGCGAGGCTCCTCGTTCTTGGTTCGCCTGAAGTTTCGGACTTGGACCCAGGAACCAGGTTCAATGGCGTGGTCTGGATCGTCAGACGCCGGTGGAGAGGAGCTGTGGACCTGTTGGTGTAAAACACGCAATTTAGTTGTCAATTCGTGCAAATAGTCAAGCAGTACAGGGTGCTCTATCTCGCTTAGTTTCTTGGGCCTTGGCACTCCCCATATGTTTGCTGGGCGCCCGAACACGATTTCGTGGGGGCTAAGTCCTAGTCTAGAATGGACAGTCATCCTGGTAGATAGGAGTGCTAAAGGCAAGGCGTCTGGCCATTTAAGACCTGTGCTGGCTTGGATCTTGGCCAATTTCAACTTTAACGTGCCGTTGTAGCACTCTACTAATCCTGCTGATTGGGGGTGATTTGCAGCGTGGAACTTCTGGTGTATGCCTAGACATTCGCGCACTCTCTTCATCACTCGTCCCACGAATTCACTTCCATTATCACTCCAGACCATTCTAGGCATACCAAATCTAAGGAAGAATTCTTTGACAAGGGCTTTGGCAGTTGACATGGCAGGGTTGTCCTTAAGGGGATACGCTTCCACCCACCTGGTGAAGGCGCAAACAACAACAAGTACGTATTTCAGATTGTTGCATCTTTCCATGTGGATGAAATCGAGCTGCAAAACCTCGAACGGGTACGTTGGAGGCGCAAAATGACCAGCTGGAGTTGGGGTTCCCCTACCGGGATTGTACTTCAAACACACCATACAGTTCCTGACCAAATTCTCTGCGCATTTCGGGATACCACTATTCTGCCATACTGGGGCCAACAACTTACAGATTCCTTTCGCACTAATGTGAGCCATTCCATGGGCCATTGTCACCACTGTAGGCACATGTGCATCGGGTAACAGCCATCTTCGGTGTTCTGATAATTCGACCCAACAACCATTCGCATCCAATCTACCCTTGCTTTCTCTCCATTCATTCACCTCTTTTTCAGTGGCATCCGATTGTATAGACTTCACACTTTCAATAGTGTCCTCACACATACCCACATCAGCAATCCATCTCGCAGGACCTACAACATACATTCGACTCATCGTGTTCCTTGCAGTCTCTTTCGCAACTTCATCTGCAAATGCATTCCCACGACCAACATCATCTTGAATCTTTCTGTTTGCACTGCATTTCACGATCGCAACTTGTAGTGGCAAGGTCAGTGACTCGAGAAGCTCGTTAACTAACTGGCCATGTTGGATTCTTGCACCATGTGACGTCAGGAACTCACGTTCACGCCACAATCTTCCAAAGCTGTGAGCCACATCAAAGGCGTATTTGCTATCAGTATACACATTCACTCGCTTTCCTTTTACCAACACACACGCTCTTGTAAGTGCAATCAACTCTGCCGCTTGCGCAGAATTGTGCGGTATACGTGCAGTCTCTACAATCGTGTGCAATGGTGTTACAGCGTATGCTGCAGTCGTATCACCATTTGGCAACTTGAAGCATGAACCATCAACCCATAAAGTATCATTACATTCAGGAAGGGGAGTGTCCTGCAAGTCTACTCTCCCTTTTGTCTCTTCTTCTGTCCTAAAGCAGCAATCATGTTTTTCAACCTCATCTGTCTCTGCCGGAATGGGCAATAACATAGCGGGGTTGAGTGTATCACACCTCTTTATGTGTATGTGACTCGCTAATAGTGTCAGCTCATAACTGGACAGTCGAGCACTAGTTAAGTGCTGTGTCTTCGTTCTGTTTAGCAAAATGTCTACTGCATGTGGGACCATAACGATCAGAGTATTATTCATGACTAACCCAGCAGACTGTCGAATACAGACAGCTGCTGCAGTGGATGCCCTCAAGCAACTTGGTAATGCCTTAGCTACAGGATCTAGAGTCGCTAAGAAATGCGCGCATGGGCGCTGTTTGTCCCCAGAGTATTGTGTCAGGACTGATAATGCGCAACCTTCCTTCTCATGGACATATAATGTAAAAGGCTTACTGTAGTCGGGGTTGCCCAACACAGGAGCCGAACACAATGCATCACGCAACTCGTGGAAACTTGTCTGACAATCTTCAGACCAAGGCATAGGATCGGGTGTGTCTTTACAAATTAGTGCCAGCAAAGGTTTAGCCAATAGTGAAAAATTTGGTATCCATTGTCTACAGTACGATGTAATGCCCAAGAAAGCACGCACTTCTCTTTGTGTCCTTGGGACACTCAATCTTGCAATTGCCTGTATTCTTTCTGGGGTCAGTCTCCTTCCCTCCTTCGATAAGATGTGACCTAAGTAGGTCACTTCTTGTCGACAAAATTGCAGTTTTGAAAGAGAGACTTTGTGCTTCATGTCACATAAATGACGCAGCAACGACAATGTGGCTTGCTTGCAAATCTCTTCAGTATCTGCAGCGATCAGTAGATCGTCTACATACTGAATCAAAGTCGCACCATCAGGTAGAACGATCATGTCAAGTTGTGTTTTCAGAGCCTGACTGAATATCGATGGACTTTCACAATAGCCCTGAGGAACGCGTTTGAAGCGGAAGCTTCGTCCTCCTAAATTGAAGCCAAAAATATCTCTGCTCTCCTCAGCAATCGGGAGGCTGAAGAAAGCGTTCTTCAGGTCAATCACCGAGAACCAAGTCGCTGAAGCTGGAACCATAGTCAATAGGGCAGTAATGTCGGGAACAACTGGAAATTGTGGCACAACGATTTTGTTCACTTCTCTGAGATCAATTACAAATCTGTACACAGGGGGCTGTGAAGGATCAGTACGCTTTAAGACTGGCAAAACAGGACTGTTACAAATGTTGCCTGTTGTCTCTTCAATGATATCTTTCTCGATCAGATCGTAAATGATCGCTAACAACGCCTTTTCACATTCGCTAGATATTTTGTATTGGGGAATACGTGGCAATTTAACATTGGCTTTCAATGTTATGACTTACGGCGCTATCTCCAAAAAACCCACATCATTTGAACCACTAGCCCAAAGTATATCTGGAAGAGATGACAATTCAGTTGGGATATTCTCCTTTGCCAAATACATTGGTGAAACCACTTTCTTACCAAGGGTAAGTTGTACTCCTGAAGGAGAACAGTACAAAGTTGCATATAATCTCTTTAACAAATCCAAAGCTAACAAATTTTCACCACAACCTGTTGTAAGAATGAGGGGTGCTTCCAATTCACATGGGCCAACAGAAAGGGGCATAGGACTAGAGATCGGGTTTCTAACCGGGGTGCCATTAAAACCTACTGAAACATTCATTTCGCCAGACAAAGGTGCGCCAGGAAGTTTTGAGTGCATGATTGAACTTTTTGTAGCACCAGTATCCAGCAGAAAAGGTTCTGGCACTCCTGATGTAATCACCTCAACATAAGGTCCATTCTGATCTACTGGAACTGAAACAACTCCCTCTCTTTGTCCATGGCTGTCCTAGCAATTATTACTCTCATTCTCGTTTTCTGCGTAATAGTCATCAGCATAGTACTGGGCGGACCTAGAAGACGCATTATTCTGTTGATCAAAGCTATTCATAGAATTCTGAGGCGGAAAAGAAGTGGCATTCTGGGGGAAATTTCCACGGCCCCTACCCCTAGGAGCCTGTTGAACACCTCTACCTCTTGTACCAGAAACACCATTTAAACGTCGCAATAAAGCTGGACAATTATTCTTGAAATGACCCTCTTCCTTGCAATACGCATACTGATTCGGACCATACGGTAAACGCTGATGAGAAAACTCGTTTCTTTGCGGGTTTCTCGAATACTGCTGTGGTTGCTGATAATTGGGCTGACTAGGAGTGCGAGGCGGATAGGCTTGCTGGAGAAGAACTTTAGTTTTTAAATCTTTAGTCTTTTTGTCTGCCTTATCTAGCTCGTCTTTGCGCCTATTTTCGTAGTACTGGGCAGTGGCTAAAAGCTGCGCTGACGTGGAAACAGCCCAAGCACTCTCTGAATCTTACAATTTGTTACATAGTTCAGGAAGCAGATTATGTACGAATTAGTCTACAAACAATCTTTGGCCACCCTCGGTAGCCATATCCTGACCACTATGATCGACGAAAGTCTCTTCAAATCTCGTGAAGAAGTCAGACACATTCTCATCTTTTTTCTGTTTGCACGCAGATAACTTATCCCCATTCACACGCAATTCAGGCATTAAAGTTTTCATATACGTGATAATTCTACCAGGAAGTTCAGCTACAAAAGGCTCAGGTTTAGAACCACCAATTTGTCTAGCATCTGTAGCAGTAATATTAGCCCACGTGTCACCTAGTTCTTGATCATGATCTGCATGACGAATCTTACTCCACAAGGGCTGTGGAACAACATTCCCAAACAACATGTCTACATCTGCTAAATTCATTATGCACGAGCTTGCAGTCTGTGATAACTCCTTATAATGCCCTGCAGGACTTTTACGAGGATCAGGCAATGTCTGTTTTAGAGCTAAAACTTCAGATCTTTTCCATGGAACATGTACCCATACACGTTGGAAATGCGGCAGAATTGGTGGATTTGCATTCGCATCACCTTCCCTCCAAACTGGAGGAACCTCTCTCATAGGGTACTGTCGCGCCTTTTTCCTACCTGACATGTCATCCTCATATCGTGACCTAGATACATTTCCTTTACTCCTATAAGATAACAATAAATCTATTGCTCGTTCAACATCGGCACCTGCAATCATGCCTTCATAGAACTTGAAACGCATACGGAATAATTCCTTCATTTTTCGTTTTGGGTCATTAGTCTCCAAATCTTCGCAAAGGTATACACACATCTCTTCGAATACGTATCTCTGAGTGGGTGCATCCCATTGTCGGAAGACTTCCATAACAGACTGAACATTGTATCTAACAGTGTCAGTAACCCATTTGCGTGCTAACTCATTCAGCACTTCCCTTTCCTCATAATCAGTCAGTTGACTATGCAACTGTCTACGTCCTGTTTTAGGGGTCGTTTTAGGCGACCCAAAGAAGGGTGAGAACAGACCAGTGACAGTACATGCCACTCTCTGTCGAACAGAAGGAGAAGCTTGCGGAGAGGCAAATGTGTCAGAAAAGACAGGCTGATGAAAGGAGGAAGTTGAGGCAATAGCAGAGGAAGTCGAGGCAGTGGCAGAAGTAGTATCAGGATAAACAGTTGGAGCGGTAGGCAAAGTCGCAGGAACAGTAGAGGTAGTATGTAGCAAAGGCGGCGGCCCTTGAGAAGGCTGCGCCGGAGAAGTAGGAACCAGCTGAAGAGGAGCTGGTGCTTGTGCAAGAGCTGCATTTCGTGCGCCGGGGCGCGGTATAATACTCGCCGGGGTCCAGTAATACTCGATGTATATGGGGGTGGTGAATTCAATAAATGGGACATTAATGGATCTTTCTCGGATGTTCCCTTCGAACCTTGTCCTTCATGTGGCAACATTGGGTAGCATTTTTCTACTGCTAGTTTCTTGCTTCTGAGCACTTGTTCACTCTCTTGCTCTTCCTCATTATCCCTGTATGCGATGGCGGCTTGCACCATTGACATACCTCTTTTATTTTTCTTTGCTAATTTCATTTCTTTCTGTTTGGCTTCTTTGCGCCACAAGCGAAAAGAGTCAAACATCGCCGGCCGGGCTTTCTTCTTGAAGAGTTTGACCTCGAGGTTATCTAAAATTTCGGCGTCAAAGCTACCATATTGGGGCCATTTTAAAACACCATCCTTTCTGGTGTATTTTATCCATACCTCATTATATGTGATAGGGCCTACTCCGTGCTTTATGTAGAGTTCATATGTTGGAGTTCCAATCGGGGGAACCGGACACGAATCCTCTAATCGGGAGTCCTTACTACAACCAAGACAAAACAAGTTTCCAAGTCTGCTAAGACCAGGCATCTTTGCTCACTAGTCTAGCTTCAAACTTCAAGGGATTATCTAGTACGATATTTTCGTGAATACACGAATCCCTCGGTTTTGGCGCTTGCAAGTTCCAAACAAGGTGTATCTCAAGGATACCAAAAACTAAGAACAAAACTAAGGACTGGGAGACGCTCCACTTATACTTAACTGAAGAATTGAAGATCAATGACGTCACTAGAAGACTCGTCTATCGTTTCGCTCTACCAAGGATCACTGGGTCCAAAACAGGGCGATAGTCAAGGCAGCAGTCCTTCGTAGCCGTCGGGACACGGGGAACCTCGCAGAAAAGACCTTCGGAACCACGTCGACATACATGGGTCGCTGAAGTAGCTGGCCGTCCTCCAGAATTTTCACACGAAGCTCCTCACGAACATCTGGCTTGGACCGATACCGCTTGATACCGTCCCCTGTTGGGCGCCAACTGAGGTGCCGGGTTTTTAGGAACCTGGTGGTGCCAGGGGATAACACCCGAAGACTTCTGAGTTCTCCCTGTTCCGGACCACAGAAACCAAGAGTCTTCTAGGTGAAGTCAGGGATCGAGTTTTATTGGTTGCAACCAAGTAACAAGCGTCCTAGAATTACAACAGCACGGGTCGTAAGTTCTCAGGAGACTGTTTGTTTTTACAGAACCAGCCTTCTCCCTTTATACAAAAATAACAGCTGCAGGCAAGAATTCTTCAGTTTACAATATGGTCATATACATATTTCCACAATAAAGCAAAAAGCAAAGTCACGTCGGCCAACCCATATTTTAGATGTCCAGTTTGTGATAGATGGCCCAGCCCGGCCCAGAACTACCATCAGATATCGATGAAACCCCAATAAAATCGGGCACCTCCTCATCGTAAAACCAGCCATAAACAAGAAACATGGACAGGTGTATGTGTGTAGAAAGCAGGGTCTGTATGTAGTGAATGGTTTATGGCATGTTGTGCCTTGATGCTATCTTACTCGGCCACTGGGCGAGGGACTGCCGGAACAGGTTTGGCTGGAGGCAGTGGAGTCAGCTCGGCCAGGTCATGGGGAAGTCAGCTAAGGTGGACGTGTCCTTTCAGATCAAGCTCGGCCTCAATCAATTGACTATATGAGGGCAAGCCATAAGATGGATGCCGTTCACAAAATGGAGTCCGAGGGTTCGGAACGGAAGGGTGTTAGCATCACTCAATCACGGCGCAAATGCATAGGGATAATGTCCTACTCATTACCGGTCTGCCGATACCAAATTCGTCATGGTACGATGATATTTTGTGACACAAGGGTCGGGCCTCGCTACCATATTACAGCAGGGTCCAGAATTTCGGAACCACACATGCACCGCAAAGCAGGGCAAATCACTGTGAAGAGAAACCACAGGTGACGCGCACCCCCAGAAGTCAAAACCTATGGGTGAACTGCACCCCATGTATAGACTCCTTATGAAAGGAACCACAACGAAAACTGTGAAAAAGGGACTAAAACCCAACTTGCCACCCCTCATGTAAGGAAAAAAACATTTAATAGTTGAACTGCACCGCATGTATAGACTCCTCACGAAAGGAACAACAAAATCTGTGGAGAAGGGACCAAAACCCAATTTGTCACCCCTCATGTAAGGGACAAACCATGTAATAAATGGGAGTGCAACCCATAACCAGTGTAAATGGGACTGACACCCATTAAACCACCCCTCCTGTAAGGGTAATGTGAATTACAGCGTGGAAATGGGACTAAAACCCATTCCCATCCCTCCAGTAAGGGATACTGACATACAAAAACAGGCAAAAACCACCTACAACGATACCGCCAAAGAGTGTAGTAGTTTAAACCACCAGGATGAGTGAACACTGTATTGAAGTTAACAATCTAGTAGTTGGGGGGGCGGAGCGAGCTGGGTGGAAGGGAGGAGGAGTCAGGACAGGATGAGGGCAGTTAGAGTAGGGACAGGGTGAGAGCTGGACATAGATAATAAAAGCTCCAGTTAAAATATAACCAGCGTCTGTGGTTATTTGTAGCACGATGCTACAACTGGCGACGAGGGTGGGATGGGCATGACTGCAGCCCACAGAACCTCATAGGAGTGCCCTGTCCCCTGCAGCGTCGAGAAAAGGAATCCGCTGCTGTGTGGTGCTGCTGCCTGAGGAAAGAGGTCAGCAGCAGGTGACCCTGCCCCTCCAGCGACTATGGGGAGCCCAGAGGGAGCCACTGCAACGAGCGCCGAAATGCTCGAGAGAAGAAGCTGTTCGCGCCGAAAGCGCGAGTCCCGCCGGATGCGTGCAACTTAGCACCCTTGAAAGAACAGGAGTCGGGAGCCCACTCCGACCCTGTCTAGCACCCCAGAGCAAGATACAGGTACCTTGGCGTGGAGGACGCTGTCCCCGAGAGTCTGGTGGCAAGCGCCGCCGAGCACGCTGAACTGGAGCCCGGGTGCCGTCGGAGGTCAGAAAACCTCACGCCCGATGCGTGAGTTTCGGCACACTATCGGCGAAGAAGAGCGGGAACGTGAAAAGTAAGGCGGGAGCCCACCCCGACCTCACCTGGTGGTAGCAGCGGCCGAAGAAAAGTGAATCCTGATGTGTGCTGCCCCTGAAGTCGCCTGCCGGTGAGTCCAGAGTGAACTGGAATTGAATGAATCAGGAGAGAAAGCCTCGTGTGCCTGCAGTGACGGCGGCCATCTTAAAGTCAGGCGCTTTTCAGAACAGACGCCTTGATTGTGATAGAGCGGCCATCTTGAAGTCAGGCATAAAGAAACAAGCATTGACTAGAGCAAATAAACAAGCATTGGCAAGAAGAGATCAACAAGCATTGGTTAAAGCAAATAAACAAGCATTGGCAAGAAGAAATAAACAAGCATTGGCAAGAAGAAATAAACAAGCATTGTCAAGAGTAAATAAACAAGCATTGGTGAGAACAAATAAAGAAACAGGAGCAAACAAAAGGGTAAAAGGGAAACAACGACACAATGGTGACCCCCGACACCTCACCACAGCGGAAACCCTCTGTCGCAGGAGGATCACACCTGCGAGCTCCGGAACCTCTGACCATGACCACGGGAGGGAGCATGGGCCCCAAGTGGCAAGAATGGTTAGAAGACTTCGAAGATTATATTGAGGGATCCAAAGTGACTGAAGACAAAGAGAAGTTAATTGCCCTCCACAACCTAGCAGGCTGGGAAGTAAGCAAAATCATCAAGGACCTTTCGCCTGCAGATACTGGAACCTATGACAAAGTGCGTGAGGCACTAAATAAGAAGTTCCTCCACAAGAGAAACGTGGATTATGAGCGCCATGATTTTCATCAAGCGCATCAAGCAAAAGAGGAAGCAATGAGTGCATTCATCACCCGGTTGCGACGGCTGTCGAGACATTGTGAATTTGAAAATTTCTCGCCTGACGCTGCCATCAAATCGCAAATCATAGCTGGCTGCCACTCAGAGACACTCAGGAGGCGATTGCTGAGGAAACCCCACGAATTGGAGGAGATTGAAGAAATGACTCGTATATACGACCAAGAGGAGGAACACGCCGCCACCATTGAAACAGGACACAGCGTCAGTCACGAGAAAGCACACCGTGTTCAAGAACAGCCACGCAGCAGAAGGAAGTATTCGCAGGAGAACCAATGGAGACCCAGACCGTCATCGCACCAACGACGTCCGGAGTACCGGAGAAGAGAACCAGGGCGAAGAGACCGAAAGCCAGAAAGGACTAAGCGATGTTATCGGTGTGGATATGACTATCCTCACATAGACACCTGTCCGGCCATGGGTCAGCGATGCAGGAAATGTGGGCGATCCAACCACTTCGAAGCAATGTGCGGGGATTATCACAAGGAACGGCGAAGTGAAACGACGAGATCGTCCCGCTCAGACACGAAAAAACATCACATTCGAACCGTTCAAGGAGAGTCTATGCGGTCGCCAAGCTCATCACATTCCAGCCGAGAGTCACGCAGGTCACGATGGGAACGCAGATCCCCATCTCGGGGCTCGAGATCATCATCCTCCAAAGACTCGACTTACACTGTGGAATACTTGAACATGATTGCGGATCCTGATCAGCTAAAAAAGTATCCACGTCTTGACATCAGAGTGGGGAATCACGACACCAAATTCGTAATGGACAGCGGAGCCTCGCTGAACTATATTCCAGTTACGGAACACGAGAAAATGATCCCGAAACCACCACTGACTTTTGCACCAGTCCGCGTCTTTACGTGGATGTCCAAGAAGCCACTTCCTTGTCTGGGTAAATTCCACACAACGCTTACCCATGACGACATCACCATACAGGCGGTCATGCACGTTATCAAAGGGCCTGAAGCCGACTGCCTACTCAGCCTCCCCAACGCAGAGCGTCTTCGTCTGGTGGAAATCCTATTCAAAGTCAACGACAATCAGGACTGTGTCAGCAAGTTTCCCAAATTATTTCAAGGCCTAGGCAAGCTGAAAGGGTGTCAAATTCGGCTGCACATTAATGAACAGATCAAACCTGTTGCGCAGCACCAACGACGGGTTCCATTCCATCTTCAAAGTGCCATCGAGGACGAACTTCAGGAACTCCTAGCTGCAGACAACATTGAGCGCACGGATGGCCCGACCCCTTGGGTATCGCCGGTGGTCATCGTGCCTAAAAAAGGGACTCCCAACAAGGTGAGACTGTGCGTTGACATGCACCTACCCAACACCGCAATTGAAAGGGAGCGACACCCTGGACCGCCCCATGAGCGATATGATAGCTGCACTGAATGGCGCTAGGGTCTTCTCAAAGCTGGACCTGAACAAAGGTTATCACCAGCTAGAATTAGACACCAAATCTCGCTACATCACCACGTTTGCTACTCACCTAGGACTTTTTAGGTACAAACGGCTGAGTTTTGGTGTCTCCTCCACGCCAGAAATCTTTCAGGAGGCAATCCGTCAAATCATTCAACACATCCCCAACACCTTAAACTACAGCGACGACATCCTAGTCTACAGATCTGATGTTCGTGAGCATGATCGCGCTTGCCATGCCCTGTTGGATGCGAATTTGACGCTGAACAAAGAAAAATGTGAGTTTCACCAGGCCACTTTGAAATTCTTTATTTAACAACAAGGGGTGGTGATGGACAGAGTTTCTGAATTAAGCAGAATACTCTCACCCAGTCAAGAGATCAGGGCTAGATCCAACACCGTTTTTTAGCTCACTGCACCATCCCAGTTCAGAACCTGGCTATATGCAAATTAGTCTGTTCCTGTCCCAGTGCATGATGGGAACAGGGCAAACCAAACTACCAAGCCAATTCTTACACTGGGAAGGAAACAAGCTTCCGGGGACCGGTTTCTGGCATTTCAGCCGTCGTCGGCCCGGCTTGCTTGAATCCTGATGGTGCAATGAGCAAGGGACTCACATCTGAGTATACCCTTCCACGCTTAGGGTGGACAAAATATTTAGCAACAAGGGGTGGTGATGGACAGAGTTTCTGAATTAAGCAGAATACTCTCACCCAGTCAAGAGATCAGGGCTAGATCCAACACCGTTTTTTAGCTCACTGTACCATCCCAGTTCAGAACCTGGCTATATGCAAATTAGTCTGTTCCTGTCCCAGTGCATGATGGGAACAGGGCAAACCAACTACCAAGCCAATTCTTACACTGGGAAGGAAACAAGCTTCCCGGGACCGTTTCTGGCTTTTCAGCCGTCGTCGGCCCGGCTTGCTTGAATCCTGATGGTGCAATGAGCAAGGGACTCACATCTGAGTATACCCTTCCACGCTTAGGGTGGACAAAATATTTAACAACAAGGGGTGGTGATGGACAGAGTTTCTGAATTAAGCAGAATACTCTCACCCAGTCAAGAGATCAGGGCTAGATCCAACACCGTTTTTTAGCTCACTGCACCATCCCAGTTCAGAACCTGGCTATATGCAAATTAGTCTGTTCCTGTCCCAGTGCATGATGGGAACAGGGCAAACCAAACTACCAAGCCAATTCTTACACTGGGAAGGAAACAAGCTTCCGGGGACCGGTTTCTGGCATTTCAGCCGTCGTCGGCCCGGCTTGCTTGAATCCTGATGGTGCAATGAGCAAGGGACTCACATCTGAGTATACCCTTCCACGCTTAGGGTGGACAAATTATTTAACAACAAGGGGTGGTGATGGACAGAGTTTCTGAATTAAGCAGAATACTCTCACCTAGTCAAGAGATCAGGGCTAGATCCAACACCGTTCCCTTGATGCACTGAGCCAGGGACAGACTGATTTGCATATAGCCAGGTTCTGAGCTGGGATGGTGCAGTGAGATAAATAACGGTGATGGATCAAGCCCTGATCTTTGGACTGGGTAAGAGTGGTCTGCTTAATTCAGACACTCTGTTCATCACCACCCCTTTTCTGAATCGTTTTTGGCCACTATAGGTGTGGCAGGGTATACTCAGACATGAGTCCCTTTCTCACTGCACCATCAGGATTCAATCAAGCCGGGCCGAAGAAGGCTGAAATGCCAGAAACCGGTCCCCGGTAGCTTGTCTCCTTTCTGGTGAAGAATTGGCTTGGTAGTTTAGTCTGCCATGTTCCCATGATGCACTGGGCCAGGGACAGACTGATTTGCATATAGCCAGGTTCTGAGCTGGGATGGTGCAGTGAGATAAATAACGGTGATGGATCAAGCCCTGATCTTTGGACTGGGTAAGAGTGGTCTGCTTAATTCAGACACTCTGTTCATCACCACCCCTTTTCTGAATCGTTTTTGGCCACTATAGGTGTGGCAGGGTATACTCAGACATGAGTCCCTTTCTCACTGCACCATCAGGATTCAAGCAAGCCGGGCCGAAGAAGGCTGAAATGCCAGAAACCGGTCCCCGGTAGCTTGTCTCCTTTCTGGTGAAGAATTGGCTTGCTAGTTTAGTCTGCCCTGTTCCCATGATGCACTGGGCCAGGGACAGACTGATTTGCATATAGCCAGGTTCTGAGCTGGGATGGTGCAGTGAGATAAATAACGGTGATGGATCAAGCCCTGATCTTTGGACTGGGTAAGAGTGGTCTGCTTAATTCAGACACTCTGTTCATCACCACCCCTTTTCTGAATCGTTTTTGGCCACTATAGGTGTGGCAGGGTATACTCAGACATGAGTCCCTTTCTCACTGCACCAACAGGATTCAAGCAAGCCGGGCCGAAGAAGGCTGAAATGCCAGAAACCGGTCCCCAGTAGCTTGTCTCCTTTCTGGTGAAGAATTGGCTTGGTAGTTTAGTCTGCCCTGTTCCCATGATGCACTGGGCCAGGGACAGACTGATTTGCATATAGCTAGGTTCTGAGCTGGGATGGTGCAGTGAGATAAATAACGGTGACGGATCAAGCCCTGATCTTTGGACTGGGTAAGAGTGGTCTGCTTAATTCAGACACTCTGTTCATCACCACCCCTTTTCTGAATCGTTTTTGGCCACTATAGGTGTGGCAGGGTATACTCAGACATGAGTCCCTTTCTCACTGCACCATCAGGATTCAAGCAAGCCGGGCCGAAGAAGGCTGAAATGCCAGAAACCGGTCCCCGGTAGCTTGTCTCCTTTCTGGTGAAGAATTGGCTTGATAGTTTAGTCTGCCCTGTTCCCATGATGCACTGGGCCAGGGACAGACTGATTTGCATATAGCCAGGTTCTGAGCTGGGATGGTGCAGTGAGATAAATAATGGCGATGAATCAAGCCCTGATCTTTGGACTGGGTAAGAGTGGTCTGCTTAATTCAGACACTCTGTTCATCACCACCCCTTTTCTGAATCGTTTTTGGCCACTATAGGTGTGGCAGGGTATACTCAGACATGAGTCCCTTTCTCACTGCACCATCAGGATTCAAGCAAGCCGGGCCGAAGAAGGCTGCAATGCCAGAAACCGGTCCCCGGTAGCTTGTCTCCTTTCTGGTGAAGAATTGGCTTGGTAGTTTAGTCTGCCCTGTTCCCATGATGCACTGGGCCAGGGACAGACTGATTTGCATATAGCCAGGTTCTGAGCTGGGATGGTGCAGTGAGATAAATAACGGTGATGGATCAAGCCCTGATCTTTGGACTGGGTAAGAGTGGTCTGCTTAATTCAGACACTCTGTTCATCACCACCCCTTTTCTGAATCGTTTTTGGCCACTATAGGTGTGGCAGGGTATACTCAGACATGAGTCCCTTTCTCACTGCACCATCAGGATTCAAGCAAGCCGGGCCGAAGAAGGCTGAAATGCCAGAAACCGGTCCCCGGTAGCTTGTCTCCTTTCTGGTGAAGAATTGGCTTGGTAGTTTAGTCTGCCCTGTTCCCATGATGCACTGGGCCAGGGACAGACTGATTTGCATATAGCCAGGTTCTGAGCTGGGATGGTGCAGTGAGATAAATAACGGTGATGGATCAAGCCCTGATCCTTGGACTGGGTAAGAGTGGTCTGCTTAATTCAGACACTCTGTTCATCACCACCCCTTTTCTGAATCGTTTTTGGCCACTATAGGTGTGGCAGGGTATACTCAGACATGAGTCCCTTTCTCACTGCACCATCAGGATTCAAGCAAGCCGGGCCGAAGAAGGCTGAAATGCCAGAAACCGGTCCCCGGTAGCTTGTCTCCTTTCTGGTGAAGAATTGGCTTGGTAGTTTAGTCTGCCCTGTTCCCATGATGCACTGGGCCAGGGACAGACTGATTTGCATATAGCCAGGTTCTGAGCTGGGATGGTGCAGTGAGATAAATAACGGTGATGGATCAAGCCCTGATCTTTGGACTGGGTAAGAGTGGTTTGCTTAATTCAGACACTCTGTTCATCACCACCCCTTTTCTGAATCACTTTGAAATTCTTTGGCCACATTTTCTCAGATGAGGGCATGAAGCCTGACCCGGACAAGATCGTGACTCTGAATAACACCAAGAGCCCGCAGGATGTCAATGACTTGAGGTCCTTCTTAGGGATGGCCAGCTACTGTGCCCGCTACATCCGTGACTATGCGACCATCAGTCTCCCCCTTCGGATTCTTACTAAGCTTGGTCAACCATTCGATTGGACCCCTGAGTGTGAGCGGGCGTTCAAGGACATCAAGCGTGCTGTAGAGTCGGCTGACAGCCTCTCATACTTCAGCCCTCAATGGAACACTGAGATCACCGTTGACGCCAGCCCCGTTGGATTGGGGGCCATCTTGGCTCAATATGATAATGACTCTGACCAGAGACGGATTGTTGCCTATGCCAGCCGCAGCCTGTCTGATCCTGAGAAGAAGTACTCGCAGCCAGAGAAGGAAAGTCTTGCTGTGGTGTGGGCATGCAAACATTTCCATGTCTTCATATATGGCAAGCATTTTACCCTGATCACGGATTATCAGGCGCTAGTCACCATCTATGGCATCCCGAAATCCAAGATGCCTCCGAGAATTGAGAGATGGGGGTCTCAGACTTCAGGAGTACACTTTCACGATTGTTCACAAACCGGGGAAGGCGGAGAACCCGGCTGACTACATGTCCCGCCACCCTCAGCCGTCTTCAGAATCCAAACCATCGATCGCTGAGGAGTATATCCACTTCGTGGCTGACCAGGCATTGCCACCTGCCATTCCCATGGACGTCATTCGGGAGGTCACCGCCCAAGACACCATCCTGCAAATGATGCTCCACCGGATCCGAACTAACAGATGGAGATATGACCCGCAAGAAGAAGACACAGACTCAACAATCCGGTAAGAGATACAAGAATTCCAGCACGTCTGCGATGAACTGTCAGTCACCACCGATGGAGTCATCCTGAGGGGTCAATGACTTGTCATCCCCAGTCAATTACGGCAGGGAGTTATCAACTTAGCCCATGAGGGCCACAGAGGAGTAGTATCCACGAAGCGAGCTCTACGGGAACGCGTCTGGTTCCCCTTTCTGGACCAAATGGTAGAGTCTACACTGAAGGATTGCCACCTCTGTCAGTTGACCAGCAAAAGCAATCCACCGGCACCACTACAAATGACCACCCTACCCAGTGGAGTGTGGCAAGAAATTGCCATGGACTTTTATGGACCACTGCAGTCTGGAAAATATGTGGTTGCCATCATCGATGAATATTCACGATTTCCCATTGCACAAATAATATCGTCTACCAGCGCCTCCTGCACTCTCAAGGTGCTTGATGAGGTATTTGCAACGTGGGGTGTCCCCAAAGAGGTCAAGACGGACAATGGGCCCCCATTCAATGGACACGAATTCAGTGCCTTTGCAAAGCACATGGACTTCAAGCACAGAAAAGTTACACCACTCTGGCCACTCTGTTGCTTCTCCAAGTTGTGAAGGCACTTCTTTCATCATACTCAGTGTCTTCCCAAGTCACCGGAATATAATCGCACTGTGTTGTAGTGGCAGACATAATCCCAAAGCACACTGAAATGCCATATGTCAGGCAATGTGTATGTTGTTGAGCTTGATGTTGGAACCAATCCATGATGAAATAATTGTACATCAGAGTGGTGTATCTTGCCATGAGAGTTGGGAGACGAAAGGATGTTGGTGAGCACGGCACGCCTAGGCCTGTTGTGAAGGACACTGGTGGGACTGCGAGGCATGATGCTCCAGTTTCTCTTGATTCTTTTGGATACTTATTTTTTCCTGTGAACATTTCCTCCTGGAAATGTATATCGTGCGGTCTATCTGGTCTCATGTAAACCACCTTAAAGACTTCTTTGCATATCATCTTTATCTTCCATAAGACCATATGTAGAGCATGAGTTTGTCTCCAGATCATCGCCAATATGTGTAAAAATTAAGTCCAGTAGCCAATATGTTCTTTAGGTAGATTTATTAAGTCTTGGTTACAAGTTGTGAAGATCATGTAGATCAGCCCCACCAGGAGCAACCTCCCTGCTGCTCAGCCTATACTCCGACTGTCACCCCCACACCCCACAGGCACCCAAACATTCCCTTCATGTCATCACACCAAAATTCTACACCGAACACTCACACTGGCTGAGCAGCTAGGAACCAGGTAACATAGGAACAGTATTAACACAAGAGCAAGATACCACAGACAGCTAAAGACGTAATGTAACATTACTAGTACTTCTGTGCAGAGATGCTCTTAGAAGGGAAGCCTACCCTAACAGGACTGTACCAAATCTCCCCAGCAGGACTCATCATCTGATGCAACATTACCAACTCTGCTGCATAGGGTTTTTCATTGTTTACGGGGACAATAGCAACACTTCTCGCAGAGCTGCCTGCCCTGTGACAGCATAGTGCCACCAGTTCTCAGCACAACTGCTCAGTGTCTAACAAGACTGAATCAACATTTCTTAACGAAGCTGCTCTTTTTTCCAGTAGAACAGTCCTAGCACTTCTCATCAGGGCTGCTCAGCTTCTAATGAGATGGCTTCGGCAATCCCCAATTCTCCATTAGGAGCCACCAACACTTCTCAGCAGATTTTCTCTGTCAACTTCAACTGTATGGATATTTCTCATCTACTATGTTCTACCTCTCCTAGGACCATACCATCAGTTCTCAGTGGTGCTTCTCCACTTCTAGTTTCAGAGTGCTAGCAGCTCTCACCAGAGCTCTTATACTTCTAACCAGAATATATCTCCGCCTTGTAGAAGCGTTGCTCTGCTTTTTAATGGAAACAACCATCACCGCCTATCTAGACGTTGTTGTCTCTAAGAGCATAGCACCAGCCCTTCTCATCTGCTCTATACTAGTCTTAGTAGCTAATTATCACCGCGTCTAAGAAGGAGTTCTCTACTTCTGAGAGGTTAGTCCTAGCACTGTTCAGCCTAATTCCACTCTGCCTACTGGGCCGGTGCTAACACTTGTCATTAGGTACAAATGGGACAGTACTAGCATTTGTAGGAAGCACTGCCCTATCTTTAATTTGGACAGTCTGCTCTCGGCAGGGAACTTTCCTTCTAATGTGAAAAGTACCAGCACTTCATAGCAGGAGAACTGTGGAACTTGTGGGATAGTACTGTCACTTTACAGCAGGTCTCTGACAATTCAAAAAGCATAGTTCTGCCAATTCCGAGCAGTAATTCCAGTGCTCTCACTGAACCAAAAAGAGAAAGATGAAGATAGCAAAACGTAACAAAGGGAGAAAGCAGGGGTGGAAATGAAACTTCATGAGTGAGATAATGAAAAGTAAGTGTGTAGGGTGGAGATGGAGAAAGCATGAGGTAGTGAAGTAGTGTGGCTCACTGGTTAGAGGCGGCAGACCCGAGAGCAGAGGACGGCCCGGGACCAGGGTTCGATTCCCGGCGCGGCAGGTTTCTGGACCAGGGTCAGCGGACTCGATAATTCTCTCGCCTCGGTGCCCACTCTGATCAGCGATCACACTCGGCAACTCTGGGCATTAGCTTGCCTCATCTTCACTAACGGCCCCATCAGACCGCCGGGGATGCCTGGTCTCACCCTGGAGTAAACCCATTAAGGGACCATCTCTCAGGGAAGCCAGGAAGGGTTTCGCAGCGGTCGAAGTGCCTTGGGACCCTACGGGTAAGTAGTGCGCTATATAAATGCCAATACATACATACATGAGGTAGAAATAAGACTAGGCAGCCTTGGCATTCAGCAACAGAGTGTTCATTAGAATTTTTTTTAGCTCTGTACCTTTTTTTTTTTTACAACATTTCTGGAATAGAGCTCCATGGTGCCAGTGTTTTGCTGGCACAGTTAAGATTTCCCATCCAAAAACGTCTGAACATCTCATCAAAAGACATTTTTTTAGAGATCATCAATAACAGCATAACCTAGGTGGTCGCAGCAGTTCCACCAACTTATTTTGAGAAGTGCCTTGCTCAAGGTGACTGTATAATGGGAAGGGCCAAATATGTGCTTGAATTTATTAAATGCAGAATTAAAATGCATGGCCTCAAGAGTAATGGGTTGTTGTTCAGAATATCATATAGGAACATATTGTTCTACAAAATTATAATAGCCAAAATGACTGCTGTATAATTTTGTGTGTGAGATGCAGCCGGTTGTGGTCTGGGTGTGGGGGTCAAATTCACCACCCCATATTATCAAGTTCACTTCTATAAGAGTGGACACTGCGTCCTCAAAGAATTTTGGACTATCGATATTTAGGCGATAGACATTAGAAAAAGCTACTCAGACATCTTCCCTCAGTCCCTGCACCCCCAGGTATACCTTCATCGTCCGCCACTGCACGTCGAGGTCTGAATGGTAGGTCTTTGGGGGTCAATATGGCAACACTGTGTTGTTTGTATTGCAGAATGAGAAATACTGATTTGGCCACTAGGTTTACCAGAACGTTTGTGTAGCCCTGAGGCAAGGTGAGTCTTTTGTCGTAGGGCAACTTTTATCTTGTGTCAATTTAGGTAGGTCTTTACTCTACACGCCTTTCTAGGATTATTGAGGCCCCTTGTGTTCTTTGAAATTGTGTGGGTTGAAAGAACCTGACTACTATCAACTGCCACTCAGCAGCATTGTTGGCATATATCTACCACTCATGACTAAACACCGATATAGAGCGTAACAACGCGCAGCACTTACAGTATTGCAATCAAGTCGATAACTGCATATTTTTGCCAAAAAACAGTGTTCTCTAGTAAACTCCCCACCCACCCACCCGGATAAAACAAAATTCTGTGACAACTGCCCACCCAAACATTCCTCACAGAAGACAGTAACAACATTAGTTAAACCTTTTCCCAACCAGTTCAGTATAGTCTAGGGCAGTGGTTCCCAAACTTTTTTGACCCGTGGCTCCCTTGACCTAATTGGCAGTTGGCTGTGGCTCCCCACCATTTTTTTACCCGCGCACCAGGGAACCACTGGTCTACATGAAGAATCAAGTCTAGACGTGATGAAGGATTCAGAGAGTAGGCATCACTGTCATAAAACTTTATTTGCAATCACAAAGATCTTATAAAGTACATCTCAATGCATAAAGCATTCCCACTAAAAGTAACCAGGCTAGAGAAAGGCGCAAGGAGCTCTGTGGCGTTACAAGAAGTTTACGTGAGGAAGTTTACGTGAGGTGGGCTCTGATCATGGGCATCCGCAGAAATGTTTTCGGGGGGGGCACATTTTTAACTTCATCACCATCCCCCTTGCAACCTTTCCCCCTCTGCCTTACACCCTTCTCCCCCTCCACCTTGCACCCTTCTCCCCCTCCCCCTTGTACCCTACTCCACCTCTGCTTTGCACCCTTTTCTACCTTGCACCATTCTCCCATCTGCCTTACACCCTTCTCCCCTTTGCCTTGCACCCTTCTCCCCTCTGCCTTGCACCCTTCTCCCCTCTGCCTTGCACCCTTCTCCCCTCTGCCTTGCACCATTCTCCCCACTGCCTTGCATCCTTCTTTTCTCTGCCTTGCACCCTTCTCCTCTCTGTCGTGCACCCTTCTCCCCTCTGCCTTGCACCCTTCTCCCCTCTGCCTTGCAACCTTCTGCCCTCTGCCTTGCACCCTTCTGCCCTCTGCCTTGCACCCTTCTGCCCTCTGCCTTGCACCCTTCTCCTCTCTGCCTTGCACCCTTCTCCCCTCTGCCTTGCACCCTTCTCCCCTCTAGCTTGCACCCTTCTCCCCTCTGCCTTGCACCCTTCTCCTCTCTACCATGCACCCTTCTCCTCTCTACTATGCACCCTTCTCTACCTTGCACCATTTTCCCCTCTTCCTTGCACCCTTCTCCCCTCTGCCTTGCACCCTTCTCCTCTCTACCATGCACCCTTCTCCTCTCTACCATGCACCCTTCTCCTCTCTACTATGCACCCTTCTCTACCTTGCACCCTTCTCCCCTCTTCCTTGCACCCTTCTCCCCTCTGCCTTGCACCATTCTCCCCACTGCCTTGCACCCTTCTTTTCGCTGCCTTGCACCCTTCTCCTCTCTGCCTTGCACCCTTCTCCCCTCTGCCTTGCACCCTTCTCCCCTCTGCCTTGCACCCTTCTGCCCTCTGCCTTGCACCCTTCTGCCCTCTGCCTTGCACCCTTCTGTCCTCTGCCTTGCACCCTTCTCCCCTCTGCCTTGCACCCTTCTCCCCTCTGCCTTGCACCCTTCTCCTCTCTACCATGCACCCTTCTCCTCTCTACTATGCACCCTTCTCTACCTTGCACCCTTCTCCCCCTCCCGTTGCACCCTTCTCCCCTCTGCCTTGCACCCTTCTCTCTACCATGCACCCTTCTCCTCTCTACTATGCACCCTTCTCTACCTTGCACCCTTCTCCCCTCTTCCTTGCACCCTTCTCCCCTCTGCCTTGCACCCTTCTCCTCTCTACCATGCACCCTTCTCCTCTCTACCATGCACCCTTCTCCTCTCTGCCTTGCACCCTTTTCCCCTCTGCCTTGCACCCTTCTCCTCTCTGCCTTGCACCCTTCTCTACCTTGCACCCTTCTCCCCTCTGCCTTGCACCCTTCTCCTCTCTACCTTGCACCCTTCTCTACCTTGCACCCTTATCCCCTCTGTCTTGCACCCTTCTCCCCCTCCCCGTTGCACCCTTCTCCCCTCTGCCGTGCACCCTTCTCCCTTCCTCCATGCACCCTTCTCTACCTTGCACCCTTCTCCCCTCTGCCTTGCACCCTTCTCCTCTCTGCCTTGCACCCTTCTCCTCTCTACCATGCACCCTTCTCCTCTCTACCATGCACCCTTCTCCTCACTGCCGTGCACCCTTCTCCCCTCCTCCTTGCACCCTTCTCTACCTTGCACCCTTCTCCTCTCTACCATGCACCCTTCTCCTCTCTGCCGTGCACCCTTCTCCCCTCCTCCATGCACCCTTCTCTACCTTGCACCCTTCTCCCCTCTGCCTTGCACCCTTCTCCTCTCTGCCTTGCACCCTTCTCCTCTCTACCATGCACCCTTCTCCTCTATGCCGTGCACCCTTCTCCCCTCCTCCTTGCACCCTTCTCTACCTTGCACCCTTCTCCCCTCTGCCTTGCCCCCTTCTCCTCTCTGCCTTGCACCCTTCTCCTCTCTACCATGCACCCTTCTCCTCTCTACCATGCACCCTTCTCCTCTCTACCATGCACCCTAAGTAACCATAGTGCACCGACTCTGTCAGACTCTATTGGGTATAATATGACTTTATGGAGTCCTCCCCAGAGTGATGCAAATAAGCAACATAACATTATAGGACAGCCTAAATCAACAAAGAAAAAACAGAAAGTCCGGTTCCACTTAGATTCTAAGTTATTTTCTAAAGGCATATGTTTCTCTTACTTGGCATCTATCTAGGTTTTGGTTTTTTAAAGAACCTACGAGTCTCTCTCCAACCCCTAGGTCGCTCTCACTCTTTCTCTGTAACTCTGTTACTCTCACTCCCATCTCACTCCCATCTACTCATATGGTGGCCTTTGCACAGAAGCCGGATGGAAAACAATGTCCTGCCATCTACATAGCACTTAACCCTAATATCCATCTACCCTGCACTGCACCTTTCAGGTCTTTCACCTTTCCTTATTCATTTATGTCAAACTTTTTTCTCTCTCCCCTTGTGCCCTACTTTTCCCTCATCAATCTTTTCTTTTCACTGGAGTCGGGAGAGGCGATCGACGCAATAATAAAGAAGAGCAGAGGTGCGGTGCAGTACAATAGAGAACCACACCTTTGCTAACAAGCAAGAGTAGGGCAGGGAGGGACAGAGACGGCATGTGGGGGAGAGGGCGGAGGACGGTGTGTGAAGGAGAGGGCAGAGGACAGGGTGTGATGGAGAGGGACAGAGACGGCGTGTGGTGGAGAGGGACAGAGACGGCATGTCTCCCCAAGGTAATGCAATCCTGCCGTGCGCCGCTCTAGGCTTCTGTAACTGCAGTATGGTCCATTGTCATTCTGTGTGAGAGAATCGCCACAGACAGAATGACAATGGGGCTAATTGACAGACTGCAGGTCTGGGAGGAGCTGTTGAAGCCTCTTCATCACTTCAAAAAAATGTGAGCTGGCCTCCAACAGCGAGTGCTGACGGCATTTCTCCCCAGTATGGAGCACTGCGCTGCAATTTCCCACATTGTGCCGCGGCGCCCCTGGCTCCTCATAACGGCGCACCAGGGCGCCGCGGCGCACAGTTTGGGAATCGCTGGTCTAGGGCACACCCCTTCTCTACCCTCAGGGCCCGGAAGGGGGGGGGGGGCTTCTCATACATTAATATGATTGCATGAAATATGAGTGTTATGGTCACTTTCTCTTTAATGGAACACTCCCTGTTCTACATCATTGATGGAGTGTTGACTTTTCCTACACTGTGTCAGTTGCTGAGGATTACTGTTGATGGTTGGATCAATAAACCTGCTCCTTCTACTAAACCTGAATTGTGAGCTTTTATCACTGGCGACGAGGTGAAGGCTTGATTGGGGACAAGCATCTACAATCATCAACTCCCCTACATTTTGAACATCATTTGGATTTGGATTAAGACTTGGATTTGGACTTTGAACTTGGTTTAAAGAAACCTACATATTGAATAACTCTCTTGGGACTACTATTGGCTTTAAACCCTGGATCTCATTTTGATCTACTTAATTTTCGAAATCCGGTTTCTTTTCTACTTTATTTGGATTTTCTATGATTTTTTCAGCTGTTTTGGATTGTTCAAATCGTTTAAATCTGACTTGTTTATCGTCTTTTGCTGTGCTTACATTATGCTGCCATATTGTCTGCGCTGCCAATTACCATGAATGGACTTCCATGAAATAATTTACTTTTCCTTGGTTTATTTATCTCTGGGCAGTTACAGTTTGTTTATACTCAAACTGCAGTGACAACGGCAGCGGGTGACTTCGCGTGGATTTGCACGCTCACCTTCTCTTTCGTCGGATTTGGAACCATCGCGTGTGTCTCTGCGCTCATCTTCCCTCGTCAGCTTCAGAACTCCAACTTCGACTCGAGGATGTGACGCCTGAACAAACGCATGTGCGAGCGTACTAACTTTGACCTTGACGCCTTAAACGTACAGCGTCACCACGCAGCGGCCATTTTTATTACATTTCCTCACACCGATGCGCACGGTAGCGCATTTCAGTAACCTTGGCAACCACGCTGATGCGCATAGCAACGATACTTTCTTCACATTTATTTACTTGGTTTCTACGTCGATGTGCACAACAGCACATTTAATTCCCTGATATAGTAAGTTATTTCGTTGGTCAATTTACTTTAACATCGTCGATGTGCATGACAGCACATTGACTCAAAAGTAAAGTCGAGTGATTAGACTTGTCAGTTAATTATCATATCATCTGAGAGTTTAGAACAAGAAAGCACATTACACATTCTTAGCAGTTTTACTTTATTTTTTTCTTCTTGTGTTGAAGAAATATGTTCTTTTAGTCAGTAACAATTATTATTTATTTTTGATATTAATATTTAACCACAAGATGGCCACTACTTCCAGTATGTCACAACCTCCCCCTTTCCTTTCTGAAGAGGGAGAACCTATTCTTCCTTGGAAGAGATGGCGGAATCTTTTTGATTCTTATCTTGTAGCAATTGGTGGGGAAAAGCTTTCAGCTGCTAGAAAACAGGCAATTTTTTTACATAATCTGGGGGTTGAAGGTAGACACACATATGATAGCATGGACACTATACCTGTAGGTGGTGCTGATGGTTAACCTTCTGATATTTTTGAAATGTCTATGTCCATGTTGGAAAGTTATTTTGGTCCTAGAATTAATGTTACTTTAGAACGTCACAGATTTTTCACTCGAGTACAGGGTACATTTGTAGCTGCTTTGAAAACTCTTGCACGTACGTGTGATTTTGGGGATTTAGCTGAATCACTAGTGAGAGATCAGCTTGTAAGATGTACTAATAGTACTAGAGTTCAAGAAAAACTGTTATCTAAGAATCCTACTCTGAAAGAAGCTATGGCTATTGTAGAAGGTATGGAGAACACTTCTACTTGGGTTAAAGAAATTAGAAAAAATAAAGAAGAGACTAATCACACTTCTACCGATGTTAAAAAGAAAAGTGAAGATATCGTGCATAGACTGCAAGATGATGAATTTCTTGAAGAATCTCATGATTCTATTGTGAAAGTTTCAACTAATACGAGAAACAAATTGCCTCAAAAGAACTCATCTCAGAAAAGTTCTCAAGATACTCGCCTGTGTTAAATAGAGAGACTTCCTTGTCCAAAGAACGTGATTTTCGTCAACAACGCTCATTCCCTAATCAGAGGTTGCGTTGTTTCAGATGTGGAAGTTTTTCGCACACTTCTAATTATCCAAACTGTTTTGCAAGGGATAGTATCTGTAACAATTGTGGAGGTAAAGGTCACTATGCCCGTGTTTGTAAAGCTAATAAGAAGAAAGAGGCTAATGAAAATGTTTCTGACATTGTTCGCACTGTAGTGGTTTCAAATGTAATTGAAGAAAATGTTGATTCTGAAAAAATTATAATGCCTTTTTGTGATATAGGTATTGATAAGTATATGTTCAAACTAATGGCTGATTCAGGATCTCCTTGCACGTTAATTGGTAACAAAATTTGGGACGAAGTGGTTGGTTTAGAAAATGTTCCACTGTTGCCTCCAGATATTGCTCCTTTGAGTTCTGGTCGTTCAAGGATTGATATCTTGGGATACACAGTTGCTAAGATCTCATTTAGAGGAAAAGTGATCACTGGGAAGGTTTATGTGGCCGTGAGAGGAGACAATCTTCTTGGGTGGAGACATCAACATGATTTTGGTATCATTCTTAATCCTTGTGCCAAATATCCTCATATTCAAGTCATTTTTATGGAAGACTTGGTTCCTTCTTCTCTTTCCCATGAAATTAACACTGTGTCTGATTCCAATAGCATTTTTTGTGAATTCCCTAAAGTTTTTTCTGACACATTGGGATGTTTAAAGGGTTTTGAACACAAAATCATTCTTAAGAAATCTGCTAAACCGTGTGTACACAAAGTTCGGAAAGTCCTGAATATGATGGTTGAGCCTTTGAGATTGGAGATTGAGAAACTGCTAAAATTAGGTGTGATTGAAGAAATTGAGTCTTCAGAATGGTTAAGTCCTATAGTTTTGGCACCTAAGGATGGTGGAAAAGCCGTAAGAATGTGTGTGGATTTGCGTGGATTGAATGAGTGCATTTGGGTTGATCGACAACCTTTTATCAAACATTTCCGAATCTATTAGTATTTTGAAGGGTGCGAACATATTTAGTGTTCTTGATCTCTCTTCTGCATACCACCAAATTGTTGTACATCAAGAATCTAGACATTTAACATCCTTTGTCACACCTCTTGGTGCTTATTGGTTCTTGAGAATGCCCTTTGGTTTAGCTTCGGCTGCTGCCTGTTTTGAAAGGGTGATGAAGATGGTTCTTGGAGATTTACGTAACGTAATGTTTTTTCAAGATGATATTTTGATGTATGGAGTGGATGCCAGGGAACATGATACTGTTTTGAGATCTGTATTAAGTAGACTTTCTGACAGGGGACTCACTGTTAAAAAAGAGAAATGCAGAATTGGTTTAGATTCAGTTACTTACCTTGGGCATGTGATCTCTGGAAAAGGAATACAACCCAAACTGGCTGAGAGTATTGTTAAAGCACCAGCTCCTGAGGATAAGGATCAGGCCAAATCTTTCTTGGGCATGGCGGAATTTTATTCCAAATTTGTCAAAGGTTTTGCTAGCTTTGTTGAGCCTATAAGATTCCTTTTGAAAAAGGGGGTACGTTTCTCTTGGTCTAGTGATTGTGAGCATGCATTTCAATTGATTAAGAGTGAAATTGGCAAAATGCCCACACTGGTCATTTTGATGCTAAATTGAAAACCATTGTCACTACCGATGCCAGTCTTAAAGGGCTTGGAGCTGTTCTTTCTCAAATCGTGAATGGTGAAGAGGTTGTGGTAGCTTTTGCTTCTAGAGCTTTGAAGGATGCTGAATTGAATTATTTTTGCATTGAAAGAGAGGCATTGGCTGTATTTTGGTCAATACACCATTTTAAGTTCTTTTTATTGGGTATTCCGTTTATTGTGAGATCAGACCATCGGCCTCTTGTCCAGATATTTTCTTGTCATCAAAGTGATCATATGACACCCAGATTGAAGAGGTGGAGCGAAGGACTACAAGAATTTTATTTTTCTGTACAGTATATTCCTGGTCAGAACAACAAGCCTGCAGACTGTTTATCAAGGTTGCCGATTGATAGAGATTGCCTTTTTGGCAATATTGAATGCATAAATTGGGTGCTGGAATCTTCCTTGTCCAGAGATGAGTGGTCAAGCAGTATTGATAATGATACTGTTTTTAAGTCTTTGAGAGATATCATTAGAGTAGGGTGGCCTAGGTATGATCAATTGGATATTGAGTTGAAGCCCTGTTGGACTGTCAGAAATGATTTGACATTTTGTCAAGGTAATTTGTTAAGAGGTGAAAGACTTGTGCCTCCAAATAATTTACGTGAGAAAGTTGCCCATCTGGCTCATGAAGGCCCTCTTGGGAGGAACCTTACCAAGGCTCGCATCAGAGAGAGATACTGGTGGCCCGGTAAGGATCGTATGGTAGAAGCTGTTGTAAAGGATTGCCATTTGTGTGCTGCCAATAACAAATCTCACACTACTAGTCATGCTCCTCTTTCTCCGGTAGATGTTCCTGCCACAGTTTGGACAAAGGTGGGATTGGATATAGCCGGTCCTTTTGAGCTCATGCCTTCACACGAGAGGTTTGTAGTACTTCTGGTTGACTACACTTCCAAGTGGGTGATCTCAAAATGTATGGGAGTGGTGAATTCCAGGGCTATCATTGAGTTTCTTAAGGATGTGTTTGTCTCAGAGGGTGTGCCTAAATATCTTCTTACTGACAATGGGGTACAATTTACCTCCAATGAAATGGACTGTTTTCTTAGAGATCTTGGTATTATTCACCAGAAAACAGCTCTTTATTCGCCTTAGGCGAATGGACTGACTGAGAGAATGAATAAGGTTGTCAAAAGTTGTGCGCAGAGGGCTTACAATCTAAAGTTTCTTTCAGTAGTGTGCTGAGGGAGACCTGATGGGCGCATCGCACTGTTCCCAATGCTATCATGCAAAAGTCTCCTTTTGAGGCTTTGAGGGGGAGATTAGATAATTCCAAACTCAATCCGGCTTGGCTTCCAGAGAAAGTTTGTGATGATAGTGTTGAGAGTGAATCAAGAAGGAGAGATGCGCTGGTTGAGTATCAACAGAAGTATAAACAACGTTATGATGAAAGGATGGCTGTCAAATATAGGAAATGGAATGTTGGTGATTGTGTCCTTGTGAAGAAGCCAAAGTTTGGGCACAAGGGTTCTTCCAATTTCAGTGGTCCTTTCATCATTACTGCAATTAGGAAAAATGTTGTGACTTTAGACAATGGTTGCACTTGGAACATGTCTAGATTAACCAAGTTTTCCGAGTTTAATAGTCGCTCTAATTGTGGTTCTGTGCCTATTGATAATTCCAGCCACCCCTGCACTTCTCCTAGCCAAGGTCTAGATAGCGCTCTTGATAATTCTAGAGTGACTCCTAGGACAAGGCAGGTTCCCAAGAAATTTATGGATTATGTTCTGTATTAGTTTCTTGGTACAGCCTCTTGTCTGTAGTTTTCTTTCATCCGTTTTAGCTATTTTACTTTTGTTGTAATTTCTTTTGTTATTCATGAAGCTGTTGTGTTCTTGATTTTATTTATCCTTTCTTTTATATTGGTAAGGGGATGTGTTATGGTCACTGTCTCTTTAATGGAACACTCCCTGTTCTACATCATTGATGGAGTGTTGACTTTTCCAACACTGTGTCAGTTGCTGAGGATTACTGTTGATGGTTGGATCAATAAACCTGCTCCTTCTACTAAGCCTGATTTGTGAGCTTTTATCAATGAGCTATCCTATCCAAAGTGGACAACTGGAGAGACATACATATGTGGGCGCTCAGCTTGATATTTGATCTGGTGCATAGGCCAAATTATCGTATAGGCTGCCACTTGCACTCCCCCTGTTTGGGTGTCTCGAGGCAATTCCATGGAAGCATGGTACAGCGCGGGGACACGCCATACGTGCGTAACCAGGCGCTTTATAAATCTCCCTTAAAAATAATAATTATAATAGAGGGAACCAGTAACGATAAACTTCCTGTCAGTTCACTCCTAATTTAGCAGCTCTTTTACCTCTCGGTAGCAGCAGAAGACATTGTCAGTCACTTCCCTTATGGGGATAGGTGAAAGGCCACACCAAGCATAGTGGTGTTTGTTAATGCTCTATTCTCCTCGGGGTGGTGGACCTCCGGCTATGTGTGTGTTGACCCAGGGACATATCCAAAGCCCTATCTTCTGTCTACGACAAGCTGTCACTACCCCATGCTATCAATATGCAAAAAGAGGAAGCAGAAAGAACAAATATTTAAATCGTCTGGAGAGGTAACAGTAGACAATTTCAAAGTTGCAGCCAAGCAGACTTAATGTTTAGCTGTCAACAGCCATTGTAAAGCTGGAGTCGGAGCATCTGCCTGTAACGAGACAGCAGACTTGGTGCAAAACTTTAAGGAACTTCTTGGCCTCACACGGATGTGCAAAGGTGTGTGCCTTTCTTCTATGAGTGTTTATTCTGAGCCTTGCGGGATACAACATGGTACATCTGTAGTTGTTGCTGTCTCTTCTTTCCTCTGTTAAAGGCCTTCCTCACAGGGTGTACCATCGATGTGGAGTCAGAAAAGAATGAAATGGGATCACTTTCGTATTGCAGTCCCCATTTCTCTCAAGTATTGTGCAAGACAGTAGACTGTAGTTTAACAAGCATACTGCCATGGCAGTTGTTCCCAAACTGTGCACCGTGGCTCCCTGGAGAGCCGTCAAGTCTAGCCAGGGGGGCCGCGCACAAGCACTTTAATGCATTTAACGTTGAAGGGGTTGTTGGCTTCAGTTAAACTAATTAGACTTAAACATATGATGTTGATGATTTGTGAGTGACATGCCTAAAGCTGTAAACGTAGTGGTTAATTGATGGCATCTCAAGAGAGATGACCTCCATATTTCACTGGATCCCCACATTCCAACACTCACAAAGTAGGTAGAAGATGCCTGATTTATTTTGTTAGACTTGTTAATAGTTTAATTTTTTTCCAAATTCATTTTACACCAATGCATGTTATCAGGAAAGTACAGTTGCCTGTCTATTAAACACACTAAGTATTATTAAATATTGACATTTGTAATTGAATCACAGGTACTTCCAGTACACATTTCTTTCAGTACACAGACTTCCAGACATGAAGCAAGAAAGAGGGGCGTTTAAAAAAAAAATCTGAGGAATTTATTTTACTTGCATTGATTTGGAGGCAATTGTAGGGAGGAGATGGCAAAAATAAAGCGGTATGTGGTTTAAAAAATTGTGAGTCACCATGCTGAGACAGGTGTGTTTGCACGTATGACATGGATAGAAATTGAAGTGCATGCAAATATTCTTCAAGTGCAGAAACACTTTGGCAATTGGGCCTACATGCATAGGGGTTCTATCTAGCACTGTAAGTGGGATAAAAAATTAAGAAGGTACTCTAAAAAAGCAATGGCAAAGAAGTGTAACTCGGAATATTTTATTATCGGCGCCGCCTTAATAATACAAAACACCCTGCGTATATGATTATAATACATTCATCAGCTTCATCCCAATTATTTTCAGGGAGAAAAATGCAAGTACTCCTGAGGGCTGACTTACACCCCCCTCCCCCCACCCTCCCAAAAAAGTAACAGTGGGGAGCCACAGGCAATTGCCAATGGGTCAAGGGAGCCGCAGGTCAAAAAAGTTTGGGAACCACTGTGAAATGGGATGTGGCAGAGCTTTCAGTACAGGATTTCAACCAGAGCCCCGTGAGCTTGCTCAGCAGCGAACAGAAAACTGTAGCTTTTTTTATCAAGGTATAATTCCTTTTTCCTGGTAGGAAAATGGAATGACTCCGCCAGATTGGTAATCCTAAAGGAGTTCCAGTATTAACAGACCTCTAAGTCCTTTCATTTAGCATGGATGACAGAATTTTCTTTCCTTTTTTTAGGCGTCATCTTCTGTCTCCTAAATACACCTTTCAGACATATGCATTTGCCTTATATGCTTATCCAGCTGTTCTTTAACGTGTCACATTCTAGGTCTCAGGATTTTGTTTTTTCCCATTGATCACTTGGAGGGTTTTGTGCATATCTTTCAACATTGATTGACTTCCTTGTCATTGTTCATGGATCCAGGCTATATGCATAGGCTATATGCATCCCAGGCTGCTGAGCATCCTGGGATGAGAGGTTTGTAGATCTTTTAGGGTCCAGTGACAACTTTGACTGGTGATGATCTGCTTTCCCATTCTTTTCTCAATGTCTATGACTAGCCGCTTAATATTGGCTATTAGGGAGCTCGCCTTACAAAGTCTACATGTGTACAGATCGCAGATTGTGTTCCCCAATAAATATGCAACCCACAAAAGTTGTCAAGCTTTCAAGACACAAACCCAATTTCTCTGCCTGATATGTTTGTCCAGATAGTAGTTTAAGAAATAGCTATCTGCTCCCAATATGCCTATGCAGAGCTCTTTACCCCTGGCCTACATGCCCGTACAGCACTATGACCCTTGCACCCGTTACTGCATTCACTCCTGCAGGGCATCGCTTTCCACACCATTGTGAAAGAGGTGTGGTGCAGCAACCACGGTGCCTGACTCCAGACCATGGGGTTCATGGTTCGATCACCAGAGGCAGGTTAGCCCACCACCATTTGATTCTGGGCAATAGCTTGCTTAATCTTCCTGACGGCCCCCAGCGCCAGGACATCTCTCCAGAGGTAGTTGTGCACTTTATAAATGCTGGTATTTCATTATATTTCATATTCTATTTGCAGCCTGTTTAGGCTTCAGCACGTTCCACGTTTGGAACTTGCCTAACATAGTAACGCAGACAGGATCACTGGCTAGGGCAGGCTCTGCAGTCCACTCTGGACAACTGTCTCCTACACACAGGCTGCTCCCAGACTGCAGCTCACTTGCAGGGCACATAAGCCTTGTTGATTTTCCTGCGGCACACAGGTACACAGCGAATTAGGTAAGGATTGCTACCTCCTCCTGTTGCAGCTCCTCTTTGCACAGCTCTTTGTCCTGTTCACTCACTTCACCACCACCATCAGATCAGCTAATCATCCCTGTGCAGCGAGCGACATCACAGTTTTGCCTTGGTAGTGGCTTCTTCCAAGACAAATTGTGGTACTGATTTGACCGGTATCTTCAGTTGCATTTAATTATTCAGGTATCGAAGTTCATGGAGAGCTCTCATGGTAGGATGATGAAAGATTATGTACCAGGCTGAGTGAGCCCTTTTTAGGTTGAGCCTAGGCAGCGTGCATACACTGCTGCAAGACATGCTGGATCTCTTCTGTAGGCTCTTAGCACGCCCATCATTGCTATTCGTTCTTTGTTGTGCCATTCATAAATGCTGCCTTTGTATTGGTGCGTTTGTTGCAATTGTCCCTCCTTTGGGTGCTTGGTTCCCTCGAAAGCGATTTCACTAAGTAGTCCTTTTTTTGTTGGCCATCAGAGGGCATTCCCGCTTCCTCTTGACAGCGTGCAATGGCCATCCTCCTGTCTGCGCATTACAGCCTCAGGGTTCCTTCTGGTTGTCATTCTGTTTGTTTTGGCTCAGAGGCCACGCCCCTTTCATTATTTTGGCAGGCTTGTTTGTTTCTCCTGCCGCATGGTATCTCTATGGTTCTAAATCTATTTTTATGTATGCTTATAACATTTTACTGATGAACCGCACAGCACTTGGTTCACAGTCTCCGTGCTTCATCTTTCAGCATGGGGCCACTTTGTGAAGTTGTGTCCCTTTCTTTAGTTATGCATTAATGGTGGCTCATTTGAGAGGCCGCACCCCTTTCTCTGCATGGTGGAAAGGGTGGCAACACAGGGGCACGCACAGCTCCTTCTGCTCTGGGGACTTTGGTTGTACCCTTCCCCTGACACAGTAAGGAAGGGTCACGTGACTGAGACAACATCTTTGCTGACTGGCTCAGAGAGCCTGGCCTGGTGTGCCTCTCTAGAATGGAGCCTATGAGCCCAAGCCAGGGAAAACTAGAGGTGCAGCAACTAGCGCCCATTGGGGATCCGGTGGAAGAGCAGTAGCGGAGCTCGCCGGCCTGCCCTCTCTGCTCCGTCTGACATCATAGACACCAAAAGCTGGCTTAGAGCAGGTGAGACCTCCCATGTAGAACAGCCCTGCACCAGGCTGTGGCGGGGAATGCACTGGGTAGGGACGTCCAGCAACATCAGTTTTGTGCGTAACTCACTGCAAGCATTGCTGGTATGGCCAGGGACTAACGAACATCCCCTTCCCCCGCTTTGTGTTTAACCAACATTTATTAAAGATTGATATGAGAGGGATTTCTTTGGAGGCAGGGGTCGTACAACCCCTGGCCGTATTTATTAAAACATAAATGCAAATAAAAATTTAAATAAACAATATTTACACATTTTTACGCAGAAAACGTAGCATGACATTTGATTACAATTAATATATACAGATATCAGATGGCTAACCTTAACATACTTCTAGTACAAATTATTTCCTATCCGAAGCTAACATTTGAATCATAATCATACATTAATTACTTTTCTGCATATCCTATTTGGGGCTACGACAAGGTCGCTAAATGGTGTCAGATCCTTATCAATTAGCCACGCCCTCCCATTGGAGTGCGCATGAGCAAAGGGCCTGTTTACCGTGAGGGTACTTCCCCCCCTGTTACCCTTGTATGCTCTATTACCTCCATTAACGGGGGCCCTTGCACTCTGCATCGTTTAGTGACTTCATTGTGCACGTGCGGGGTGGCCAACCAGCCTAAAGAAAGCGTGACTCCCCCCTACCCCGCACCCATCCAGCCAAAGGCTGTACCGCCCCTGGAGTTCTAGGAGAGACCACTTGTCTCGCCCCTTGGGCGACCCCATTTAAGAATGGCGCCGCCCTCTAAGGACCTTTAATTTACTGCTCACCAATCATGACCTTACCGCCTGCCCAAGGAATAGCAATAAATACGACGATTGATGACCTGTAAATGGGAAAAAGTTCTAAGGAACAAAAATAATCGTACAGAATACTCGTCATCCATTTACCTTGGGAAAAAACATATGAACAACCTTCATAACACAATAACCAATATCTGCCTTAGGGGATGTGGGTGGGGAAAAAGATTACAGCCTCCTAGAGGCTGGGTGGGGCAGACCAGGGAGCACGTGAAAAAGAGGCCGACTCCCGCGCTCCACAGCCTTTTAAACCCCCTTTACTGGCCAGTCCGGTTCTAACCGGCCTGACCTCTGCTCCCCCGGCCTCACCTCTGCGATTCAATCGCTTCCAGGCCACTTTGGAGCCCTTGCGCCCAAACCGTGATGAGGCACGCCCACCACGTCATAATGAGGCGATGGGGCGCGCCCCACCACGGAGAGCGGTGGGGGAAGGGGGGCCGGTGCCCCTCCGTACTTCCGGCAAGGTCGATGCCGGCCCGCCTTTCTCTATGACCAGGGACTACCGAACCTCCCCCTCCCACTGCCTTGTGTTTAACCAACATTTATTAAAGATGAACATGAGAGGGATTTATTTGAAGGCGGGGGTCATACAACCCCGGGCCATATTTATTAAAACATATAATCAAACAAAAATTGAAATAAACAATGTTTACACATTTTTATGCAGAAAACGTTGCATGACATTTGATTTGAATTAATATATACAGATATCAGATGGCTATCCTTAACATACTTCTAGTTCGAGGAATTTCCTATCCGAATCTAACATTTGAATCATAATCATACATTAATTACTTTTCAGCTATTTGGGCCTATGGCAAGGTCGCTAACTGGTGTCAGATCCTTATCAATTAGCCACGGCCTCCCATAGGAGTGAGCATGCGCAGAGGGCCCGCTTACCGTGAGGGTACTTCCATCCTGGTTACCCCCGTACACTCTAATAACTCCACTAAAGGGGGCCCTTGCACTCTGCGCCGTTTAGTGATGTCATTGTGCATGTGCGGGGTGGCCAACTAGCCTAAAGAAAGCGTGACTCCCCCCTCACCCACACCCATCCAGCCAACTGGCTGTACCGCCCCTGGAGTTCTAGGAGAGACCACTTGTCTCTCCCCTTGGGCGACCCCATTCAAGAATGGCGCCGCCCTCTAAGGACCTTAAATGTATTGCTCACTAATCATGGACGTACCGCCACAGGCCAGCGTAGTTGACCTACTGTCTGCCCCCCCCCCCCACCCTCCTACACTGAAAGGTCATGCCTTGCCCTTAAAACTAACTAGCCACACCATTATATTTTCCAAAATGATTTTGTTACCTAACCTAGTCAGGTGGATCCTGTCTTTTAAGAAGCACAGTCCCCCCTGACACACCCATGTGCTATGTTTTGAAGCTGAGGAGACCTGAACAATTTCCTTATCTTATTGTTGATCCTCCTTACCGAGTGATTCAACGCTTTCATAGAGTCTCCCCCCCCCCTCCATTTAACCCTGGGTACCATCTGCAAACAAAATATGGTTCAGCCCTGGCATGCCTTAGCTAACCAGCCAACTTCAGAGATTATGTCCTCCATCTGGCCCCTTCTTCCCAGATTCACCAGATCGTTCCCACCCAAATGCAGGATAACTATCGTGGGTGGAGGACTGTGTCTACTCAGCAGCTCTGTCACGAAAACCCTAAACTGACTGAGACAGAGACCCCCTTTACCATGGAAAGAAACCTTGAAACCATCCTGCTCAGCTCTTTGTCAGTAATTACCTGAAAGAAAAAACAGATTTCATACGCTGTACATAGGAATGACCAATGACACAAACAACGTGTGCTCCCTTGTCCTGTGGATGTGCCTGTCGTTGTGAAGTATCTTGCTGGTGATGCGCTGACGACAGATTCCCCCCTGTGTGATAGGTTCGAGAAACTGAAATGCAAGCAGACAAATAGGACAGGCATCAGGACAAAATGCATTGCCACCCTCACAACATGTGTAACCGCATATAGCGCTTGTAACAATTGGAGGACCATCTCCCAATTCTCTTCACACTGTTGCTGTGCAACCCTCTAGCTGTTGCTTCTGTGGCAGCCCCTATTCTGAATGAATGAGTCCCAAAGTCCTTTGGATCCAAACCTGTCCTGTCTATCGTCATGGCCGATGCCCATTTAAATTGGAACCTGGTAAGAGGGGTACTGTCAGCATGCATTATTAATGCCCCGCCTATTGCACTATTCCTCTGTCGGAGGAAGCCTTCTAGGTGCATCACTGGGCAGCATGGATTATCCTGTGCCCGGTGGAGTGCTATCCCTTCACCATGGGCTTCCTGATCAGTTTTGGATTTTTTAATGGTTATTAGCAGAGTGTAGCCCTGTATCCTTCCATGCTCCAGCTGGAGCCCACCTTGCACATCCTGTTTATTGCACACCACTAGTTCCCCAACCCTAAATGCTCCATAAAAGGCCTGTGAAAAGGTGGCTCTGAACAGCAATGCTTCGCCTGTTGAGATGCAGATGCCACCCAGGGCTGCTAGCAGTGATGACAGCCGCTCTAAGCCAATCAGGCATCTCATGGCCGGAGTAGCCCCACAGAGGAACCGCCACCCCTTCAGTACCTTCCTCACAATGAAACTATTAGTGGGGTCCCTGGTGTCCTTGATTTGCGTGAAGAAAGCACAGCTGCCACATGTTGCCTGGCTGTTGCCGCAGAGCGCCCTTCCTTATTCAAAGTGTCTAAATAACGAAGGAATGCCCCTGACTCCTGCCAGCTATCCTCCCAATCCTGCCCCAGAAAAGCACAGTAAGACCAAAACGCCCCTTCATAAGCCTGCCTGGTCCTGGGGCTAGACTAGCTGCCACGAGGTTCTGTAGCTAGGGGCACAAATCTGCCAGAGTACTTCTGGGAAGCGGGTTGGTGTCGCCTCTGCAGAGGGTATGTGTTCCCTGAAAACCTGCATCTTGAAGCAATAGGGTGCGTCAGCAGCATTATTCAGCACCCCCGGGACATGTTTAGCCTTAAACTGTATGTTCAGCTTAAAACACAACAGCACTATCTCTTTCAACAGGTGGAGGATCATTTTGCACCGTGTTGCCTGCTGATTAATTCATTAAACCACTGTCATGTTGTCTGAACAAAAAATCACAGATTGGTTACGCAAATGATGAGGTCAAACAGTCAGTGCAACCCAGATGGGAAAGAGTTCCAGAAAACCTATATTGGCTGTTACACCTCTCTCCACCCACCAAGCCGGCCAATGTTGTGCCACCCATTTGTTCCCAAGTATGGCACCAAAACCCACACTGCCCGAAGCATCAGTCCATAAACCTAACTCCGCTGAAGTAGTGGGGTGACCGGGCCACACTACCCTGTCGTTGAAACCCTCCAGAAATGCAATCCAAATCTGCATGTCCTGGCGAACCTCAGTCGACAGTCTGGTGTGATGGTGTTTTTCCTGGAGGCCTGTCATGGCCTGAGCGATGGAGCGGGAGAACGGCCGTGCCATAGGTATTACCCTTAGCGCAAGTTCAACTGACCAACTGTCTGTTGTAGCTGATGTAAGGTTACCTTATCTTTTGCCAAACATTGCTGGAGTGCTGCTCTAAACTTAAAAATGTTATCTTTAGGTAACTGGAAACACCCCTGTACAGAGTCCAACTCAATGCCTAAAAATTATATTGTGGTTGCTGGACCCACCGTCTTCCCCGGTGCCAGAGGAACCCCGAAAGCATGCATGAGCACGCAAAATTCATGCAATGCCCAAGCACATTCCCGGGAGCCCGCCGACCCCAGAAAGAGAAAGTCATCCAGGTAATGCATGACATATTGGTTCCCTGTTGCCTGTCTCAAAACCCATTCCAGAAATTAACTGAATTTTTCAAAGTAAGCGCAGGAAACAGAACAACCCATGGGCATGCACATATCCATGTAGAATTTGTCCTGGAATGAAAAGCCTAGAAGGTGGTGATCTAGAGGATGTACAGGCAGCAGCCGAAAGCCGGACTCAATATCTGATTTGGCTAGCAAGGCCCCGGGTCCCAGAACCCTTAGCATATCTACTGTCTGGTCAAAAGAGGCATATTTCACGCTACAGATATCTTCGTTGATGGCGTCATTTAATGAATTGCCTCTAGGGGCTGACAGATTATGAATCAACCTGAACTCCCCTACTTCTTTCTTCGGGCCCACCCCCAGGGGCGAGCAGACAAAGTTGTGCACAGGGATGTGATCAAAAGGACCCGCTATTCTGCCCAGGAGTAGTTCTTTTGCAATTTTCGCTGCTGCTACCCCGGGATCGGTCCTCACAGAAAGCTGATTTTTACACTCTGGTGTCCCTGTGTAGTCAACTGCCGGAATCCTAAAGCCATACAAAAAACCTTCTTATAAAATCCTAGCCATGGCATGGTCTGGGTACCTGTTTAACCAAGGAGTCATAGCCAGAACGTCAATGGGTGAATGTGTTACCATTAGTGCCTTCTCCTTACTCCTGTTTCCTCTTTCCCCTATTTCCTGGTTTTTTGAGGCATTTTGATTCTGGGTGAGAAGGGTGATTACATATGGAGCATGCGTGCCTGAATTTACAAGTGCCTTGGACCCTGGTGCATGTCCGTCTATTAAAATCCCAGCATGCCCCTTTCCGCCCACACCGCTCCCTGGACTAGGGGCCGTGCCCGTGGTTTGTGGTGGCCGAAAGGGCTGAGGCACTTGGGAAGTGTGACCCTTGTTCCAGTTTTGAACTGCATTGCCTGGCTGTCCTGGGCCAAACTGATCAAACCATGAGATTGAGTCAACCCGGTCCCAGGTAAGTGATGGGTCAAATTCCTTAGCCTTCCTGAAATTCATGTCATATTCCTTCCACCCTACGCCCCCATATTTATCATGAGTCATAGTAACCCTGCTCTGGTAACAAGCCATTTCTGCTTGCAGATTAGGCGAACGCTCAGGTATTATAGCCATAAATACCGAGAAAGCCCTAATCCAGTTGCTCAAAGTCTCTTCCACCCTGAATCTCAACATTTCAACACGCCATTCACTAGGAAGAATCCAATCCTTCTGCTTCTTGGCATACTACATTTCTCTGTTATCCACAAGCAAGGAGAACATATTGATGTAAGCACCAGACCATACCAATTCCTTCACCTCCCGTGTTACATTCCTGGCCAAATGTTCCCTCCTAGTGGGTAGTACACCTGCGTCCAGCAGTGGCAATGACACTTCCTTACCTATTGCCCCAACTCCAGCTGGCTCCGTCACCTTGTCTTTTTCATTGCCGCTTGCCTGTACCGCTGGTTGGGGTAGAAATTAAGTACCTGGCCCTTCGCCTGGCACCCCGCTTGGGGCTGCGATAATCTTTGCCACCATCCTCTGAGCCTCCGCTAACGGGTCCTCCCCTACTTCCTTTGCTCCCACTGAAGTTGGTAACATCCCCCCGTCCTAGCCAAGGGAGAACTGCCGCTATCTGCGCCACTAGCTCCTGCGGTACCTGATTAACAACTGTTGGTGTTGAGACGGGAGTGGGGACCACTGGATTCAGAATCGGTATCACTGGGCTAGGTGTGGGCACCACAGAAATTGACGCGGGGACCAACGGGATTGATGCACTGGACTTGGTGTAGGCACGAGTGGGGTAGGGGCGGGGACCAATGGGACACTTGCAGGGATCACTGGTATAGGTGTAGGGCTCACCGGTGTCACCGGAACTCCTGAGGGACCCTCACCTGGAGAAATCTCCCCTAAAGGTTGACTTGACATGGGTGCTTGGTTCTTCCCCTTCCTGGGCCTAGCCTGCCTGGGGAGTGGGTCCAATTCCCGCCTGGGTTTTGGGGGCACTATAGTTCATTTAGGCCTGCCTGCTGCCCCACTCTTCCCATCTACTCTTTGTCTGAGTTCTGCAAGGCTCTGCCCCATTTGCTCTACCTTTCCCCATCTCCTATCCATAGTCGCCATCCTACGCATCATTGCTTTTAACATATGTTCCATGCGGGAACACTTTGCACCATGTTTACTAGCCATAGCTCTTGAGAGAACAATTGCAAGGTAACTTAAGCACTGATAGCCAATAACACCGCAAGCGCAATGTTATCTGTTACCTAAATGGGATCTGTTCGGGTCCTTACCTGCGCACGTTGGGGGTACACAAACTGGCCGTATGCACCACGCAACAGGAGCTGCGCCACGCCATCTAACCTGGGTGTTGGGCGAGTAACTCTAGCCCAGCAGCCCACAAAAGCAGTGAAATGCAGGCCTGTCTGTGTCCCCTTAAAGCGATGTTCTCTGTCTCGCCTCTTGCTGACCTGGCGTGATGAGTACCCCTGCGCGCACTCCTATAATGAAAAGTAACAAGATTATCATATGCCCTGGGCACATAAACAACAGAAACTTTCTTGTACTCTTTGACCACCCCACCACCTGCGTTCAACTGGAATCCACACAGTGCGTAGTCTAAAGAGTGCACCCTCCAACACAGCACATGTATGATGCAAACCTATACCATTCACTTGTGTTTCAATTAACACTCCCCCTATATCAACAGCAAATTGTTGTGTTATTTACCATAATACAGAACCCCTCGAGAATGTAGAGCTAAGAGATGATCACTGAAACACAGACTTGCAACTCCCATCCAACTGTACACCTCAGAGTATTTAAAAAAAATTAACCCTTCGCCCGATTGCATATGAACAACCTTCAGGACTTGCACCGCCCTTAGCGCCGCCGTGAAGGCCTGCCCCCTTGTGCCCAGTGCGCTCAATTAAAATTAGAGCAGTGAATATATCACTGAGGAAATTGAAGGTCCGGACATGTTAGGATAACTGCTCCTGACGCGCTTAAATTAATGCACAATGCAAATATGCCCAGCTCCCAGCATTAGGCTAACCGCTCAAGACGCACTTAATTTAATGCACAATGGAAATATGCCCAGCTCCCAGTGGTCGCAGTCCCAACACCTCCTCCCTCGATACCTGTGAGGAGAGTGGTGTGCGTTCCTCGTACACAGAAGCCTCTCCCGAGCCAGAGCTAAGAGCAACCCGGGCGTCCACCACTCGCTACGTTGGACCCCTGTATTCCGCCAAAGACAGCCGGCGCGAAGTCATCTCACGGCCCCAAATCCGGCCTAACAGGAAGCCAACCACAGAGGAATCTTCTTGCCGCTGCGCTCTCCTGTCTGCTCCCCCGATCAATACCGTTCCCCACAGGCCAGTTGTTCCACCTTGACTATGCCGATTCCGCACCTCTCTTCGACGCAACCTGTAAGGGGGGAGAAAACAGAAAAAGATTACAGTCTCCTTAAGGCTGGGTGGGGCAGACCGGGGTAGGGCGGGTAAAAGAGGCCGACTCCCGCACTCTCCGGCCTTTTAAACCCCCTTTACTGGCCAGGCCGGTTCTAACCGGCCTGACCTCTGCTCCCCAGTGACCCGGAAGCGATTCAATCGCTTCCGGGCCACTTTGGAGACATTGCGGCCAATCCGTGATGTGGCGCCCCCACCGCATCAACACATAATGAGGCGACGGGGCGCGCCCCACCACGGCGAGCAGGCGAGGGAAGGGGGGCCGGTGCCCCGTCATACTTGCCGTGAAGCCGGCACCCGCCTTTCTCTTCTCTTTTCTAAGAGTGGAGACATTAGGTTCAGCTGCTCACTCAGGAATGCTCCTCACAGCTGATGCACAACCCGACCGCTGCTTGAAAAACAAAGCCAGCCAACTCCACAGGCTTTGTAACAGCCTAATAATCAAAACACTTCCGGATCACAACTGTGTGGATAGCACTCTACAGATAAATGTTGAAGTTATCACTTTAGGTATTTGCAGTGCAGGACATTGTCGCAGTGTGGTCTGGCTACAGAATGCAGATAGCTCAGACGACCTCACACCAAATATAAAAGGCTAACAGAGTATTTAAATATGTTTCCTGGTTCCTGGGCTTTTCACAATATGTTTCCTTAATGTGTCTTTGCAAGCAAAGTAAAATTGGAGTGCACATGAAAAATATAGGATTGGAAGTTCCTTGTATTGCAAATGAATGTGACAGCCAATAAAGCTCCTCGACATTCAAAATAATGCACATCTCCATCCTGCAATCTGTGACTATATGAAATCACACAACCAACACTGTTAATAGCCTAAAATTCAACAAAGTGAGTGAACAAAGGGGTTCACTCAATGCGACACTGTTCCATGCCAGACTATTCAACTCCACACAAATCCATTCCACACCATATAATTCCACACCAAACCACATAATTCCACTCCACAACACAATTCCACCACACCCCACATATATCCAATTCACAACACATAATTCAACATCAAACCACAAAATTCAACATCATACCACAAAATTCAACAGCACATCGAAATTAAACACCACTAAATAAAACTTGACAACACAAAATAGCATTTCACATAATTAAACCCCATGACACACAATCCCAATACACATAATTCCAATACACTCAAAAACACATAATTACTGGCCACATAATACCACTGCAAAACATGCCACATAATTCCACTACACAACTCCACTCAACACCACACCATTTCGCGACACACAATGTCACAACTAATAATTCCAATCCAACCAACATAATTCCACTAAACGCCAGATACATCCACTCGACTACATAACACATAGGTAAGAAACATTTACATTCACAACGCTAATAGCTCTAACTCTCTTTCATTGTTTTTAAACGACCAATCACACAGATCTAGAGCTTTGCTTCTACAGTTTTTTTTTCACCACCAAAAAGACAACACTTTCCACACAGTACCACACCGTACAATTCAGCTCCAGGCAGTTTGAATCCAGAACACGTAATTTGACACCAAACCGCATAATACAACTCAAAAACACAATTACACAACACACCACTTACATCCAATCAACACCACACAATTCCACATCATGCCACAAAATTCAACAGTACACCACATAATTAAACTCTACTACATACCACTCCATTCTACAACACAAAATACATTCCACATAATTACTCTCCATAACACACAATCCCACTCCAAATAATTAAAATACACTGAATATAACATAATTACTATTCACATAATTGCACAGCACACCATGCCACATCATTCCACAACACAAATTCACACTACCCAATTCCACATCGCACAATTCCACAACTAACTAATCCAATCCAACCCACCTAATTCCACTTCACACCACTTACATACACCCCATAGCACATAAGAAAAATAAGTTTCCATTTACAATGCCAATAGCTCTAATGCAAATAAATGCAAGATCAATTGCATTTTTATTGCTTGTTATGAACGCAGTTATCTTGGTGGCTTGCACTCTGACGCCTTCCATTGTGAAGCTCCTTGGCCTGAAACAAGTCTAATAGGCTCACACAAGAATGTAGGGGGAACTTTGAGAAGAGAGGTAGGTTGCTGATGCTTTCTCAATTAGTTTTCCAAGGAATAACAGTTTGCAATAATGCCAGAGATTAGCAAAATCAACCCTCTTCAAATGATGTTTCTTAACAAAAAGGGCAATCTGACAAGTTTGAGATCTGGAGGCAATTTTCTTTGTGACAGTGTTATGTTGATGATGCTAAGAAAAATTGGTTTGAAGTCTTGTGGGGAACATTTTAGCAATGTTGCTAGGTTCAAATTGTCAGAGTACAAGGTGAATTTAATGCCAAATATAATTTGCTGGAGGTCAGCCGCGGTCGGTAGTGGGTGTACCTGCAGGACAGTGACGTGGGGAAGGGCAAAGTGGGGGGTAATAATGTATGGATTACGGAGCTTTACAGGTAAGTAAACATATAAATAAATAAATCGAATTTCGTTGCACGCACTGCGTTGCATTTGGGGATGCAGTGCATGCAAAAAAATTCTTTTATTCATTTATATGTTTACTTACCTGTGAAGCTCCGTAATCCATACATTACTACCCCCACCCTGCCCCTCCCCCTCCCCACGTCACCGCCCTGCAGGTACACCCACTACCGACCGCGGCTGCTGGAAGTTAGTGATATCTAGAGCTGTGAAAGAAGACCACGTTGGAATAACGATATCGAAAATTAAAGGGCCCTTGGTGAAATTGAAGGGAGGGGGACAGGGGAGAAACCAAAGAACATACCCCACCTCCCAAACCTTATCTATTAAAACAGCATACTGTCATTGTATAAATATTTTCCATTTAATCTAATGCAATTCCATTAGCATGATGCATCTCCTTTAATCAAAAACTGATACTTGCTTTACATATATAATACGGTACAAAAGGGCGTGGTGATGGACGAAGCATCTGAATCAATCAAACACTCACACCCAGTCAAAAGATCTGGGTTTAATCCACCACCGTTGAGTAAAACAGATAGCACAAACTCCAAAACAATGAGAAAAAACACAGAGGACAAAAAACCTCCAACAGCACAAGATGAGCAAGTTCAACCAAGACGGGCAAAAACAAACACCCAAAACAGCCTCAGCCTTGTCACAGCCCAACCTGACTGTAATTAAACACAATCGCTAATGCCTAAGGAAACCGAACCAGAGACATTGTATCTTACACCTGAAGAATGGGAGGAACTAGTCGCGTCCTATTCCAACGTCACCGGAGGCGAGTCAGATAGAAGAAATAACAGCTCTCCAAAACCAAACAATGAAAAGGATAAATCACGGGACAAAGACGACATCTGGTCCACTTTACTGCACACAATGCAAATGTCTGTGAACGCATTGCAGTATCAATCAGACAAGATGGACCTCCAGCTGTCAGTCCTCAACTCACTCTTCATTTTTGTTTCCGGCATAGATGACAAGCTGGCCGACCTCAACAATTTGATCAAGAGGGCACAGTCAGACACAAAACTCGCTCAGGCTAGCTGCACCTGCATAACAATTGTGTACAAGCTAGCAACATTACCATCAGCATTGGATAATCTCCTTGTCGACATAAGGAAAGCAGTGCCAGCCCAACCAACGCTAGGCGTGGTCCACTCCAGTATTAGTGGACAACAAACGACTAAGCTAAGTAAAGTCGAAAGACCCAAAGCACAGGCTAAGCAAACTGCAAGCGCGGCACAGACATCAGAGAACAAACAGTCTTGCGATGACGAGGGCTCACCCCTATCAGGGCCAAACATCAGTGTATTAATTGAAGGAGCAACAGTAGCCCTGAAGAGCAATTTCACTAAACCTAGTAATCTCCTGGAGAATCAGGCTCCGCTTAAAGGGGCACAATTATCCTCCAAACAGCGGAGAAAACAAAGGAGAAAGGGGCGAAACCAAAAAACCTTGCAGGCATCGCCATACAACAAGGAAGGAATCCACAGAACCAGGGAGGATCCAAGGGATGACCAACTAGTCTACTCATGTAGGGAGGAAGAAGATATGGCCCCGGGTCGGGGAGAGAAAAAGAGCCTGACCCAGGAAAAAGGACCAGAAATCATTGTGCGAACAACCGCCAAAGAATTGACTTTGGATAGACTGGAGCAGAAACCGGGGAACAGCAGCAGGACCCCTTTTGGGGAACCACCGATAATAACAAATGTCTGGGCACTTAATAAGGCAAAATCATGCCCTGCCACCCCATTAATCAATGGGTCGAGGGAGCCAGCAGGAGAAAAAATAATCTCACAAAGCAGCATGGTCGGGGAGACAACTAAAACATCAGCGCCGAATATGGAGAAAGCTGCAGTAAGTAACAGCCAGCTACTTGGCCTGATTATACCATCGCCATCATTATTAATGGAGAATTCAACAGCAATAGAGGACACCCTGGACCAACAATCAGGGTACTCAGGCGCTACAACAGCAATCATGGTTCACCCAGAGTATATATCAAAGGGACGGGCTGATACTCTAAACAGGGGTAACATCTTGCGTTTACTGAGGTCTATTAACACGCTAAAAAATATCAAAACCACCGACCTGGAGTCAGTTGAGTTTAAAGACTCGACCGATTGCCCAGGCTTAGAGCTAACGAAAACAGTATGGGCCACACTAGACCTGGCCGAGAGAGTCCTAAAAGAACAGAAAAGGTTCAACAAATGGGGCATTAAACTTCAGCCAATAGCAAAACCAAGGTATCCTGACCCACTACTGGTCGAGTCAAAGCGCCAAGAAGAAAAACGTGGCCATGAACAACTGAGCCCACGATTATTCTCGGTACTGCGAGGGGCTCGTAGTAACAGCACAGAGTATAGGGGTAACGGAGAATATAACGCACCTAGGGCTCAAGTGGAGATAAGTAGATCCATGCTGGAGTGGAGCAGGGTAACCAGGACAATAAAAATCAAAAGTGGAATACCATGACCTTTTAAGCATAACATACCACCAAAAAAGACCTTTTTGAAAATCTGTTCCTGGAACATCAATGGACTGGGGAGATAAGACCTCGGACCCTGAACTGCTAACTTATCTGTAGAAATGTGATATAATTTCACTCCAGGAAACATGGAGTGTACTACCAACGGCACTGCACGGCTTTAACATGCTCTACCTACCTGCAATCAGAAGCTCCAAATTTGGCCACAACAAGGGTGGATTAGTCACATATACCTCTACAAGCAGCATATACGCAACAGAACTTTTACCATACAATTTAGCGCCACCAAACGAAATGCAAGTATGCCGAATCACCCTGCAGGGGAAGATAAGCAAGGAATACATAATTCTGGTAAACCTCTATCTACACCCACGCAATAAAAATAAAGGGAGTCAACAACTAAAGGAGGAGTTGATGAAAATAATAACAGATGAGGAAACAAATAATTGGATAATCACAGGAGATTTCAACTTAAACATGCTGAGGAGACAAACTGATGACATCAACACAGAGGAGGGCCCATTTGCATGGGAGGAGACGCCCCAAGACATTAATACAGACGGAAGACTCACAAACATCTCAAAAAGTCTACTGTCATTCTTAGAGCAACTGGGTGCACGTGCATTAAACGGCAGATTCCCCGGAGACCGCCCGCAAACAGCGACATTTAATAATGCAGCAATGAGGTCAACAATTGACTACACCTTCTGCTCTCGCTGCATGTTCACAAAAGTAAAAAAACTACTGCATTGGGAGCGAAGAATGCAGCGACCACTTACCCCAGGAAATCACGGTAGACGAGCCATCATTACACAAACTGCCCCCAGCAAATATAATCTGCTCAGAATACACCAACAACGAGAGAAGAGTAAAATTTAGCACCAACGACCCTGAAGGACTACTATCTTGAGCAAAACAACTCTGGGAAGAAGGAAAAGCAGTTACCTCCGACATATTCGGAGGCTGGGAGGCATTTACAAACGCCCTACGTAAAAGTTACGGAGATACAAAGATCCGCTCTGGAAACGGGAGAACAACGTCCCAGCAAAATCCACAGTCTGGCTCCAATCCACGGAACAGAGCCAAATTAAAAAAGCTAAAAACTTGGATAAATCTTACACTGCGGAGGCTGAAGAAAGATCCCTCGGCCTTACAAGAGTTGAGGTTGCTAAAAGCCACTCGCAAAAAACTGATTTGGCAAAACAAAAAGGAAACTGAAGAATCCCTGTGGGCCAGACTTCTGTATGATGTCAAGAACAATAATAGTGCACAATTTTGGAAGAAGATAAATGCCCTATCAAATCCGCTAGGTCAGCGCATCAGCTCCAATGTTACAGAAGAAGCATGGATAACCCACCTCGAATCCCATTTTAACAAAGATCAGACCCCCCAAATCGGTGTAAATATCCATGAGCCTAATATGGAACTTCGACCGCTCCATGAAAATCTCAATGCATGTCTTGGACAGAACTCCACAATCACAATCACAAACATCCAAGTTCACAAAAGAATCTTGAAAGGCAGACGAGAAGGAGCTCCTGGCCCCAATGGGATTCCGCCCATATTATTCAAACAAGATCCTGCATATTGGGCTACAGTTCTAAAACCAATATTTGAAAGAATCCTGCAGACGTCAACATTACCATCATCATGGAGAAGCTAAATAATCTCCCCTATATACAAAAAAGGCAACAGGAACGATCCCAAGAGCTATCGGCTGGTAGCTCTTTTGGAAACCGAGGCCAAATATTATGCCGGGGTACTTCTTCAAGAATTAACAACATGGGCCACGGAAATCAAAGCAATACCCTACAATCACACTGGCTTCTGTAGGGACATGGCACTGCCACTAACATCTCTGCCCTCTCACTAATGATAGACGCAGCACTTACAATTAAACAGCCTCTGTACATCTGCTTTATCGACTACAGTTCAGCATTTGACCACATAAACCGAAATATTCTGTGGCAAAAATTAAAAAATTAGGTATTCCATCATTGCTCCTAAGACAACTAACCCTTCTGCACAGTAACACCTGGATACAAGTAAAGCTGGGGGCAGGTGACCATCTATCGAAAAAGATTAACACAACCTCAGGACTAAAACAAGGGTGTGTATTAGCCCCCACACTATTCAATCTATTTATGGCTGAGCTTTCAGTTCAACTCAATGGAAGCAACGCGCATGCACCAAAGTTAGGTGGTCACCAGCTATCTAATCTCCTATATGCAGACGATTTAGTACTTATCAGTCGGACACCCATAGGTTTACAACGTCTCCTGGACATTACATCTCAATACTCGGATACTAACAAACTAAGCATCAACCAAGACAAAACAAAAGTCATGTGTATAAATTACCGGAAAACAAAAACAAAACACAACTGGCACTTGGCAAAATGCAAGCTTGAAGTCGTACAAGACTACAAATATCTGGGGGTTATGATAGATAGTAAAGGCAATTACAAAGTACAATTTGAGGCAATAAAAAAGAGGGGGCTTATGACAGCAGTAGCACTAAGAAACCTGAAGAACATAACCGCGGGCCCGAGCTTCCTCCCTCTGACCAAGGTGATACAGGCCAAACTCATACCATCTATCACCTATGGAAGCGAAGCCACGAGAGGGAGGGATGTGGAAACATTAAATGGTACCATCGCCAGAGCGCTAAGAATTATATAAGGGCTGCCTGGATATACATCTCCAGCGCAAATGAGGCTGGAATTTGGTATACAAAAACAGGAGCTGGACAGGAAAGGAGCCTTTGTTAAAACCTGGTTTAAGATCAAAAAAGGGCAACCAGAAACTTTAAATTTCTATTTGTGGAGAGAAGTAGAAACGAAAGTAACTTGCCCAGCCAGACTGTTCTTGGACACTGCACTGGACCAGTTGGGCTTACGGCAACTCTGGGCAACGCCTGGGACCATGGAAAGCTTCAAGAAAATCGTAAATAACACTGTTAAAAAAGAGTCAATCTTACAGGACAAAGCGGCCTTGACTGAACGTTTGCATGGCTGGCTAACTATACAATCTTATAGTAAAGCGACTCCTCAAGCTTACCTCCTCTCTAACTTCTCCAGAACCATCAAAGAGAAGTTTCTGAAATTTCGGTTAGGTCTGCTGCCGACAGCATACCACCTGCCCCCTTGGCTGCGCCCTCCAAAGCCAGCAGTGTGCCGTCTTTGTGGGGAAGGAGAGGAGGACATAGTCCACATTATAACCATTTGCCGCGAGCTGATGTAGGAGCGCCGGCAACTACTCAGACCAATTTTCAACAAAAACCAAATACGGTCATGCAGACAAGCGGTGCTTGCAAGCTTCTCTGGCCAAGATACTCAACTAAGCTGCTGTCTGGTAAAGTTTTTAATTGCAGCTGACCTACATTTAAAAAAAAAGTGCACACAACCATAACAGTGTGTTAAGCATACAATGTCAAGTTTCTTTCTCCACACCCAAGCCTCAAAGGAAACAATTGAAAGGCTAACTATACAACATACTTTGCACAAACCAACGGAAGCCGAGGCAGCACTATGCACTTTAAATCGGCGCATCTCGTCTGTCATCGTTCTGAAGTCAAGATTTTAATAAGGGGGGTACTTTTATCTCACGGACTGCCACTAATATTCGCCGGCCGAAGTGAAGAAACAAGATTATGGACTACCGAGGCCGGGGGTGTGGATTTTCTTCCCAATCTTAACGCATGTTTTTGTTTAACTATGGCTATCATCTTTTTTATAAAGAAAATTGAGGTTTTATTGTTTATAATAGTGGGTCAATCATTGTAATGGTTTTAATTAACTGCACAATAAATGTATTACTTACTTAGAGTAACGAGCAAAGTAATAACAAGTTAGGAGACTTCAGAATGTTTTCTTTATTGCTTTGGAGAGCATTGTCGATTTTTCTGAGAAGGAGCTAGCAACTTATAATTAAAAGCCCTTATAAAGAAGTCTAGAAGGTGTGGGGAGTGATTTGTGGCAGTGTTTCACAGTACAACTGTGCTTAGGGCCAAGTAGTTGGAGACATGATTTGAAATTATAGGTATTGTTTTTTTGGCTTCTAATGGCTGGATTTTATGCAAAATCTTTTCAATATTATCTCTGCTTGTTTTTAACTCTGCTTTTCCAGGTGTTGAAATCATTGGCGTACAAGGACACAGATTTTTAAATTTATTATGGTCTCCGGATTGTCGACCAATTAGACTATCCAGTAGCGGCCTGTGGTGGGAGTGCTGCTGGGCGCTGACGTGGGGCGGGGGAGGGGCAGGGTGGGTGGTAGTAAACTACAGATTAAGGCCAATTAGAGGTAAGTAAACATATAAATAAATAAAACTAATTTTGTTGCGCGTGCTGCTTTGCATTAGGCAAGGCAGCCACGCAATGAAATTCATTTTATTTATTTATTTATTTATCTATATACATATATATATACAATTAGTAGATTTGGGTGGGAGTAGGGAGGGTGGGAGGGATACAGGGTTATGGAGAAAAGGCAAATCAGAAACATTTGAGGATTGTCAAGGGGGAAACGAGAGAAAAGTGTTAAAGGCCGAGGGAACGGACAAGATGGCGGGCCAGGGTCAGGAGAAAAAAGCAGCCAAGAACAGTAGCAAAATGGCGGCCAGGACAAAAGAAAAAAAAGTAAAGAAGTCCATGAGAGTAACCCAGTGAGTATGACCCAAAGTGCCAGGAGAAGTCCGGGGGGGGGGGTACATAGTTAAAGCAAATCAAAGTCAGGAAGGGAGAGGAGGCTTGTGGCCTCTGGTCCACTGGATTAACGCCAAAGACCATCAGCCAGTCGTGGCTCCCGCGCCCCCAAACCTGGGAGAAGTTCACTGTCCACGATCCGCTAGAAGAAGGTCCAGGGAAGTGCCCTGGGGTCGGAGAGCAGGAGCCTCTGGAATGCGCTCCGTATCCGCGAGGCACTTGTTTTACTGCGAGGGGGCATGGTGTGCAGCTCCCGGGCAGGAGGAGGGGGTCTCTGCACTCGAGGGGTCCAACTCCTGCTGGTCCCGGGGAGGACGATGCACTGGAGTCGTCGAGCAGGAGCACCTGGAATGCGCTCCGTATCCACGAGGCGCTTGTTACACTGCGAGGGGGCATGGTGTGCGGCTCCCGGGCAGGCGGAGGGGTCTCCGCACTCGAGGGGTCCAACTCCTGCTGGTCCCGGGGAGGACGATGCCCTGGAGTCGGAGAGCAGGAGCGCCTGGAATGCGCTCCATATCCACGAGGCGCTCATTATGGATCACTGAAATAATATCGACTGACAAAATATCAACTTGCCAAAATATCGTGGACAAAATATCGACAGTCAAAATATCGAGTTTGTATCTACAAACAGGTAAGTACAAAAATATCGAGTACAAAATATCGTTAACAAAAATATAGATGTAAAAAATATCGACTTTATTAAAAACAGTGTTAAATTAAATTAATATTACATTTTAATTACTAAAATATACTTAAAACGACTTAAATTAAATTATAATAATAAAATAATAAATGAAAATAATAAAAATAATTTTTTTAAATCTTATTTGTTGACCCTGAACCCTAAAAATACCCCTTTACCCAAAAACCCAAAACTGACCCTGAACCCTAAAAATACCCCTTTACCCAAAAACCCAAAACTGACCCTGAACCCTAAAAATACCCCTTTACCCATGACCTGAAAACTGACCCTGAACCCTAAAAATACCCCTTTACCCATGAACTGAAAACTGACCCTGAACCCTAAAAATACCCCTTTACCCATGACCTGAAAACTGACCCTGAACCCTAAAAATACCCCTTTACCCATGACCTGAAAACTGACCCTGAACCCTAAAAATACCCCTTTACCCATGACCTGAAAACTGACCCTGAACCCTAAAAATACCCCTTTACCCATGAACTGAAAACTGACCCTGAACCCTAAAAATACCCCTTTACCCATGACCTGAAAACTGACCCTGAACCCTAAAAATACCCCTTTACCCATGAACTGAAAACTGACCCTGAACCCTAAAAATACCCCTTTACCCATGAACTGAAAACTGACCCTGAACCCTAAAAATACCCCTTTACCCATGAACTGAAAACTGACCCTGAACCCTAAAAATGCTCCTTTACCCAAAATGTATCAATATTATTTAATTACCAATTAATTATTAATTAACAATAACAATATAGTAAATATATTAGAACATTAGGTGTCATTATTTTAATAATTAATATTATTTTATCAAAATTAATTACTTAAAAATAACACAAAATTATATATATAAAAAATGTACTCTAATTAATGTAATTAACTAATTACAATTAATTAATTAACAATTATTTACTAATACAAAATATATTCAAAATTATATTAATTAATTAACTAATTAATATTAATTAATTATCAATTAATTATTAATTAAAAATATTAACAAACATATATTAATTAATTAATTATTATTAAATTACTTCCCACCCTATTCCCCTATAAACCCACAACCCGCTACAGAATTACATTACGCAATTATTATCAAAACAAAATTCATGTAATAAAATATTTAATTACATTAATACACACTATTCACACATATTATTACATAAAAATACACTATAAAATATTATATATTATTAAAAAATCGATATTTTTGCTATCTATATTTTATACAGTCGATATTACTTCACTTACCTGAAAAACGATATTTTTGTAGTCGATATTATGTCCAGTCGATATTTTGTCCAGTCTATATTTAAAACTCGATATTATGTCCAGTCGATATTTTGGAGTCGATATTTTGTCTCTATACCGCTCATTATACTGTGAGGGGGCATGGTGTGCGGCACCCAGGCAGGGGGAGGGGGTCTCCGCACTCGAGGGGTCCAACTCCTGCTGGTCCCGGGGAGGGTGATGCCCTGGAGTCGGAGAGCAGGAGCACCTGGAATGCGCTCCGTATCCACGAGGCTCTCGTTACACTGTGAGGGGGCATGGTGTGCGGCACCAGGGCAGGGGGAGGGGATCTCCGCACTCGAGGGGTCCAACTCCTGCTGGTACCGGGGAGGGCTATGCCCTGGAGTCGGAGAGCAGGAGTGCCTGGAATGCTCTCCATATCCATGAGGCGCTTGTTACACTGGGAGTCTCCCTCCCTGCATGAGAGCAGCCATCCATCATTCCCAGGCATAGATCCCACCCTGTCCCATTCGTCACACGTGGGAGTGGATGCATGCACGTGTGTTTTGGTGCCTTTTCCTCTGTAATGGTAAGTGTTAAAATGCTAATCTTCAGTTATGTATAATGTTCTGAGACCCCTCTTCCCCCTAACCTCCCCCACTGTGACACCCCAGGCCCTGGCTGCACGTCAACGGCCCCATTAGAAGTGGTGCTGCAGCATTTGTTCCACAGTGAAATGGATGCAAAAGACGAGCAGGACATGGATCTTGTTCCCTTGTGAAGGTGATCCAAATATCTGAGTCAAGGGCAAAGGAGAGATATGTGCTTACAGACCATGGAAGTCCGAAGAGGCGCGTGCACCATGCGAAATAAAAGCTATGCCAGTTCTAACCCAGTGGCACCTGCTACATAAATACGTCAAAGAGCCAAAAGGTTTGAAATCCAGGGAGCCCCAGGGAAGCCTATTAATAATATGACACACGAGCAGAACATATGAAACACATTTGAATTGTAGTCAAAGCTTTGGGGACGAGAGCAGTTAATTATCTGAGGCTCGGGTCTCAGGGGGAAATTAGTGAGAAAGTAGAGGGGGTCAGGGGTGCACATCCAGCAAGCTCGCTCTTTTAAGAAGCAAGGACAGCACCTTTAGATCTTACTATAGCGTTGTGTGCATTTTACAACAAAAATCTGGATGATTTGTTTTTAATTATAGCTGGCAACTATGTGTTTATGGTTTGAAATGCACTGTTTCTTTTTGTACTTGCAGTGGCCGGTGTTACTGTTTTACACTTCGGCTAACATTTTTCTGCAAGGTTTGACACGAATGCTTCATAGTCTGGCACCACCATCTCTGAGTTATGCTGTTGTGTTTGTTCTAATGTAGACCATATTAGCATTAATTTGCTTGCCATGCGAATGTGGAGACAATGTCATTCAGTGAGAAGCCAGTTACCCTATTGGGTCAGTTGATGTCACTCGCTTTGCTGTCTGTATGGAAGATACAAATTACTTTCAGCCACACCACTTTCAGAAGTCACAGGCCGCCACTGCTTGTTAAAATACTTAACTTGCAAATGGGAAAACTGTGAAATGAACTTCAGTCAGTACAACAAACCAGTTATTAATTACTTGGTATAATGAGTGAAGAACAGACACTCACATCTTGATTTCGGTTGAATCGCTAACCATAAATTCTAAAACGTTGGGCCTCATTAAGGTGTTAGGCAGAAAGAATCTGAAAGTTCGTTGGAGGCTTTCTGACCGACATCAGATGTTTCCATCGACCACCGTATTACGATACTGGTGGTCGGAGGGAAACCTGCGGGGGTATATTGCACTGCTTCCGACAGGGTCACGGAGCCCGTCGGGCAGAGGGTGTTTCGTAAGTCCCAGAGTTAAATAAGGTAACTCGCCACACAGCCATGGTCAAGTAATTGCAAAATACAATGAATTTAGGGATACAGGTAGTGCAGTGATGTTTGCGTAGTGTAGGGGGTCGTGCCTGGAGTAGTGTTTTAGGGTTTAGGGTAGTGCAGTGATGTTTGTGTGGTGTAGGGGATAGTGCCAGGGGGTAGTGCTTTAGGGTTTAGGGTAGTGCAGTGGTGTTTGGGTAGTGTAGGGGGTTGTGCTGGGGGTAGTGTTTTAGGGTTTAGGGTAGTGCAGTGGTGTTTGTGTAGTGTAGGGAGTAGTGCCGGGGGTAGTGTTTTAGGGTTTAGGGTAGTGCAGTGGTGTTTTGGTAGTGTAGGGGGTAGTGCCGGGGGTAGTGTTTTAGGGTTTAGGGTAGTGCAGTGGTACCCTATACCACGCAAACATCACTGCACTACCTTTACCCCTAAACACTACCCTAGCACTACCCCTACACTATACACACACTAATGCACTATCCTAACCCTTAAAACATTCCACCCAGCACTACCCCCTACATGACACAAACACCATTGCACTACCCTAAACGCTAAAACACTACCCCCTATACTACACAAACACCACTGCACTACCCTAAACCTTAAAACACTACTCCCTACACTACACAAACACCACTTCACTACCCTAAACACTACCCCCAGCATGATCCCCTACACTATCCAAACACCACTGCACTACCCTAAACCCTAAAACAATACTCCCTGGCACAACCCCCTACACAACACAAACACACTGCAGTACCCTTACCCCTAAAACACTACCATCAGCACTACCCCTACACTACACACACCAATGCACTATCCTAAACCCTAAAACACTACCCCAGCACGACGCCCTACACTACACAAACACCACTGCACTACCCTAAACCTGAAAACTCTTTCCCAGCATGGCTCCCTACACTACCCAAACACCACTGCACTACTCTAAACCCTAAATCAACTACCCCCAGCACGGCCCTCAATCCACCCAAACACCACTACACTACCCTAAATCCTAAAACGCTATACCCAGCATGAGCCCTACACTACCCAAACACCACTGCACTACCCTAAACCCTAAAACACCCCCCTGGCACTATCCCCTACAGTAACCAAACACAACGGCACTACCCTAAACCTTAAAACAATACTCCCTGCACTACTCCCTACACTACGCAAACATCACTGCACTACCCTAAACCCTAAAACACTACCCCCAGCATTACCCCTACACTAAACAAACACCACTGCACTAACCTAAACCCTAAAACACTACCCCCAAAATGACCCCCTACATTACCCAAACACCACTGCACAACCCTAAACCGTAAAACACGACCCCCTATACTACACAAACCCCACTGCTCTACTATAAACCCTAAAACACTATCCTAGCATGACCCACTATACTACACAAACACTACTGCACTACCCTAAACCCTAAAACACTACCCCTATACTACCCAAACACCTTTGCACTGCACTAAACCCTAGTACACTACCCCAGCATGACCCCCTACACTACCCAAACACCACTGCCTTACCCTAAGTCAACTACCCCCAGCACTACACCCTACACCACCCAAACACCAATATACCACACTAAATCATAAAACACTATCCCCAGCACAACCCCCTACACTACCAAAACACCAGTGCACTACACTAAACCCTAAAACACGACCCCCTAAGCTACACAAACACCACTTCAGTACCCAAAACCCTAAACACTACTCCAAGCATAACCCCTTACACTGCCCAAACACCACTGTACGACCCTAAACCCTAAAACACTACCCCAGCATGACCCCCCTACACTGTTCAAACACCACTGCACTACACAAAACCATAAAACACTACCCCAGTACAACTCCCTAAACTACCCAAACACCACAGCACTACCCTAAACCCTAAAACACTACCCCCACCACGACCCCTACACTACCCAACACCACTGCACTACCCTAAACCTGAAAACAGTACCACACAGCACTACCCCCTACACTACACAAACACCACTGCACTACCCTAAACCCTAAAACACTACCCCCAGAACGACCCCCTACACTACCAAAACATCACTGCACCACCCTTACCCCTGAAACACTACCCCCAGCAACACCCCTACACTACACACACCAATGCACTATCCTAAACCTTAAAACACTCTCCCCAGCACTACCCCCCACATGACACAAACACCACTGCACTACCTTAAACCCTAAAACACTACTCCCTACACTACACAAACACCACTGCACTACCCTAAGCCTTGAAACACTATGCCCCGGCACAACCCCCTACACTACACAAACACCAGTGCACTACCCTAAGCCCTAAAACACTATCCCCAACACAACCCCCTACACTACCCAAACATCACTGCACTACCCTTACCCCTAAAACACTACCCCCAGCACTACCCCTACAGGAGGCACCCACCAATGCACTCTTCTAAACCCTAAAACACTACCCTCAGCAGAGCGCCCTACACAACACAAACACCACTGCACTACCCTAAACCCTAAAACAATCTGCCAGCACTACCCCCTACACTACACAAACACCACTGCACTACCTTAAACACTAAAACACTAACCCAGCACGACCCCCTACACTACCCAAACACCACTGCACTACCCTAAACCCTAAATCAACTACCCCCAGCACGACACCCTACACCACCCAAACACCACTACACCACCCTAAACCATAAAACACTACCCCAGCACAACCCCCTAACCAGCACAAATACCACTGCACTACCCAAAACCCTAAACACTACTCCAAACATGACCCCCTACACTACCCAAACACCACTGCACTTCCCTTAACCCTAAAGCACTATCCCCAGCATGACCCACTATACTGCCCAAACACCACTGCACTAACCTAAACCCTGAAACACTACCCCCAGCACAACCCCCTACACTGCTCAAACACCACTGCATTACACTAAACCCTAAAACACTAACCCAGCAAAACTCCCTACCTACCCAAACACCACTGCACTACCCTAAACCCTAAAACACTACCCCCAGCACTACCCCCTACATGGAAAAAACACCACTGCACTACCTTAAACCCTAAACGACTTCCCCAGCAGGCCCCCCTACACTACTCAAACACCACTGCACTACCCTAAATCCTAAAACACTACCCCGGCGCTACTCCCTACACTACACAAACACCAATGCACTACCCTAAACCCTAAAACACTATCCCCAGCACGACCTCCTACACTACCAAATCACCACTGCACTATCGAAAAACCCTAAACACTACTCCCAGCATGACCCCCTACACTACCCAAACACAACTACACTACCATAATTCCTAAAACACTACCTCCAGCACGACCCTCTACACTGCCCAAACACCACTGCTCTACCCTAAACCCTAAAACACTACCACAGCATGTACTCCTACACTGCCTAAAAACCACTGTACTACTCTAACCCCTAAAACACTACCCCAGCACGACTCCTTACACCACCCAAACACAACTGAACTACCCTTAAACCTAAATATATCCCAAACATGACACGATGCACTACCCAAACACCACTGCACTACCCTAAACCCTAAAACACTACCCCTAGCATGAACCCCTAAACTACCCAAACCCCACTGCACTACCCTAAACCCTAAAACACTACCCCCTGGCACTACCCCTACACTACACAAACACCACTACACTACACTAAACCCTAAACCACTACCCCAGGCACGAGCCCCTGTACCAAGCAAACATCACTGCCCAACCTTTACCCCTAAACACTACCCCAGCACTACCTCTACACTATACACACACCAATGCACTATCCTAACCCTTAAAACACTCCACCCAGCACTACCCCCTACATGACACACACACCATTGCACTACCCTAAACCCTAAAAGACTACTCCCTATACTACACAAACACCACTGCACTATCCTAAACCCTAAAACACTAATCCCTACACTAAACAAACACCACTTCACTACCCTAAACCCTAAAACACTACCCCCAGCATGATCCCCTACACTATCCAAATACCACTGCACTACCCTAAACCCTAAAACAATACTACCTGGCACAACCCCCTACACAACACAAACACACTGCAATACCCTTAGCCCTAAAACACTACCATCAGCACTACCCCTACACTACACACATACGAATGCACTATCCTAAACCCTAAAACACTACCCCAGCACGACGCCCTACACTACAAATTACCACTGCACTACCCTAAACCCTAAAATACTCCCCCAGCACTACCCCCTACACTACACAAACACCACTTCACTACCTTAAACCCTAAGACACTAACCCAGCACGACGCCCTACACTACCCAAACACCACTGCACTTCCCTAAAGCATAAAGCAAGACCCCCAGCATGACCCCCTAAACTGCCCAAACACCACTGCACTAGCCTAAACCCGAAACCTCTTTCCCAGCATGACTCCCTACTCTACCCAAACACCACTGCACTACTCTAAACCCTAAATCAACAACCCCAGCACGACCCCCAATCCAACCAAACACCACTACACTACCCTAAATCCTAAACCGCTATACCCAGCATGAGCCCTACACTACCCAAACACCACTGCACTACCCTACACCCTAAAACACCCCCCTGGCACTACCCACAACACTAACCAAACACCAAGGCACTACCCTAAACCTTAAAACAATACCCCCTGCACTACTCCCTACACTACGCAAACATCACTGCACTACACTAAACCCTAAAACACTACCCCCAGCATTACCCCTACACTAAACAAACACCACTGCACTAACCTAAACCCTAAAACACTACCCCCAAAATGACCCCCGACATTGCCCAAACACCACTGCACAACCCTAAACCCTAGAAAACGACCCCCTATACTACACAAACCCCACTGCTCTACTCTAAACCCTAAAGCACTATCCTAGCATGACCCCCTACACTACACAAACACTACTGCACTACCTTAAACCCTAAAACACTACCCCTATACTACCCAAACACCTTTGCACTGCACTAAACCCTAAAACACTACCCCAGCATGACCCCCTACACTAACCAAACACCACTGCCCTACCCTAAACCCTAAATCAACTACCCCCAGCACTACACCTTACACCACCCAAACACCAATATACCACACTAAATCCTAAAACACTATCCCCAGCACAACCCCCTACACTACTAAAACACCAGTGCACAACACTAAACCCTAAAACACTACCCCCAGCACGACCCCCTAAGCTACACAAACACCACTGCAGTACCCACAACCCTAAACACTACTCCAAGCATAACCCCTTAAACTTCCTAAACACCACTGCACTTCCCCTAACCCTAAAGCACTATCCCCAGCATGAGACCCTACACTGCCCAAACACCACTGCACTAACCTATACCCTAAAACACTACCCCTAGCACGACCCGCTACACTGCCCATACACCACTGTACGGCCCTAAACCCTAAAAGACTACCCCAGCATGACCCCCCTACACTGCTCAAACACCACTGCACTACACAAAACCATAAAACACTACTGCAGCACAACTCCCTACACTACCCAAACACCACAGCACTACCCTAAACCCTAAAACACTACCCCCAGCATGACCCCCTACACTACCCAAACACCACTGCACTACCCTAAACCTCAAAACACTACCCCACAGCACTACCCCCACTCTACACATACACCACTGCACTACCCTAAACCCTGAAACACTACCCCCAGAACGATCCCCTACACTACCAAAACATCACTGCACTACCCTTACCCTTGAAACACTACCCCCAGCAACACCCCTTCACTACACACACCAATGCACTATCCTAAACCTTAAAACACTCTCCCCAGCACTACCCCCCACATGACACAAACACCACTGCACTACCCTAAACCCTAAAACACTGCTCACAGCACGACCTTCTACACTACACAAACACCACTGCACTACCCTAAACCCTAAAACACTATGCCCCGGCACAACCCCCTACACTAGACAAACACTACTGCACTACCCTAAGCCCTAAAACACTACCCCCAGTACAACCCCCTACACTACCCAAACATCACTGCACTACCCTTACCGGTACCCAAAACGCTAAACACTACTCCAAGCATACCCGCTTACACTACCCAAACACCACTGCACTTCCCCTAACCCTAAAGCACTATCCCCAGCTTAAGACCCTACACTGCCCAAACCCTAAAACACGAACCCTTACACTACACAAACCTCACTGCTCTACTCTAAACCCTAAAACACTATCCTAGCATGACCCCCTACACTACACAAACACTACTGCACTACCCTAAACCCTAAAACACTACCCCTATACTACCCAAACACCTTTGTACTGCACTAAACCCTAAAACACTACCCCAACATGACCCCCTACACTACCCAATCACCACTGCCCTACTCTAAACCCTAAATCAACTACCACTAGCACTACACCCTACACCACCAAAACACCAATATACCACACTAAATCCTAAAACACTATCCCCAGCACAGCCCCCTACACTACCAAAATACCAGTGCACTACACTAAACCCTAAAACATCACCCCCAGCACGACCCCCTAAGCTACACAAACATCACTGCAGTAGTCAAGTCAAGTCAAACCACTTTATTTGATTACTTAAAATCATAAAAGTATGCTATACAAGTACAAAGGAAAATTATTTTAAAAAAATTGGTTAAAAATGCAATATACAACAAAAAAAATACAGTACAGAATCATTAAAATCATTAAAACAGGAATAACAATCATTTTTTAAATTTAGAGCAATTGATACAGCTATAAAGGCATTCTATTAAAAAGGTTGGATTTCTAGTGCGGCTTTCTGTCTGTCCCTCTTATTTCTTACAGACGCAGCAAGAAAGCTAGCAACACAAAACATAGTTACAGGTGTTTACAACAGTTGTAAAAACAGTAAGGCAGGTTTACACTGGATAAAATTCATTTTCTTTAGTAGAGGGAGGATAAACCTTTTCCTGGCATCAAGGTAAAAAGGACAAAAGAGCATAAAGTGCAAGGTGTGTGGGGGGGAAAAATCGTCACATTTACATGGGGCAGCGTCTTCAGGTCTGCTCCAGCCCTCCAAATCACAGAGAACGAACTGTATTTGGTTAAACCGGAATTTTGTCAGTAGCCATCTATGGAAAGAATTTGTCACTGTGGACAAATAAGGTGGCATCGCTAAAGACAAGATAACCAAAACATGGCCCCTAACCGATATTTTACCTAGTTCTACAGCTTCCCGCTCTGCCTCCCTCAACCTGATAAAATTCGTTTTTACCCACTCTAGGTCAGCCTTGCATAAAGATTCTGGATTAGAAAAGATCTCAGGTCGCCCCATGTACATGGCTAACATTTTTATATAGGACAATCACTGGATTTCTTTCCTGTTGTCATGGTTGATACAGTCATTTCGGATCTTGTGATTTAGGGAAAGGTTAGTATTCAGCCAAATTTTAATCCATAGCAGTATCGGGGCTATTTTAATTATGTCTGCTATGTAACCTATCCCTAGTTCAAGATGGACAGAGTGGGTAGCTGTAGATTGAGGGAGGCCCAAAAGGGACCGCAGAAATGTATTTTCTTCTGTTTGGATGAGGTCCGATTTTGTAAATCCCCATATTGATGCCCCATACCTTGCAATAGATATAGTCTTGGCTTTGTTAATTGCCAAGATCGCCTCAAAGGGTTCCCCCCCCCCCCCCAACCTTTTGGCAAAGCCTAACACTGCGGCTGAGGAACTTCTCACTGAATTTACCTTTATTCTGAGCTGTTGGGACCATGAGCCCCTATCATCAAATACAACTCCCAAATAGGTAAATGCCTTCACTCTAGTGATTACTTCTCCTCCACAGAAGAAGGACTTCACTTTGTTCTTTGTGACACCCAGTGACATGACATGCGATTTACCATAATTTACAACCAGATCCAGGCTCTTCATAAAGTCCCCAAATGAGTCCAGCAATCTTTGCAAGCCCAGAGGGGTCCTTGCTAGTAAAACAGCATCATCCGCATAAAGGAGCACCGGAACGGGTGTACCTCCCATGCGAGGGATATCTAGGGTCGCTGATAACAAGTTTACCTCCAACTAATTGATATACAGTGTAAACAACATTGGGGCCAGGATGCATCCCTGCCGGACCCCTCTACCGGACTTAAAACTTGACGTACATTTCCCCTCATTCGTCATCCTAATTGAGGCATTTAGGTCTTTATGCAGCTCGGCCAGAAAATAAACAAGAGGCCGATCCAGGCCCAACTCCAGGAGCATTGTCCACAGCTTTGACCTATTAACTAGGTCAAAGGCCGTCGACAAATCCATGAAGCCTAGGAAAATAGAGCCCCTAGCTGCCTTGGTATATGTAGCTATTATTAAGTGTAGATTCAGACATTGGTCCTCCGTGCTCCTCCCTGCTCTAAAGCCATACTGAGCGTCAGACAGTATGTTATTGTCAGTTGCCCACCCTGTTAACCTTGCTAGGATAACCTTCCCCAAGATTTTTATGGAGGAATCCAGCAAGGATATAGGCCTATAGCATCTGGGGTCTCCCCTTTGACCCTTCTTGAACACTGGGATTATTGTCGATTGGGACCAAGATTTGGGGAACCCTACACAGGCCGAGGTATTAAAGACATTAGTCAAAATGTTTGCCCAGTACAACGGGTTTGCCTTGTACATGTCTGAGGGAACCCCATCAGGACCTGGTGCCTTTCGTCCTGCTGACCCTTCAATTGCTTTTATAACTTCTGCTAAATAAAATCTTACTGGCATGTCAGGAGGATCTGAGGCTGGAGCCTCAAAAATTTCTAGCTCGAGATCACTTCCGTAGATTTGTTTAAAGTGGCTCAACCAGTCCTCCTCTGCTATGTTATCTTCCAAGACATTATTTTGTGTATTTGAAAACAGGGGGTGTTAATAATGGACCAGAATTTAGCACTATCCTTTAGGGTTGCTTTGTCCATAAGCTCCTCCCACGCTTCTTGTTTGATTTCCTTTTTCCTTACCAGTACTGCTCTAGTGTACTCTCTTCTGAGCTGAGCAACTAAAGGTTTGTTCCTTGGTTGCTCCTGAAATGCTTTTTTAAGGAGATTGTGCGATTTGGCACAATTATGGTCGAACTGCCCAAAAAACACTGCACTAACCTATACCCTAAAACACTACCCCCAGTACGACCCGCTCCACTGCCCAAACACCACTGTACGACCCTAAACCCTAAAACACTACTACAGCATGACTCCCCTACACTGCTCAAACACCACTGCACTACACGAAACCATAAAACACTACCCCAGCACAACTCCCTACACTACCCAAACACCACAGTACTACCCTAAACCCTAAAACACTACCCCAGCACGACCCCCTACACTACCCAAACACCACTGCACTACCCTAAACCTCAAAACACTACCACACAGCACTACCCCCTAATCTACACAAACACCAATGCGCTACCCTAAACCCTGAAACACTACCCCCAGAACGACCCCCTACACTACCAAAACATCACTGCACTACCCTTACCCCTGAAACACTACCCCCAGCAACACCCCTACACTACACACACCAATGCACTATCCTAAACCTTAAAACACTCTCCCCAGCACTACCCCCACATGACACAAACACCACTGCACTACCCTAAGCCCTAAAACACTATCCCCAGCACAACCCCCTACACTACCCAAACATCACTGTACTACCCTTACCCCTAAAACACTACCCCCAGAACTACCCCTACAGTAGACACACACCAATGCACTATCCTAAACCCTAAAACACTACCTTCAGCAGGACACCCTACACTACACAAACACCACTGCACTACCCTAAACCCTAAAACAATCCCCCAGCACTACCCCCTACACTACTCAAACACCACTGCACTACCCTAAATCTTAAAACACTATCCCCAGCACAACCCTGTACACTACCAAAACACCAGTGCACTACACGAAACCCTAAAACACTACCCCAGCAGATCCCCCTAACCAGCACAAACACCACTGCACTACCCAAAACCCTTACCACTACTCCAAGCATGACCCCCTACACTACCCAAACACCACTGCACTTCCCTTAACCCTAAAGCACTATCCCCAGCATGGCCCACTATACTGCCCAAACACCACTGCACTAACCTAAACCCTGAAACACTACTCCCAGCACGACCCCCTACACTGCTCAAACACCACTGCACTACACTAAACCCTAAAACACTAACCCAGCAAAACTCCCTACCTATCCAAACACCACTGCACTACCCTAAACCCTAAAACACTACCCCCAGCACTATGCCTACACTACACACACACACACCAATGCACTATACTAAACCTTAAGACACTCCCCCAGCACTACCCCCTACATGAAAAAAACACCACTGCACTACCTTGAACCCTTAAACACTTCCCCAGCACGGCCTCCTACACTACCCAAACACCACTGCACTACCCTAAACCCTAAAACACTACCCCCGGCACTACTCCCTACACAACACAAACACCAATGCACTACCCTAAACCCTAAAACACTACCCCCAGCACGACCCCCTACACTACCCAAACATCACTTCACTACCATAAACCCTTAAACACTACCCCCTGGCACTACCCCCTACACTACACAAACACCACTGCACTACCCTAAACCCTAAACCACTACCCCAGGCATGAACCCCTACACCACGCAAACATCACTGCACTACCTTTACCACTAAACACTACCCCAGCACTACTCCTACACTATACACACACCAATGCACTATCCTAAACACTAAAACACTACTTCCTACACTACACAAAGACCACTGCACTACCCTAAACTCTAAACACTACCCCCAGCATGACCCCCTAAACTACCCAAACACCACTGCACTACCCTAAACCCTAAAACACTACGCCCCAGCACAACCACCTACACTACACAAACAAACAACACTACCCTAAACCCTAACACACTACCCCCAGCACAATGCTCTACCATGCCCAAAGACCGCTGCACTACCCTGAACCCTAAAACTCTACCCCAGCATGACCCCCTACACTACCCACACACCACTGCACTCCCTAAACACTAAATAAATCAACTACCCCAGCACAACCCCCTACACCATACAAACACCACTATACTACCCTAAATCCTAAAACGGTATCTGCAGCATGACCCCCTACACTACCAAAACACCAGTGCACTTCACTAAACCCTAAAACACTACCCCCAGTTAGACCCCCTAACCTACACAAACAGCACTGCACTACCCAAATCCCTAAACACTACTTCCAGCATGACCCCCTACACTACCCATACACCACTGCACTACCCTAAACCCTAAAATTCTACCTCGGCACTACTCCCTACACTACACAAAAACCAATGCACTACCCTAAACCATAAAAGACTACCCCCAGCACGACCCCCTACACTACCCAAACATCACTTCACTACCTTAAACCCTAAACCACTACCCCAGGCACGTACCCCTACACCACGCAAACATCACTGCACTACCTTTACCCTTAAACACTACCCCAGCACTACCCCTACACTATACACACACCAATGCATTATCCTAAACCTTAAAACACTCCCCCCAACACTACCCCCTACATGATACAAACACTACTGCACTACCCTAAACCCTAAAACACTACTCCCTACACTACACAAACATCACTGCACTGCCCTAAACATTAAAACACTACCCCCAGCAGGACCCCCTACACTGCCCAAACACCACTGCACTACCCTAAACCCTAATACACTACCCCCAGCACGACCCTCTACCCTGCCCAAATTCAACTGCACTGCCCTGAACCCTAAAACTCTACCCCAGCATGAACCCCTACAAAACCCACACACCACTGCACTACCCTAAACCCTAAATCAACTACCCCAGCACAACGCCCTACACCATACAAACACCACTACGCTACCCTAAATCCTAAAACACTATCTGCAGCATGAGCCCCTACACTACTGAGGTTCTGTGAATTTCTGTCTTGTCTCGTGAGGTCATGGTTCCGTCACGATTTTGGTGATGTGTTGTACCGTATTTAGTGAGTGCGGCTAATATGGAGTGAATTTGTCGCATTAACTAGCGAGTTCATTACGTATTTAGAGACTTTGTTTCGAATATGGGTTCCATTTTGTCCGTGCCTCCATTTTGTGTTGCCATCACGTAGGCCCGTGGGCCATGGAGGTAACCGAACGAACGAAGTTGCATGGGTTTCGTTGTTCATGCACTTATTAACTAGGCATTTTCTTGACTCTAAGGTGAACTGTAAGAAACTGACCCCTTCACTTGAAACCGACATCGCTAAGCCAATTTCCTTGGTTGATCGTTGTCTGAGATTGCCAATCAATGTTCAGGACATCGTTAACTTTTAGGTTCTTTACACATGCTTTATCTTGCTCGCTATCTGTCATTTTTTCTTTTCTATGCTCTTTCTTTACATGCATTGTGCTTTTAATTATGGGTTTGTCCTGCTTGTGGAGATTGGATATGGGACATTCCTAATAATTAACTTGTGGGTTGGGGCAAGGTAAATTGAGGGTTTTTGCTATGTGATACTTTGTTTGAGAATGTACCTTATTGGCTAGAATTTTGCGCAGTGGGTGTGCATTCGTAATGTGAATTTTGGCATAAAAAGGAATGTCTTGCCTTACAAAATTGAACAGTCTCCTGAGTTGTACACTGTGTTGTATTTCTAGGACTTCTGTTACTAGCTGTACCTAATAAATTTGGTCTCTGACGCCACCCAGAAGTATTCCGTGTCTCTGTATACCAAGACAGGTGAATCCGAAGACTTTGGGCGTGCCCCTGGCGCCGCTGGGTTTAAAAACCCGATTCTGCAATTGGCGCCCAATGTTGGGCGACTTCAGCGGTACCGGTCCAAGCCCGAAGATTGTGAGGAGCTTTGTGAGGAAATTCTGGAGGAGGTCCCCCACTTCATCGACCCCTGAATGTCGACTGTGGACCGAAGGTCTTTACTGCGAGGCTTCCCGTTTCCGATGGCTACGAATGACTGCTGCCTTGACTGTAGCCCTATCTTGGACCCGTTTGTGATGATTTGTAAGGTGAGACGATAGACGGTCTTCTGGTGGCGCGACAGACATTTTGGCTAAGTACACGTGGGTTGCTCCCACGACTTTGTTTGGTTTCTTGGGTTTCTTTGATTTGGTTGTTGTAATTACCAAAGCCGAGGGACTCCTTTATTTGCAAGTATATCGTTGTTGATAACCCCTTGAAGTTTGAAGTTAGATTAGTGAGCTATAAGATGCCTGATCTTAGCAAATTTAGGAAATGGTTTTGTTGTAGTTGTAACAGGGATTCCCGATTGGAGGACTCGTGTCCGATACCTCCGGTTGGAACTCCAACTTATGAGCTCTATTCAAAGCATGGCGTGGGTCCAATTACGTTTAATGAAGTATAGATCCGCTATACGAGGAAGGATGGTGTCTTACGATGGCCCCAACATGGTAGTTTCGAATCAGAGGTTTTAGATAACCTAGAAGTTGCGCTATTTAGGAAGAAAGCTCGGCCGGCGATGTTTGACTCTTTCCGCCTCTGGTGTAAGGAAGCCAAACAGCGGGAAATTAAGCAAGCTAAGAAAGATAGGAAAGAAAAGAATATATCGATAATGCAAGCGGCTAGGCAGTTTAAAGAAGATGAAGAAGATCGTGTGATTGAGGTGTCAGATAGACAACATTGCATGGCCATTGACAAATGTTATCCGGCTTTGCCACCTCTTCTTTTGAATGCTACAAATGACCCTGAAAAGGATCCTTTGATGTCGCATTTGTTGAGATTACAACCCCTTATGTGCAGAGCGCTACGGCACCTCCGCGACCCCCAGTTGTTCAACCCCCTGGTATTGTTCAGCCGCCAGCTGTTCTTCTACAGTTGGCTCTTCCTCCATTGGCGCAGCCTTCTCTAGGGCCGCCAACTTTGCTACCAGTTCTGCCTCAAACTCCTTTGCCTTCTTCTCCTTTGCCTTTGACTTCCTTTTCTACTGACCCTATGTCTTTATCTCCTCAAAACACTTTGTCTCCTGTCGTTATGTCAACTTCTTCTCCTTCTGCTCGAAAACGGATGACTGAGACTGTTCCTAGTCTTTTGTCTCCACTCTTTGGGTCACTGAGTATGACCCCGGTTTCGGAACGTAAGCAGAGTCGTAGTCAGCTTTATTGTACCGAAGAGTGGGCAGAATTGGATCTTTTGGCTCGTAAATGGATTTCAAATGCTTCTGGGTATGATTTACAAGCGGTTATGGATGTTTTCTTACAGTGGGATCCGCCTAAACAAAGGTATGTTTTTGATGTAATGTGTACTTTTCTTCGTGAAGAATGGGAAAATAATCAGTTGGGTTTGATTCCGCAGGAAGTGCTTGATGTTCAGTCTGAATTTGCTAAAGGGACGATAGCGGGTCCCGATGTTGAGGAAGCGGTAGAGACGCTTCTTGCGTTTAGGTGTAGACTTCCTTCTCAGTTGTTGTTTGAACCTGATCATTCTGTTAGGAGGAAAGTGAAGCAGTATCCGATGAGAGAGGTTCCCCCTGTATGGAGAGAAGCAGCTGTTGCTGATCCTGCTAATGGTGTTCAGGCTGCACCGGCTCATTTTCAGCGAGTGTGGGTACATGTTCCTTGGAAGAGAGCAGAGCTCCTGGCTCATAAGCAGACTTTGCATGACCCCCGTAAGAATCCTGCTGGTTATTACAAGGAGTTGCCTCAGACAGTTGATGCGTGTGTTATGAATTTAGCTGATGTGGATATGTTGTTCTGTAATGTAGTCCCTCAACCTTTGTGGGCGAAGATCCATCACGAGGATCATGCGGTAGAGTTAGGAGATACGTGGGTTAATAATGCTGCTGCAGATGGTCGACAGGTAGGGGGTGCCAAATCTGAGCCTTTAGTTGCAGAATTACCCGGTAGAATTATTAATTTAATGAAAACCTTGATGCCTCCTATGCAAGTGAATTGGGACAAGTTAGCAGCATCCAAACAAAAGAAAGATGAGAGTGTGTCTGATTTCTTCACTAGGTTTGAAGAAACATTCATTGATCACAGTGGTCAGGACATGAGTACAGAAGGTGGTCAAAGATTGTTTGTGGACAAGTTTGTTTTTAATTTGCTTCCCGAACTTTGTAATAAGTTGAAGGACTCTGAGAGTTCATGGGCTGTTTCTTCTTCGGCCCAGATATTGGCTACTGCACAATATTACGAGAATAGAGATAAAGATGAGAAGGATAAAGCAGAAAAGAAGACTAAAGAATTGAAAACAAAGGTTCTTTTACAGCAGGCGTATCCGCCTCGCTCTAATCAGCGTCAGCAACCTTCCCAGTTTCAGCAGCCCCCACAGTTCCAGAGATTGTTGCAGAAGCCTGAGTCTTTTCCTCCGCGACTTCCGCTAGGCCCTAATCAGTGTGCTTACTGTAGGGAAGAAGGTCATCTCAAGAGTAGTTGTCCGGTTTTGCTACAACGTACGAATGGTGTGTCTGGTCAGAGAGGTCGTGGTGGTTTTCAACAAGTGCCATGGGGTAGAAGATGTGGTACGTTTTTTCAGAATGAACGTTCCTTTCCCCCTCAGAATTCTATGAATTATTTTGATCAACAGAATGTTCCGTCTGTTCAGTCTGCCCAGTATTACACAGATGACTATTATGTTGAAAGTGAGAGTGCTGGTTCTCATGATAGCTAGAACAGCCATGGACAAAGAGAGGGAGTAGTGTCCGTTCCAGTAGACCAGAGTGGACCTTATGTTGAAGTGATTACATCAGGTGTGTCAGAACCTTTTCTTTTGGATACTGGTGCGTCTAAGAGTTCTATCATGCACTCTAAACTCCCTGGCGCACCTTTGTCTGGCTTGATGAATGTCTCGGTAGGATTTTCTGGCGCCCCAGTTCATAATCCGGTTTCTAGTCCTTTGCCTCTTTCTATTGGTCCTTGTGAATTGGAAGCATTCTTTATTCTAATGACAGGTTGTGGTGAGAATCTGTTGGGTTTGGATTTTTTGAAAAGATTGCATGCAACATTACATTGTTCTCCTTCGGGAGTACATCTTACGTTGGGTAAGAAAGTGATCTCTCTGATGTATTTGTCTAAAGATCGGCTTCCACTGGAATTGCGTTTTCTCCCTGATACCCTGTGGGCTACAGCTCCGAATGATGTTGGCCTTTTGCAGATTCCACCCTATGTTGTTACCCTCAAGTCGAATGCTAAGCTACCTCGCATCCCCCAATACAAGATCTCTAGTGATGGTGAAAGAGCTCTTTGAGTGATTATCTATGATTTGGTTGAGAAAGATGTGATTGAAGAAACGAGAGGTAATGTGTGTAATAGTCCTGTTCTGCCTGTCCTTAAGCCATCTGTGTATCGGTTTGTGATCGACCTTCGAGAGGTCAATAAAATTGTCGTGCCACAGTTTCCTGTTGTTGCGGACATTACTGCCTTACTGATTATGATCCCTGCTTCAGCTGCTTGGTTTTCTGTTATTGATCTGAAGAATGCTTTCTTTAGTATTCCGATTGCTGAAGAAAGTAGGGATATTTTTGGCTTCCCTTAAGGAGGCCGAAGCTTCGGGTTTAAGCACGCTCCTCAAGGTTATTATGAGAGTCCCTCCATCTATAGTCAGGCTTTGAAAACTCAGCTTTATGCTTTTGTCTTGCCTCCTGGTGCGACTCTTATCCAGTACGTGGATGATCTATTGGTTGCTGCTGATGGTGAATAGATTTGTAAAGCAGTTGCGCTTTCTTTGTTGCGACATTTGTCTGACCTTCACCATAAAGTATCACCTTCAAAGTTGCAGTATTGCCGCCAAGCAGTGACCTACTTAGGTCATCTCTTGTCGAAGGAGGGAAGACGATTGACCCCAGAGCGTATTCAAGTGATTGCTCAAATGATTGTGCCATCCACACAGAGAGAGGTGCGTGCGTTTTTGGGTATCATCTCCTATTATAGGCAGTGGATTCCGAATTTTTCTCTATTGGCGAAACCTTTGTTGGCACTTACCCTTAAGGATACACCAAATCCTCTTCCTTGGTCTGACAAATGTCAGAAGAGTTTTTCTGAGTTGCGTGATGCATTGTGTTCTGCTCCGGTGTTGGGTACTCCCGACTACAGTAAGTCTTTTACACTCTAGGTACACGAGAGAGAGGGTTGTGCGTTGTCAGTGTTGACACAACAATTTGGAGACAAGCAGCGCCCATGTGCGTATTTTTCATCTACTTTAGATCCGGTAGCTAGGGCGTTGCCGAGTTGTTTGAGAGCTACAGCGGCAGCGGCTGTTTCTATCCGACAGTCTGCTGGTTTGGTATTGGATAATACATTGATTGTGATGGTCCCACATGCAGTGGATACCTTATTGAATAAAACGAGTACTCAGCACCTTACCAGTGCACGTTTGTCAGGTTATGAGTTGACGCTTTTGGCTAGTCATGTGCACATTAAGCGGTGCAACACATTGAATCCAGCTACATTGTTGCTGATTTCTGTAGAGACAGATGCTCAGGAACAGCATGATTGTTTTCCCCGGACAGAGGAGGAAACGAAGGGTAGAATTGATTTGAAAGATACTCCTCTTGAGAATCCAGATGGTACCTTATGGGTAGATGGTTCATGCTTTAAGCTTCCGAATGGCGATACGACTGCAGCGTATGCGGTTACTACTTTGCACACGATTGTTGAAACTGCACATATTCCACAGAATTCAGCTCAAGCAGCAGAGTTGATTGCACTATCGAGAGCGTGTGTGTTGTCGAAAGGAAAGAGAGTGAATGTGTATACTGATAGCAAATATGCATTTGGTGTTGCCCATAGTTTTGGAAGTTTGTGGAGAGAGGGAGGATTTCTTACTTCTCATGGTACGAAAATTCAGCATGGACAATTAGTGAATTAACTTCTTGAGTCACTTACTTTGCCGACACAAGTTGCGATTGTGAAATGCAGTGCACATAGGAAGGTTACGGATGAGGTTGGTCATGGTAATGCGTTTGCGGATGAAGTAGCGAGAGAAACTGCGAAAGATGTGACGAGTCGTATGTATGTTGCAGGCCCTGCTAGATGGGTTATGGCAGGAGGAATGTGTGAAGACACAATAGAAAGTGTGAAATCGATTCAGGCAGAAGAATTGAATGTGTAGAGAGAGACTATGGGAATGTTGTATTCGACTGGCTGTTGGGTTGAGTTGTCGGAGCACCAGCGATGGTTGTTGCCTGATGCGTATGTGCTCCCAGTGGTTACAATGGCTCATGGATTGGCTCACATCAGTTCAAAAGGGATATGTAAGTTGCTGGCTCCGGTATGGCAGCATGCTGGAATTCCTAAATGTGCTGAGAATCTGGTTAAAAACTGCATGATTTGTTTGATGCATAATCCTGGCAAGGGAACCCCAACTCCAGCAGGTCATTTTGCTCCTCCAACGTATCCGTTTGAGATGCTACAGCTGGATTTTATTCACATGGAAAGATGCACCAACCTAAAGTATGTCGTTGTGGTTGTTTGTGCCTTCTCCCGATGGATAGAGGCCTACCCCCTAAAGGATAATACTGCTTTGTCTACAGACAAGGTTTTGCTCAAAGAATATTTCCCTAGGTATGGTTTGCCGAGAATGGTATGGAGTGGCCACGGAAGTGAATTTGTGGGTCAGATTATGAAGAAAGTGTGTGCGGGTTTGGGAATCAAACAAAACTTTCATGCTGCGAATCACCCCCCAGTCAGCTGGTTTGGTCGAATGCTACAATGGCACTCTTAAGCTTAAATTGGCCAAGATACAAGCGAGTGTAGGAAGGTGGCTACCTGACTATGGTTACCCCAGATTTTTTGCCTTGTGTTTAGCTGGTTTTCGACTTAGTTGGCCTGGTTCCCTGCTAATCAGGGCCCCAGGCTATCTGCTCTCTCTGTAAAATGGATTCCATGTACCCTAGGTGAATAACTAAATTGGCTTGGGTCACCTTATCAGCCCCTGTACAGAGCACTATAGGTGCCCAGGGCATAGGTGCATCCAAGGCCTTCCAGGGGCTGCAGCATATCTGTTGCCACCCCTAGCTGGCTATCCAAAATTGACACAACTGGCTGATCACTCAGTGGGACAAGGTGGTGTAATCACCCCTTGCTTAGATATAGTATGCCTATATCTAAACCTATCTGGACACATATAAACCTATAAGCCACTCCTATGGCAGGCCTTAACAATCCTAAAGGCAGAGTGCGTGGTTTTACGTGAGATGGTGCTCTAGCATGAGCTGAGCCTGTCTGCAGCTGTGGGGACCAATTCCCTTAGCTGTTCCGGGATATTGACATACCATATACTATTAAGTGCATTATAATCCTCGCGGTTATATGTTAACTTTGGTTTGGCTTTATCAAAACATGTCGTGTAAGGTGTCATACAATTTGGAATACTATCCCATCGACAGTCCTGTCGACTGGGATAGCATTCCACCCCTCTAGAGGGAGACGACATGCTACTTTGCTAAAACGCGGTTGATTTTAAAAGGAGCCTCAGCACCAGAAAATGGATGCTTTTGCCACAGACACGAGTCTGACCTCCTGCAGCTGACCGAAACTCAGCCAAGGAGGCCCGGACAAAGGGTTTCCTGTCACAGGGAGGTGTCACACCACCCCAGACAGGAGATAGTGGATTGTAGCAGGGAGGTTTGAAAGAAACCAGACAGTGCCTGGGGAGCACAAGGCTTCCCCTTGCATAATCCGGTCAAACCGGTTCTGGGGCACATCAGCCCCAGCTCCAGCGCGACCTGGACAAAGGGAAAGGGGTGTAACCACCCCCTTCCTGGGTCCCACCCATAGGAGGGGACTTAGCAGGTAATCCAGCCCCCTAGATTGGTATAAGAATGGGAGCAGTTCGAAAGCACTCAGATTATTCTGATGAAACATATGAAACGAAACTCTGGACCCTTCGACATCCTACTCGACGTAGAAGACTGAAGAATCTCCCTTGTGGTCAAGGAGTGACCACCCTGTGCAAACAGGCACCATCCAGCACCTCGACGTTTGCTTTGTTGCAGTTCCCGCCAGAACTCGAGCAACAGAGATCAACAAGACCAAGCGTGCCTGCCTTCTAACAGCCCGATCCACAGTCCCTGCAGAGCTGAGACCCGCGGAGGTGACCGGAAGCGTGGGGTCCGCCATCTTGGAAAGACCACGAGACGCTGACCGTGCAGCCCACGAGTGACCCTCGAAGCTGTAAATCGGGGTTTGAGAAGCCCCAGCCCTGAGCCACTTTTGCATCGAAGCTCACCCCTCTACACTCACCGAGTGCTGCGTGGGGCCCTTCTGCTTCTTTTGACTCAACGCATTGGCCTGGTCACTTGCCCGTTGGCTTGTGGCCCCTGTGCCAGCGAACTACGAAATCTAACTTGTGATTCCGATTGCTACAGACTTGCACTCGCTCCTCTGAAAAGGAGCACCCGCTCTAACCCTCCTGGTCCGAGTGAGAAGCAATCTTCTAGTCCTGCGTGGATTGCTCTTGCCAAGTGTTAATTGCTCCAATCCTGAAGCCGACAGCGCCGATGGCGAGAGCCTTTGTCGGCAGCTTGTGATCCGCTCCTGGACGTTGCAGATGCCCCAGAGCCCACGTGGCAGCGGAGAGAAGCTCCTCGACAACCAACAGATTGCGCCCGACATTTCCTGGTTCAGTCCTGGTTCCACCCTGGTCACTGCTGAGTGACCCAGACTCTGTCCCCTCTGCTTTCAGGTACTCTACAACTCCGATCCACCTTTGGATCACACCGGACACTTCTCCTTCACACCGCCTGCAGCATCTTCAGCTTCAAGCACCAACAACCTGCGTGACGAAACCCGACACAACTTCGACCCTATGCTCCCGCTTCCTGTGGGTGAAGTAACTAAGCAACGCCGGTGTTCCCACACTGGTACACACCTCTAGTGTATGTGTCCTAAGTTTCATCCTTCTAGGTTAAGCGGAAGTCTCCTTAAACAGTAACTTTATAACTTTTACGCACCATTGACTTTGCATTGGTACATGCGTGTGCTTTAAGCGCTGCACCTGAATCCCGCAGAATTTTCCCGACTTCAGCATTGCTAATCCCGACTGCTCCCAGCGATTCCCTAGGCCCTAGGCCTAACCACTGTTCGATTGGTATCTCTTATACTACTTTTTTAATATATGGTTTGAGTGGCCACCCGCCCTCATCCATAATTGTGCAACTTTTATATGTTTAACTGTGCTTTTGTTTAAACATGTGTGCCCCTTTACTCATAAAGAGTACTGGGGATTATTCTAGTAATAAATACATATATTTCTATAATATATACTTGTGTGGTGTCCTTTCATTTGATATTACAGGATTGTGATTGGTAAAACAGCTCGCTTAACACGACCTCTTGAGTTTAGCCTTTCAGGCTCCTTAGTCCATGCTACCCCTAGGATAGCTTGTCTATAAGGTTGACTTACAACCAGACACCATAAGGGATTGTTTGGACTGATACAAGGTGGTTCCAGAATTGGAAAAATCATATATCAGGCCAACTTCTCACATTGGTGTGCAGCAGTGCGGATTTGAGCTTGCTGTTGTTTTACCATTGCAATCTTTTTATCAAATTGAAAGATCACATCAAGTACCTTAGGGACATATAAACAAAAGCTTAGCATATTTAAGTTCTACTGAACTTAGTAGTTGTATATCAAAGGGATTAGCACACCCTGCCTACAACTCACTAGCAAGGTACAGTAGGAAAACACTTAGTGTAGGTACGTGCACCACTTGCACCTCACTAGCAGTCATGTCTGGCACAGAGGGAGCTTCAGGCTCTTCACCTGTGACAATTGACCTTACCAAGGCAACTTCCAGCTATGACAAACTTAGCCATAAAGACTTGAGTGCCTTATGCATTGCAAGAGGGCTAAAAAGGGGTCACAACCCCACCATTCCTTCCCTGATAGCCATCCTGGACAAGGATGACCTAGCTAAGGCGAGTGCAGTTCCCTTAGATGCAGGAGATGGAGTAGATCCCCCAGAGAATGAGAACACCCCAGAGAATGAGGTGGACCAAGAATCAGATGGTAATGTGTCAGATCATGATCAAGGGGATACCCAGGTCCCAGTGGGGAGGCTTAGCCGAGCCAACTTGGACCTACATAGGGATGGAGAGGGCCAGACCCTACCCAGACCCTATAACCTCGTTCCCTCAGGCACTAGAAGGGTGAGATCTCCCTCAGTGAATTCTCACATTTCTTGTGTCTCAAGAAACTCTCAAAGGGGAATGACTTCCCCCCAGAGAAGAGAACATAAGGCCAGGATGAGAGCTGTAGAACTCCAGATAGAGAGGGAAGAGTTAGCCCTGGCCCAAGCTAAACTTGCTTTAGCAAGGGAACAGAAAATGTGTGCAGCAACAATATTCCTAGAGAGAAAGACAGGTCCTATAATACTAGAAACCTGACAAAGATTGTGCCCCCTACACGGAAGGGGATGACATCCACAAGTGGATAACAGCTCTTGAGAGAGCCTGCATGGTACAGCAGGTTCCTGAAGAACAGTGGGCAGCAATCTTTGGGTACTCCTTTTCTGAGAAAGGGAGAGATAAGCTCCTCACTGTCAGACAGGAGGATGATAAAAACTATAAAGTCCTGAAGAGTGCTCTAATAGATGGGTTTGGCTTAACCACTGAACAATACAGGTTAAGGTTCAGAGATACACAGAAGACACAGACACAGGACTGGTCTGATTTTGTAGATAGTGCTACTAAGGCTCTGGAGGGTTGGCTACATGGCAGCAAAGTACATGACTTCACGAGATTGTATAATTTGATTATGAGGGAGCAGATCCTAAGTAATTGTCAGAACCAGCTCTTATACCAGCACCTGGTGGACTCAGATTTGACCTCTCCCCAAGAATTGGGAAAGAGGGCAGATAAATGGGTCAGAACCAGGATTAGGCCTAAGAATCAGGGCAATGACCAGAAGAAGGAGTCTACCAAGCCTCAAGGTAAGGGTGGGGATAAAAAAAAAGACTTCCCCAGGGCCCCAAAACTCCAAGGATGGGGGTGGGTCCCAAGACACTTCATCTGCTCAAAAGAAGCCATACTGCCATGTCGGTAAACAGACTGGCCATTGGAAATCAGACAGCTGTTGTCCAAAGAATGGCAATAAAGAAAATATACCTCCAAAGCCAGCTCCAACATCTCCTGTTACTGGCAGCAGTAATCCCCCAGGAAGTGGGAGCACCCCCAGGAATCTGGGTGGGTTTCCTTTTGGAGCACAGGTGGACCCTGGCCTATCCAGGTCCCCATCACCAAATGATCTTGTTTATGAGACTGGCATGGGGTTTGCCAACTTCTCTGATTGCCCAAATACCTTGAGCAAATATAGACAGGAACCCATCATCAATGGTTTGAAAGTTGAGGCCTTTAGAGACACAGGGGCTAGAATCACCATGGTGGCTGACTGTATAGCCCCTTCTAAGCAACTTTTACCTGGTGCCACATACCAGGTGACAAACATTGATGGAATACAAACCAATCATCCCATGGCAGTAGTAAGTCTCAGCTGGGGAGGTGTCACTGGCCCAAAGAGAGTGGCAGTGTCACCAAACTTGCCTGTAGACTGTCTACTAGGTAAGGATTTGGAAATCTCACCCTGGGCTGAGTTTGAACAGAAAATCCATTCTAGAATGGTAAATGCCAATGGAAAGGTTAGTGGGGCTGTAATGGCTACAGCCCCAACCCAAGATGTCCTTCCTGAAAAGGTTGGTAGGGCTGAGCAGCTCTCTGCCCCATCTTTAGCTAACTCCCTTCCTGAAAAGAATAGCAGACATGTTATGATAACAGCTCACACCCAAACTGAGTCTCCTCCTGAAAAGGTTGGTGGGGCTGTGATGGCCACAGCCCAAACTCAAACTGATATCTGTGTTGTGAAGCCTGAAATGATGGATCACTCCACACAAACAGAGAGCATGGAGGAGGAAGAGAAATCTCCCCCTCACCAGACATTAGGACAGGATCAGCCTCCTCAGGGAACTGATCTTACCCCTGATGAAGGAACTGTCCCAGAGGTTGTTAGGCCTGGCCTGACAGAGCCTCTGATGGCAGTGGACCCTTCTCAGGTGGGACCCAGTCTGGAGCAGGTAACCTGCCCCTCTCTGCCTTGCCTTAGTCAGCCCAGGGCTGCAGAGGACAAGAAGGACAGGGAGCCCCAGAGGGCCCCCTGTCAAATAAAGCACCCCCATCAACAGATTAGGGGCACCGAAACTAGTAGCTCTAGTAAGGTGAAAACTTTAAAAACTCGTGAGGGAGCCCCCTTAAAAGTAGTTAGGGACCTCTCACAGATGGATTCTGTTGGGCGCAGCCAAACCTGGGACCCAAAGGGCCCAAACCTGAACTGTCCCTCCAGTAAGCCAAAACAAGGGACCCAGCCTCCAGCTTTAGGTAGCCAGAGGTTGACCCTGAGAGCACAGTGCAACTCAGTTGAAGAAAGAAAGGCACACATGGTGGAAGATAATTAGGAAGCTGAGCCCTAAATTAGTGGAGCCTCACTTCAATACTCCATATCCAAACCAGCCTTTAACTTTGCATAAACACACCCACATACTTGCACTCACCAGTGACATTCTCTGTGAGCCGGGGACTGTTTCCGCTTAGTTTTGAGGCAACCGGCATTCCAGCCAATCGCGGTTGTCAAGGGCGGGACAGGGGCGGCACCTGACGGAGTGTCGAGCGGTTAGCGCTCTAGACCTCCGCTTCCTGGAGAGTATTTAGGCTGCGAGGAGGCAGACGTTCCACGCGGTAAGAGTTGGTGGCAGCTACTCCCCGCTGGGCGCCGAGCACGAACATTTTGTGAATGTAATTCGCTCTCAGAGGCTAATAATTGTTTTAAACGCACATTGTGCAGTGAAACTGAGCTGAAGCTCGCTTTTTAAAAATAATCGGAACCGTTGTTGTGTATATGTTGTTTTTAGATTCACTCTGAAAAATAAGAGCACATACTTGCACTCACCAGTGACATTCTCTGTGAGCCGGGGACTGTTTCCGCTTAGTTTTGAGGCAACCGGCATTCCAGCCAATCGCGGTTGTCGAGGGCGGGACAGGGGCGGCACCTGACGGAGTGTCGAGCGGTTAGCGCTCTAGACCTCCGCTTCCTGGAGAGTATTTAGCCACTCGGAGGCCCCAGCGCGCAGCGATGGCGCGCAGGGTAGGCGCCTCTGACTGCGCCGAAGACGAGCCTAAGACCAGCCCGTCTGTGCCCGTCCGGGCCAGGCCGGGTCACGGGGCAGGAAACGCTAGTCCGGGTAAGATCTCTGTGGATCTGTTAAGGGCTCTGCGCCCAAGTAGCAATAGTAAATGCTCCGTCCTAAAGCCTTCCCTAACGGGTATACAAGTATGTCCTCACTGTACATTTGCTTTAACAAATGTTCAGCCCTACCCAGAGGTATCACACAAACCTAAGCCATCTACTCAAACCTCTGTTTTAAATTTTTGCACATTCACATTCTACACTGTTAATTGTAGATCACTGCCCCAACATAAAGCTGATATCTACCACCTCCTAGCTGAAGAAAAACCATGCGCGGTATTTTTAACGGAGACCTGGTTGCATGATGGTGCAGGTCCCGATGTAGCCGCCGCTTTACCCTCTAACTATGCCATTGTTAGAGTAGACAGAGTTAAACAAGTAGGAGGGGGTATCGCTGTGATCTTTAACAGGGATTTTAATTGTGATTTTGAAACAGTAAATATTCCTGGATGCGAAGCAGCTTTTTATAAAATTTCTTTGAACCCAAATTTTATGTTTTCTGGATTTTTAATTTACCGTCCTCCGGGAAACAGCAGCGGTTGGGCTGCGAATTTGGCTAATTTCATTTCGCCTTACTTTCTGAATGCCCAAAACTTGACCATACTGGGGGATTTAAATCTCCATTTGGAGGACAAATCTAATAGCATAGCTGTTAACCTGTTGGAGGACTTTAATACTCTGAATATGTCTCTGCGAAATGAGGGCCCCACTCACAAAGCTGGGCATCTGTTAGACCCCATTATTTCCAATGTACAGGAGCTAAAATGGTTGAAAACAGACCCTATTTGTTGGTCGGACCATTTTTTAACGCTTTTTAGTATTACTCTTAAACAACTTAAATCGCCAGGCTCTGCTCGCCCCCCAATTTTTATGAGAAATTGGAAAAAGTTAGATCTAACTGAGTTACAGAACGCATTACAGGTATCCCTCCCTGTCCTGGGTGCTGATATGGAAAGAAATGCGCTGGAAGCCCACACTTGGTTAGAGAGAGCAGTTGACATCTGTCTGCCCGCTACCAGGTGTAGAGGGAATGTCCATCGTCCCCCGGCCCCCTGGTATACAGAAGCACTGAAACTAGAAAAATCCAAGTGTAAGGGACTTGAGAGGAAATGGCGCAAACATTATAATCCTCTAAAAAAGGAAGCATATCGTAAGGCCAGAAATCTCTATCATACGGCCTGTGCTAGAGCCAAAGCATCCTATATAACAGAGACCATCAATACTGCAGCCAATAAAGCACGGACCCTTTTTAACACAGTTAAAGAATTAGCCGGAGCAAATTCTATGGCAGTTGCACGTCCCCTTACCCCTCAAAAATGTCAAGACCTTGCCACGTATTTTGTGGAAAAGATCGAGACTATTCTTGCCAACATTAATGTTCCGGTGAGGGATGACAGGAAAGTTCCTCCCCTAGAAAGCCTATCAGGAAATCGGCTTGACTCCTGGCCACCCATCTCCCTGGACACCCTGAAATCTTTAGCCACTTCTATTAAATCGGGCTCTCCATGTGACCCTCTCCCAATTAATATTCTGAGCCAACTGGACGATAGTGCTTTGGGGATTATTGCCGAGAAACTGTATGTATAGCTTTATTTCGAAATATTTCATTTCATAAAAGCATTACAATAAAAATCAATATGAGCATAAAAACAGTTGTACATCAAAACTGACAAAATCTCAAGAAGGGCGCTAAAAATATACAACTTAGTAGATAACATCCATTAAAACATTTGTGCAAATACATATTTATCAACTTCAAATAGGAATAATGGGGAGCGGACACATACAAAAGAAAACCGGGACACTGGAATGTAGGTTGGCATCCTTACTGGAGGATCATTTTCCTCGCGGTTCTTATCCTCCAGGCCCACCCCAGGAATTTTGCTAGGCCACAAGCAAACAATGGGTGAGGATTTGATCTTAACAGCTGTAAGGCCTCCAAGTGTGACCGAGTGCCCAGCCTCGCGCAGAGCGGTTTCAACCATCTGCGACGGGGAGCAGCGTAGGCTGGGCATTCGAACAACAAATGGGGAATGGATTCATTCCTGGTTGTGCAGAAAGGGCAAGTTTCTATGGTTTGCCATGGTGGTTTCCATTTAGCTGTCCTAGTGCCTACGGGCAAAACCCCAACCCTAAAATTAAAATACAACGCCCTATCTGTTGGATTCAAAATCACATCAAGATAGGGTTCTCTGAAGGGACGGCATTTAATAACCAAAAACTCCTCAGCTGATCTGCACAGATTCGGTTGGGACACTCTCTCATTATCCACCCACGACCAGAATATTTTCTTTAGCAGCTGTTTAGGTGGTGAAGATCTACTGGCCCAAGCGTCATCCAGGCCTAAATCGCAAAGGAGGCGCTTTACTCCAAGGAGCCAGCCGATCTTATGCCAGCCCGGGGTTGAAAGAAGTTCGCTTAGTGCATCCGCATAACTTGAAAGTTCAGGGACATTCCATATACGGGCCCACAAAAGGAGGGGACGTAGCTTGGCCTGATCAGCTATGGATCGTGTTCCTGTATCAAGTAAAAGGGGTAGAGTGGGGGAGCTGTGGGGGAGCCGCATTAGATCTTTATGGAACTTATTCTCCAGATGGGATAGGGTATCAAATTTCTGGGTACCCCACAACTCAGCCCCGTACAATGCCGCACTCACAGCCTTTGCCTTGTAGATGTCGAGTATCACCCCAATGGGTTTAAGGGGTGAGGCGCGATGTTCTTTTAGGAGGGCGCCCGTAACCCTCCTATGTGTCAAAATGGTTTTTTGCTGGTGCGCCTTCCAAGACATGGAATCACAAAGTCTGATTCCTAAGTAATCGAATTCCCTGACCCTTTCTAAAGGTACTGCGTCTATAGATGGCGGGTAGACTGTCTTCCTGGGGGGATTCAGCACAAGGAACTTGGTTTTGCTGATGTTAATAGCCAAGCCCCTTGCGTCGCAAAATCCCTGGAACCTCGTTAACAAGGTTTGGAGGCCCTTCGGGGATTTTGAGATCAACAGGGTGTCATCTGCGAACAGGAGCGTTGGTATCTTTCTGCCCGCCAGGGAGGGAGCATCTGCTGGTAGTTGGAGAAGGTGCTCTACCACTCCGTTTAGATATAGAGAAAACAGAGTGGGAGCTAACACACACCCCTGGCGGACGCCCCTGTCAACAGGAATCCAAGATGTTTTTTGGCCCTGCTGACCCCATCTAATTTGGGCAAAGTTGCTTTCATGGAATTTGATAGTTAAGGCCAACAAGTACGCGGGCATACCCATACCCTCAAGAACCGCCCACAGTTGGTTACGAGGAACAAGGTCAAAGGCAGTCCGTAAATCGATGAAGGCGAGATACAGACTGCCCTTGCCCAGTTTGACCACTTTCCAATAAAGCATTAGGAAACGGAATGTCTGCTCAATCGTGCCGGTTCCGGATCTGAAACCGGCCTGAAAGTCAGACAAAACATGCGTTTCCTCGGCCCACTGCAAGATCCTACCCAAAACTACCTTCCCTGCTGCCTTCTGAGTTGAATCAAGCAGACTTATGGGTCGGTAGTTGGCAGGGTCGTCCCTGCAGCCCTTTTTGAAAATGGGGACGACTTCCGCACCCCTCCAGGAATCCGGGAAACCGCCACCCACCATTGCCTCATTCAGGAGTTTAGCAATATATAGGCTCCAGACCTCTACGTTGTTACGAAGCAAGTCACCGGGGACTCCATCTGGGCCTGCCGCCTTGTTGGGGACGATACACCTGATTGCTATTTCCACCTCCCTAGGTGAAAAAGTGTGGCCAGGAAGAGAGCTATTATCTGACACTATATGACTAGTATCCCTACTTGGACCCAGAACCCCCAAGGAGTTAGAGTAGAGTTTAGAAAAGTGGGTCAACCAAACTTCCCCTGTGATATTACATGTTAACAGGGAGTCAACAGGCCTGTCCCTGCCTCTAATCAGAGCCCAGAAAGCCCTTGAATCCTTTCTAGAACCAGCCTCCATTAGGTCACTCCAGAAATTAGTTTCGTGCGTGACCTTTACCACAGCTTGGGTCTTCTTATAGTTTTTCCTAGCTAGTGAAATCCAAGCCGGGTCTTTAGCATTGACCGCCAGGATTAGGTCACTTTTTGCTTGGCGGCAAGCGTGGGAGTACCATTGATCTCTACCCCTAGTCTCGTTTCGCCGCTTGGACCCCCCCCTCCCCTCAGGAACCAAGAAGAGGTTGCTAAGTGATACAATAGTCTCCACAAATGGCACGAGGATAGGGGTGTCAGAGTCCAGCGTGCCTGCGATGCACTTAGCTTCCATCATTATGGACTTTACTTGGGCCATTCTTGTAGCATCAGAAGCAACCTTAGCCCACTTCAGTCGCCTCCCGCAGTTAGATGGAACAACTTCGTGGGATGATTTCCAAGTTATCCGGGATAATGCTGTGGCCCCTAGGTCCCACGGGAGAGCAAGCGAGAGGACCAAAGGATTGTGATCACTATCCGTGGATTGTTGAACAACCATATCAAGGACATATTCCCACAGGTTATAGTTTAGCAGCACGTAGTCAATTCTGGAGGTGTGTCCAATCCTGTTGAATGTGTGCGCACCCCCAGTATCTGACTTGCAACGCCCATTAGTGGCTCTGAGGGTGTATTCCAAGCAAAGTGCGGTAATATCAATGGCATTCTGTGTCCATTTCTTAATGGGGTCAAGAGCAAGCAAGGGAATGCCTCTTTTGGCATCGTCCTCCCATGTGTCCAAAATGTCATCACTGGCCAGAGGCTCGAAACAGCAATTAAAATCCCCGGCCAGAATAATGAAGGAGTCAATGTTGCAGCCAGTTAGCTCCTCTTCAACGCCAGTTAAAGACAAGGGGCTCGAGTTCCCCGCCCTGGCCCCCCTAAGGTACAGGTTAAAAAGCTCTAGAGTCTTGCCCCCCGGACATTGGATAGTGAGTCTCAAGAGATCTGGGGATGGTGAATTAATATGTTTTACTGTGAGCCCCAACGATACACTAACCCAGATGAGAAGGCCACCAGAAGGGCGGCCTTTGCTGCCTTTGGACCTGGAGGCCGGCACAGAGTAGGTGGTGAAGCCGACCCTGTGCACGGGCTCCAGGCACCAAGTTTCTTGTAGGAGGCAGATCCCAAAAGGCTCCATAAAAGAAATCCAATCGGGTTTGTCAAGGTTCCGGGCAAGCCCTGCCACATTCCAGCTTAGGATTTTAAGCTGGGGAACACCTGCCAAGGTCTTACCAGACTGTGACTCAGACACTGGAAAGATGTCATGTATATCATCGACCCTAGAGGATTGGAGAGAAGCTGCAGGTGACAAGGCATCGGGGGCAGTCAGGTTTGAGGCTAGGGGAGTAGTAAGAGAACAAACAGCTGAGGAAGGGTGCACCGGATCCTGTGAAAAGGGGACCTGAGTTGGGGACTGAGTCGGAGGGGGAGTACTAATCATACCCACGGTAATCGCCGAGGGCGATCTCCCCGCCTCCGGTGTGAAACCGTTGGGATTACTTGGTAGTGCTGTTGCTGGGGACGTTAGGAGTCAGTCGACATCCTCCAGGCTGTCAAACCTATTTGAATTTACAGTACCAAACCAGCCACTGTTTGGATTATACACAGTGGGAGGGTATCCCCAACTAGGCTGTTGAGGGACTGTAGGCCAGAAACCCCCCTGTGGACATACAGCACGGGGGGGATAGAAGAATGACAGAGGCCTTGGGGCAATAGAGGAACCCCAGTCTTGATTCCCAGGAGACCAGATATGTTTGGCCGTATACACATCATCAAAGGTTACGACTATACAGTCCCCGGGGGTTGATTTCCTCGTGGTACCCACCCACGGAACTCTACGTGTCGTTAAGACTCTACTCCTCCTACCATTGGGGATAGGTCTATAAGTATTAAGCCAATACATAACTTTATTACGTAGGGAATGCTGGTCTTCGTATTGGCCATTCTCTAATTCCGGGACACCCGTCAAAACCACCATATAATCATTTGCTTCAGGAGGAAGGTCGATGTAACCTCCTCGAAAATTACTCCTGGTATGAGGACCCCCGGCGGAATGGGTATGAGGTTTGTTCCGGGGTGCCTGGGCAGGACGGGAACTAGAGCTAGCTGGGTTCTGGGCTCTCGGTGCTGGTGTAGTGTTGTTCCGAGGGGCCTGGGCAGGGCGGGAACTAGAGCTAGCCGAGTTCTGGACTCTCGGTACAGCTGCTGGAGTGGCAATATGAGGTTGTGTTGCTAGAGCATTTAAGGTGTTAGCCCTGGCCTGGGGGGGCGGATTTACAGTGATGAGACTCCTGGTGCGGGGTTTGGGAATAGGGTGGGTAGGGCAGGGCACAGCGGGATTCGGGGGCAAACCAGGGATAGCTGTGGGAGGTGGGGTAGGAACCTGTGTAACCATGTTACTATCAATCAAACCCTGGCGTTCAAGGCCTCTCAGGCCAAGGGTGGCCAAGGCGATAATACTTTTCTCCATCTCAAGGAGATTGTTCTCTATGCGAGAAAGCCTTAAATCCAGGGGAGATAGAAGATTTTTTAGAGACTCCCAAACCACTCCTATAAATTCCCTCTCCCTCCCTTCTTGGTTAGACCAACCCGGGTCTGATCTCTCAGGTGGTGAGGTGCTTCCAGGGTCTAAAGGGACTTGCCCCACGATATTTTCGCCACAAGGAGCCAATGGGGAGAGGGAAGACGTGACCGGACTGGCATCAGCTATAGTATTGTCAATGGTGGGCAGGTTGCCCCCCTGCATCGGCATTTTTTTCCGTGGGGAGGTTGGGCTGGGGGAACGTTTTCTCTTATTGGAATTTACCGGAATGTTATCGAGGCCGCCATATGAGGTGGAGGCCAAGGATGTATCAAGGGATTGTGGGGAAAAAATGGGGGGAGCAAGAGGACTACCCTCAACAATGGGCGGGCCGTCAGGAAGAGCAGGTAAAACTAGAGATGGAGAGGGGATAGGCAGAACAGACATAACAGGCATATCGTGAACATCAACCAGCGCTATAACGCCCTCCCGAATGCAAATGCGATTAGGGGAAATAGCAGTAGCTATGTGTCCAAGGGAGGATTTCTTATGGGTAGCAAAATCGAGTGACAGCTTCCTAGCCGCTTCCAAGTCAAGGGACACTCTAGTTTGCAGTTTATTAATTTCATTATCTATCGCCTTGCTTGTCCGCGTAATGAAGTCGTCCATAGGCCCGTTATGGGCCAACCCTCCCTTGGCCGCCCTATTACGTGTAACGCGGGTACACATGTGGACTAACTATGGCTAGCAACCCGGGCAACAAGAATAAGCAAACACAGAACCCAGGATGCGAGGCGAAGGTGTAAGAGAAGGGGCCCAGACCAGACCGCTCAGACCTCGAACGGCCTCAAACGGCCCGCTCTTAGCCCGGTCTTCGCCCCGGGCTGCGTCCCGCGCTGCGGGAGATCTGGGTCAATAAATAGGTGAACAGGTAGACAAGGGGGCGTGGCAGCGGGGAGAGCGGACCGGAAGTTGATGTGTGGTCTTGCAGGGACTCCTGGGCAATGGAGTCCCCTGCACGCTCGCAGCCCCGCTGACCGCACTCACCCGTTGGCTCCGCAGACCTTCCCCTGTGTCCCGAATGGAGATTGCACGCAGCGGCACCCGCGGAGCGGGTGCGGCAAGAAGTTGTGAAGATCCTTTAGTGAGGCGCTAAGGGCAGTTCAGTCTGCCAGTAAAGTGCGTCCGTGCTCCTGGATAGTGTCCCGCAGAAGGAGAAGAGGTGAGGGTCTTTATGCACAACAGCTGCAGAGGGCGGGGGGCGGCAGCGGGGAGAGCGGACCGGAAGTTGATGTGTGGTCTTGCAGGGACTCCTGGGCAATGGAGTCCCCTGCACGCTCGCAGCCCCGCTGACCGCACTCACCCGTTGGCTCCGCAGACCTTCCCCTGTGTCCCGAATGGAGATTGCACGCAGCGGCACCCGCGGAGCGGGTGCGGCAAGAAGTTGTGAAGATCCTTTAGTGAGGCGCTAAGGGCAGTTCAGTCTGCCAGTAAAGTGCGTCCGTGCTCCTGGATAGTGTCCCGCAGAAGGAGAAGAGGTGAGGGTCTTTATGCACAACAGCTGCAGAGGGCGGGGGGCGGCAGCGGGGAGAGCGGACCGGAAGTTGATGTGTGGTCTTGCAGGGACTCCTGGGCAATGGAGTCCCCTGCACGCTCGCAGCCCCGCTGACCGCACTCACCCGTTGGCTCCGCAGACCTTCCCCTGTGTCCCGAATGGAGATTGCACGCAGCGGCACCCGCGGAGCGGGTGCGGCAAGAAGTTGTGAAGATCCTTTAGTGAGGCGCTAAGGGCAGTTCAGTCTGCCAGTAAAGTGCGTCCGTGCTCCTGGATAGTGTGATATTGCCGAGAAACTAAATGCCTCCATTCATCTGGCAACCGTCCCAGCGTCCTGGAAGCACGCCATGGTCAGCCCTCTGTTGAAAAAGCCGTTAGCTGATCCAGAGGTACTGGCCAACTATCGCCCGATTTCCCTGCTGCCAGCATTCTCAAAAATCCTGGAAAAGCACATCCATGGTGTACTTTCAACATACACGGAGAATAACAACCTACTCCATTTTTCCCAGTCGGGTTTTAGGGCAGGCCACTCTACCGAATCTGCCCTCCTGGGAGTCACGGAGAAGATCAGGGGACTTTTGGACGACGGGCAAACGGTTGCTCTTGTTTTGCTTGATCTAAGCGCAGCCTTCGACACCATCTCACACAACAGACTGCTTGTCAGGCTGAGTGAGGATGGTGTCGGAGGGACAGCGCTGGACTGGATTAGATCTTACTTGAGCAACAGGACGTTTCAGATCTCGTCCTCACATGCCCAGTCGGACATTTTTCTGTCACCCCACGGCGTGCCTCAGGGCTCAATTTTGAGCCCGCTATTTTTTAACCTGTATCTCCGCCCCCTCGCCGATTTGGCAGAGCGGGTAGGTCTAGAACTTATGACCTATGCGGATGATTCGCAGATTATTTTTTCCCTTACCAACTCAGAGTCTTCATCCCCCTCTGTGCTGAAACTAGGCCTTCAGGAAATCTTCAGCTGGATGTCTACGAACCAGCTGAAGCTCAATGGGGAGAAGACGGAGATTCTTCTCCTGGGGAAAAATAGAGATCTGTGGCAGGACATCCATTGGCCGCCATCTTTGGGTGCCTTCCCCACCCCGGCTACCCAGGCTAGAAATTTGGGGGTGTGCATCGATGATTCATTATCAATGAAACAGCAGGCTAACAAAGTGGCTGGTATCTGCTTCACGATCCTTAAATGGCTGCGGAAGATTATCTGGATGCTGCCTGTGGATACCCAGAAGACCGTAGTCAATGCATTAATTACATCTAGGCTTGACTACGGTAACATCTTATACCTGGGTTCCAATCTAGCCGTGACCAGGAGATTGCAGCTGGTCCAGAACTCCGCAGCCAGGTTGCTGTGCAAGATTCCTAGGACAGCAAGGATCTCGAAGCATCTGAGGGACCTGCATTGGCTGAGGGTAGAGAACCGAGTTCGGTTCAAAGCCTTGACATACATGTTCAAGATCAGGGCAGGAACTGCACCAAAATACCTGCAAAAATTGGTTAGGCCCCATGTTCCCGCACGCAATCTCCGTTCTTTAAATGGAGCAAATTTCGTGGTTCCCAGGTTCAAACTGGCCCGAGTGGGGGGGAAATCTTTCTCCCATCTGGGACCAGTTCTTTGGAACTCCCTCCCCTTAGCCTTACGGAAGGAGGAGAATTTTGCCAGTTTTAAGAAAAACGTTAAAACTTGGCTTTTTAATAAATAATTGTGGTCCTTTACAGTTACTGCCCTCTATGTTTTGTCCTCTTAGCCCTGGCGCCGGGAAACCCTTTGTGGGTATCTGTGCGCATTACAAATGCAAAAAAATAAATAAATAAAATAAAATAAGGTAGTGATTCCCTATGGAGGAGACCCTCTAATACCCCAAGGGTGAGGGACTGCTTAGTGAACCATGTGACACGGGGTACCCATGCTAGTGCAGGTACTTCCTTATATGGCCACTCAGGCAATATAGGCTTACCTGGTCAAGGATAGCCTTATCTCCTTTCGTTTGGGGGGGTTATGTAGGAAGGTGGCTACCTGACTATGGTTACCCCAGATTTTTTGCCTTGTGTTTAGCTGGTTTTCGACTTAGTTGGCCTGGTTCCCTGCTAATCAGGGCCCCAGGCTATCTGCTCTCTCGGTAAAATGGATTCCATGTACCCTAGGTGCATAACTAAATTGGCTTGGGTCACCTTATCAGCCCCTGTACAGAGCACTATAGGTGCCCAGGGCATAGGTGCATCCAAGGCCTACCAGGGGCTGCAGAATATCTTTTGCCACCCCTAGCTGGCTATCCAAAATTGACACAACTGGCTTATCACTCAGCTGGGGCAAGTTGGTGTAATCACCCCTTGCTTTGATATAGTATGCCTATATCTAAACCTATCTGGACACATATAAACCTATAAGCCACTCCTATGGCAGGCCTTAACAATCCTGGAGGGCATTGCGGGTGGTCCCTGATTCAAAAGCGGCCACTCGTGCATTTTTAAAAATTTCCTGTTCTGGTATTTGCGTTTATTTTTAATTTGGCAGCATTATCCCCTGATTTTAATCCCTAGCCCCCTTACTTGCACGATAAATGTTTAAAACCCACCGCTGTTGGGCGGGCCCTTTTCCCGGATTGTGATCGGTCTGTGGCGGACATATTGGGAGAACCTGGGGACATTGCGCGTTCTAGTCGTCAGAAGGACGCTAGAAGGCTTTAAAAGGTGGGAAAATTAGGCGTCCTGTCTTTCCTAGCTATCACCTTGCGCTACTCTCGCATTGCGGGTGGTCCCTGATTCAAAAGCGGCCACTACGCATTTTTTAAAATTTCCTGTTCTGGTTTTTGCGTTTATTTTTAATTTGGCAGCATTATCCCCTGATTTTAATCCCTAGCCCCCTTACTTGCACGATAAATGTTTAAAACCCACCGCTGTTGGGCGGGCCCGTTTCCCGGATTGTGATCGGTCCGTGGCGGACATATTGGGAGAACCTGGGGTCATTGCGCGTTCTAGTCGTCAGAAGGATGCTAGAAGGCTTTAAAAGGTGGTCATGCTGACGCGCAGCGGGTACGCCGGATTACCGCCGGAGTTACCCCGTCTGCGCCCGTCCGCGCTGACGACGGGCTGGACGCTGGACTTTCTCTTATATTACCACAGGTAACCTATCACTATTCTTTCTCGGAGTTATTAGCTCTCAAACCACCCCACCTGCCCTGTACTCACAAGTTTTCACCGGAAGGTGTTATGCACTCTTCACGCTGTCATACTTGCAAATCGGCGGTTCTACCTTCTGTATCTCCTAAAATGAGCTCCAGAAATGCCTCTATTCCTCTTGGGAATCTGACGACAAAAAAGGGATTCCTGATTAACGCTAGGTCCCTTATCAAAAATAAAATTGCGTTTAACGAGTTCGTGGCGGACAGTCAACCGGAATGGATGTTTGTTACGGAAACATGGGCCTCTGAGTCGTCGGGCCACGACCTACTGATGGCCATCCCAGAAGGCTTTAAATTGCTCCGACAGGATAGATTTAAACGCAGAGGGGGAGGTCTGGCCATTTTATGTAAATCCTCCCTGCCGTGCACGATAAAATCCTTGTCAGTGGCCTCGGATCCTTTTGAGGCTCTTTATTTTTCCATTCTATGTGCCCCCTCGGTCTCCTTTTCGGGAATTCTCATGTATAGACCCCCTGGATCTAGAGCCACCTTTAGTGAAGACCTTTTGAGAATTCTTGAACCCTACTTTGGTAAACCTCATTTGACTATACTTGGGGACTTTAATTTCCATTTGGATAACCTAAGTGATACAGACACCGCTAGGCTGGTGGACTCACTGGCAGCTTGTGAGTGTATCCAACTTGTCAACAACCCGACTCACCGGGCGGGCCACATTTTAGACGGAGTATTTACTAACGACTCAAGACTATCTGTGGATACTCCGGTGCCCCTAGTCTGGTCAGATCATTTGGCTGTTCCTCTCTCGATGGCCTATCCTTCGGCAGAAATATCGGAACCATCCTCTAACAACAGAGGTCCGAAAAGGAGTTTTAGGAATATTACGAATGATGCCCTTGCTCCATATATAGAGAAGAGCAGGTACTCCCCCTTGGAAGATGTGGTTGAGGCCGCTGAACAGTATTCTGACTCCATCACCAAAGCGGTCGATGAGCTGGCCCCTCTATCTTATAGATATCCGGCTCGTCGCAAACCCTCTGCTCCTTGGTTCACGGAATCATTAAGACTTCTGAGACAAAGCTGCAGAAGACAAGAAAGAAAATGGAGGAAAACCTGGGACCCTATTGAAAGGGAGGTACATAAGGGTCTGTTAAGAGACTACAAAGCTAGTGTCATCAGGGAAAAACAGCAGTATTTCTCGAATCTCACTTCCTCCCTCACCTCTTCTAGGGAGCTCTTCAAGACTGTCGACTCCCTTTGCTCCCTCCAGATTCCAGACCCAGTTGTGGGTTCGCAGGAGCTATGTGATAATATCTCAGAGTTTTTCCATAAGAAAATTGAAGATATTTATCTTGCACTGGAAACCCAGAGTAATATCTTGGGAGATCTCTCTCTTCAAACTCTGGTCAGCCTAGAATCTTGGCCTAGAGACCCCTCCAAGAGTTTTACGGATTTCCCGCTACTTACCCTTGAAGGACTTGAGCTCTTGCTTGATCGGACTAAATCGTCATCCCCTCTTGACCCATGTCCTCTGAAGACCCTGAAGGAATGTAGATTCACACTTCTTCCGCCTCTCTTGGAAGTGATGAACGGTGCCATAACTCAAGGCACATTCCCCTTAGTTTGGAAAAGGGCGATAGTGAAGCCTCTGCTTAAGAAGCCCACGCTGGACCCGGAACAGTTGAAGAATTTTAGACCTATCTCACTGTTACCTGCTCCCGCAAAAATGCTTGAATCTCACCTCAATCTACATCTTTCCACCTTTCTGGATTCGTCTGGGTTCCTTGACAGCTCCCAGCATGGATTCCGAAAGGCTCATAGTACGGAGTCAGCTCTGACTATGGTGGTGAATAACATCAGCCTGAAGGTGGATTCAGGCCAAACCACGGTGTTGGTCCTTCTGGACCTCACAGCAGCATTTGATACCCTGTCTCCCTCTATGCTTACATCTCGGTTGAGGGAGGCAGGGATTGCGGGTCCGGTTCTGAACCTTATGCACTCCTTTTTACATCATAGAGAGCAGAGAGTCATGCTTGGCGAATTCCTCTCCCCTGTCAAATCCTTGCAGTACGGGGTGCCACAAGGGTCGCCCCTTAGTCCGACCCTATTTAACATTTATGTGGCCTCCCCTTGCGAGGTTAGTAAAATCACAGGGGATGGAAGTGGTGTCATACGCCGATGACACACAAATCATGGTGTCACTGGCCCACTCGGTTTCCACCTCCGCCACCAACTTCAGGATCTGCATGCAAACAGTCTCGGACGGGATGCTCCAGAACTCCCTGAAGTTGAATGGCGACAAAACTGAGATTCTGGTCTTTGGCAAAGACCAGGATGTCTGGTCTAGTGAGTGGTGGCCGTCAGCGCTGGGAACCTGTCCATCGCCCTCCCAGTCAGCTAGAAACCTAGGCGTAATTTTTGACACCTCTCTGTCCATGATTCTTCAGGTAAATCGAACTGTGGTCACCTGTTGGGGGGTCATAAAAATCCTTAAGAGAATACTTCACTATCTTTCTCCTTCAGCACGCAAGCAGACGGTGGTGGCATTGGTGGGTTCCAGGTTGGACTACTGCAATGCACTTTATGCAGACTCCAACAAGGGACTCATTCAGCGACTTCAGGTCGTGCAGAACGCGGCTGCTTGATTTGTTCTTGCACTTCCCAATGCATCCTCCGCAACAATGGCCAGAAAGAGTCTCCATTGGCTCCCCATACATCTGAGGATCTCTTTTAAGATTTTATGTTTAGCATACAGAGCTCTTGCAGACGAGCCACTGGATCCGCTAGGTGCCCTTCTGACTCGCTACTTGCCCTGTAGACCTCTCAGATCCTCGGAGATGAATTTGCTGGTGGTTCCTCGTGCCAGAAGGGTACGCTGGGGTAATAGTGCATTTTCCATTGTAGCCCCTAGACTGTGGAATTCTCTTCCCCAGGAGATTAAGACCCAACCCTCTCTGTCCCTTTTTAAAAAAGCGCTGAAAACCTGGTGTTTTATCAAGGCCTACCCACAGTAAGAGTATACTTTAATAGCTAGTTTTCATTTGGTTAGGCGCCTTGACGCCCATTGGGCTTAGTAGCGCTATGGAAATTTATTTTCATTCATTCATTCATTCATTCATTCATTCATTCATTCATAGTGCGTGGTTTTATGTGAGATGGTGCTCTAGCATGAGCTGAGCCTGTCTGCAGCTGTCGGGACCAATTCCCTTAGCTGTTCCGGGATATTACCATACCATATACTATTAAGTGCATTATAATCCTCGCGGTTATATGTTAACTTTGGCTTGGCTTTATCAAAACATGTCGTGTAAGGTGTCATACGATTTGGAATACTATCCCCTCGACAGTCCTGTTGACGGGGATAGCATTCCACCCCTCTAGAGGGAGACGACATGCTACTTTGCTAAAACGCGGTTGATTTTAAAAGGAGCCTCAGCACCACAAAATGGATGCTTCTGCCACAGACACGAGTCTGACCTCCTGCAGCTGACCGAACCTCAGCCAAGGAGGCCTGGACAAAGGGTTTCCTGTCACAGGGAGATGTCACACCACCCCAGACAGGAGATAGTGGATTGTAGCAGGGAGGTTTGAAAGAAACCAGACAGTGCCTGGGGAGCACAAGGCTTCCCCTTGCACAATCAGGTCAAACCGGTTCTGGGGCACACCAGCCCCAGCTCCAGCGCGACCTGGACAAAGGGAAAGGGGTGTAACCACCCCCTTCCTTGGTCCCACCCATAGGAGGGGATCTAGCAGGTAATCCAGCCCCCTAGATTGGTATAAGAATGGGAGCAGTGCCAAAGCACTCAGATTATCCTGATGAAACATATGAAATGAAACTCTGGACCCTTCGACATCCTACTCGACGTAGAAGACTGAAGAATCTCCCTTGCGGTCAAGGAGTGACCACCCTGTGCAAAGAGGCACCATCCAGCACCTCAACGTTTGCTTTGTTGCAGTTCCCGCCGGAACTCGAGCAACAGAGATCAACAAGACCCAGTGTGCCTGCCTTCTAACAGCCCGATCCACAGTCCCTGCAGAGCTGAGACCCGTGGATCCGACCGAAGCGTGGGGCCCGCCATCATGGAAAGACCACGAGACGCTGACCGTGCAGCCCACGAGTCACCCTCGAAGCTGTACATCGGGGTTTGAGAAGCCAGAGCCCTGAGACACTTTTGCACCTCAGCTCACCCCTCTACACTCACCGAGTGCTGCGTGGGGCCCTTCTGCTTCTTTTGGCTCAATGCGTTGGGCCGGTCACTTGCCCGTTGGCTTGTGGCCCCTGTGCCGGTAAACTACGAAATCTAACTTGTGATTCTGGTTGCTCTAGACTTGCACTCGCTCCTCTGAAAAGGAGCACCCGCTCTGACTCTCCTGGTCCGAGTGAGAAGCAATCTTCTAGTCCTGCGTGGATTGCTCTTGCCAAGTGTTGTTTGCTCCAATCCTGAAGCCGACAGTGCCGATGGCGAGAGCCTTTTTGGGGCAGCTCGTGATCCGCTCCTGAACATCGCAGATGCCCCAGAGCCCACGTGGCAGCGGAGAGAAGCTCCTCAAAACCACCAGATTGCGCCCGACATTGCCTGGTTCCGTTCTGGTTCCCTCCTGGTCACTGCTGAGTGACCCAGACTCTGTCCCCTCTGCTTTCAGGTACTCCACAACTCTGATCCACCTTTGGATCACACCGGACACTCCTTCACACCGCCTGCAGCATCTTCAGCTTCAAGCACCAACAACCTGCGTGACGAAACCCGACACAACTTCGACCCTATGCTCCCACTTCCTGTGGGTGAGGTAACTAAGCAACGCTGGTGTTCCCACACTGGTACACACCTCTAGTGTATGTGTCTTAAGTTTCATCCTTCTAGGTTAAGCGGAAGTCTCCTTAAACAGTAACTTTATAACTTTTACGCAATATTGACTTTGCATTGGTACATGCGTGTGCTTTAAGTGCTGCACCCGAATCCCGCTGGCTTTTCCCGACTTCAGCATTGCTAGTCCCGACTGCTCCCAGCGATTCCCTAGGCCCTAGGCCTAACCACTGTTTGATTGGTATCTCTTATACCACTTTTTTAATATATGGTTTGAGTGGCCACCCGCCCTCATCCATAATTGTGCAACTTTTATATGTTTAACTGTGCTTTTGTTTAAACGCTTGTGCCCCTTTACTCATAAAGAGTACTGAGATTATTCTAGTAATAAATACATATATTTTTATAATATATACTTGTGTGGTGTCCTTTCATTTGATATTACAGGATTGTGATTGGTAAAACAGCTCGCTTAACACGACCTCTTGAGTTTAGCCTTTCAGGCTGCTTAGTCCATGCTACCCCTAGGATAGCTTGTCTGTAAGGTTGACTTACAACCATACACCATAACGGATTGTTTGGTCTGATGCAAGGTGGTTCCAGAATTGGAAACATCATATATCAGGCCAACTTCTCACAGCGAGCACTAGTCTCACATGGCCCGATGCTTTGCCGTTGGCACTTTTCTCAACGAGGAGGACAGTACATTCTCGTGTGGGACTTATCCCATACGAAATTGTTTTTGGTCGCCCGGCGAATGTTTGGAGTGTGCCGAGGCCGAATGAATATTGCGACTTTGAGTATCCTATGTTGGTTGATTACTTACATGACTTGACTGCTAAATTTCGTGTTCTTCACCAACAGGTGCACGATACTTTACCTTCAGCTTCTGTGGATGCAGGTCACTCGATTCAACCTGGTGACTGGACTCCTATCCAGAATTTCCAGAGGACAAAGAATCTGGAACCGAGATGGACAGGTCCATTCCAGGTGCTACTGACAACTAGGACGGCTGTTAAAGTGTGCGGCAAGAAGAATTGGGTGCATGCCACCCATTGTAAAAGGATACCTTTGCCCTTACCATATGACCAATGGGTCAGAGAGGGAATTGCTGATTCCGAGACTGAAAGGGTCCCAAGATTTGTACCTTTTAGTGATGCATGTTTGAAATGGACTCAGTCGGAACGTGCGGATGACGAAGTTCTGCAAGATGCTCTGCCTCCGCATTTGAGACTTGATACTACTCAACCAGAGTTGCTTTTTAAGGATCAGACGGTGTCTGGTAAAGAACGTTATAATCTGAGATCTAACATGGAGAAATAAAAATTTGAGTTTTTTTGAGAACTATACTCTTTCAGACAAGAAACTTTTTTGTTCTATTTTTTCTTTTTTGAGCTACCATCCGAGCTCAGCTGCAGGGTCACGGTATAAGTTCTTAAGGGGTGACACGCGTATTGACACAAGGTCTGCGGTTCTAAGGACGTCTAGGACGCCTGGACGCACACGTAAGTGAAGAGGGAAAATTGCCGTGAGCAGCACGTTAGAGGATGGAGTTTTTTGTAACTGAGAGAGTTGTTGATAAAATGGATTTTAAGATGAGGTTTTGTACATTGATACGTAGCAAATGTTTTATAATATTGTGTTCTTTTATGTTTTTATGTATCACATTAGCTTGTGTGGGTTGGATTGTTTATGCTACACCACTGAAATCTGCACCCACTTCCCATCCTATGCTTTCCTCTACTACTGTTTCCTTGCACCAATTTTATACGTTACCTGAACATGAACAGACAAGGAGGTCGGAATTTGTTAACAATTCGTTTATACAGCTGTTGCATCAGCATCAGTTGGTAGTAAGTACCACTAATTGCTGGGTCTGTGGTCTTATGCCTCATACGACAGATAGAGGTATGCCTTATTTGGTTTTGCCTTTTTCTTTCAATGGGTCTGTATGGGCTTTTCAGACTATGTTCATTTATGCGAATGAGGTATATCCCTTCCGTTCCGTGAAAGACAATCCGAGAAATAGTGCCTTGATAAAGGGAATAGTAGATATGATCCAAGATATTGATGCATATAATGCTATCTCTAAGGATGAGGTGCAGGCTTACGTTGGTTGGAACGTGACTGGATATAGTACCAGTTTGACAGAGAAGGAGAGATGAAAAAGGTCTCCCCCGATTTGGATTGTACCACATCGAGGCCACTTTTGTTTGCAAGGTAGTGGTCGAAATCCGAGGGCTCAGCTAGGTAGGAGTGTGTGTGTTCACATCCCAGACTTCTCCTCTGTTCGTGCCAGCTAAAGGCACGTATTTTGTTTGTCACGACAGAGCCTACACATGGTTGCCACCAGATTTTTCGGGAACTTGTTATGTGGCGTTTTTGCTTCCCCCTACATACACTGCTACTCCGGACTATCATAGGACAAGATATGGTAGAGGTGTCTACGATGAGGAAGATACCGCAGCACAGGAAGTAGGAGACTTTTTCAAGGGTTTCCAACCGTTTTGGGGTCCTATGGCCAATAGCAGGAATACACGACAACTTACGAGAGTGGTTGAGGCCACTATCAATAAGACTGAAGGTGCCCTTAGTAATGTCACCGCTGAGCTTCAAGCGGATCGTCTTATGGAGTTACAAAACCGTATGGTTTTAGACATTATACTTGCAGATAGAGGAGGGGTATGCAAATTAATCCAATCTAGTTGCTGTGTTTTCATACCAGACAATGCCCCTACGGTATACCAGGCCATTTCTAGACTGCATAAGGTTTCCGAGTCTATTCATGTGGATGAAGGAGACTGGTCATTGATTGGATGGTTTTGGGGACTACTGTCCAAATGGGGATGGAAGATTCTGAGGTTTTTTGGTATGGGTTTAGCTATTCTCTTCTCTTGTTGTCGTTGCATCCAGTGTGGTCCCGCCGATTGTAGTTTTTGTGCTACCTTGTGTGTGCGGAGACCTGTCTCGAGAGAAGTAGAGAATAGTATGATGATGCTCCAGCAACACCTTGATGATCTGATGAATATTGATATAGACCTAGATTCAGATTAACGTGAGTTTGGGTTATTGCCTACGTAATGGCAAAAGGAGGGTCTGAGGTTCTGTGAAATTCTGTCTTGTCTCGTGAGGTCATGGTTCCGTCACGATTTTGGTGATGTTGTACCGTATTTAGTGAGTGCGGCTAATATGGAGTGAATTTGTCGCTTTAACTAGCGAGTTCATTACGTATTCAGAGACTTTGTTTCGAATATGGGTTCCATTTTGTCCGTGCCTCCATTTTGTGTTGCCATCACGTAGGCCTGTGGGCCGGTGGAGGTAACCGAACGAACGAAGTTGCATGGGTTTCGTCGTTGTTCATGCACTTATTAACTAGGCCTTTTCTTGACTCTAAGGTGAACTGTAAGAAACTGACCCCTTCACTTGAAACCGACCTCGCTAAGCCAATTTCCTTGGTTGATCGTTGTCTGAGATTAAACAACACGAGAGGTGCCAGAAGTCTGAATGTTGGAACCTAAAAAGTGTCCCTTCTGTAAAACAAAACCAACAGGTTAATGTTTGAAGAAAAATAATCGAAGAAAATGCGGATATAGACACACAGGAGAAGAAAATACTCAGAAAAAAGCCTGAAAAGTGCTTGAAAAAGTACCCATCAGCCCACTCAATAGTGGAACTTCGTCATCTGGGTTTGAATGGTTGAAATAGTGGTATCCAGTGTGCCCTTCCTCAGGACGAACCCGGGGCTAGCAAAACTTGGACCACATGGTTGACCCTCAACCAATTAAAGATGATAAAGTACATGCTGAAAGGGCAAAGTTGCAGTGCTCAACCCAGATGACGAAGTTCCACTATTGAGTGGGCTGATGGGTACTTTTTCAAGCACTTTTCAGGCTTTTTTCTGAGTATTTTCTTCTCCTGTGTGTCTATATCCGCATTTTCTTCGATTATTTTTCTTCAAACATTAACCTGTTGGTTTTGTTTTACAGAAGGGACACTTTTTAGGTTCCAACATTCAGACTTCTGGCACCTCTCGTGTTGTTTACTGTTAAGTTGGGGGACAAGGTACCAAGAGGTCTATAAATACGACTCCCCTCAGGCCCTCCTTCACTCTTTGTTTTTTTGTTTTTGCGTTGTCTGAGATTGCCAATCAATGTTCAGGACCTCGTTAACTTTTAGGTTCTTTACACATGCTTTATCTTGCTCGCTATCTGTCATTGTTTCTTTTCTATGCTCTTTAATTACATACATTGTGCTTTCAATTATGGGGTTGTCCGGCTTGTGGAGATTGGATTTGGGACATTCCTAATAATTAACTTGTGGGTTGGGGCAATGTAAATTGAGGGTTTTTGCTATGTGATACTTTGTTTGAGAATGTACCTTATTGGCTAGAATTTTGCGCAGTGGGTGTGCATTCGTAATGTGAATTTTGGCATAAAATGGGATGTCTTGCCTTACAAAATTGAACAGTCTCCTGAGTTGTACACCGTGTTGTATTTCTAGGACTTCTGTTACTAGCTGCAGCTGATAAATTTGGTCTCTGACGCCACCCAGAAGTATTCCGTGTCTTTGTATACCAAGACAGGTGAATCCGAAGACTTTGGGCGTGCCCCTGGCGCCGCTGGGTTTAAAAACCCGGTTCTTCACTACCAAAACACCATTGCACTGCACTAAACCCTAAAACACTAGCCCCAGTTAGATGGTGCCTGCTCAGGCACCACTGTGGGGATTGCGATGCACGTTTCCCACAGCTTTTCTATGGCGGGCCGAAAAACAATGGAAAGGCTGTCAGAAATAGACTTTGGGGTCCCCCGTGGGGTCCGCTAAAGCCATGTATTGTGGGGCAGGCAATGCATGGTGCCTACCACAGGGTGCAAGGATGTTTAAAAAGGGCATATTTCCTATTGCAACTTGTGATGCAGCCCGCAGCACAAGCCACAATACCAGGGCACAAGTCCTAAAAACAGAAGTCGGGGGACGCTGACGTCACGAACGGCAGTGACATCACAAAAGGTGGCTGGCACCATCAGACTCATTGCCTCCCCTCGCTCACCTCTTAGCAAATGGAGCCACACATTCACTCTTTGGACTCTCTGGGGTGAGATCTCGCCCCAGAGAGGCCAAAGAGTGAATGTGTGGCTCCATTTGCTCCAGTTATCGAGCTCCCGGTAAAATAAGTGGGGGGAGACCGTCCACCCGCGTGGTACCCCGACTCAAGCCCTGCACAATGGGAAAGATACACTTTCGAACTGCTGTGAAGGCTGTTTCATCCTAATTAGGGAAACAGGACTGCCAACTCCTTTTCGGGCAGTCCCGTTACCGACACCATACCAGTCGGACAATCTTCCCACCGGCATCGTTATAGGGCCCTTAGTTTGTTGTTTCAAACAATGGACAATTCATATTGAATGGCTCCTTTGCAAGTTCTTTTTATTGTTATTATTTCAAAATTTAATTTTTTACACCGATCTTTATTTACCATACACTTATTAGTATAACAATTGCTGGCAACGCAAGTATTGTCCTTTTTATATTGATTATGTGTAAATACACGTTGTGTACAGTAAAAAAAAAACTAGCACTTTCTCCTTTTGGTGAATTAATCTCTACTCTATAAAGTGGGTCGGCTGTCTGCTCTTCGAGGGGGTCTATGCTAGTTTCAAATGTCAAGGTGCTCTCTCTGCATGCTGATGGGCCTAGTTCATCTTGTTTTCATATTTTGTGGCACACCTCTTTCCACGATGCTAATGCTCCACTCTCAGTGCCTCTGCATTTGACCGAGAATCATTAACAGTTATTGTACAGAATGTATCTGTTATTCCTACATTGCATGCAAAGCTGTCGCCATCCCCCGATGGCACTAGGTACTTATCCATATCTTGAAATTCATTGTATTTTGCAATTACTTGACCAAGGCTGTGTGGCGAGTTACCTTATTTAGATGTTTTATAAGTCTGCCCTATCAATCAGTTATTGTCAATTACTCCAATTCATTGTTTTTAAAGGGGATCTCTTCTCTGCCTATCACTTGTTTATCGCAAAAACCACAGTTGATGGACAGAATGTAGAACAATGTCTTACATTCACCCCAGTACAAAGATCTGGACCTAAATCCATCGTTTTTTTGCACTCCACACCACCCTAGGTCAGACAATGGCTATATGCATATCAGCCTAGACCCTGTGCCTCATGGGAACAGTCCAGCCCGAACTGCCAAGCCATGTCTTCCCTAGACCGGAATCAAGCATCCAAAGACCGGTTTCTGGGTTTCAGCCTGGTTAGCTTGACTCCAGTGATGTGGAGAGCCTGGGACTCACGTCTGAGCACACCCAGCACACTCGGGGTGAAAATTGCAAAAACCACAGTTGATGGACTGAATGTAGAACAATGTCTTACATTCACCCCAGTACAAAGATCTGGGCCTAAATCCATCGTTTTTTTGCACTCCACACCATCCTAGGTCAGACATTGGTTATATGCAAATCAGCCTTGACCCTGTGCCTCATGCGAACAGTCCAGCCCGAACTACCAAGCCATGTCATATTTTGTGGCACACCTCTTTCCACGATGCTAATGCTCCACTCTCAGTGCCTCTGCATTTGACTGAGAAGCCTTAACAGTTATTGTACAGAATGTATCTGTTATTCCTACATTGCATGCAAAGCTGTCGCCATCCCCGATGGCACTAGGTAATTATCCATATCTTGAAATTCATTGGGGCAGATTTATGATGCCCTTGCGCCGCAATTGCGTCACTTTATTTGACGCAACTGCGGCGCAAACAATGCGCCCTATTTACAATGTGACGCATCTAGGAGATGCGTCACGTTGTAAAGCCCTGCGCCATAAGGAGGCGTTCCTGCGCAGGTGGGGTGTTCCTGTGCAGGAACGCCTCCTGAAAGTGGCTGACTGAAATCTATGAGATTTCACTCAGTCACTTTCAGGCCAATGCTGCGTCAAAACCCTGCGCCTGCTTGAAGCACTTGTTTATCAACATTGATACACTCTAGGGCAGCAGTGGTAGTGTATTGAAAAGTATGGGAAATGTGATGCCAAGTGCCACTGGGTGGGGCTGTGCCAGCGACACGGCTAAAAAGTTGGAATAAATTCTAAATTATAGTTCTTTAACTAGCAGGTAAATATAAGATGCACACTTTAAATGAAAAATAAATTCTAGTTGAAGTAATTGGTGGGAAGTGCGCTCTTTTACGTTATGTATGCTTCAACAGTTACTATGACTATTACAGGTGTGCTTACATACGTGTGTGCGTACGTGCGTGCCTGCGTGCGTGCCTATGTGTGTGTGTGTGTGTGTAAAACCAGACAAAGTAGTGAATCCTGGATGGCACACTGGGGAACAGTGAAATGTGTCCCAGTCTGCGACTGTAAGCACTGTCAGTAAACAAGTCATTATTTTTAAATTACGCATGCTGTAAAATAGGCTGCCACAAAATGTGCAAAGGGATTAAGGCCATCATTCTAAGATTCTTGGAATAGGGTGGGGTGTGTACTGCACGTAGGAAATACAATTCCCAGAGGGTGAGGTACTTAGCATGTGTGGTAAATAACTTCTATTCCAAGTTTTCATAAACAAAATGAAGCACAGCATGCTGAATACGTTTTTAACAGACCACATTCCAAATGTGTTGCCATTTTTTCTTGGGCTTTTCCTATGATAAATTTCAGCAGGTTTGAGCTGCTAGAATGTGACAGAGAAAAACTGTGAGGGCGAGATAATTTTCATAAATCTCACAGTTCCGATGCTGGAGAAAATGTGTTGGCACAGGAATCGGATTAAAACCCTTAATTCATAATGAGGGCCACAGTGTTCTAAGACAAAAGCAAGTGCTTTCTGAATATGTATTGTAGTAATTTGCCATCAGACTTATCTAATGCACACCTTTTTTATAAGTTACTATTAAAATGATGCACTCCAATTGTTAGATTGGGAGACTATTTCGAAAGGAACAGCTGTATTTATGTAGTGAAATCCAGGAAAAATATGGCCTGACAAAGAACAAATAGCCTAATTCATGAAGCTGAATTCGGCTCGCAAAGGGCCAGATTCTGAGAATCTGGCCCTTTGCGAGAGAGATTTTTGCGTTTGGGATTCATCATCCCAAATGCAAAAATCGGTAATTGCGTTTTCGCAAATTTGCGATGGATTACGTTTAAGGAATCTCTATTTGAGATTCCTTAAATGCAATTCATCATCCATTTAAAAATTGCGAAATCGCAATTTCGGGCCGCTATTTACCGCGAGGTCAAACCTCGTGGTAAATAGCGATAACTCAGAAAAAAGCTTTTAAAAGCATTTTTCTGAGTTGCATGTTGCACACACACATGTGTGCGCAACCCCTGTTCATATTAGCATTTAAGGGGTGCTACAGGGTGTCTTTGGACACCCCTGGCACCCTTTCAATCGCTATCTTATTTGCGATTAGCTAATTGCTAATCGCAAATAAGGAATAATTCCCATTCATTCCTATGGGCCTTTTGGCCCATAGGAATGAATGGGGAGTTATTCTTTATTTGCGATTAGCAATTTGCTAATCGCAAATAAGGAATTAGTAGGAATCGCATTTTTTTTGCATATTCCTACATGAATCCCGTTTTGCGAGTCCTTAATAGCGATTCGCTATGAATCGCTATTAGCGGCTCGCAAAACGGGAGTATGATGAATCAGGCTGAATCTCTTTAAATATTTACAGATAAGGGACTTCATAGGCAAGATTGATAAAAAAAATGAACAGCCACATGCATCATTGTAGGAATTTGCGATTCCTAAATTGCGAAAATTAAGGAATCGCAATTTAGGATTCGCAAATTCCTATGCATCAAGAAATCGCAAAAGTTTTAGCGATTTCTTAATTTTCCTTTTTTTGCGATTCCTTAATTGCGAATCGCAAATAAGGAATCACTTTACATTGGTTCCTATGGGCCTATAGGCCCATAGGAATCAATGGAAAGGCATTCTCATTTTGCGAATTCGCAATTAAGGAATCGCAAAATGAGAATGCAATTTCAAGGGGGCAGGGGGGGTCCAAAGGACCCCCCCTGCACCCCTGGAATGTCACGTAAGTACATTTTTCTCACACACATGACCCAAGGGCATGTGTGGGTGTAACATGTAAGTGTCAAAAATGCATTTATTTGCATTTTTGAAACTTTTCGCAAATTACCATGAAGGTTTACTTCATGGTAATTTTTCCCTACAAAATTGTGAATTCGCAAATTAAAATTAATCATGCATAGCATTTAAGAAATCGCAAAATTTGCGATTTCTTAAATGCTATCGCAATTTGAGAAATCGCAAAAAATTGCGAATGCTCAAATTACGATACATGAAAAATAAATGATGCATCCCAAAAAGTGATTTTGGAATCGCAAACGGCCGAATTTTACAATTCGCACCGTTTGCGATTCCAAAATCGCTTGATGCATGTGCCCGAATGTCTCAGAATGCAAAATCTCGTTTAGTGAAGCAATTGATGGGGGAGTCAGGATCGAGCAAATGTGTCAATTATTAGTAGAAGCCATGCCAGATGACTTGGAGGCTCAGAAGGTCAAGTGGGAGACAAGGTTGAAGGGTTGAGCCTCCAGAACTCACTAGAGGTCGAAATAGAGACATTGTTAACAGCAGGGCTCAGGAGCCAACACTTTAAATCCTTATTCAATCACTTTATACCCCTAACAAATTACAAAGATGGGGTAGAAAACCTAATGCTAGATGTCAGCGATGTGGAGAGGCCTATGCTGACATAGTGCAAATGCTTTGCACATGCCCAAGGTTACAGTCCTACATTAAGGGAGCAGGGGCCGTCATTAGTACGGTTGTGAGCACAAAAATGTATAAACAAAATATTAAACGAGATGCAGAACTAAGAACATGAATTTGAAAATGTCACGTTAGATTGGGACACATATGAAGGAGACAAGAGTAGCAGAATCTCCGTCAAAGAGTACTTTAAAATATAATCTAGATATAAATATGCAAATTACACTAATACACCTAAAAAGGGTAGGATTTGATGCTATAACTAAAGTGACCTAGTGCAAGTGAAATGCTTTTGTACAGAATGCATTGCATGGAAACATAGGTGGTATAGTTAATAAATAATGAGATGTAAGCTTGGAACTTTACAGACTAATACTAGCGATTATATAGTTTATAAAGTTATTCAAAACAATGTTATTTCTCTCAAACTTAGAAAATATGCACTCATATGAAAGTAATGAATTTTTGTAGTAGTAGGGTATTCTTAATGATAACTAGTGTTGTGTATTACTAATTTGTGAGTATTAACTGTAGTTTATCATGGTTATTTTGATTTGTATTTCATTTAACTAAGCTTTAGGATGGATAAAGGAAAGACAATGTAAAGTCAATTTAACGGCTTCCTGTTGAGACCTGTTTTTTAGAATTGTTGTTTTCCCCAGTTTCAACAATGGTTCAGTGATTTTGCATATTGATGCATTTCCTGCATATTCTTTTACTTTTCTGTAAACTATTGCCATGGGAATAGCAAGACTGAGAACCTTGATTTCTGCTATCCTGTGTATTGCTATTATGTTTCTTTTTTCGTATCAATAACTTGTGTGGACTTGTGATTCTGTCGGTTCTCATGACTGGCATGTTAAACTATGTCGATGTTGCGACCATCTAGGTGACATAGTGCACATCCTGAACACTTGATGGTCTTTCGATGGTGGTGTGATATCACATCACTTGGACGTTGTATCAAGAATGTATAAAAGAAGAAACCTCAAAGAAGGGGCAGCGTACTCGCCGTATTCAATTCATTTTGTTTGTTAAGAGCATTTGTTTGGATTTCCTTTCCCTGTTTTTGACAATGATTCGATTTATATGGAACTTTGATGCACACCCTCTGTGTTATGCAGACAAATTTATCGTTCTAACTGATTTTGATGTATCAAACCATCCTTTGGTTTTGAACTATCTGTTGATGCTACATTCAGTAGCTGATGGGCTGAGATCTTTTCTTACTAAACCAGAACTTTCCTCTTTTGCTAAAGCTTTATGCTTAAATGCCTCGCCCTTAGAGACTTTTAACTTTTTTTCTCCTTCGCCTGATAGGATCAACTCTGTTAGTTTGGAGAATCATCTTTCTGCTTTGTGGGTAGCAGGACTTTGCAACTCTGTAAGTGGATTTAGAGCCATCCTTGCCCCAATTTTTGGGGCTTTAATTAAAGCTGTGATATTTGTAAATGAATTGCTAAAGAGATTACTCTTTGTAATGAATTTTGAACCTTCAATACAATAACTAACAAAACTTTAACTTGCTTGAGACTCTTATTGTGTTCTATTCGTTGTCTCTCAAAACTGTGCAATTAGAGAAAGTTTTATTATGGGACTATTTAGTAAGCTGGCTGCCAACAAATAGTCCTCTTTGAACAGCTGACTGATGTGTCTGGCAAACTCTAGATTCCACCTCTACTATTGGCAGAACAAGATCCATCGGAGGACGGTCACCTCAGGGTTAGATAGACGTAATAACGCATAAGAAAAAGATGGTCAAGAGTTTAATCATAGGAGGGCCCAGTGCAGTTAGAGTAGTGGTAGGAGAGAGCGCATGCTTCTGCGTGCCAGCAGTTTTGAGGGTTCAGATTGCGATTTCACTCCTACTGATGCTGTTTGGGATAGAGGATGGTGTTGGGCACACAAAAGGGCAAATATATTTTATCTTGTTTGCTATGGCTCTGGCCTGTATGTGTATAGCAACAGCATGACTGATCGCTGATCCCACAAATGGAGGACGAGGCTCTTAGAAATACATAATTTGTAGAAAAGCCTATTTGAATGCAAAGGTCAGAAGGCGAAGAAACATGGAGCCTTGATATGGGTCCCACTGGTTGAATGGATACAGGGTAAAGGGGATGGAGGCAATCTGGGGCTACAGTTGAATTGTAAATGTAAATGATACTTGTATAGCGCACTACTCACCCGCAAGGGTCTCAAGGCGCTTGTACAAATACCGCTGTGGAACCCAGCCTGGATTTCCCTGTGAGCATCCACTCCTTGGCACCCCCAGGGTGGGGGCCAGGCATCCTTAGCGTTGTGGGGGCCATTGTGGAGATTAAGCAAGCTATTGCCCAGAGTTGCAGAGTGGGACTCTATGATTAGAATAGGTGCCGAGGCAAGAATTATCAGGTCTGTGGAATTTTGAGCCCAAGACCCACCGTGGCAGGGAATTGAACCCTGGTCCCGGGCTAGACCTCTGCATCAGGGTCTGCAGCTCTAACCATTGAGCCACACTTCTCCATTGAGTTTATAGTCTTTTTCCCTCCCCTTAGGGGATCTTTTTGTCTTGTGTCGTATATGAATTGATTGGCGAGTTTTATGAGAGCTTTTTAATCATAGAAATAACTGAGATTTGTACATTTTATTATGTGAAACATGTTGTGCTTTGCTGTGACTATTAATATGCTATTGACACTGTATGAAGTGAAAGGATCTACAGCTCCATATACAAACATTTATTTAAAAAAAAATAATATGATTCACTCCAGAACTCAGCCCATTACACCCTCACATTACATCGCAAAACAATAAAACTTTTTCACCAACAAGCCTCAAATGGCTCACTCAGTCAAGCCACACACTGCCTGTCCAAAAGCCTTTATTTTTGCAGACGAACCAATATCACACATTTACATTTCTTCCAGGTAGCAGGTACCCTGAAGAAAAGGCTTGTTTCTTCTTCTCTGTCTGCCTGTCCTGTGGATCCACAGTGCAGGAGAACCCCTCCCTTCCCTTTATCGCTGGAGGCACCTCCTGGTCCGCTTCAATCGTCCTGAGTCTGTTGTTTTCTAACAAAATAGGGGGACTATTTTTATGAAATTCAATAGAATTTGGAGCATCGTTCCTAATAGATCCGCCAACTTGAACCGCTACTCTAAGTTTAGCTCATCAAACACAAATAATAACACCATATACCTCCCTGTGCAGTCACACTCCTTAGAAGGTGTAGCATGCAAGAGTGCTACATCAAAGTGAGGCATTTCTTCCTTGTCATCCCATTCCTCTATTGTATGTCCAGAGGCTTCTTGCATGAAGCTTACTTCAACCGCATCTGTAAGCGATAAATTGCTTGACCACGAGTCACAGATCAGTATGTACCAGATGGAAGTTGTGGCCTTTTCAAGAATGAGGACAGATCTCAATGCTCCTCCAAAGTTTTCATTCCGTGAATTGATCTCAAGGTCTGGGTTGCAAACACATTTTACTGGATCCGGTCAATTTCAATTCCATTGTGGGGTTCCCTTCTGTTGCCCTACAATGCTCGTTTCCTTCAGTAACTACTGAGACAGGGTTGCAGAAGACAAGAGAGGCTCTGGCACGCCCATTGGACTCAACGGAAAATAAGCAACGACATAAACTCCTTCTAAGGGAGTACAAGTTAGCCATCATTGAAGAGAAAAAGACATACTTCCTTAATCTGACCACCTCACTGAATTCATCTAAGGATCTTTTTAGGATTATTGATTCCCTCTCTACTCCGCAGATGGTGAATACTATTGTCGAGTCTCAGGAGCTGTGTAATAAAATTTCCTCCTTTTTTCATAATAAAATTGTAGACATCTACAGCTCACTGGAACTCCTAAATCAGGAATTGGCTCTTCCCTCTTCCCCTCCTTTGGTTACTGCAGTTCATGAGCTGAGAGATCCAGGAGCTCGCCTTCTCTCATTCCCTCTCCCCTCCCTTGAAGAGACAAGCTGCCTCCTCGATAAAATTAAATCTGGCTCCCCATTGGACCCTTGTCCGTTGAAAGTCCTGAAAACTTGTAGGGATACGATTCTACCTCCTCTGTTAGAGGTTCTTAATTTTGCCATCACCCAGGGGGTTTTTCCCCTTCCCTGGAAACAGGCGGTGGTTAAGCCCCTCTTAAAGAAAGCCTCCCTGGATCCTGCGGTCCTGAAAAACTTCCGACCTATTTCCCTGCTTCCGGCCCCTGCCAAAATTTTGGAGTCTCATCTTAATTACCATCTTACCACCTTTCTTAATGACTCGAACCTGTTGGATAGTTCCCAGCATGGCTTTCGACGAGCCCACAGTACTGAATCCGCCCTTACTGTGGTGATTAACAACATTCGTTCGAAGGTTGACAGGGGCCAGGTTACTCCGCTGGTCTTACTCAACCTGACGGCTGCCTTCGATACACTATCTCCCTCCGTCCTGGTCTCTAGGCTTAGAGATATAGGCGTGGGTGGCCTCGCTCTCAACCTTCTAGCCTCCTTTCTCCATCAAAGGGAGCAGAGAGTGAAATTGGGAGATTTTCGGTCCCCTGCTACACCTGTGCAATGTGGGGTCCCCCAGGGATCCTCTTTAAGTCCCATCCTGTTCAACATCTATGTGGCCCCACTTGCCAGGGTGGTGAGATCCTTCGGGTTTGAAGTGTTATCGTATGCCGACGACACACAAATCATGGTCTCCCTAACACAGCCAGCGAATGAAGTTGCCCTCTCCGTTAGATATTGTATGGACGCAGTTTCTCATTGGATGGTCCAAAATTTTCTTAAACTCAATGGAGAAAAAAAAAAGTTTTGATCTTCGGGGGTGGCCAGGACACCTGGTCCAAGGACTGGTGGCGGACTCTCTCGGGGATTGCCCTCTTCCCTCCAACTCGGCCAGGAATCTGAGGGGTCCTGATTGATACCAATCTCTCCTTCGACCATCAGGTCAGTAGGACTGTGTCCACTTGCTGCTGTATCATTAGGATCCTCAGAAAGATTGGATATTATCTCTCTCCTGAGGCGAGGAAGCAGGCCACTGTGGCCCTGGTCCTGTCAAGGCTTGATTATTGCAACGCATTGTATGCGGGCAAGAATAAGAACCTAGTCCATCGCCTACAGATGATCCAGAATGCCCAAGCTCGGCTGGTCTTAAATCTTCCCAGGCGTTCATCAGCATCCATGGCCAGGAAAGACCTTCATTGGCTTCCTGTCCAGTCTAGGATCGCCTTCAAACTTCTCTGTTTTGCCCATGGAGCCATCTATGGTTCGGGATCAGAAGGTATCAGGTCTCTTCTTGTTCCCTATCTTCCAGGCAGAGCCCTTCCATCCTCCACCAAAAATCTTCTCCTTGTTCCTAGATTTTTCAAGACAAAATGGGGAGGCAGAGCTTTTTCCATCTTGGCTCCCAAACTCTGGAACTCCCTCCCCCCACCCTTGTAGGGCAATCATCATTTCCACACTTCCGAAAGGAGCTGAAAACTGCTCTTCCGAGAGGCCTATCTATAGTCATGGACCCGGTGACCCGATACTGTTATCCTGATATTTGCTTTGTCTGGCGCCTTGATGCCCTTGGGCTAAGTTGCGCCCTATAAATTTCTTTTCATTCATTCATTCATTCATTTCTCTAATACTTTACCCTCTTTCTTTTTCCAGTGTCACAGCATTGGTCTTACATACACCACTTTTTTGTCCAAGTTTCTCTTTTGAGTGATTTGGGAGTGCGATGTGCGTCAGACTGAAAAGCTGTGACTCATGGGCAATTATTTAATTCGCCAATATTTCAAGTTCCACCCAGAGAGCTTATATTTCATCTAGTATTCCGCCAAGCTGTGCTCAGTGAGTGGGAAACACATTTATATTTAGATGAATTGAGGCTGTATTGAGTACTGTGTGACAACCAGATATTGATGTGTCTGGTTGTCACACATTGATAGAGCAGCGATGTTGGAATTTGTGTACCACATGTCAATGGAGGATGAAGGAAGTATGCATCAGACCAAATTTGGGCAGCACTGTCATGAATGGGCTCTTCAGTTGACATGCCACACACACACCACTACTGCTACATGACTTTCCTAGTTGTGGAACAGCAGCACTGTAAGTAGGCCATAGTTATACTGTCAAACAAGCCAGCACACAACAAAGGTTTCAGACGTGACATTGTGGCAGTTGCCTGCATTCAAGATTTTAAGACTGGCTTTTAGCATACAGCTGCGTGCCGCCGCCGGCCTTTAAAATCCAGTCTGTCCCTACAGAAATCCGCCTGGGGTTTCTTGTGCTCCCCTTCAGTGGGACCCGGCCTGGCAGGTCGTGCTCGACTATTCCTATTGGAGACTGGATTACCTATGGCCCTTTCCTGTCTACATTGGCACGGTGAGCAAAAATCACAACTGGGGTGCACCAGTGGCTGAGATCAATGCAAGCATTCCACCCATCACTCTATTGTGTCCCAGCACTACAGCCACGTGAGGACCTACAGAAACCCAAGCTCCCTTCTACGACCATCCCCCCTCTTCAAAACTGTGATTAGAAACGTGAATGTCAGGGTAATCTACTGAACCTTTGTATGATAAAGCCTTTATCATAAAGGCTTGTTTCTTCTGCGAGGATAGCCGGCTTCATCCAGTGTCACCATATGTTTGCTAGGGCCCGACACCCAATCCGCAGCACTCGTCTCCCAATAACAATGCAATTTAAATGCATGTTTTATTGATACCATATGCCTCTGGTGTCATTGTGTGTTCGTCTTCCACATGAAAGGCAACAGGGGCTGACACCATTAGCAAACCTTTCAAACTGCAAAGAAAGGCGCACCCTCAAATGCAGGTTTCAGGTAGAGCTTACCGTCTGTGCCTCTGTTGTCATGACATGTCCTGACGTTGCATGTTTATGTCATACATTTGACAGGACAGTGTCGGACATCTGCTAGGCACATCAGTTCACAGCCCCAAATTTATTTTAAAGTACCAAATGTTTGCCTTTCCTTTGTTGAAAGTTTGTACCCGATCCTGCTTCGGATTTCTCTGTCATGAAAGTGCAGTCAGACATCGTTTGACGAGGCTCTGCATAAGACATGATTTCGTGAAATACGGAAGCTTTCTTGAAATAAGAGTGGTGTCGATTAATATCAATCGTTACAGCTGAGAAACGACAGTAACTGGACAATTGCGACTCACAAATGTGTACTTTTATTTGACCACACGTCAGCAAAATTTAAACAGCTGAGATATTCAACCAAAATGCATATAGTTCTGCGAAATTAGGCAGATGGGGTGTGAGGTTCCGTGACGGTTCCGTGACGACTTGAACCCGTGTTTTCAAGTTTGTCGGAAATACATAAAATTAGTATCAGCGAACCGCAAATGATCCATTTAGTATATCCTAGTGTTTTCGCTACGCTACGAGCAAGAGCACTCCTTCCACTGACACATTTCTGATATACACACGGCATCCATCTTAGATCGTGGCCGCCATTTTGTGTTTCCTTGCCCTCACATATGCAATAGCCTCTGATCACTTCATTCACTCCACTTTGATTAAGGACACGTAGTCTTAGCCGGAGATTCACCTCTTACATGACACGTACACCTTAAACCAGATCACACTGAAGCTGCATGACTCGACAAAGGCTGCCTCCTCTGCCCGAGGCCAGCCCACCTGAACTGGTTCTCGTGTCCATTGTCCCGATCATGATTAGGCGGCCGAAGCCGGTAGCCTTGCCCATTTACAACCCACAAACATCTCTTATCCCGCTTTCCTATCTTTTGCACCTGGCTCTGCTCCTTTCCTTCTGGGCCTTTATTAGGGGGAGGTAACGAACTTTACGATGAGGCGGTCCGGCTCTTGAATGCAATATTGACAAGGGATTGTGATGGACTAGTGGGAACCCCTCTTCGTGATGTTTGGTATCAAATATTATCGACAGTTCCTGTGTAACGCCAAATATTTATTGTTTAGAGACACAAAAGGTTTGGGAATGTACCGACATATGAAATATTTGCCTAGAGCACAATTTTTGGTATATAAGGAGCAACCCACTTTGTACAAATCGAACAGGCTCCTGGGTACTGACCGTGTGTAGTATCTATGACTTCTGTGTCCCTGCAGTAATAAACCTTTGGTCTTTGACGCCACCATCGAGAAGCCCGTGTTTCTGTTCATTTGCGCACCAAGGCAGGTGGAACTCCGGGGTCTTTGGGTGTTGTTCCCTGACACCTCTGGACGGAACCAAAAAGTCCAGAACTCCAATTGGCGCCCAACGTGGGGCGACGTCATTCGGTACCGGTCCAAAAGCCCGAAGAGTTCGAGAAGCTTCGTGTGAAGATTCCTGAGGGAGGCGCCCCACTTCATCGATCCCGGCATATCGCAAAAGTGGCCCTGAAGTTCTCTTCCACGAGGGTTCCCGTTCAGGACGGCTGCAGTGGGCCGTTGCCTTGACCGTCGCCCTGTCTTGGACCCGAAGTGGTGCAGTCTTAGTACAGCGAAACGTGACGGGTTTCTCCTTGGTGACGTCTTCAGTGCCTCAGTTAAGTATTTAGTGATAGCTAGCTGGTTACTTTTGTGAGGATTGTTAAAAATCCTTGATCGGTTCTTGGTTTGGTTTGGTTTCGTAAGATTATCACTAGTTGTTCTGGTTACGATAATCTATTTGGTTCAGTTTGGGTATCGATACATTAGTTTGGTTTTGGTAGGCCTAAGTTCTTGGTTCAAGTGCACATATCTGTTTTCGTGTTTTGTTTGTTTTGTGTTCCAGACTGAAAATGGTAAGTCGGAAAATGTTGTCTTGTTTTAGTTGCAACAGTGACTCACAATTAGAGGATTCTTGTCTGGTTCCTCCGATTGGGACTCCCCTTTATGATTTATACTGTAAGTATGGTGTGGGTCCTATAACTTATAATGAAATATGGGTCCGTTATTGTAAGAAGGATGGTGTCCTTAGTTGGCCACTACATGGTAGTTTTGAACCCGAGATCCTTGATAATTTAGAAGCGAAATTGTTTAGGAAGAAAGCCCGGCCGGCAATGTTTGACTCTTTTCGTTATTGGCGAAAAGAATCCAAACAGAGAGAAATGAAAAGGTTGAAGAAAGAACAAAAAGAACTAGAAGAGTTAACTCTAGAGCAAGCGACTAAACAGTTGCAGGCTAACGAGTGTGAGAAGGCCATAGATGTAGCAATTAGAGAGCATAACTTAGCGATTGACAAGTGCTACCCTGCCTTGCCATCGAAAACAGCTAAGATACTGGAGGATCCCGAAAACGATCCTCTGCTATCTTATCTGTTACGTTCACCTCCACCGTATGCACAAGGTGCTACGGCTCCACTGATCCCGAATGTTCAATTGCCGGTTGCTGGACAACCTGGTGTTCTTGTTCCTCAGAATCAAGTTCCTATACTTCCCGTGGTGAATGTAAATGTTCCTACAGCTCCTCCTCTTCCCGCACTGCCCGCTCCTATACCTACCACTGTACCTATTGGTCCTCAAACTATTTTCCTCGATACTCCTACTGTTTCGTCATCTATTCCTACCTCGACTGCATTCTCTATGTCTGCGAGTGTACTAACTCCACTTTCTGTTCGTCGAAGAATCACTGATTCTGTTACTAATATGCTGTCTCCTATATATAAAACCTTGATTAAGACTCCTACTCCTGACTCTGTTCAGAGACGGAGTCAGCTTCCAAGTACTGAAGAACGGGGAGTTTTAGACTCCACGGCTCTCAGATGGATTTCGAAGGGTAGAAGATATAGTACGAGAGATGTATTAGATACATTTATGCAGTGGAAAGAACCAACGCAACGATACGTTTTTGATGAGATGTGCTCGTTGTTACGTGAGGAAATAGAGGAAGATGATGTTGAATCAGACTTGGAGGATTTAATTAAGGTGCAAAAAGAGTTTGCTGCAGGAATGATAGTGGGCGACAATATAAAGGAAGCGATGGAACTCATTTTGAGTTTTAGGATTGATCCATCTCTTCGTTCACCGAGAGATTTAGAGAAAGGTAAAATGAAGCTAAGTCGCCAATATCCTATGAGGGAGGTTCCTCCAATTTGGCGCGAAGCTGTGCAAGCTGATGCGGTTGCTGGTATTGTGGCCACTCCAGCACAGTTCCAACGGGTGTGGATACACATTCCATGGAAGCGAGCTGAAGTACTAGCAGTGAAACAGGCCTTACCAGATCCACGTAAGAATCCAGCCGGATATTACAAGGAATTGACACAGACAGTTGAGGCTTGTATAATGAACTTAGCCGACATTGATATGTTGTTTGGTAATGTAGTTCCACAACCAGTGTGGGCTAAAATTCGTAGAGAGGATCATCAGGCTGCTTTAGGTGGTGATTGGGCAGCTATCACTGCAGCAGATGCTCAACAAATAGGTGGTGCGAAACCCGAACCCCTAATTGCTAATCTTCCAGGTAGAATAATAGATTTAATGAAGACTCTGATGCCTGCATTGCGTGTTAATTGGGATAAATTATCCGCATGCAAGCAGAAGAAAGACGAAAGTGTCTCCGACTTCTTCACGAGGTTCGAAGAGACTTTTGTGGATCATAGTGGTCAGGACATGAGCACTGAAGGGGGACAGAGATTGTTTGTCGATAAATTTGTGCATAATTTGTTACCTGAATTATGCAATAAATTGAAAGACTCAGAAAGTGCGTGGGCTGTATCTACGACAGCGCAAATACTTGCGACTGCGCAGTACTACGAAAATAGGGATAAAGAGGAAAAGGAGAAATCAGAGAAGAAAACGAAAGATTTAAAGACTAAAGTTCTTTTACAGCAGGCGTATCCGCCTCGCACGAATCAGACTAATATGCAACAGAATTCGTATCAAAAAACAGATTATAATTCGACCAGGCCTCAATACCAGTGGAATCAGTGCGCGTACTGTAAGAAAGAGGGTCACTATAAAAATGATTGTCAAATTTTAGCGCAAAATAATGCGGCAGCAGCTCAGAGAGGTCGTGGTGGTTATGCACAAAATTCTAGAGGACGAGGACGAGGTGCTATGCCTCCGCAAACGAATGATCGTCCTTCTAATCACTTTGATCAACGAAATGTACAGTCAGCTCAACAGAATAGATCTCAGCAATATCTTGTTGAGGATTATTGTGAAGTTGAAGAGGGATTTCAACAAAATGGGTACTAGGACAGCCATGGACAGAGAGAGGGAGTAGTATCAGTTCCAGTGGATCAGAGTGGGCCTTATGTCGCAGTAGCAACATCAGGTGTAGTCGAACCGTTTCTGTTGGATACTGGTGCCGCGAAAAGTTCTATAATTCATGCGAAACTCCCTGGCGCACCTTTGTCTGGCTCAACAAATGTTTCCGTAGGTTTTTCAGGCGCCCCCGTGTACAACCCGATATCTGGTCCTTTGTCTATTTCTGTTGGACCGTGTCAATTGAAAGCACCCTTAATTTTGACGACAGGTTGTAATGAAAATCTGCTTGGTTTAGATTTGTTAAAACGACTATATGCGACATTGTACTGTTCTCCGGAAGGAGTACAGCTTACTTTGGGTAAAAGACTCACCTCTCCGATGTACTTGTCAATGGACGCACTCCCGCCGGAGCTACGTTCACTCCCTGATTCTCTTTGGGCGACTGGTCCCAATGATGTAGGTCTCCTAGAAATTCCACCGTATGTAGTAACTTTGAAAGCGAATGTGAAATTTCCAAGAATTCCCCAGTATAAAATATCGAGTGAAGGTGAGCGTGCACTTTTATTGATTGTGCAAGATTTGATTAAGAAAGATGTGGTTGAAGAAACGCGAGGAAATGTCTGTAACAGTCCTGTCTTACCGATTCTGAAGCGAACTGATCCTACAAAGCCTCCAGTCTATAGGTTTGTCATAGACCTTAGAGAAGTTAATAAGATTGTAATTCCGCAGTTTCCTGTAGTGCCAGACATTACTGCCTTGCTAACATTGATTCCCGCTACAGCCAATTGGTTCTCAGTCATCGACTTGAAGAATGCCTTTTTCAGCATTCCGATAGCCGAGGAAAGCAGAGATATTTTTGGCTTCTGTCTAGGAGGTCGAAGCTTCAGATTTAAACGCGCTCCACAAGGCTATTGTGAAAGTCCATCTATTTACAGTCAAGCTTTAAAAAGCCAGTTAGATTCTTTTGTCCTTCCTCCAGGTTCTGCCCTAGTACAGTACGTAGACGATCTTTTGGTGGCTGCCGATGACAAGGAAACTTGCAAAGCGGCTACGATTTCACTATTGCATCATTTGTCTAATTTGAATCATAAGGTGTCACCTTCCAAAATGCAATACTGCTGCCAAGAAGTAACCTACTTAGGTCACCTCTTGTCAAAGGAGGGAAGGAAGTTGACCCCAGAAAGAGTAAAAGCAATTACGCAAATGAGTGTTCCACGCACACAGAAGGAAGTACGTGCCTTTCTAGGTATTACCTCCTACTGTAGGCAATGGATCCCAAATTTTTCACTTTTGGCAAAACCACTGGTAGCTTTGACTGGGAAAAATGTTCCGAGTCCGGTGCCATGGTCTGATGAATGTCAAGAGAGTTTTACTGAATTACGAAAAGCCTTGTGTTCAGCTCCTGTATTGGGCACACCTGATTACAGTAAGCCATTCACGCTCTACGTTCACGAAAGAGAAGGTTGCGCGTTGAGTGTCTTGACACAGAAGTTTGGTGATAAACAACGCCCTTGTGCGTATTTTTCATCAACATTAGATCCGGTAGCTAGAGCATTGCCTAGTTGTTTGAGGGCTACAGCGGCAGCTGCAGCTTCCATTCGACAATCTGCTGGTTTGGTGATGAACAATATGCTAGTGGTCATGGTTCCTCATGCAGTGGATACACTCATGAACCGAACGAAGACACAACACCTTACTAGTGCGAGATTATCTGGTTACGAGCTGACGTTATTAGCGAGTCATATTCAGATCAAAAGATGCAATGTATTGAATCCAGCGACACTGTTGCCGACTGATCTAGAGTCGAGTGATTCCGAGCCACATGACTGTTATTTTAAAACGGAAGAAGAGACAAAAGGACGAATTGACCTTAAAGATACTCCTCTATCCGACCCGGATGGTACGCTGTATGTGGACGGGTCATGTTTTAAATTGGAGAATGGTGATGTGACTGCTGCTTACGCGGTGACGACTTTGAAGACGATTGTGGAGACTGCAAGAGTGAGTCAGAATTCTGCCCAAGCTGCAGAATTAATAGCTCTTACGAGAGCGTGTGTTTTAGCTGAGGGAAAGAGAGTGAATGTGTTTACAGATAGTCAGTACGCATTTGGCGTGGCCCATAGTTTTGGCCGGTTGTGGAGAGAAAGGGGTTTCATTACGTCCCATGGGACTAAGATTCAACATGGTCAGCTAGTTAACGACTTGTTGGAATCTTTAACCTTGCCGACTGAAGTTGCGATTGTGAAGTGCAGTGCTCATAAAGCAATCACGGATGATGTTGGTCGGGGAAATGCCTTTGCTGATGAAACAGCTAAACAGACAGCTAGAGACATGATGAGTAGAATGTATGTTGCTACGTCTGCAAGATGGATTGCTGAGTCTGGGATGTGTGAAGACACTATGGAAAGTGTGAAAGAGATTCAGAAAGAAGCGACTGAGGAAGAGAAACGCGTATGGAGAGAAAGTACGGGCAAATTGGACTCGAATGGATGTTGGATCGATTTGACAGAACAGCAGCGTTGGATGTTACCTGATGCGTATGTGCTTGCAGTAGTGACGATGGCGCATGGAGTGGCGCACATAAGTTCTAAAGGGATATGTAAGATGTTAGCTCCGGTTTGGAAGAATGAGGGAATCAGTAAGTGTGCAGAGAGAGTAGTGAAAAACTGTATGGTGTGCTTGATGCATAATCCTGGCAAGGGAACTCCAACTCCAGCTGGTCATTTTGCTCCTCCTTCCTGTCCCTTTGAAGTAATACAGTTAGACTTCATTCACATGGAACGCTGCAACAATTTAAAATACGTCCTGGTGGTAGTTTGTGCTTTTTCCAGGTGGATAGAAGCATACCCACTAAAGGACAATACTGCTCTATCCACTGCCAAAATTCTTCTCAAAGAATATTTCCCTAGATTTGGAATGCCACGGATTGTATGGTCAGATAACGGAAGTGAGTTTATAGGGAAAGTTATGCAGAGTGTGTGTGCTGGTCTAGGATTGAAACAGAAATTTCATAGTGCGAACCATCCCCAGTCAGCTGGTTTAGTCGAGGGTTACAATGGCACCCTCAAGCTTAAAATAGCCAAAATACAAGCATCCACAGGTTTGGCTTGGCCAGACGCACTTCCTTTGGCCTTGTTATCAACGAGAGCAACAGTGCATTCTAGAATAGGGCTTTCTCCATATGAGATTGTATTTGGCCGCCCGGCAAATGTCTGGGGTGTGCCAAGGCCTAAACAATTTTGCTCCATTGAATATCCTATGCTGATAGACTACCTTTACGACTTGACTGCTAAATTAAGTCTTATTCATCAACAGGTTTTTGATGCACTACCAAAGCCTCCGGAGAGTCCAGGGCATCAACTGAAACCGGGTGACTTCATAGTGGTCCGGAACTTCGCGAGGACAAAGAATCTTCAGCCTCGCTACATCGGCCCCTTCCAAATCCTGCTGGCAACGAGGACAGCTGTACGTGTTGCTGGCCGGAAGAACTGGATCCACGCTTCTCACGTAAAGCGTGTTCCACTGCCGCTGCCCTACGACGACTGGGTGAAGAAGGGAATTGGTGCCTCCGAATCTGAATTAACTCCAAAATTTGTCCCTTTCAGCGATGCCGATTTGATTTCTGACACTTTGAAACGTGACTCTCCTCTTGAAAAGACTACTTTGAACATTGAACATTTGTCTCCAGCATCAGAAGAAACTTTGCCATCTGCGAACTTAAACTCTACAACAACTGCTAGTGATACACTATTTTCCGATCAGACAGTATCAGCGAAGCAGAAATACAACCTTAGAAGCCATAAAACGAACTAATAAAGCAGGCAACTGCATATTGTGATTTTGATATTTATATACATTGGACTCTTTTTGCTTTTCAGCCAGGAAGTTTGCTATTGTTTATTGTTTTTTAAATTGCCTTGCCGTCTGGGTAGCCGTAGGGTCGTGGCTGTGTGCCTAGTTTGAATTTGCAGGGGTCTGACACAAGGTCGATCTTTCTGTTAGTTTTGGGAACTCCCAGGGCTGACAGAGGCATTTTCATCTACGTACACATCATCAGTGGTCGCGAGCGGATTGTAGAAGATGGAACTTCCTGCGCTGCAACGAGAAAATGTGATTTACGTTCGCAGAAACAGACTTAATAGAATTCTTCATAACAAATGTTTCTTGATGCAATGTGCCATTACATTTTTGATTGTTTTAGCAACACTGGTGGGTGGAATTGTCTTTAGCATAAATTTGATTTTTATGCCAGTATCTACAGTACCTCCCCTTGATCCTGCTATTTCTACTGTTTCTTCTATACACTCTTTTCACTCGTTTCCGGAACATGAGCAAGCTCGACGCTCAGAATTCATTAATAATACTTTTGTACAGCTCTTGCACCAACACCAACTGGTAGTTAACACGACAGACTGTTGGGTGTGTGGCTTGATACCCCACACTATGGATAAAGGTATTCCCTATCTGGTTTTGCCTTTTAGCTACAATGGATCATTTCAGGCCCTTCAAACCATTTTTGCTTATGCCCTTGAAACCTATCCTCCACGCCCACCACGCTCCACTAAATATAACTCTGCCAACAAAGCTTTAGTCCAGGGAATTATTGACATGATCAAGGACGTCAATAATACTCCATCATACCCTAGAGACGAATTGCGAGTATATTTAAGTTGGAATACTTCAGAGTATCGCCTTAGTTTAGGAGAAAGCAAGCGTAAAAGCTCAACTCCAATCTGGGTCGTACCTCACCGAGGTCAGGTCTGTTTGCAAGGTAATGGGAGAAATCCGAGAGCTCAGCTAGGGAGGAGTGAGTGCGTAGAGACTTATGTGTTTCCGGCTAACTCTTCCCCTGCCTTCCTTACTGCTAGGGGTACCTACTTCATCTGTCAAGACAGAGCTTATACATGGTTGCCTGCTGACTTCTCAGGTTCATGTTATATTGCTCGATTGTTGCCTCCAACATACACTGCTTCACCGGATTACCACAGAACAAGAGTAGCTAGAGGTGTTTTTAGTGAGAAAGATACCGCTGGTCAGGAAGCTGGAGACTTCTTCAAAGGCTTCCTTCCGTTCTGGGGGCCTATGGCCAATAGTAGAAACATACGTCAGCTAACACGGGTAGTTGAATCTACTATTACCGAAACTACTGGTGCCCTTAGCAATCTGACAGCTGAGCTTCAGGCGGATAGACTCATGACATTGCAGAACCGTATGGTTCTAGATGTTATACTTGCAGATCGAGGTGGGGTATGCAGAATGATCCAATCGAGCTGCTGTGTCTTTATTCCTAATAATGCTCCAACAGTTTACGAGGCGATCTCTAAGTTGCACAAGATTTCGGATTCCATACATGTAGATGAGGGAAACTGGTCCTTTATGGAGTGGGTTTGGACTCTGATCTCAGCGTGGGGATGGAAGGTTCTACTGGTCATTGGTATCATCTTAATTTTACTATTCTCATGTTGTCTGATTATCCAGTGTGGTCCTGCTCTGTGTAGTCTTTGTGCTACAACCTGTTTTAGGAAACCACCTGCATTTGGAGAAAAGGCACGAGAAAGGATGATGATACAACAACATGTCACTGACCTGATGAGCATAGAACTAGATTCAGACATAGATTGAGTAATTGCCTATGTAAGGGCAAAAGGAGGGTCTGAGGTTCCGTGACGGTTCCGTGACGACTTGAACCCGTGTTTTCAAGTTTGTCGGAAATACATAAAATTAGTATCAGCGAACCGCAAATGATCCATTTAGTATATCCTAGTGTTTTCGCTACGCTACGAGCAAGAGCACTCCTTCCACTGACACATTTCTGATATACACACGGCATCCATCTTAGATCGTGGCCGCCATTTTGTGTTTCCTTGCCCTCACATATGCAATAGCCTCTGATCACTTCATTCACTCCACTTTGATTAAGGACACGTAGTCTTAGCCGGAGATTCACCTCTTACATGACACGTACACCTTAAACCAGATCACACTGAAGCTGCATGACTCGACAAAGGCTGCCTCCTCTGCCCGAGGCCAGCCCACCTGAACTGGTTCTCGTGTCCATTGTCCCGATCATGATTAGGCGGCCGAAGCCGGTAGCCTTGCCCATTTACAACCCACAAACATCTCTTATCCCGCTTTCCTATCTTTTGCACCTGGCTCTGCTCCTTTCCTTCTGGGCCTTTATTAGGGGGAGGTAACGAACTTTACGATGAGGCGGTCCGGCTCTTGAATGCAATATTGACAAGGGATTGTGATGGACTAGTGGGAACCCCTCTTCGTGATGTTTGGTATCAAATATTATCGACAGTTCCTGTGTAACGCCAAATATTTATTGTTTAGAGACACAAAAGGTTTGGGAATGTACCGACATGTGAAATATTTGCCTAGAGCACAATTTTTGGTATATAAGGAGCAACCCACTTTGTACAAATCGAACAGGCTCCTGGGTACTGACCGTGTGTAGTATCTATGACTTCTGTGTCCCTGCAGTAATAAACCTTTGGTCTTTGACGCCACCATCGAGAAGCCCGTGTTTCTGTTCATTTGCGCACCAAGGCAGGTGGAACTCCGGGGTCTTTGGGTGTTGTTCCCTGACACCTCTGGACGGAACCAAAAAGTCCAGAACTCCAGGTGAAATATGTACTTTATGGAAATGTGGTGTGCCGTTCATCTCGACGAAACCAAGCCGGGATCTTAGTCTGTGTTCACAGGGCCGGCATGGGCGGAATGGGCAGCTGCCCAGGGCCTCGCGCTCAGGGGGCCCCGTGCCGGCCCGCAGAGTAGACCGCAGAGCAGGGGGCCCGATATGAAATGCGGGAAAAGCGCCCTCGCGCAGGCAGTAAGGCACTTAGAGGGGCCTCACATCTTCCCTTTCGCCCGGGCCTCAGAAGGCCTCAGAAGGCCTAGGACCGGCTCTATGTGTTCAAATACATATTGAACAGTCATCATGTAAAAAGGTGGGGTGTTTGACAATGAGCCAACATGTTATGTGTAATTTCCATCCTAATTGATAGTACAGAATCTAAATAAGGACTGAAATATAATTTAAAAAAATACACGTTTCTACCGCAATCAGTTGTTATGGGGGAAGGGATAGAAACTTTAGTGTTGGTAGTATTTGGACCCTTGATCCGAGGCCTGCTCTCTCCCTAACTTCTCCGCTGTACAAGGCAACGCCGCGAGCCCCACTCTCGTAGGGTTCGAGACCTCCCTCTGCCTCTCCCAGTAATTGTGTGTTTTTTTGTAACCTTTGCCCCAGGTTGATTATTGTGCTGTTTTTTCATTGCTGTTCATCGCTTGTGCCCATCGCCATCCACGCACTCCACCCCAGAAGACTAAGATCATGCACACAGGCCTCGCCAAACACAACGCACGGCCAGTTCTCCTACCTCCACTGCCGCCAGACCCTCACCGCCACACCGCCACACCGGCCCCCAACACCTCCAACGCAAACAACAAAACCACCCTGAGATGCATCCTCCTAAACATACACTCCCTATGCAAGCACGCCACGGAAATCTGAAACCTTCTCGACTCCATCTCGCCCGACGTAGCCTTCACTGAGACTTGGGCTTATTCCTCCTCTGCCCCCTACATCAACATCGCCATCCTAGACGGATAAAAGATCCAAAGGAAGTACTGCGCCAACCACCCGGAAGGGGGCTTAGCCATCGCCCATAAAAGCATCTCCCGCCTCACTACCTATAGCGAAACACTCCCCACCGCCGAACACCTGCATTTCAAATAACCCCCAATGCCACACTCCTAGGAACCCTCATCTACAGACTCCCCCGGCCCCCGAGCACTCTTCACCATCACCATCACTGACTTGATTGCACCCCACGCCGCTGAACCTAGAAGGACCAAACTTTAGACACAGACCCTAGAGGTGTGTACCAGTGTGGGAACACCAGTGTTGCAATGTTACCTCACCCACAGGAAGCGGGTGCATAGGGTCGAAGTGGCGTCAGGTTTTGTCACGCAGGTTCTTGGTGCTTGAAGCTGAAGATGCTGCAGGCGATGTAAAGGAGAAGTGTCTGGTGTGATCCAAGGGTGGATCAGAGTAGAACAGTACCTGAAAAGAGAGGGGACAGAGTCTGGGTCACTCAGCAGTGACCAGGGTGGAAACAGGACTGAACCAGGCAATGTCGGGCGCAATAAGGTGGTTGTCGAGGAGCTTCTCTCCGCTGTCACGTGGGCTCTGGGGCATCTGCGACATCCAGGAGCAGGTCACGATCTGTCGCCTGCAGGCTCTCACCGTCGGCGCAGTCGGATTCAAGATTGGAGCAAACAACACTTGGCAAGAGCAATCCACGCAGGACCAGAAGATTGCTTCTCACTTGGACCAGAAGGGTCAGAGCGGGGGCTCCTTTTCAGAGGAGCTGGTGCAAGTCTGGAGCAACCAGAATCGCAAGTCAGTTTTAGGTTTTCGTTGGCACAGGGGCCACAAGCCAGCCGGCAAGTGACCAGGCCAATGCGTTGAGCCAAAGAAAGCAGAAGGACCCCACGCAGCACTCGTCGAGTGTAGAGGGGTGAGCTTCGGTGCAAGAGTGGCTCAGGGTTGGGGCTTCTCAGACCCCGGTGTACAGCTTCAAGGGTCACTCGTGGGCTGCACGGTCAGCGTCTCATGGTCTTTTCAAGATGGCGTGCCCCACGCTTTCGGTCGCCTCCATGGGTCTCAGCTCTGCAAGGACTGTGGATCGGGCTGTAAGAAGGCAGGCAAGCTTGATCTCGTCGATATCTGTTGCTCGAGTTCCGGCATGAACTGCAACAAAGCAGACGTCGAGGTGCAGGATGGTGCCTGTTTGCACAGGGTGGTCACTCCTTGACCACAAGAGAGATTCTTCAGTCTTCTACATTGAGTAGGATGTCGAAGGGTCCAGAGTTTCGTTTCAAATGTTTCATCAGGATAATCTGAGTGCGTTGGCACTGCTCCCATTCTTATACCAATCTAGGGGGCTGGATTACCTGCTAGGTCCCCTCCTATGGGTGGGACCCAGGAAGTGGGTGGATACACCCCTTTCCCTTTGATCCAGGCCGCGCTGGGACAGGGGCTGGTGTGCCCCAGAACCGGTTTGGCCGGATTATGCAAGGGGCAGCCTTGTGCTCCCCAGGCAGTGTCTGGTTTCTTTCAAACCTCCCTGCTACAATCCACTATCTCCTGTCTGGGGTGGTGTGACACCTCCCTGTGACAGGAAACCCTTTGTCCAGGCCTCCGCTGCTGAGTTTCAGCAGGAGGTCAGACTCGTGTCTGTGGCAGAAGCATCCATTTTGTGCATCTGAGGCTCTTTTAAAAATCAACCGCGTTTCAGTAAAGTAACATGTCTTCTCCCTATAGAAGGGTGGAATGCTATCCCCGTCGACAGAACTGTCGAGGGGATAGTATTCCAAATCGTATGACACCTTACACGACATGTTTTGATAAAGCCAAGCCAAAGTTGCTATATGGCCGCGAGGATTATAAGGCACTTAGTAGTATATGGTTTGGCATTATCCCGGAACAGCTTAGGGAGTTGTTCCCGACAGCTGCAGACAGGCTCAGCTCATGCCAGGGCTCCATCTCACATTAAACCACGCACTCTGCCTTCAGGATTGATTAGGCCTTCCATAGGAGTGGCTCACAGGTTTATATGTGTCCAGATATAGGTTTAGATATAGGTACTATATCTAAGCAAGGGGTGATTACACCACCTTGCCCCAGCTGAGTGATCAGCCAGTTGTGTCAATTTTAGATAGCCAGCCCGGGGTGGCAAAAGATATGCTGCAGCCCCTGGTAGGCCTTGGATGCACCTATGCCCTGGGCACCTACAGTGCTCTGTACAGGGACTGATAAGGTGACCCAAGCCAATCTAGTTATGCACCTAGGGTACATGGAATCCATTTTACAGAGAGAGCAGATAGCCTGGGGCCCTGATTAGCAGGGAACCAGGCCAACTAAGTCGAACACCAGCTAAACACAAGGCAAAAAATCTGGGGTAACCATAGTCAGGTAGCCACCTTCCTACACAACCCCCCCCCCCCCAAACGAAAGGAGATAAGGCTATCCTTGGCCAGGTAAGCCTATATTGCCTGAGTGGCCATATAAGGAAGTACCTGCACTAGCATGGGTACCCCCTGTCTCATGGTCCACTAAGCAGTCCCTCACCCTTGGGGTATGAGAGGGTCTCCACCATAGGGAATCACTACCTTGGGTGTGTTTATGCAAGGAAAAAGGCTGGTTTGGATATGGAGTATTGAAGTGAGGCTCCACTAGTTTAGGGCTCAACTTCCTCCAATTATCTTGCACCATGTGTGCCTTTCTTTCTTCAACTGAGTTGCACTGTGCTCTCAGGGTCAACCTCTGGCCACCTAAAGCTGGAGGCTGGGTCCCTCTGTTTGGCTTGCTGGAGGGACAGTTCAGGTTTGGGCCCTTTGGGTCCCAGGTTTGGCTGTGCCCAACAGAATCCATCTGTGGGAGGTCCCTAACTACTTTTAAGGGGGCTCCCTCTGGAGCTTTTAAAGTTTTCACCTTACTAGGGCTACTAGTTTTGGTGCCCCTAATCTGTTGATGGGGGTGCTTTATTTGACAGGGGGCCCTCTGGGTCTCACTGTCCTTCTTGTCCTCTGCAGCCCTGGGCTGACTAAGGCAAGGTAGAGAGGGGCAGGTTACCTGCTCCAGACTGGGTCCCACCTGAGAAGGGTCCACTGCCGTCAGAGGCTCTGTCAGGCCAGGCCTAACAACCTCTGGGGCAGTTCCTTCATCAGGGGTAAGATCAGTTCCCTGAGGAGGCTGATCCTGTCCTAATGTCTGGTGAGGGGAAGACTTCAGTTCCTCCTCCATGCTCTCAGTTTGGGTGGAGTGATCCATCATTTCAGGCTTCACAACACACATATCTGTTTGAGTTTGGGCTGTGGCCATCACAGCCCCACCAACCTTTTCAGGAGGAGACTCAGTTTGGGTTTCTGCTGTTATCATAACAGCTTTGCTATTCTGTTTTGGAAGAGCTTCTGTTAAAGAGGGGGCAAAGAGTTGCTCAGCCCTACCAACCTTTTCAGGAAGGACATCTTGGGTTGGGGCTGTAGCCATGACAGCCCCACTAACCTTTCCATGGGAGTTTACCATTCTAGAATGGATTTCCTGTTCCACCTCAGCCCAGGCTGAGATTTCTAAATCATTACCAAGTAGGCAGTCTACAGGCACGTTTGGTTTCACTGCCACTCTCTTTGGGCCAGTGACACCTCCCCAGCTGAGACTTACTACTGCCATGGGATGATTTGTCTGGATTCCATCAATGTTTTTTACCTGGTATGTGGCACCTGGTAAAAGTTGCTTAGAGGGGACTATACAGTCAGCCACCATGGTGATGCTAGCCCCTGTGTCTCTAAAGGCTTCAACTTTCAAACCATTGATGATGGGTTCTTGTCTATATTTGCTCAAGGTATTTGGGCAGAGAAGTTGGCAAACCCCATGCCAGTCTCATAAACAAGATTATTTGGGGATGGGGACCTGGATAGGCCAGGGTCCACCTGTGCTCCAAAAGTAAACCTACCCAGATTCCTGGGTGTGCTCCCACTTCCTTGGGGATTACTGCTGACAGTAACAGGAGGTGTTGGAGCTGGCTTTGGAGGTATATTCTCTTTATTGCCATTCTTGGGACAACAGCTGTCTGTTTTGTAATGCCCAACCTGTTTACAGGTATGACAATAAGGCTTTTTAGAGTGGAAGAAGTGTCTTGGAACCCACCCCCATCCTTGGAGTTTTGGGGCCCTGGGGAAGTCTTTGCTTTATTTTTATCCCCACCCTTATCTTGAGGCTTGGTAGACTCCTTCTTCTGGTTACTGTCCTGATTCTTAGGCCCAATCCTGGTTCTGACCCATTTATCTGCCCTCTTTCCCAATTCTTGGGGAGAGGTCAAATCTGAGTCCACCAGGTGCTGGTGAAAGAGCTGGTTCTGACAATTACTTAGGATCTGCTCCCTAATAATCAAATTATACAATCCTGTGAAGTCATGTACTTTGCTGCCATGTAGCCAACCCTCCAGAGCCTTAGTAGCACAATCTACAAAATCAGTCCAGTCCTGTGTCTGTGTCTTCTGGGTGTCTCTGAACTTCAACCTGTACTGTTCAGTGGTTAAGCCAAACCCATCTATTAGAGCACTCTTCAGGACTTTGTAGTTTTTAGCATCCTCATGTCTGACAGTGAGGAGCTTATCTCTCCCTTTCTCTGAAAAGGAGTACCATAAGATTGCTGCCCACTGTTCCTCAGGAACCTGCTGTACCATGCAGGCTCTCTCAAGAGCAGTTATCCACTTGTGGATGTCATCCCCTTCTGTGTAGGGGGGCGCAATCTTTGTCAGGTTTCTAGTATTATAGGACCTGTCTTTCTCTCTAGGATTATTGCTGCCACCAGTGGCATCTAAGCCACACATTTTCTGTTCCCTTGCTAAAGCAAGTTTAGCTTGGGCCAGGGCTAACTCTTCCCTCTCTATCTGGAGTTCTACAGCTCTCATCCTGGCCTTATGCTCTCTTCTCTGGGGGGAAGTCATTCCCCTTTGAGAGTTTCTGGAGGCACTAGAAATGGGAGAATCCACTGAGGGAGATCTCACCCTTCTATTGCCTGTGGAAACTAGGTTATAGGATCTGGGGAGGTGCTGGCCCTCTCCATTCCCTAGTAGGTCCAAGTTGGCTTGGCTAAGGCTCCCCTCTGGGACCTGGTTACCCCTCTGACTCTGAGCAGGCTCATCTACCTCTGAGCCTTCTTCCTCCTCTTCTTCCTCTTCTGGAGTTATCTCATTCTGAGGGTGGTTCACTCCATCTCCTAAAGCTAAGGGAGCTACACTCTCCTTATTTAAGTCATCCATTTCCAGGATGGCTATCAGGATAGGAATGGTGGGGTGTCTGCCCCTTTTTAGCCCCCTTGCAATGCACAAGGCACTCAAGTCTTTGTGGCTAAGTTTGTCATAGCTGGAAGTTGCCTTGGTAGGGTCAAGTGTCACACGGACAGAGCCTGAAGCTCCACCTGCGTCAGACATGACTGCTAGTGAGGTGCAAGTGGTGCACTTACTTACACTAAGTGTTTTCCTACTGTACCTTGCTAGCGAGTTGTAGTCAGGGTGTGCTAATCCCTTTAATCTACAACTACTAAATTCAGTAGAACTTAATATGCTAAGCTTTTGATTTATATGTACCTAAGGTACTTGATGTGATCTTTCAATTTGATAAAAAGATTGCAATGGTAAAACAACAGCAAGCTCAAATCCGCACCGCTGCACACCAATGTGAGAAGTTGGCCTGATATATGATGTTTCCAATTCTGGAACCACCTTGTATCAGTCCAAACAACCCTTATGGTGTCTGGTTGTAAGTCATCCTTATTAGACAAGCTATCTTAATGGTAGCATAGACTAAGCAGCCTTAAAGGCTTAACTCAAGAGGTCGTGTTAAGCGAGCTGTTTTACCAATCACAGTCCTGTAATATCAAATGAAAGGACACCACACAAGTATATATTATAAAAATATATGTATTTATTTCTAAAATAATCCCCAGTACTCTTTATGAGCAAAGGGGCACAAGCGATAAATCAAAAGTACAGTATAACATACAAAGTTGCACAATTATGGATGAGGACGGGTGGCCACTCAAACTATATATTAAAAAAGTGGTATAAGAGATACCAATCAAACAGTGGTTAGGCCTAGGGCCTAGGGAATTGCTGGGAGCAGTCGGGACTAGCAATGCTGAAGTCGGGAAAAGCCCGCGGGATTCGGGTGCAGCGCTTAAAGCGCGGCTTGCACCAATGCAATGTCAATGGTGCGTAAAAGTTACACAAGTAGAGTTTAAGGATACTTCCGCTGAACCTAGAAGGACCAAACTTTAGACACAGACCCTAGAAGTATGTACCAGTGTGGGAACACCGGCGTTGCAATGTTACCTCACCCACAGGAAGCGGGTGCATAGGGTCGAAGTGGCGTCGGGTTTTGTCACACAGGTTCTTGGTGCTTGAAGCTGAAGATGCTGCAGGCGATGTGAAGGAGAAGTGTCCGGTGTGATCCAAGGGTGGATCAGAGTGGAAAAGTACCTGAAAGCAGAGGGGACAGAGTCTGGGTCACTCAGCAGTGACCAGGGTGGAACCAGGACGGAACCAGGCAATGTCGGGCGCAATCAGGTGTTTGTTGAGGAGCTTCTCTCCACTGTCACGTGGGCTCTGGGGCATCTGCGACGTCCAGGAGCAGGTCACGATCTGTCCCAACCAGGTTCTCATCGTCGGCACAGTCGACTTCAAGATTGGAGCAAACAACACTTGGCAAGAGCAATCTACGGAGGACCAGAAGATTGCTTCTCACTCTGACAAGGAGGGTCAGAGCAGGGGCTCCTTTTCAGAGGAGCTGGTGCAAGTCTGGAGCAACCAGAATAGCAAGTCGGTTTTAGGTTTTCGTCGGCACAGGGGCCACAAGCCAGCTGGCAAGTGACCGGGCCAACGCGTTGAGCCAAAGAAAGCAGAAGGGCCCCACGCAGCACTCGTCGAGTGTAGAGGGGTGAGCTTCGGTGCAAGAGTGGCTCAGGATTGGGGCTTCTCAGACCCTGGTGTACAGCTTCGAGGGTCACTCGTGGGCTGCACGGTCAGCGTCTCATGGTCTTTTCAAGATGGCGTGCCCCACGCTTCCGGTCGCCTCAACGGGTCTCAGCTCTGTAGGGACTGTGGATCGGGCTGTAAGAAGGCAGGCAAGCTTGATCTCCTCGATCTCTGTTGCTTGAGTTCCGGCGTGAACTGCAACAAAGCAGACGTGGAGTTGCTGGATGGTGCCTGTTTGCACAGGGTGGCCACTCCTTGACCACAAGGGAGATTCTTCAGTCTTCTACGTTGAGTAGGATGTCGAAGGGTCCAGAGTTTCATTTCAAATTTTTCACCAGGATAATCTGAGTGCGTTGGCACTGCTCCCATTCTTATACCAATCTAGGGGGCTGGATAACCTGCTAGGTCCCCTCCTATGGGTGGGACCCAGGAAGGGGGTGGATACACCCCTTTCCCTTTGATCCAGGCCGCGCTGGGACAGGGGCTGGTGTGCCCCAGAACCGGTTTGGCCGGATTATGCAAGGGCAGCCTTGTGCTCCCCAGGCAGTGTCTGGTTTCTTTCAAACCTCCCTGCTACAATCCACTATCTCCTGTCTGGGGTGGTGTGACACCTCCCTGTGATAGGAAACCGTTTGTCCAGGCCTCCTCTGCTGAGTTTCGGTCAGCAGCAGGAGGTCAGACTCGTGTCTGTGGCAGAAGCATCCATTTTGTGGATCTGAGGCTCTTTTAAAAATCAACCGCGTTTCAGTAAAGTAACATGTCTTCTCCCTCTAGAAGAGTGGAATGCTATCCCCGTCGACAGAGCTGTCGAGGGGATAGTATTCCAAATCGTATGACACCTTACACGACATGTTTTGATAAAGCCAAACCAAAGTTGCTATATAACCACGAGGATTATAGGGCACTTAATAGTATATGGTTTGGCATTATCCCGGAACAGCTTAGGGAGTTGTTCCCGAAAGCTGCAGACAGGCTCAGCTCATGCCAGGGCTCCGTCTCACATTAAACCACGCACTCTGCCTTCAGGATTGATAAGGCCTTCCATAGGAGTGGCTCACAGGTTTCTATGTGTCCAGATATAGGTTTAGATATAGGTATACTATATCTAAGCAAGGGGTGATTACACCACCTTGCCCCAGCTGAGTGATCAGCCAGTTGTGTCAATTTTAGATAGCCAGGCAGGGTTGGCAAAAGATATGCTGCAGCCCCTGGTAGACCTTGGATGCACCTATGCCCTGGGCACCTATAGTGCTCTGTACAGAGGCTGATAAGGTGACCCAAGCCAATCTAGTTATGCACCTAGGGTACATGGAATCCATTTTACAGAGAGAGCAGATAGCCTGGGGCCCTGATTAGAAGGGAACTAGGCCAACTAAGTCGAAAACCAGCTAAACACAAGGCAAAAAATCTGGGGTAACCATAGTCAGGTAGCCACCTTCCTACACGCCCCCCCTTCGCAGCCAAAGTCGCACAGAAACTGGTCAACAGAGAACTGACATGATTCATTAAACAGAACTCCATACTCGACCCTTCCCAATCCAGATTCCGAAGCAACCACAGCACGGAGAAAGCCCTACTTGCCACCACAGACAACATCCGCACACTCGTGGATCAGGGACACTGATCAGCCCTCATCCTACTCGACCTATCAGCTGCGTTCAACACCGTCTCTCGCTGCACACTAGTCACCAGACTACACGACTCCTGCATACAAGGAACAGCCCTGGACTGGATCCGATCGTTCCTCACCGGAAGAAGCCAGAGAATCAGGTTACCTCCCTTCCTCTCCGACCCCATGGAAACCACTTGCTGAGAAGCACAAGGATCATCACTGAGCGTCACCCTCTTCAATATCTACATGGCCCCCCTCGCAACCATCATACGAAAACATGGCCTCAGCATTGTATCCTACGCCGACGACACCCATCTCATCCTCTCCCTAACCCGAGACCCCACCACTGCCAAACTCAATTTCCAAAATGGAACGCAAGAAGTCGCGGACTGGATGACCAACAGCTGCCTGAAACTCAACTCTGAGAAGATAGAAGTCCTCGTCCTTGGAACCACCCCTTCAGCATGGGACAACACCTGGTGGCCAACTGCCCTCAGGAGCCCACCCACCCACGCAGACCGCGCCAAGAACCTGGGTATCATCCTCGACTCCTCACTCCCTAGAACCGACAGGTCAACGCAGTTGCATCCAGCTGCTTCAACACCCTCCTCATACTCCACAAGACCTTCAAATAGATCCCACCCCCAGTCAAGAAAGACAGTCACCCATGCACTCATCACCAGCAGCCTGTACTATGGAAACGCAACTACGCCGGCATCAAAAAGTCCGTACTCCGCAAACTCGAGACCAAACAGAACACCACAGCCAGACTCGTCCTTGGCATCCTCCGACAGGAACACATCAGCCAATATCTACGAAGACTCCACTGGCTACCCGAAGAGAAAATAATCACTTTCAAAATCCTCACCTACGCCTACAAATGCCTATATAACAACGGACCCAAATACCTCAATGACAGACTTCCACGTACTCAAAAGAAGCCTCCGCTCCTCAAATCTCGCACTAATCGAAACCCAGCGCGTCCACAGAGCCAGAGCAGGCGGAAGATCCTTCTCCCACATCGCAGCCAAGACATGGAACGAGCTACCGGCAGACCGCAGACGCGCCACATGGATGTCAACTGATCAAACCACCAAAGATAGTGGAAGTGACATCAGACATCCTTGGCTCAGCGGTGACATCACTAGGCTCATCCCTTTACCCAGTCTTAGTCCCTAATAAGCTTATCTTGTTCTCAGACATAAAGGAACAGCACAGTGGGAATTCTAAAAAATAAATATTGCTCTTAGAGCCCCACACTTCCTTCATAACCTCTGACACCACAGGTAGTAATGTCATTGTGTCAGGCTCTGCTACAATTGTCTACCCCCAGTTAAAATCTGGTGGGTTTCTGTGTGCAAGACCAGGAGTATTTTTGATTTTCCTTCCTAAGACCTGGACGTCCGTTTACATTTAACCTACTTTTAAGATACTCTCTCCACCGCTTCAGTCTTGCAGTACAACTTCTACCATCATGTAACCTCCCGCAAACCAAGTAGTTTCATGAAAGGTCCTTTTTATTGCATTCAGAATGCTCTTTACATTGGTTTGCTGTAGAAGACACGCACTGTTTTTCACACAGTCCTTCAAGTTCTTTCACTCCTAGGTCCATGTTCTTTCAGAACTCTAATATTTGCTGGTCTATTTTTATTTGTTAAGCCTGCCCGCATTTATGCTCAAGATTCATCCAGAAACTGCACCTTCAGTCGTAGAATTCTACTTCCCCATTGAGTAGGGGAAGGAGGATTCCCCCATTAGCTCTGCTACTCAATAGACAAAAATTCGAAGATAAATATTGCAGTGACTGCAGTCTGATTATTGATATTTAACATTAAACTAAGAAACATGATCAAACATGTACAGCACAGTATCTGTAAATGGAGTATGCTTTACTTGCAGAATTTCCCTTTGCTTCTGCATTAATTTAAAAATATTTGCACAGGTTTTCACACATTTCGCAGAGCTTTTCAGTACTTCAAGCCACAAAAGTTATTTCTGCTAAGTTTTAGCGAGATATGTCAGGGCCATTGTGGTCTAGGAAATCCCCTTGCTTTTTAAACGAAGTGCATTTTCTCCGTTGTCATCTTAGCGTTTTTGGAGCCAGTCAGCCTCTGTCATTCTAGTCATTTCTGCCTGTGCACTTTTCCACGGACCTCCCTCTTCATACCACGACATCTCTAAAACAAACTCTGTGCATCACCATTTTTATGTAGTCACTATGTTTTCCGTCTGGCTTGATTTCCTAATCCTTTAATGCTGGGAAAGCCCCTTCGCAGCCTGACCGGGAAAATGTAGTTTGTGCCTTTATGGCAGTAGAACAGCGCTACTTTTGTTTGGGCTCTGTACAATTACCACACCTCAGTTGAGTTTGGGTCCCAAGGAATGTCACACTGTGGCAACTGCTATTTTTTCCACTTGTTGCTAGAAGGAAAGACCCAGGCCCAGATTCTGAAACCTGTCTCGCAGCGCCACACAACCTCCTAAGAGGCTGCGCTGCATGACAGGGAGAGAGCAGGAGAGCGCCATATTCATAGCGAAATTTCAGATTTCAGCTGCTGTGCACCAGGCAAACACCTAAGCGCAATAGCGCTAGGGTGCGTACATGCCTTAGTCTAGCATAAATTTTGAATAGGAAGGGTTTCCTTCTATGCCTAGATATGTTTAAAAGTTTTTCCTAATTTGTATGCGTAGTGCATGGTGCAGCACGCATGCAAAGTCAGAAAAGCACAGAGAAATGAAAACATTTCTCTGTTTAACTCATGCTTTTTAGCGGCATACAGTTTTGGTGCTAAACCCTTTCTACTTAGGTTAGTGAATAGGGTTTAGAGTCAAAAAGCAGCATGGGTGGTTGCATGGGAAAACCCATGTACGACCCATGTAACACCCCCTTGAATCAAAGTAACGCAAAGCAGCTTTCCGCACTGCTTTGCATTACATTTACAAACAAACCAACACAAATACCAATTTGCGTTAGTTTGTAAATCCCAAAACAGGTTATGTTTTGGATTTGTGCTGAAAAAGTAAGGCTAATTTGTCGCTAAACCAGTGAGAATCTCAGACCCAGTATGCTAGCTTGATGATTGGGGCAAATGTTAACAAAGTCATTTTTAGCACATAACAGATGTGTCAACTGCCAATGCGTGCGTTGTTTTGTGGGATACCACTCAGCCATCTTAGAGAATATTTAACATTAACAATTCACAATTTTTTTTTAGGGTACCAGTGCATTGTGGAGAGTGGCAAACATTTACATGTTTTGCATTGAGGTGTTCGGATCAAATTCCCCCCCAAAAATATTGTGTAGCATAAATTTTGTGTCAAGAATATCGTGACACATAAATGTCATTGTCCATAATATAATTGTAAAAAATATCGATTTTAGGTGTTATATTTAATATCAATATATTTAGCATTGATGTATTCAATATTGTTGTTTATAATATCTTTTTGTAGTAAATAGAGTGTAATATGTTCTATTTTTTATTTATAATAATTGTTTATTTGAATTTTTAGTATTTTTTTTATTAGAATTGTTTTTTTGGTTTTTTATTCAATAAAATATCAATTTTAGAAGTGGGATGTTGGGTTTATTGGGGTATAACGGTGGGAAGTATTTTAAAATAAATGTGTTAATATATATTTGATTTTTTTTTAAATTGAAAAAAAATAAAAAAATTAGGAGATGGGCTTACAGGGGATAAGGGTGGGAAGTATTTGATAAAAATATGTATTATTGTGCATTTTGTTATGTAAATTAAAAGAAAATGTAAAAAAACATTTCAAACATTTTGGAAGCAGGATGGGATAAGGGTGGGGTATAATTTAAACTTGTACTTTATTACATGTAATAAATTAAATTTAGAAACAATTTAACGTGGAGTGTAGAATTAATATTTGGATAAGGGTATGGATATTCTTTTTAAAACAAATTAAAGTAATTTAAATAAATTATGTAAGAATTTAGATTTTATGAAAAATGTTAGATTATTTATAAAAACATAATTTGAAAATAAATAAATCATTCCTAATTATTAAAAAAAATAAAACATGTTATTAAATAAATAGTGTTATTTTATTTGAAAATATTTCAAAATTGTTTAGGAATGTGTTAAAAATGGAAAATAGTATGGTACAGTTGAAAAATTGATTTAGTTAGAAATGAAATAATGCACATATTGTAATATATCATTTTATAAATACCAAAAATATGTTTACAAATATTAAGATGTTGCTATTTTTTATGTAAATTTAATCATTTAAAAAAGTATGCTATATATTTACAAAAAGGTTTTCAAGCTATATTATTCATAAATATGTATATCATTGTAATTACATTTTCATTATGTTTTCAAATATTGTACTGTGTTAAATACGTTCCAATATGTAAATATATAAATATTTTATGTAATTTTGTAGCAAATATTTTCAAAAACTTTGATGTATAAAAAATATTACAATTATGAGGTTTATTTTAAATAAATGTTTTTTTAGATGTTTATTTAGATGTTTGTTCACCTTGTTGATATTGTGGTGGATATAGTTACGCCGTTACTGAAGGCGTTACATTGGTTGCCTGTCAGGCAACGTTCCCTCTTTAAAACTGGCTGCATGGTTTTTCAGGCACGCCAGGAATCAGCCCCGGCCTTTATCATCTCCCTCATAAAGGAATATGTCCCCACCAGAGAGCTCCGATCATCTTCCCAATCCCTTCTACAGGTACCCCGCTATAGGAGAAAAAAGTGGGGAGGGGCCAATTTCTCATTTTTGGCACCCACCTTTTGGAACTCCCTCCCCGACCATCTGCGGTCGACCAAACACTACCCCCTCTTCCGCAAGGGCTTGAAAACCTTCTTGTTCAATCAAGCTTTCCCGCAGTAATCCATCCATTGCTTTGCTCCTGCTTACTATGCCTCCTAAGCGCCAAGAAACCGTTTGGTGAACGCTGCGCTATACAAGTATTTTAAATTCAAATTCAAATTCAAATTATAGTACAGTTTAATTTTATAGTGTGCCATATTTTGGATTTCTTCTTCTGTAGTAGTGGAGACATAGTAATGTTTGTCTATTTAGTGTCCAATATCTTTATTGTTATGAGTTATATTGGAGTGGCAATAGACAATGTTGCCTCTTTAGTGTCCAGCACCTTCCCCGAGTTAAGTTACACTGGAGTAGGAATACTAAATGTTGCCCCTTCAGTGTTCAACACCTTCCCCAAATTATTTTAGCTTGGCATGAGAATAGTATGTGCAATGATTTTAGTGTCCAAAACCTTCCCTGAGATAAGTTTTATTGCAGTGGGAATGGACAATATTGCCTTTTTAGTGTCAGCACCTTCCCTGAGTTAAGTAATATCGGAGTAGTAATAGTAAATGTTGCCCCTTTAGTGTCCAACACCTTCCCCAAATTATTTTATCTTGAAGTAGGAATAGAATATTTAATCCTTTAATTGTCCAAAACCTTCCCTGGGTTAAGTTTTAATGCAGTTGGAATGGACAATGCTGCCTTTTTAGTGTCCAGCACCTTCCCTGAATTAAGTTAGATTGGAGTGGGAATAGTAACTGTTGCCCCTTTAGTGCCCAACACCTCCCATGACTTAATTTATTTTGAAGTGGGAATAGTATATTTTACTCTTTTAGTTTTGAAAACCTTCCCTGATGTAAGTTGTATTGCAGTGGGAATAAATGCTTATAAGTATTTAGGGCGTTACTACAACTGCGATGGTCCACAATCCGCCCACCGCCACACTGCAGGTCCGCCCACAGTTTTACGTGTTGGGCTGTCTGACCACCACGGAACCGCTTTTTCCGGCGGGGATCTAGGATCCTGCGGCGGTCACGCAGTGGTCAGGGAGCTGCAATATGCTGGTGGTGCCGCTGCAGCATCGCTGAGCATAATACAAATTACCTGTCAGCCACCCCTTTCATGGCAGTGAGCCTGCCATGAAAAGGGTGGCAGAAAGGCAACAAAGGAGCCCCTAACAGGTGTGCCGCCCCTGTGCCTGGGAGTACATGCAGTGGGGCGCATGTTGTGCCCCCCTGGAATTGCACCCCTGTTCTTGCTTGATGTGGCATGCATGCCCCACCATGCAGGAGAATGCTGCAAGTGCTGTCACGGTCGTGGGCAGCATTTCTACCACAATGAGACCACCGCAGCACCACCTGCCTGACCAAAAATAAAACCTAATCAGGTTGGCCGGCGCATCATGGCTTTGGCAGTCCTCTAGCACACAGCCAGTTGGCGGCTGCGCTGGAGAACCTCTAAAGTAATAATAAGGCCCTATGTGCTATAGATATGTGTTTACTTTGTATGTGTTCTGTTTGTAGTATTAAATATTCTGTTAAAGTACATTTTGCGTTCAAGGTAAAAAAGGGTAGCGCTTGCAATTCATTATTATTTTAACGGTAATACATTTTAGAAGAACACAATACACATATAAGGCCTCACTAGGATGTCAGTCAGAAAGTATTCCGAACGGCTCCTTGTCGGAATCCTTTCCGACCAACTTGGGTTCGAGGAGTCCGACCTACTGCTTCGATGGTTCAGAACACCGTTCAGTCAGACTCCCATTGACTTCAATGGGAGCCTGTGTTCCGACCGACAACACAGGCTTCCATTGAAGAAAAGGGTAGTTGCGGAAAAACTTGCACCCTGTGGCAGGCACCCCATGTTACCTGCAACACTGTGCATGGTTGCAAAGAGTGGTCCCGTGTGTTGGGTAATAAATCCATTAAGTTGGACAATAAATCCTCCAACCCTCCTCCGAGTGCGACGCAAAGCAAATAGACCACAGGTGCCTCACAAAACACAGGAAATGTTCTTGCACCTTTGTCCGTTTATTGGCACGTCTTCTTCTGCCCCTCATGGATAGTCACAGCAGAATATATAGGGCAGAAAGTGCAGTCTCCAGTAAAATCATAAGATGTGGCCAAGGCCAAATACGGTTGTACATATACAAATAGAAGTGTCATGCGGGCCCAGAACAGAGAGCAATAAAAGGGCACAAGGGACCAGAAAGCAAGTTTAAGCCAACCTACAAGATTCAGAGGCTTTCCACAGCTGCTAACCCATGACGTGTCACAGAGGCCAATGTAGGGCCCGTGGTCAAGTTTTAATAGATCTGTAAGGGGAGGGGTGTTCAGGAGCACGGAGCAAGCAACTTGGTCAGAGCAGTTAGGTCAGTAGGTCTGAGTTAGTGTGGAGGAGAATATGGGATTGAGATATATTTTTCCCCACAATATCCCTACTTTTTGATAGCAATATCAAATACCATTGTAAGAAAAATATTAATATATACATATGGTAGAAATATCGAAAAAGTACTTATCTTTGACTAGCATCACACAGTTTTTAAATAACATGCATATATTGGTTTAGACCCATCCAAGAGGTATTAATTTTTCAACATAGATAAAATTGTATACTAATACTTAATGCTTTTATATTATATCTCTATAGCCATTAATTGAAAGGTTTCTTTGTGTGCTTTCTCTACATCCTGTTGTATTTTGGAGATATTTGTAGGCTAGCTCCTGCTCTGTAGGAGGTAAAGTTTGAACTGCGGAAATTGAATAGATACTTTTACTACATAATTGCTGTACCATGGAGCAGCAACACTGAATACAACACAAATATATCACTATTGTTAAAAAGAGACCCAGTAGCGCTAAAAGTAAGTGTTTTAACCATCCTGTTGGTAGCCATGACCATAGCCAGGACCAATTTTCAGAATCTGTAATTTTCCCTGCTCCACTGAATATTTGAACTGCATTCTTAATTTGTGCCACATCCCTTGCTATGTTCCCACTTTTGTTTAAAAAATAACAGCAAGAGGAATTTAATAAAACGCAGTGTAGTGTTAGGAGGTCACAGGAGGTCAAGTGCAATTCGATGTTGAATAGTCATGGCAGCTACTGAGTTAATTTTCATCTGCAACTCTTGAAGTGCATCTCTTGTTGCATTGAAATCTACAGCTAGCTCAGCTGACATATTAACTAGAGACAATTCTAAATCATATACCCCATATCCAGGAATAAATATACGCATTAGTTCAAAGAATAGACCTTGTCTAGTTTCCAGAATAGGTGCATGTATATCTCTTTTATATCTGTGAGCAAAACTCCCCAAATTTAGTGGCTCATGGGCTGCAATGTGTGGCACGACTGAAATGTTTGGTGTAAGGTGAGAAATAGCACACATGCCTTCCCAGTGCCGGGGAAGCACCTTGTATGGTTTAGTGCCACAAACAAAATACATTCCGCCCTGTAACTGTGTGTCTAATGTGTGATATTTACTGAGCGGAAGGTCCACCCCTTCAGGAAAAGTGTTTTGGAATTGATCACACCATTTGTAATCAATCCATGAAGAATTTATAAGCGTAACATTTGCCCATGGTGCCATGTATGAGCAGCGAGCTGACCATAAGAGGTATTCTAATATTTTTGAAATCACATTCGGTGCCCTAGCATGCTTATTCTTTTGCTCAATAAATGGATCATATAGGAGACCATCAGGTGTTATTAATAGTGTCTCTCCATCTACTGTGATGTTCCAATAATGCAAAGTATAGTTTACTTGTTTTCCTTGTACCTTAGCTGTCCAGTTCCTACTTACTAACTGTTTGTCTTTTATGTTCCAATTCTCTGTGATATTATCAAATTCTAATATGTTAGGACATTGGCTAGTTTTTTAAATGTCCTAAGTATCGCGAAGCTGGTTTATATCCTGAAACATGATACTTTAAACATACAGGAAATGCTTTTTCCTTGTCTTTGTATTCTACTGTAGGAGACACTTGGTATTGGGCTTGAATATTTGGCAGTATAGTACAACGTGGGTACCATCCAATCCTTCCTTCTCCACAATCCCAGGTTACATTGGATATGAGGCATCCTATTCCTTGCGCATAATTGTGTTTAGGCACAGGTGTTTCATAAAGGCCAATAGGGTCGCTGGGGTGTCTGGATAACTCTCTACAAATCCAGCAATTTTGAAGACCTAAAGCCTGGGCAACTTTCTCAGGTTGTTGCAGTACAGGTAGCACACACATAATTAAGGTACTCAAAAATATTGTTAGCATAATGCAATGCATTTTCTGGACAGTGGTAAAGGTCACTTTCAGAATTTAAAATGTTGTTAGGCAGTGCCTTTCTGTCTAAGTTCCAGGGTACTTTCTGTAAGTGTCAATAATGAAAGTTCTTGTGGTGTGCTGTCATCTGCTTCTCCTCCTGGTCTGTAGTCATTTTGTTCAGGGGCAGTTTCACGGACCTGCCCTGCGTGCTTCGCTCACTAGCATTAGTTGGTGTCACCGTTCCTGGGACACTTGATGAAGGACCCTCAGCGTTGTTGTTAGGATAGGTCTGGTCTGACTCCCCCTTGTCCTGTGTTTCGCGCTGCTCCGCTTGTGGCCATTGCTCATCTGTTAAAGGTGACTCTGCCTCAGGCGTTGTTGGTGCAGCCCTTCATCGTGTTCCGTGCAGCCACTCGGGATGTCCCTCCACCTTTAGTGATGTTCTGGTAACCAGGAAAACACACAAGATGATGGACGGAATGTTGCGCAATGGCAAAACATTCACCCCCAGTCACAGATCTGGGTTTAATCCATCGTTATTTTGCTCACCAAGTTACCCCAATTCAGACATGGCCATATGCAAATCAGTCTTGACCCTGTGTCTCATGGGAACAGTCCAGCCCGAACTGCCAAGCCACCCCCTTTTGTACCGCTTTGTTTGCCATAAGTTGGCAGGGTATGCTCAGACATGAGTCCCTTGCTCACTTTGCCACTGGATTCAAGCAAGCCTGGCTGAAGACGGCTGAAATGCCAGAAACCGGTCCTAGGAAGCTTGAATCTGGTCCAGGGAAGGCATGGCTTGGCACTTCGGGCTGGACTGTTCTCATGAGGCACAGGGTCAGACTGATTTGCATATGGCCATGTCTGAACTGGGGTGGCAGAGTGGGCTAAAGAACGGTGATGGATTAAACCCAGATCTGTTGACTGGGTGTGAGTGTTTGATTGGTTCAGATGCTCCGTCCATCACCAACCCCTTTTGTACCGTCTGGTAACCAGGAGCACAACGTGGGGTCCAGTCCACCTAGAAGTAAGAGAAACATTTTTTATTTTTCTCACCATGACCATGTCACCAGGTTTAAAAGGGTGTGTTTGTTCTAAGGAAAGATGGGGCAAAGCTTCCTTCACCTGGAGATGGTGATGCCTCAATACCACTGATAATTGTACAGTATAGTCAGAAATCTGCTCATCCGTCCACAGCAGTGCTCCTTGGGATGCTGTTAGAGGCAACCTCAACCCCACCGACATAGGCCACCCCATCAATACCTCATGGGGGGACAAGAGAGTTGTTCTAGATGGTGTTGCTCTTATGGCATGCAGCACTAAAGGCAGTGCATCTGGCCATTTCAGGCCTGTTGCATCAGTTGTTTTGGCTAATTTATGTTTTATTGTGGAGTTTATTCTCTCCAACTGGCCTGAACTTTGTGGGTGGTAAGGGGCATGCAGTTTCCACTCTATTCCCAAACACTCACACATCTTCTCCACAATAGCAGCAACAAATTCACCCCCTCTGTCACTGTTTATGCTCTGGGGGACCCCAAATCGGTGTATTATATCTTTCATCAAGCATCGCACAACAGTTGCTGCATCATTGTTCCTAGTGGCAAACGCCTCCACACATTTTGAAAAATTATCCACACATACCAGCAAATATTTGAATCCATTCACTGGGGCATGTAGGGGAAGTCTATTTGAAGGTTGGTGAAGGGACCCTCTGGTACTGGCAAGTGATCATGGGTATCAGGGGTCCGACCTTTAGCATTTTGGGCACAGACAAGACATTGGAAGCAGAATTGTGCAGTAAAAGCTCTTATCCCTGGTGCAAACCATTCTTATCTAATCAAAACATTCATCTCTCCTTGAGCCATGTGAGTGGGTCCATGGGCAAGCCTTGTAGGGGGCAGGAACATACTGCGTGGGGCCACAGGCCTCCCATCTTGGTGGACCCACAATCCCTCATCATTTGGCTCACATCCAGCATCACTCCACGCTCTTTCTTCCTCTGGAGGTGCAGACCATTGTGCATCTTTCACATCAGCTAGCAACAATTGTCTCTAAATCAGCTGTACTTTTGGAATACTTTTTGCCATTGAAGGCACCATCTGTACTGGCTGTAACATGCTCTTTTTTGCTTCTGTGTCAGCCATCGCATTACCTCTGGCTATCTCAGTATTAGCTCCTGTATGTGCCTCACATATTATTACTGCTATTCTGTTGGGCAGAAGTATTGCCTGTAGCAAATTCTTTACTAAGGGGCCATTTTGAATGGGGCGTCCTGCTGCTGTTATGAAACCACAATACTTCCACAGCTGGCCAAAATAGTGGACAACTCCAAAGGCATAACGTGAATCAGCGTAAATATTACATCCTTCCCCTCAGCTAGGATGCATGCTCTTGTTACAGCATACAGCTCAGCTTGCTGGGCAGATGTGTCAGGTGGGAGGGCTGCACTTTTAATTATGGTGTCTACTATTGTTATAGCATACCCTGCTCTGTAATCAGTGTCTGTTAGTCTGCTGGAGGAACCGTCAGTGTACCACTCATAGTCAGTTTTTTTCAATGGTGTTTGCCGCAAGTCTGGTCTGGGTGTGGGGCATGTCTCTACAACTTCAACACAGTCATGGTCAGGGGTCTCATCTGAATCAACTAGTGGATGTAATAATGTTGCCAAATTAACAGGTGGGCATCTTTTAATGGTAATATTGTTGTTAGACAATAGAGTGACCTCATAACCTGTTTGCCTGGCCGCCGAAAAATGTTGTGTTGCTGCATATGATAACAACAACTGTACCGAATGTGGCACATAAACAATACAAGGGTAGTCCAACACAATGGGAGCCGTCCTCTCTACCATCACAGCTGCTGATGCCACTGCTCTCAAGCAAGCTGGGTGCCCAGTTACTGCTGCAGGCAAAGTCACGGAGTAGTATGCCACATGTCTTTTTCCAGAGCCATGCTGCTGTGTCAGCACACCATTTGCAATGCCATTTTGCTCTGACACATAGAGATGGAAGGGCAGTTTGTAATCAGGCAGCCCCAGGGCTGACCCTGTACACAAAGTCTCTTTCAGTTTCTTAAAACAGATTGCAAGTTCATTAGTCCATACAATGTTGTTGGGAGCATCTTGTAGTGTACATTGTCGCAGGATGGCATCATAGGATCTGTACTCAGGGATCCACTGGTGTCAGTAGTTCATCATCCCCAGGAATGACAGCATTCCTTTCTTGGTGGACGGAGGCTGCATGCCCTGAATCATTTGTATCCTGTCCGGTGATATGCGGCGTGTACCTTTGGATACCACATAACCCAGGCAAGTCACCTCTTTTTGGTAGCACTGAAATTTTGACAATGAAGCTTTGTGGCCTCTCTCCTGGAGGTGATTCAGCAGCGCTACAGTGTCTTTTTCACAGGCTTCAAGTGATGGAGATGCCACGAGTAGATCATCTATGTACTGCAAGATGATGCTACCTCCTTCCAGGTGTAGGCTATCCAGGTCTCTCTTTACTGCCTGCGCATAGACCGTGGGACTCTTAGTATAGCCTTGTGCCAGTCTTCTGAAAGTATATTGGGTATCTTTCACTGTGAAAGCAAAAAGGTACTCCCTCTCTGGATGGACTCTAATACTGAAAAATGCAGAAGAGAGATCAATGACTAAAAAGTACTCTGCCTCTACAGGTATAGAAGAAAATATGGTATTGGTGTCAGGTGCTAAGGGAACCACAATGTTGTTTATCTGTCGTAAGTCCTGTATGAACCTTTACTGCCCAGTATTGCCCTTGGGTAATGGAATGATAGGACTATTAGAGGGGCTGGATGTCTTTTTAATGATACCTTGATGCAAGAGAGATTCAATCACAGGTTTAATTCCCTCCTGAGCCTGAGGTGACAGCCTGTACTGACGGACATAAGGTAATTCAGCAAGTGTCACTTTATGGGGAGGGCATTTTTTCAATAATCCTGCCTCGTTTTTGTATTTTGCCCAAACCTCTGAGTTCACTTGCTCTAGGACCTTGTTTTTAGTCAGCTGTAAAGCCATATTCCCTTCAAGTATGTCAAAACTGCAGTCCTGTCCTTTCTGTTCATACACAACGTCCAACACCACCCTCCTCCATCTCTTAACACAGACACCATTCCTAAAGTAAATGTAAAATCCTTAGATCTAGGTAAGTCCAGAAGGCGTTTGACCATGGGACCCAAATCCTTAGGGTAGTAACCTGGTGCTACAGCTATGGATACATGTGGTTCAGAATCTGGCACTCAAAATAATCTCAATTCCTGTGGTCCTAATTCAATGCTCACTGCACACCCTTCTTTTCCTACATATAATGTGTGCTCAAGCAACTCCATTGTCCAGTGCAAATGTTTGTCTGCCCTGTAGGTGTACCATTCAGGCACTGCTCCTGTGAAAAATGCTGCAGAACAGTGTATGGGCTCAGGTACTAATGTCAACTGCACTAAATGAGTGACCAATTCACTCTCATTGTCAGGGCTGTATTTAAACAGTTCTTGAAACATGTTTTCATAAAAATCTTCATGTAATGGAGTCCCTTGGTAACGTGTTGGAGAGAGAAACAAGACGGGGGTGCACATAACACAAAGTCCTCACTTAATTTGCAAGCTGTAAGTGCTCTATTAGCCAATTCTAACATATCCTCAGGTACTTGTAAGTAAATCCCATTTTGTGAAAAATATAATGTTGAATGGAATTTACAGAGGAGGTCTCTCCCCAGCAAATTTATGGGTGCATCTGGTGACAGCAGAAACTGATGGGTCGTTGTGAAGTCATCAACAGAAACTGGTAGGGGTTCTGACAATTCTTCATGCATCATCAGTCCATTTACTGCCATAGTAGTGACTGTTTCACCACTACCAGGCCCAACTTGTTTCTTACTGTGCATAAAGTTGCACCACTGTCTATCAGAAAATCGATCTCTTTATCTCCTACCTTAATTTGAAACATGGAATTCTCCTCTGGTGTCTCTGATACCTTCATCATGAAGCACTGGGCTCTGGTTGCTGCAGTTTGTCCCATCTCTCTCTCTCCGTGTTGTCCTATGCTGATCCATGTTGCTCCTGGAAAGGATTCCTCAGGGAGTGCTGGGTCTGCTTTAGATCTGTCTAACCTTTCATTCCTGTTTCTATCATTTTTATTATACTGATCACTTCTCTCATTCCAGCCCCTTCTGCCTCTATTATTTCTACAATTGCGTCCCCAGTGCCCATACCTCTGGCAATTATAGCACCGATCCCTACTCTTGTCTCTCCTCTGGTATCCTTGTCCATTATCCTATCTTTGCTGTGCCCCCTGATAGTACATTCCCTCCGGCTCCTCCTCTCTTTGTACTTGCTGCAACACCATTCCTTTG